>NC_085137.1:369621070-370221070 GCF_035046485.1 Aedes albopictus
ATCGTGGTTTGGGAAATGAGATGATGATGGGATGAGAAAACGATAAATGATTAAGTTTTAAATTTCGTTGAATAATGATTAAGTGAATTGATAACTATTACTTTAAGTATTACTCAAAGTTATAAACAATAATAAAATTTCATTATCACTGTGATTGTTAATAATGGTTTTTTAAAAGTTGTTGTATCTTAATCATGGCTAATCAACGATTATATTTTTGATACAGTCATGCTACAATTCTAATGGATCATTGAAATAACTAAAACAACCGCCATGAAATGGATAGACAGTGCCGCTGTAGCCTTATGTGATTGACATAAATCCGCTACTGACGCAATGTTGATGCTCATGTACGGTTTCTTCTTTTCAATATTTTTCAAAAAAATAAAAATAAAGCAACATTACACTTTGTTTAAGTATACAGTTTTTATATATATTGTTTTTGTTTTAGCGTCTTTGTTGTTAATATAATTCGTTCTGTTTGAAATAAGCCAAGAAAAATCAATATTGAAGGAAAAGATAACGAAGGTTTATTATTAAAAACGTCATATGTGGACTAAAAATTAATCAAGTAATGCCTTGCCTAATTCTTATGCGTTTATCTATGGCGCCATGCAAGGCGCCATAGCTCATAAAAATATTGTTTTCATTGCTTATTTTTGATAAAGAGAATTTATTCCAAATGAAAATAAACTAAGCATCCTGTAAACAATGATAACACGAAAACAACTTTTAATGACCACTGCTCTATGCATTAATACGATTCTGGGTTTTTGATGTATTAATCATACTGATATTATTTTCTCGCTGTAGGAATTTGGAAGAAGAAAGTCGTTTCTCGTCGAATTTGCATAGAAGCTCAAGGCTACGATTTTAAATTGAGTTCACATGAGAATGAATCACATCACCAAATGATGACTTGATTGATAACACAGTTCTAAGAAAAATTTTAAAAAATCATTGCATATTTCGGCTATACGCATTAGGTACTTTGTTACCACTTTTGATCCACGAGACTTCCCCTATCCTGCTACTCAGCTTAGCGATTTAAGATCACTTCCATAAATAATAACCGAAAGCTTGCTTTGCTCAAAAAATAACTACTGCACACTGTTTTTCAGGCGACATTACTTAATAGCAACAGATTTACTGACTTCATGGTCAGTCATAAATATGTTGTCATTGCTTTCTTGATAAGAAGAATTTATTGCGAATGCACATAAACTAAGCGTCCTGCAAACAATGATTAACTTGAAAATAACTTTTTAATGACCTAATCTCGTGTATGTGAATATTGTTTGTAACTTGAAGGCATACAAAAAATATCATCTATAAATAATTTTAATGAGTTTTCTGATTGAAATTTGTTATTATTTTCATTTTGACAAGATTTTCATAGTCAATATTTTTAAGATCTCTTCCTTGGATCTGTCTTGTTCTCATTTTCTTGAAAAGTAGAAAGCTTATTACGTCACTCTGCAACACGTAGGACTTTGAAAGTTTTACATTAATTTATTTATTTTTGTTTTTCAATACAACGTCGTTCATAAATTCAATTTTGGTTATCTCAGATTGGATCCTCAACACCCGTAGACTTCTGTTCATACAAAATTATCGAAAATTAAAAAAAGCTAAGCAAAAGTGCAAGTGAAATCTGCTTTAATGTGATTCAAGCTAAATCGTAAAAGATTGGTTGACCTTCTTAAAATGGATAAATAGAATCAATGAATTGTGCTTGGGATTAGCTAACCATTGTCGATGTGCATAACCGAGAGTTCAACATTTAAAAAATATATAACAGCGTCGGCCACGTCCTTACGGTCATCAAGAAAAGGAAGGAA
The DNA here is from genome assembly GCF_035046485.1 of Aedes albopictus. NCBI lineage: Eukaryota > Metazoa > Arthropoda > Insecta > Diptera > Culicidae > Aedes > Aedes albopictus. The sequence continues at coordinate 369,622,912 of NC_085137.1, forward strand.
TGTTACTCGACAACTGTAGCTAGTAGAAACTGTGAAATCCCCAGCATCCCCACAGTTGTCTAGGGAAAGAGAATTTTTAAGTAGGGAAAGGAGCGTTTCCCACCCAAACACGGAAAAAATGCCATTTTTGACTCGATATGTTTCAATTTGAATGAGAGTTTGTTAATGCGCTTGATCTAATGATTTACATTTACTTTTGCATCAGCACAAAACCATTTTTCCCCACCTAACTTTTGAAAAGGGCGTGTGAAAAATTCATAATTTCCTCCTTCAAAAAAATATAAATTAGAAACGGCTTGTTGGATTAAAATGGTGTCTTCGAGGATGTTTTAGGATATTTGAAGTATCTTTAGAAAAAAAATATACTAAGGATTATATTTATCGTGGATCTATGTTAGATGTTATATAATTTCAATTTCCCAAAAACCTTACCATTCGTTTCTTTTTCTTGTCTTTTTTTATATTTTTCTTTTTTATTATTATTTTCTTTTTGTAGGAAGCTGACTGCCAGCCTTTTTTATTTTTTTTTTATCGATTTTCAAAACAAGCAAAAGCAAACAATTTTCATCTAAAAAATATTTACTACGACAAATTTCAATGAAAAAAACTATGCAATTTTTTTTCCTACATCTACCGGTATTTCAGTTACATTAAACAATTTAAAAAAAAAATCAAAATAAATATTAAAAAACTAGCTGACCCGACGTGGCTAGCCACGTTAGCTAGAAAAAGATTGTTTTTAAAATTCCAGTTATACTTCTCCAATGAAACTGTTTTCGAGAACATTCCAGAATCTCTCTCCAGAAGGCTTCTCTCTTGAACGTTTAGTAATCTCCAGAAAGTTCTAAAAATTTAATGAATTCTGATTTTCCAGAACTTTTCAGAAGGTCCATTTGACATTTTTTTTTCTTGAACGTTGACAAACTCCCCGAACATAATCGGCATTAAAAAATTTGTTCCAGAAAATTCCAGGTTAGTTTTATTATTCTTTCTGAAACATTCAGTAACTTCTGGAAAGTACCTGGGAAGTTTAATGTTTTAGAATATTCTAGAGATTTTTTTCTGTTTTCATTTGGAATGTTCAGTTGCTTCCAGAAATTTCTCAAACACTTATGAATTCGGTTGTTCCAGAACCTTCTTAAAGGTTATTTTTAATTCTTCCTGGAACATTCACAAACTCTCAGACTCTTTTAGTAAATTTAAAAAAGTTTGCAGAAGGTCTTTGTCTTGTTTTTGCCTAGTAACTTCTCAAAAGTTCTCAGAATTTTGATTATCTAGAACATTTTCGTAGATTATTATTCTTCTTTCTGAAACATACAGTAATATCTAGAAAGGTCTCGAAATTTAATGAATATCGGTGTTCCAGAACATTTTAGAAGGCCCTTTACTTCTTTCTTGAACTTTCATCAACTTCCAGAAAGTTCTTGAAATTAAGAATGAAAAGTGTACAGAACATTCCAGAAGGTTCTTCTCCTTTCTTTGATTGAAACGTTCAGTAACGCACAGAAAGTTTTCGATATTTGAGGAAGTGTGATATCCAGAATATCTCAGATGATTGTTTTACTTTTGTAACGTTCAGTATCTTTCAGGAGGTTTCTAGAAATTTTATGGATTTTTATGTTCCAGAACATTCTAGAAGATTCTTTTTTGGTTCCTTGCTCGTTCCCTAACGTGCATAACCTTTTCCCAATATAATAAAGTTTCATGCTCTCTAGAACATTCTAGAAGGTTCTTTTCTAAAACGTTTAACAACTTAGAAGTGCTTATTAGAAGCCGAAGTTCTCAGTTAATAACTGAGCTCATAGACACTAAGCTGAGAAGCAGGGTTTGTCCCAGTTGGGACGTTACGCCAAAAAAATAAAATGTTCCATAATGCTGCAGAAGGTTCTTCTTCTTCTTCTTTTTTCTGAAGCGTCCAGAAACTTCAAGGGGATTCTCAGAAGTTCCATGTTTTAGAGCATTCCAGAACGTTATTTATTTTCTGGAACTTCCAGAAAGTTCTTAGAATTTTTAGAATATTGATGTTCCTGAACATTCCAGAAGGTTCTTCTTATTATTTCTGGAAAGTCAAAAAACATCCAGAATGTTCTCGTACCTTTTAGAAATTTGATACAACTATGGTGAAACATTTCAACGAAACATTTCAAAGCGTTACGGACAGACAGACAGACAACGCTGGAGTTTTATATATATGATATGCGACCTTGTGCAATTTAATACGAGGTTTTTTTTACTGTTTCATAGTTTTTATCAAAAAAGGATCAATTATTTCTCAGATATGTGAGTTTAGGACCGTATTGAATGACTGTATTGAATGACATTTAAGGTGAAACATCAAGAAATCCCATTGCAACTTTTCATACAAACTTTAGAGGCACAAATCTGACGAACAAAGCATCGAGCCAAGCCGCACTTGTTTTTCCAGGCTTTGCTCACTTCCAAAAAGAGGCAGCTTTTACACATCGAGAGCATTTGTTTACAAATTATCAAGATTGGTGCTCTTGAAAACGTGAGTAGGGGACCAAGTCGGCCATTGTGGCAGCCATGTTTGTATTCTCTGAAGTTTCTCCTTAAGGGGTATATATGTTAAGGTAGGGAAAAATTATTTAAAATTTTTTAATTCTTTTATCTTAAAGTATGGGTTCTTATGAATGCTGTGTCAAACTTTCAGTATACCTATACCTAGGTATATCCAGAAAAAAAATCTTCGACTTAATTCTAAAGGAACTCCAAACTACTATAAATAACAGAGAAATAAAGTTTTCGTTAAATTTTCTCGGTTTTTCTCTATACAGTTTTTGAAAACATTTTTAAGAATTTTTACTAAGTTCTTGAAAGCATCTAAGGATTTTTTTTTGAAATTTAGAAGTATTTTTGGAATTTTTGAGTTCGATTTTACTTGGCTCACGACAAATCGAAGAACACCAAACTTGTTGAATCATTTTTTAGAGGAAATCTAGCATAAATTTAAGGCAGATTATTGTGAAGAGTTTCAGTCCGAACTTTTTGAGTAGAGATATTTGCTCACTGAAATAAGGATAAATCAGTAGAAATTCGTAGAGAAATTGGCTAAAAACTTGTCCGGGTTTTCCGCTCAAAATTTTCAAGAAATACAACGGAAAATTATAGGGACGATTAAGGGCGTCCAGGGGGGTTCAGAGGGGTTTTACTGAAACACCCTATAATAACCCTGAAATCCCCAGAAACCTCCTGAGAAATGCATCTTTTTTTTTCAAATTTCTTTGTATTTGTGAATTTTAACTTAATGCTAATTCTTCACACGTCAAGTAGGGAAAGGCCCAGAGGAGGCCTTTCAGAAATGCATCTTATAGCCCCTGAAAACTCCCTAGAACCCTCATAGGCTTCAATAAGAAATAAATACAAAAAAAAACTCTTATCTGAAGTATTTTTATAGAAATCAAGTTAATGTTAAATTTGTATAAGCAAGATATTATGGATGGGTTCGTTATTTGCAAACAACTTCAAACCATCCACTCTATTAATACATTTTGATATTTTTTTTCAATAAGTCGCTGTTTATTCATAATAAGTCAGCCATATAGGCCTTGAACCACTTAGCAACGTAAGGTTTTACGAATTAGAATCAATTTTGCAGACTAATACAGACTTTTCTTTATGGATTTCCTCGAGGATTTCTGCAAGGATCCATCCTGGAGTTCCATCAAAGAGCGTGGGATTTGTTTTTCAAGAAAAGAGTTATGTCAAAAATGTCTTTCAACAGTTTATTTAGAAACTGCACCAAGGAATTCTTTCAAAGATTTCTTTACCGTTTTCTTCAAGAGATCTTTCTTGAAGAATCATTTGTCTTCAATAATGGTTTAAGATGTAAATGCAAGGATGTCATTCAGTATTTCTCTAAGCACTCCTTCAGGAATTCTTACAGTGTTGTCACTGAGGATATTTTCAAAAGTACTTCAGTGTACTTCAAAAGATTCTTGCAAGAGCTTCATCGAGTATTTCTCGAAACATTTGTTCAAGAATCTGTCAATTATATCTCTGAGGATTCAACTAAACGATCATCCAAAGAATTTATGAAAAATTCCAGAAAAAAAAACTACAAAAAAATCACCAATGATTCTTTTGAAACCAGTTATTCTTTCAAAAAAAATACATTGGAATTCCGCCAGAGGAATCCTTCCAGAATTTCTTCAAACATTCCTCCGTTTCATTCAGGAGATCCTCCAAATATTCTTTTGATGAGTTTGCACTGAAATCAAGTATTTCTGCATCGATTCTTCAAGGATATCTCAATTATTCTCACAAACAACTCTTTAAATATTTCTCCAAGAATGTATCTTGATATTTCTTCAAGCATTTATCATGAGAGACGTTATTTTCTTAAAATTTCTGGAAGAATTCTCTCTAAGGAGTTTCTCTGAGGTTTCACTAAAAGATTTATCCTAGAATTTCTTCATAAAATTTCCAAAGAGCCCAATGGATAATTATGTTTAGAAAATCTCCAAGGATTCCTACAGAAGGAAATAATTCTTAGAGGGACTTCTGTAGGAGTTCTGTCGGAATTCATTCAAAAAATCCTTCTGAACTTCCTTCGACGAATTCTACAATATCCATCCACATTAGGAGCATTCCTCTGGTAGCTCTTCTAGAAATATCTATTCCGATTTTTGATAACACATTTCCAAAATTCTTTCGACAAACCTTTTGAAAAATCATTCTGAGTTTCCATCAAGCATCTCAGTTAAGAATTTCTTCAGGATTTATTAAAAAATGCCTGCAGAAATTCCTCCAAAAATTGTTTAAAAAATTCTTTGAGTGCTCATTTCAAGGTCAATATGCCCTTAATAATATTACAATCCCAAATTCATCCTACTGGAAAACAAAACAATAACGACACCGATTGATTTCGTAATTTTGGTATCGTTCCTGCTCACTTCAGATTTTTTTTCAAGGATCTTGTTAGAAACTCCTGCGAATGTTTCATCGACCAGATAAAACATTCTTCGTTTAATTTATTTGTTAATTTCTCCTTGGATTCTACCGAAGATTACTTTTGGAATTCCTCCAAGGTTTTAGTCAAAATTCTAGAGGATTTTTTTCTAAAAGGTATTTAGAAATTGCTCCCAAATTTCCTCAGGAATTTTTCTAGAGATTTCTTCGGAAGTTTATCCAATAAATTCTCTTGTGATTTATCCACAGATGCGTTCAGAATTTATTGAAGTATTAGCTTAGAATTTCTTTAATTGATTTCATTCATTCTTAAACTGATTTTTGCAGGCATTTTAACATAATTTCTTGTATAAAATCTTTCGAAAATCCATGCATGCAATGGTCCTTATAGTTGTGTAAGCTTAAATTATGAAAATTCGCAATTGGATTCGGTTTTGATTATTCCAAATATTTGCTCGTCCATAATAGTTTACTATTTATGTTACAAATTCCAAACATAGGTACATGAATTTTCATCTTTACGAAACAAAAGGAAATAAACCCCTATAACGTTAGATAAACCGTTTCACCGAGGGCGCATCGAATACTTTTTCCATACTATTCAACACATTTTTTTCCTTCCCTGTTGGGGAAATTAAACCACTGCGTCCAATAAGCTGAACTTTTGTGGCATATTCAACACGTATGAAAGTGAATAATTATCTCAAACTACGACTCAAGGACACGCTGGAAGCGAAAGTTTAGCACTTCAACAATTTTGCTTACCTCATCGATGACTCATTCGTAAAGTTTACGTAACTGACTCGACAAAACGCTCGCATTCGGTGCATACTAGGTGGGTAGACGCCATGACGAGTCAGCTAAGAGACAAGTAAATTTGTCGTCAATCAACAGCATCGCTGAATGACGTGCATTCTATTAGCAAATCAATTCTGCACCGTCCACCAAAGGCAAATACACTTTGTAGAATTTATTGATTCACAACTTGCTCGAGAATTCCTACCAATTGTGGCGATTCCGCATCGATTGGGTATACCGACTGGTTGGTTCTTGGGAACAATCCGACGACTGTCCACAAGTTCTTATCAAGTGAGAAGTCCCCACCGCTGCCGCCGCGGTGTCAGGGCATCGAACACTGATAATGTATTATCTGTTAGAAGTGGGGTTCAAAAAAATACCAACTCAACGAGTGAGTTTTCCATAATGTGTTGCTAATTACTCTTTCACCTTGCCATCAGCCCTGTGATACTCTTCGACAACCAAGTCCGGTTATTGGAATGTTCCGTTTCGCGAATCTGTCTTCATAATGTTCTGACTTTTTGCACAGCGTGTCCATTACAGTCAATACCTCGCATACCACTCGCGTCACAGAGTTTCAAAGTTTCCAATCCAGTGGCAGTGGGCTCTTCTCCATGCAACTGCAGCATCCAGCCAAGGGAGCATCCATTAAGTACGTCACGCTAAAATTGGAAATTTTCGACCCCCCCTCCCCCCTTCGTACGGGGTTTTTCTATACTTGATACATTGCTTGTCACACTTTCACAAACCCCCCCTCCCCCCTAGGACCGTGACGTACTTAATGGATGCCCCCCAAGCCAGCACATGCGATCGAGTACACTTGGTTTCAATTAAATTTCAAGTTCACCTGAGTCAAAGTCGGTGTCTGCGCGCGACGAAGAGCCAACCGGTCTGCTGCTGCGAGCTCTCGGCTCGGTGTGTCGTCCGTCCGATTCCTTCTCGTGCGGACGAGCTAATCAATTCAATGATTTATTTGCACATTACCTACATGACGCGCGGGGGGCTTGCTGGCGGCCGCCTGTGTATGTGGAAGAGCTCATTTGAGTGCGATTTCGCAAGCAATGTCATTCGTGTACACTTGCCAGCCGGAGTTTAGCTGGGACAACACTACTGTTCCACCAGGTACAATGTACTCAACTACTATGTAGTAAGCGGGGATTTTTAGCCGCTGCTAGTGCGATAAATGATATCTGATCTTGGAAAGGTCAATGGTCATATCGCAGAACACTTAAAGCTACTACACCGAACGTGTCGTGCGATGAAAAGCTATTAAAAGCGGCGATAGAAGGTTCCTCCAGAACTTACCTGTATACAGTCTAAAGTTGTCAGAAATTTAAATCGCACACGTTGTCGTTGATCGCGAGGAAGTCGCATGATTACGCAGCGAAAAAAACCCGATGACGACGTGTGTAGCCGTGACGTCGTAGTCATCGACGTCAGTTCAATAGTTCCTGCTCGCGTGTGTGGAGCGCAGCGAAGCCGAAGGGGGTTGCCAAAGCAAGGCGTTGAAAGTTGATCGTAACGTCAAGGTTGCTGGGGTCAGTTCAAGCTCGGCAGTGAGGTGGAATAGTTTGATCAACTTTCTGATTATATGATATGTATTAACAACAACAAAAGTTGTACAGAGAAAATTATATGAACATCTAAGGTAGTTCAATCTTATTCTAATTTGTATTCTAGTGGAAGTAATTGTGAGTATTCATTCATATTCATAGACAAATCAAGAATTAAAAATCAGCCACTAAACACATTTTCCTTTTACATCAGTATGGACAACCAATCATTCAATTCCTTACGAATGACACATTGGCCATGCTGAAGTCGAATCTGTATACAAATGCTGTAACTGCTCTGAAACCTCTTAATATATCTTGATTTCCACGATAGTCCCCTAAACCGTCTTGAAATCCTTGTAAAACCAACTGCCGTCAGAAACCTTGAAACCTAGAGGCCCCCTAGGCTTGCCTTGAACTTTATTAAGACCCCCTCAAATCTCTTAAAGGCTTTGAACCTTCTTGACGCTGGTGTAACATCTCCCTGAATGACATTTCTCGAGTGCAATGTTCCAGATCCGGAGTGACACTTCATGACCTGTACCGTTTTCCAGAATGTCATTTCCAGGAAAAACTAAGGGTACGGGCACCCTTCTTCAGCCTATGTCCCCAAGCTCCAATTGCTTTCGTTCTTGTTGTTACCATGCATGCTCACGCATAACAAAAAATACAAAAAAAAACAACAAATAGTGCTTATTACCTTTGTTTTCGATGGGATGCGATAGAATGGGAGCTCTGTGCTGAAGATGGGTTCCGTTCCCCTAGATAATTCCATGTTAAATAATAAACAGGAATCGCGTTCTGGATTCCGGTGTCGGATTGTTCTGGAAACTGTGTCATTCCGAGAAGAAACATTCTGGGAAGGGTAATTACGGAAAATATAACGACACCGCCGTGATACCTTCCTGAGACTTTTGTAGACTTTCATTAAATTCGATTGAAGTCCCCTGAAAGCCCTCAAAAACGCCGCCATCCCCTAAAACTTACTGAAATCCACTGAAACCCCTCGAAACAGCTTGGGACGCCTTGAAGAACTTCTTCTGAAATTCCCGTATCCTTCGCTCAAACTCTACTGAAGTCACCTGAAACCCCTTGAAATCACATGGAATCTATTTAAATACCTTGGAATGCCTTCTAATACTACTCAGAAAAGCACGCTGAGATACCCGTAAACTTTCCTCATACTCCGCTGAAGCCATTTTTTTTACCTTGACTAACGAGATCTTTTAACCCGGGGCTGGTTCACCTCCAGACCCACGCTGGAAACTAAATACTCAAAAATCTCTCTAAGACCACCGCTGTCTTTACATCTACATTATCTACATTCCACACCCCCCCCCCCCCCCTCTTGAATCCACTGGAACGCCACTCAATTCACCAACAGCACCAGAAACTCAGAAACTGTTGCAAGCCAAGGTTGCAAGCGCTCCTGATACCATCGCCTGTAAAGTTGATACAGGGGGTGGCAAAAATGTTTGGGATAGGTAACTTTTTTTTCTCTCACAAAAAGTTCAACATGCTACAACTTTTCATAGAGTGCGTAAAAAAAATCTCAATTTTTGACTGTTTGTCAACCTATTATATGTGGATCATTGGTACAAATTTGGGCTTGTGGAGCGGACCTGGTGTGATGGTTAGAATACTTGACTATCACGCCGAGGACCTGGGATCGAATCCCACTCCCGACAAACTCGCAAAATCTGAGTTCTTCCTTCGAAAGGGAAGTAAAGCGTGGGTTCCGAGATGAACTGGCCTAGGGCTAAAAATCTCGTTAATACAGATTAAAAAAAAATTGGGCTCGATTGATTAATCTTTCGCAAAGTTAGAACCGTTTGGGTAAAACACTATGTTCTAGACAACTAATTTTTAAGCTGTCATATCTCGGAAATCAGTGAACCGAATAGAATGAAATTTTGAACGTACACTAACAATATATAAATGCTTCACAAATTGTTAAAAAATAGGCACTTTTTGAACGATGAAAAAAGTTATCATGGATTGACACTTTTTGGATTTTTCTAGAAAAAAATGTAATTTTTTCACATCAATGTCAATAAATTTTTGTGTTGATATCCAAAGATTTTCTACTACTGTTCTCAAGTTATCTCTAATCAGATACATATATTAGAGCCTATTTAAATTAAAGGGAGCACACATTTAGTAATTTTGTGTAGTAATGTTAATTTGACTTATTTTCCTCTATATGGGTAAAAATTTCAACCCGGTATAACTTATTTCGCCGTGAGAAAATATTACATTTTATAACGTCGTATTGAGTAATTGAGTATCAATATATTGTTAAAAAACGTTAAAAATTTCATTCAATTTTGTTCGCTGGTTTCCGAGATATGACAGTTCAAAAATTAGTTGTCTAAATAATAGTGTTTTACCCAAACTGTTCTAACTTCGCGAAAAATTCATCAATCGAGCCAAAGTTTGTACCAATAATGCACATATAATAGGTAGACAATCAGTCTAAATTTGAGTTTTTTTTCATTCACTCTATGAAAAGTTAGAGCATGTTGATTTTTTTTTGTGGGAGAAAAAAAAGTTGCCTATCCCAAACATTTTGGCCACCCCCTGTACTTCTGAAACACCTCTGAAGCTCTCTTGAAAATCTTTGAAGCCCCCCGAAATATCCTGAAACCCTCCGAAACTATTTGAAATATCCGTCTGAAACCTTCAGAAGGTCTCCAGCAAACTCCTGAACCCCTTCTTCCGGAAGCACGCTGAATGACAGAATGACTTTATAGTACACTAAATCCTCTTTTTTGCATGTTAATTTTATGCACATTTTATGGTTTTCTTTGCAGGGCATAAACTGCATAAAAAGAGGGATACCGTAATCCGGGGTATCATTGATCAGCGGGGTAACATTGATCGGCTTGACCAACCTCATGAAATGTTCAAACAAGTATTTACATTGAATCAGTTTCTGCTAACGAATGGTGTATCGTAATCTGCTGTTATTTAGCTATTAAATGACATGTTATTCTTCAAAATTGAATTTCATAAACATTGAAATAAATCTATTTTTCCATAACTGTGTTTCGTAACGCAATGAGGTACATTGTCAAACATTCATGCTTGGCATGAACAGGCTTGTCCGCACTGAATGCATGGAAATTCTGCTCTTTTGATTTACACCACCAAAACCATTGTGTTTAAGCAATCTTCTTATCCTACATGATAGAAGGATGTTTGAATACCCTAAATGACATTTCGAACTGTCAAAAAATCGCACCGCAGTGCCGCACTGAGCGCGCAAAGAGAAATTCACTGGGGTGAATTCACCCGGGTGAAATTCTCTTTGCCCGCACAGTGTAGCACTGCGGTGCGTTTTTTTGACAGTTCAAAATGACATTTAGGTAATTTTAACATCCTTCTGTCGGGTAAGATAGGAAGATTGCATAAATACGATGGTTATGGTGGTGTAAATCAAAAAGCAGAATTTGTATGCGTTCAGTGCGGACAAGCCTGGGCATGAATACTAGATACAATATGAGGATAGAAATCACTGTATTACTTCAATATGATATCCTAGAGATGGATTTAATGAACGAAACTTTTATGAAAATGCCTTTTTGTAATAAAATATACGATTTATTAAAAGTAGGCTACCAATCCCTAAACAATTGCCTACCTTTAGGCGTTATTCGCGATTTGGAGGATTTTTTTCTCAAAATAACTAAAAAAGTACATAACTTGTAAAAATTTGGACAACATATTCGAAATCAGCGACCCCGAATTTAGTAAGTAAGGGTATTTTTAATACAAACGAACATTGATGACTGGCATGATCAATGTTACCCCAAATCTACAAAATCAAAAATAAGAATAAAAAGCTTATTTTAACATGATTTAAAGTTTCACAATACTTTTTCGAATAGCTTAACAAATACTCAGAGGGCCAGTACTTGTTTTAAAAATATAAATCATGTAACATTTGCTTTAACAAGAGAATTATTCAAGAAAGATCGAAAATTCTGATCAATGATACCCCGGTATCTATTCAAAATCAAACAATTTTGTGCATAATAAAATTCATTATTGACAGTACCGTAAAATGGGGTAACTTTGATAGCTTTTCCGCGAATTTTCTGAATATTTTTTCATGTAACAGTATTTTTCTCAGTTTTATATTTTTAAAACAAGTACTGGAGTATCAGTTATCAATTGCAATTGAAAGATTCAATAATCTGAAATATTTTGGATGACTTTTAGTAGTCCATATGAGCGAGAATCAGATTTTCATTTTGGGGTAACTTTGATAATTCCCTAAAAAAACCTCATATCTTAAAACATAATCACAGATTGGAATCTTAGGAGTATGAACATGAAGAGAGAAGCCTTGTGGAATATATCAGATAGATTTTTCATATCAAAACATTGATTTTTACCAAATTCTGCATATAAAAATGTGTTTGTGGAGTACTGAGTGAAAAACACAGTGAATTTATCTATCAAAAATCATTATCTTTGTAAAAATATATGTTTAACGGTACATCATCATGTAATTACATGTTATTCATGGTGAATTCTCTTAATTTTTGGGTTGTTATTAATGTTTTATTAACAAGTTTTAAACAACACAGATTTATCTACATGATAATACAAGGGAATTGCATACTTTTAGGCGTTTATCAATGTATGGAGATTTATGACACAATTTACAAAATTGCTTTCATTTCGTAAAAACACACTTCGTTAAGTGATTCAAGGCCAGATTTAGAATCTACTATGATGATTCTAACGAAAATAAGAGTCTATTCATTGAAAAAATATTTGCAACGAAGTAATATAGGAGATTGTTTGAAGGGGTTGACAAATGATAAAAATATTAACAATTTTTATTTTTTGTCCAAAAAGTTGCATTCAAACTAGGTTTTCATGAAAATATATCTAAGATGAACTTTCATATGTATAGAATTGATCTACGTTTGCCTTTTTCTTAACGGAATGAAGGAATCATAGTTGTAAGATAAACTATACAATGCCTGTCGAACTATCAAAGTTACCCGCATTATCAAAGATACCCCATTTTACGGTACCTAATTGAGGCAACGGTGGCCAGACAGCGTTTTTAGGGGAGAGGGAAGGGAGAATGCAGGAGTGTTTCAGTGTGTACCAAGGGGGTACCAGATCCCATGGGCGTTTCAAGTGGGTCCCAGAGGGTTCCAGGAGGAACCTTGAGATCGTAGGGGCGTTTTAGGACAGTGATCCTCAGCTTAACTGCTTTTGCGGGCCAAAATTGAACTTTGGAAAGAGACTGCGGGCCGCAAGTCATTCAAGAGTTTATTTTTTTAAATTTTACACAAAATCCGTTTGTTTGATGTTTTGAAAATATTGAACAAGATCAAAGTTTTTATTGCGTAATTTCTTAGGAAGTATTTGTAGCCGATTAAGAATGAATATTTCAAGAGGAAAGTATTGCTAGGGGCATAAAGAGCATCTTGCCCAATCTCTTAAATTTTTAGGGAAATTCCAAAAGTTTTGACATCGCTTCCTTTCAAAAAAAATTGTAGGCAAAAATCCTGAAATTTTTTTTGAAATAGTTTCCTGGTAGAAGTGCTGAATCGAATACAAGGAATTTCACCGATAAAAACAAAATGAAAATTATTTTAATTTTATTTTCGTAGAATTAAACAAATTACTAATGGCGAGTTCTGCCACAAGTCCAAACTCCATGGCAGAGAACCTATAAAATTCAGCCTTAACTCATTTTTAAGCGGAACACAAGCGGAACAGTTTCGAATTTTTTTGAACAAAATAAAAACAAAAGTCTTACTTCTTTGAAAAACTCTCCATGACATTTTCAAAATTTCAGTAGTTCATATTCATTCTCATGAAAGTTTTAAAATGTGGTGAAATTTCTGATTTAAATTATGGAATCTATAAGGCCATTCGCAATGCTGTTTTATTTTGTATGGCAAGTTTTAAAAATTTTAAAACTCGCCATACAAAATAAAACAGCATTGCGAACGGTCTAAGTGGGCCACTTTCTAATATATTTCAAAATCAGTTCGCGGGCCGCACAAAACCTGGTCGAGGGCCGCAGTTTGGTGATCACTGTTTTAGGAGATTCCAGCAATTCTCAGTGGCGTTTCAGAGGTTCCAAGAGGGTATCAGAACGGAGGCCTGATAACCAGGAGGTCTCAGTGGCGTTCCATGGAGTAGGTTTCAGGGGGTACCAGGAGGTCCCAGAGGGTTCTAGGGTAGGAGTTTTCGGATCGGGCACCGCGGTGAACTTAGTGCTCTGCGAAGCCTTGACGAGTGCACCGCGGAAGTTCCAAAATGTTGCCTTCATTTCCAAATCCTGCTTTCAATGCTATGAATGTCCATAGCATCAAACATCCTATAAGGAATGTATTTTCAAGAATTTCGCTACTAATCCATGGGGTTCGTTTTTAATTTGAGCTTCTGGTAGCCCTGTGGGCATCGAAAAATACTTTGCTGGTAAGGGGCTGTTTATAAACCTCGTAGACCAAAATTTGGCCATCTCAGACCCCCCTCGTAGGCTTTTGTCCATACAAAAATTTTGAAATTTGTATGGAGCGTAGACTTTGGCCAGACCCCCCTTCCCCTCTTCCCAAGAAGTTTACGTAGTTTATGAACGCCCCCTATCTTTTTTATTGTTTTAATTTGTTTTGGCGTTCCGTTTCATCTCGTTCCATGAGCAGAATGACGTTTGAACTATTTTAGGTTTTAACGATACTCAGATTAGCGGGTGTCAAATTAAAGTTTTCATATTAGAAGCAGTCAAACCAAACGGGGATATGCGGCATTGGTGGAGCCAGCATTTTTTGTTTCTTTCTCACTTTGCTAAGCATACGCGAGAAAGAGCCAGCTTGCTTCCTCTTTCATCACGCTCTTTCGCTTGCATATTCAGCAGAGTAAGAAAAAAGAAAAAGCTGGCTCCGCCAATGGTAAGCGGTATTGCAAAGGACCTGAAAAGGGATCCATCAATAACACTAGTTTACAGCATTTTTGAACTCGGTAAGCTGATGATCGTTTTTGGTGTAGAATCATGCCCTGAGTTCGAAAACGCTAAGGAAAAAAATTACAGTAGAGCGGAATTTTTTTCGACTTTCCATACAAGGTTGGTAATTTGAAATCGATTTTTGTTCCATTTTTTAGAAAAGTCGCTCACTTCACACATCTCATTCTCCGTAATCAATACTCCGATTGAGCTGAATTTTTTACTGTAACTCGCCTACATATAATATGTCAAAAAAACGTTGAGAAAGGATTTTTAAATTGTTTTTTTCTTATTGGAAAAAAATACATTTCTTCAAATATTTTTGGAAATTTTGCTTAAATTTAGGGAGATCGTTCCCCAAAACTCGCCAATATCTTGAATTTCATCGATCTGACGCAAAGTCTGCATTCAGATGATCGAATGGTATTATATTCAGCTTTTAATTTATGAAAAAAGATTTAAAATTTGATGAACAAAACACAAGATATTTAAATTTTATTAAATTCTATATTTTAAAAATAATTTAAACTCCATATTGAGCTAGGGTAAATGTACCAAATGTGCTATTAGTAGCTCCTTGTAGAAAAATAATTGAATAAAATTGATAATACCACAAAATAAAAAGTCTGAAAACGTAAATCAGTAGTTTTTCACATAAATTTGCTAGGAAAAATGTAAAAATCATTGTTTATTTCAGTTCTTGCTAATAAATCACTTGCACCAACTATAGGTACACGGTTCCTATTATGAAGGTAAAATTTAATATTGGTTCCTATAGTGGCGCAACCCATTGAATTCTTATGGGACCCACCACTATAGGAACACTACCACCACTATAGGTGCAAAGGAGCAAAAAATTCAAGGAAAATAATTGTTTAAAATAGGTTTTTCGGCAAATCCTGAACACAAAACTGAATTAATGTTATTAATTAGTTATGATGCATCTATTAAAAATGTCATTTGCAAGCTTTTTGTTCGAAATAGTGCTAAATTGGTACTACCACCACTATTGGTACTACCTCCACTAAGGGAGCTTTTACCCTAGAACTCAAAAACTGTTCTACTTTAATTTTTTTGAAGCACAGTTTCGAAATCAGCGCTAAATTATGCTTCAAAATTGTTGGTCGTTGACAGAAGTTCTTAACTTTCGTTTTATTTTGTAAACTAGTGTAATTTCAATTAGTTTTTCAGAAATGTTATTAAAATGTTTTGATGTCTTCAAATGAGTTTTCTTCGGATCTCGTGATTCAGCCAGAAAATCTTGAAAAAATCTATCAAATTTCTTGTCAGAAATATGCAAAAGTAAAAATGAAGCTTCCAAGAGTTTCATATTGAGCCTGTTCAGAACCTTACACAAAAATTCCCAGAAAAAAATATCCCCAGCAAGAAAACATTCTGTGTCGAACAACTGTGTCACTCGAACGAAACTCCGACATGTAATAAAAACAAAATGCAAGTCAATGTCATAAGGCGTCGTACACAAATTACGTAACGCTCTAGGGGGAGGGGGGAGTACTGCCAAGCGTTACGGCCCATACAAAAAATTGAGGATTTTCATGCAAAAAAGCATTACGGAGGGAGGAGGGGGGTGTCAAAAAATGTCGATTTTAGCGTTACGTTATAAATTGATGCTGCCTAATCACATTTGTGTGGGAAAAACTATTTCAGAAATAAGTGCATACACCTGAGACCCGCCTCAAAAAACGACAACTTTTTTTTTTTTATTTTTATATTGCACTCTTTGGACAATGAAGACCAGGTGGACCACGTAGATTTTTTTTAAAAAGTGCCCCGCGAACAAAAGTGTCTGAAAGCCCCTGTTCTAGGGGATCTCAGTGGCATTTCAGGGGTCTCAGGGGATTTTGAGGGTGTCTCTGAGGCGTTTGAGGGGGCCCCGGAGGGTCTCGAGGGGTTTTCCATAATGTCTTAGTGGCGCTTCAGGAGGTCTCAAGGACATTCATGAAGAGCTTCAGGGGAGATTTGGGAGGTCTCAGAGGCGTTTTCGAGGGTTTCAGGAGAGCTCATGAAGGTACCTGGAGTTCTCAAAAATGATTGTGGAAGTCTTAGGGGGTACCTGGCATACTCAAGAGCGTTTCAAAGGGTCTAAGGGGGTTTCAGAGGATCTGACGGGGTTTCAGAAGATGCCAGGGAGTTTCCGGAGGGTTTCTAGGGAGTTTCAGGGGATTTCCAGGACGCTTCAAGAGATCTCAGGGGCGTTCTAGGGAGGCTTTTTAAGGGGTTTCAGAGGCATTTAAGGGGGTCCCAAGTGTTTCAGAGGGGTACCTGGAGGTCCTTGGATTGTTTCAGGGGGTCACATGGGATACCTAGAATCCTCAGGGGCATTTCAAGGGTCTCAGGGGGTTTAAGGGGAGTTATTTAGCTAGTTAGCGTCCATAAATGACATTGCATTTGTTGGCTGATTTTTTACTCCCCTCCCCCCTCGTAACCGTTTTTCCATACCTAATACATGTCTCGTCACACAATCTCAGATTCCCCCCTCCCCCCTTAAAAGCTACATCATTTATGGACGCTCCCTTACAGGGGGTCCACGCTTCATACTATTGAAACGCTCATGAAATCTCCATTATCCTTTTAAAATTCCTGTATTCTGAATGCTCTTAAACTCCTGAAAGCTTTTTAGAAAAACCTTTGAAAATCCTTGAAACGTCCCTGAAACCTCCACGATCCCATTTAAATGCCCATGATATCCTCGCCATCTACTGGAAATGCTCCTGAAACTCCCTAGAACATCTATAGAAGGCTCCACAAATTTCTAAAACGCACCTGGAAACCCCTTGAAACGCCCCTGAAACCTCCCAGAACGCCCTTAAAACGTTCTTTAAACTCTCTGAAGTTCCTCTGAAATGCCTTGTAAAGCCTTTTAAAGCCTTTAATGGCTCATAATACCCCTTGAATCGCTCATGAACTCTTTGAAACATCCCTGAAACCCCTGTTATACATACTATTGAAACGCCCCTGAAATTCGCGTGATATCATGGAAACTCCTACGAAACCGGTCGGAACGCCCTCACAAGGCTTCTCAACCTCAACTCTCATGAAACAACTCCCTGATACGCTCCTGTAGCCTCTTGGGACACCCTTTTGGGTTCTCTGGGAATCTCCCAGGGGCAAGACCAGTTCTCGCGAACTAAGTTTCCTAATTAAAGCCCTAACGCACAAAATTCCCTCTTTTTATGTACGTTTTAATATACACCCAAACCTCCATTTAGTTAATAAGTGGGGACTGCGATGAGGTTTTAGGGGGATTTAAAAGGCGTTTCTGAAAGCTTCAGAGGATTTTTGGCGGGTTTCAGAAGCGCTACGCAGGCATTTTCGGGGGCTTCGGAGGGTCTCAGTTGCGTTACATGGGGTTTTGAAGTAAATTGAGCGGGCCTACAGTTTCTGGTTGCTCATAAGTGAGTTTCAGGGAGAATTCAGCGGCGCTTTGAAGCGTTTCATAAATATTTCAGACGGTTTCAGAAAAGATTCAAAACGTAACGAACCGTTTTCAATTGTAGATCCGGCGACCTATAACTCAAGGAAGCTCTTAGAGATTCATAAACAAACCCTGAAATAGAATCGATGGCTTATGCTCAAGGAAGCCTTAAGGACAGACTTATTAGAATCCCAAAATGGCTGCCACAATGCAATGACCGACTTAGGCACCTACTCACGATTTTGAGTGCATAAATCTCTTCGTAAACAATAGCAGCGCACTTGATCTTCTTATTTTAAGCTTAATACAAATGAGCAAGAGCAAAATAATAAAATGCACTGTTGTGTGAAGCTTGCTTCTTGAGATTTGTGCGTCTGAAGTTCCGATGCACTGTTGAAGCGGGATTTCAAGACGTTTGTCCTTAAACACCTCTCCCTCCTCATCGCTCCGTGGAGCAGCCACGGGGGTGGTTTTAGGGTTAAAAGGTGTTTTTGTGAGAAAGAAGAAACACAAATTTTAAGATGATTCGTTTCAAAATCGAGTATTACCCATAACGATTTCATCCTAAGCAACAACATCTTATTTACAATTAAACAACAAATAAAATAGATATCAAATTACTTCAGGCATTCCACATCTTTCCTCGTCGTCGCGAATTTCTAATTTTCCGTTGTTCTTTTTTGAAATTCCGACACGCATAGCCCCTAACACCAATTTAGATCTCGTTCGTACCGCGCTCAAAGTAACCCAAATCAACTAGACCCGCACGGAAGAAAGAAAGCAACCGGCGGCGACGGCGTCACATTAAGATTTTGGCACGCACAAAGTGTGTGGAGTGGAGATAGTTCAATGTCACAAAACGGTGCGGTGGTGGCGGACATCGACCGCGAACACCGAACCAGGCCCCTACCGGGCATGCCGCAGGTCCAACTGCGACTACGGACGCACCGTCGACCAAAACGCCGGCATGCGATCGTGTGCTGTGTGGGGACGGGACGGAAGATCAAATGCAAGTGATGAACACCGTCGCAACACTTTAGCACTGACTGTCGTCACCATCCATCGAAATCGAAAAACTGACTACACATGCCACTGTTCTCTTGTGTATGTGTACTGGTCACTCGGTGGTGTTGCGAAGCGGCGGTACAAAAATAACCGACAGTGAACTCTTTCGAGGTTTCACCTAGGTGTAGCTACGTAATCGGGATGAAACTCGATGCCACCAGCGCAGCGGTTGAGCGGAAATAGTGTCACTCTGGTTCGAATTGGAACGGCAAATATAAATCGATCCCGTCATAATTGGCTCGTGGAAATTTTTGATTCGATTAGCAGGATTTGGCTAACAGGGCATGCAGGCTTCGGCTCTCATGATGGTTTGATTAGTTTGAAGAGTTCGTGGTAGTTTTATCAGTATTCATTTTAGAAGAGTTGTTTGATTTGGTTGGTGGCTTTTTAGGTAATCTGATTACATATTTATATCAGAAAACTTTGAAAGCTAATTCGCAGATTTTTAAATAAGACTTTGAAAACACAGTAAAAAAATAACAGTATTTTTCCGTAATTTTAGATATAATGTCTCCAAGCTTCCAACACTCGTCTTCCTAGTCAGAAAAAAAGTTTGTTCTCTGAAAAGGATTCGTGAGACATTATACAATGTATTTACATATTGATATCAAATCTTCCTCAACAATGTAGCTTTGTAGTTAAAAACTTCGGATGTTTAATGTAATTAGTTGAGTGTTGAAACTACATCGTCGGTATGTTTTTTAACTGAATGCTCTTATTTTTGTAATCTGATACTCCTTCTAGTAGATACAATTTCCAATCATCTACGGTGCTAATATCCGTAATTAGCTGTCATGGTGTCTGACTGCCATCCGATGAGCGGAGCGGATGTAAGCGTGTCGGAATTCATTGTCCGCATCAATCCCAACTAAGTAGCAACCAGTGTAGTACTAAATTGTATGTACTTGGATTTCCACCAGCTCCCCTTCTCACCCAAGATCATATTTCATTTCTCACCCTCCGAAGCAGGTGAGTGAGAAAAACGGTGGGTAGCTTACCCATCACCTCGAGACAATACTCGAACAATATCTACTACTGTTCAATTGTACATAAAAATTTAATTTTACACCGGTAATTCATTAAATCGCGCGCGCATGGCTAAGCAGTGACGTGAGCAAAAAGGTCCACTTTCAATGTCAAGTCATTTGATTCCTCGCTGGTTACGGTAGTATTCCACTTCAACCAAATCACCCCTCGGTATCTTATCGGGTCCCGTGTTACTGTAGACGAAGATAACAAAAAATGCTTAAAATTATCACACAGACAAACGCTGCCGTAAGTGTGTAATTCAAACACATTGAACACAAGAGTGCCAGCACATGACTGACTGTAGAAATAGTTCGCGGAATTACAACAAACTTTGTCTCGAATGACATTTCCGGACGCGTATGTCCATCAAATCTATGTCATGTGCGAGGTAGGTAACTACCCTGTGTCATGAAGGTTTATGATGAGATAAGCGGTTCAAGTAACAAAATCGATATGTTCTTGGAAGTTATTGCGTCCGTTTGACGTTAGGCAATCATGAAATGATGTATTTTTATTCACAACTGCTGAATGGTATTATTCAAGCATTCATATTTTGTTCCTGCTGTTGAACTATGTTACCGGAAATGGTTCCGCCAGTCAACAAACACATTTGCACCATTGAAATCAAATGCAATTTGATAAGAACAAAAATGCTCTACTCTACGCTACTCTACTTTACTCTATTCTACTCTACTTTACATTTGCTGCTACTTCTACTTCTACTTCTTCTACTTCTACTTCTACTTTTACTTCAACTTCTACTTCTACTTCTACTTCTACTTCTTCTTCTACTTCTACTTTTACTTTTACTTTTACTTTTACTTCAACTTCTACTTCTACTTCTACTTCTACTTCTACTTCTACTTCTACTTCTACTTCTATTTCTACTTCTACTTCTACTTCTACTTCTACTTCTACTTCTACTTCTACTTCTACTTCTACTTCTACTTCTACTTCTACTTCTACTTCTACTTCTACTTCTACTTCTACTTCTACTTCTACTTCTACTTCTACTTCTACTTCTACTTCTACTTCTACTTCTACTTCTTCTTCTACTTCTACTTCTACTTCTACTTCTACTTCTACTTCTACTTCTACTTCTACTTCTACTTCTACTTCTACTTCTACTTCTACTTCTACTTCTACTTCTACTTCTACTTCTGCTTCTACTTCTATTTCTACGTGTACTCTACTCTACGGCTTAACGGCTTTGATTGTATTCTTGGAAAGTAATGATAAAGTGTGGTATATTTCTTGCAATATCCATGATTGATTCCCAAAAACAATTTTCACGCCAATAATTTTCATAAACATCTTCAACATCGATCAAAAACAGCAATCTGCACAAAAAGTCAACAAAAAAAAAACGCGAAACAACTCCTCGCCTAACCATTAACACGCGTGTCTTTTCTGCAACATAATTAAACAATTTGCATAATGAGGTAAATATGCACGACACGGCCCTCCTGATTGGCCGATCAGCGTGTGAGTAAGCATACTAATAATTACCGCGGCTTCCTCGTACGCCGATCAGCGATCGGGAAGGCGAGATGCATAACTCATTAGTTATCCATCGCTTCCATCATTTCTTTTCTTTCGCGTGGCGCTACCCCAGCTACCTATCCATTGAATCTTGACTGGACTGGTCAGTCGGTGTCGTTAACCAAGTATTCTTAAAGCGCTCCTGAAGTTGGTAATTGATTTCTTGTGTTTGGCGCTAATCACGTGAATAAGTAGCAATACTGTATAATGAGTACAATTTTACCTTTGTTTTTAAGGTTAAACGTCTCAGAATTCAGACATGGCTGTTGTTTGCAGGTCACCTTCAGTGAGACAAACTTTCCCAACTGCTCATATTACATGGGTATGCATTAGAGTGGGTCATCGGAACCGTTTTCTCAGATCAAAGCTTTTTTGGTTCCGTTTCAGGTCCTGAGTATCTGTGCAAAATTTGAGCACGATCGGTTGCGTCTACACTTTGCGCATTGCAATTGAAATTTGTATGGGATTTTGTATGGGATAACAAACTTTTTTTTGCATTTTAGCCATAAGTTGAGAAAGTTTGTCTGAAACTTTTTAACCGATACTGTAAAATGATAGCCTAGGATGTTCTGAAGAGCTTTGTTGAAGACCGCAAAGCGATGCGATGCTTGTGAAAATAGTTATAACCAACAAACCGCATGCATGTGTTTATGTTTTAACATGTAAAGGAATAACAATAGCAACAAAATCATGCTGTTTCGTCAAGCAATGCCAACGCTATAACTTTTTTCATAAGCATCAGATCACTTCGCGGTCTTCGATGAAGTTTTTAGGACACCCTAGGCTATGTTTTCACGTTATCGGTTACATGGTTTTAGAAAAATTCGAGCTTGTTATGAGAGAAATGCAAAAAAGTGGGTTTTCCCATGTAAAACCCCATACAAACTTCAAACGCGATGCGCAAACCGTAGACATAACCGATCGTGTCCAAATTTTGCACACTTATTTGGGTCCTGAAATGGGATGAAAAAAGCTTTGATCTGATGGGATACCATTGAATTTTTCATTTTTCCATATAAACGATGACCCACTCTAGTATGCATGCATGCACCCTGCGGTTTTTTGAGACCCTTCATAATTCTTTATTGAATCAATTAACCTTTCCTCGTTCAGCGACATAGCTCGGATGGAAAACCAGCCTGTTCCAATTTGTCACTCATGTTTGTAAAAAAGCCCGCGTTGACAAGGGTATGATAATTTATTAAGAATTTCTAGAATGTTTATTACTCTTCTGAGTCATGCATTACCATTGAACAGAACGAACGATTATGATAGATTTCGCAAAACCTGATGCTGATGAAAAAGATCCCCACTGGAGGCGCAGCAGCATTGAGCCTGATTATGTTTGGCACTAATAACACCCGGTATTGCATGAGACAAACTTTATGATTGCTGTGGCAGACCGGGTGGCGTACAACAGCAGCACCTACCCATTGCATTAGTAAGTGGTGTGCTTCGACGATCATGGCAATCGGACCATAGCGATGCAACCTTCAAGGTGACTGCGATGCATGGGGGATACAGAAGCGGTAGGAAATGGCCTGATCGTACGATGCTGGCTGTGTGGATAGAGTGAGGTGGGGCAAAATGATGGCCACAGTAAGACCAAGCGTTATTTCAAGATTCATTCATTTCATTCATTTATTTAGTTCAACATCAAATTCATGAAAACACTGAATCAACAATTTGCCGCCATAATACTCGATTTGCAGCTGCAGCTCTCCAACGTCGGGCACGCCCAATGCTCACCAGATCACGCTCCACCTGGTCCGCCCATCGTGCTCTCTGCGCTCCACGCCTTCTTGTACCAACCGGATGGTTAGCAAACACCAACTTTGCAGGGTAGTTGTTCGGCATTCTTGCAACATACCATGCCCACCGTATCCATCCAGCTTTAGCCACATTCAGGATGTTGGGTTCACCGTAGAGTGAAGCGGGCTCGTGGTTCATCCTTCTCCGCCACACACCGTTCTCCTGCACGCCGCCGAAGATCGTCCTTAGTACGCGTCTCTCGAAAACTCCGAGCTCTTGCAGGTCCTTCTCGAGCATCGTCCATGTCTCGTGTCCGTAGAGAACCACCGGTCTTATTAGCGTCTTGTACATGATACATTTGGTGCGGGGGTGAATCTTTTTTGACCACGGTTTCTTCTGGAGCCCGTAGTAGGCACGACTTCCACTGATGATGCGCCTTCGTATTTCACGGCTCACGTTATTGCCAGCCATTAGCGAGGAACCGAGGTGGACAAATTCTTCTACCACCTCGAAAATATCCCTGTCTGTCGTAACATCTCTGCCAAGGCTTGTCCTGTCTCGCTCAGTCCCACCTACCAGAATGTACTTTGTCTTGGCCGCATTCACCACCAGTCCGACCTTCGCTGCTTCACGTTTCAGGCGGATGTACAGTTCTGCCGTTCCAAATGTTCTAGCAATAATATTCACATTATCCGCAAAACAGACAAATTGGCCGGATTTTGTGGAGATCTTACCCTGGCTGGTGATCCCGGCTCGTCGCATAACACCTTCCCGGGCGATTTTAAATCCATCACCTTGTCGTCTGGATTCGAATGAACTGAATAGTTCACCCGAAATCCTTACGCTGTTATGCACACCGTCCATCGTTGCTCTTATCAGTCTGGTAAGCTTCCCGTGAAAGCTGTTTTCGTCCATGATTTTCCATAGCTCTGTGCGGTCGATACTGTCCTATTCCGACTTGAAGTCGATGAACAGGTGGTGCGTTGGGACCTGGTATTCACGACATTTCTGGAGGATTTGCCGTACGGTGAAGATCTGGTCCGTTGTCGACCGGCCGTCGATGAAACCTAACTTCCCACGAACTCATTTACTTTAGGTGAAAGACGACGGAAGATGATCTGGGATAGCACTTTGTAGGCGGCATTCAAAATGGTGATCGCTCGAATGTTCTCACACATTACCTTGTTGCCTTTCTTCCAGGCGGCGCTTTTTCTCCGGGAAGAGACGAGTATGCTGCTTCTGCTTCTGTCTGTATCGCTCCACATTCTGTCGGGTCCAACGTTATGCCCTTCTCCAAAACCACTCTGTACTTCTCATCGAACCAATCGTTTCACCAACTCCGTTCTATGTACCCGATAGAGTTCTCGGCTGCGTTGACTGTACTCCAGCAGTCCTCCAGAGGGGCCACATCGAGCACAACCTCGTCCGGCAACGCTGCCTCATGATTCTGCGCGTATGCGATGGATGGTGACATCCGGTTGCTTCAGCCGCTCTAGATCGTACCGCGGCAGTACTATACACACTTATTTCTGAATTGCCTGTTCGGTACTTTTTTGACGAGATTATAACAGCAGTACGATCTCGGTAGTTTCGCTAATCGATTTTACTGAGGCTCAGTAAAACAACTGTCAAAATCGTATGGAAAAGGTAAACAATGCATTTTTGCTGAACGAGTTCGGTGCTCAGCAGTTTTAATCTCGTCAAAAAATTACCGAACTCGGTAATCAAAATTAAGTGTGTACATTACACTAGTTTACAGCATTTTTGAACTCGGTAAGCTGATGATAATTTTTGGTGTTAGAATCATGCCCTGCACAGCAAAAAAAATCTTGTAATATCCCATCATTTTCGATGCACTTCAGTCGCGTCGTAAAATTGATGTACAAATTACATCCATTCTACGCAGCAAATCAGCCGCCGCAGCTTGAAAGTGGGTCTAGCAATCGCTAGAACCGGAACGATTGAAGAATCATATATAAGTAAAATATTGGCATGGATTCGTACACTGATCCGTTGATTGTGAGGTGTATCCCTTACCTCGCGGCTATTTCACCGAGTTGGGAGGTAGATGATAAATATAATACTGCTTCTGAGTGTTTGCAGGAATGGGTTTGTTGACACTTTCCGGTGCCAACCAGGGTGTACATAGTGAGTGTGATAAATGTTGGACAACGATGTAACCGAATGAAATTACGTTCAAAAATGGATACATCACCAGAAATTACGCGCCTAGATATTACAAAATTATTTGCTGTGTGAGTTCGAAAACGCGAAGGAAAAAAAATACAGTAGAGTGGAAATTTTTTCGATTTTCCATACAAGGTTGATGATTTGAAATATGATTTAGGGCAGATTGCATTTTTTCCACGATAACTTTTTCGAATTTGCCTCGTACAATAATGACAACGTCATCAGCATATCCAACCAATTCGAAGCCTCTTCTCTCTGAGCTGTCTAGAAGCTCATCCACTACACAGCAAATAATTTTGTAATATCTAGGCGCGTAATTTCTGGTGATGTGTCCATTTTTGAACGTAATTTCATTCGGTTACATCGTTTTCCAACATTTATCACACTATGTACACCCTGGTTGGCACCGGAAAGTGTCAACAAACCCATTCCTGCAAACACTCAGAAGCAGTATTATATTTATCATCTACCTCCCAACTCGGTGAAATAGCCGCGAGGTAAGGGATACACCTCACAATCAACGGATCAGTGTACGAATCCATGCCAATATTTTACTTATATATGATTCATCAATCGTTCCGGTTCTAGCGATTGCTAGACCCACTTTCAAGCTGCGGCGGCTGATTTGCTGCGTAGAATGGATGTAATTTGTACATCAATTTTACGACGCGACTGATGTGCATCGAAAATGATGGGATATTACAAGAATTTTTTGCTGTGTACCAGTGACCACAACAAAGGAGAAATCACTCCGCCTTGCGGACACCCCCTTGTTGCTTTAACAGTAATGTATAAACCGCTAAGCTCAGAGGAGATTTTTCGATTAGCTAGCATAGCATGTACCCAGGTAACAATGCATGGGTCAAATTTTCTCTTCAGCATTGCTGACCCTATAGACGAATAAGAAGCGTTATCGAATGCGCCCTCAACATCAAGAAATGCTACAAGAGCAATTTCTTTTGCATTGAGTGTTTTTTCGATCTTTTGAACTACCGTATGTAGTGCCGAGATCGTAGATTTTCCACTTTGATAAGCGAATTGGTTTTTTGACAAAGGCATTGCTTTCATAAATTTGTGACTTATGTACTCGCATAGTACCTTTTCCATAATTTTGAGCATTATAGAAGATAAACTTATCGGCCTGAATGCTTTGGGGTTGGTTTTATCTCTCTTTCCTGCCTTCGGAATTAAGACATCCCGGATTTGACGCCAACCGTTAGGTATATGCCCCAAAATCAAACTCGCCCTAAAAATCTCTACCAATAGTGTAACCAGTGTTTTCTCCACCTTTTGGATCAACGCTGGGAATTTTTCATCCATGCCAGGAGACTTAAATGGCTCCAAAGATCTCACAACCCTCTCAACCCTGGCCCGAGTGACAGCTTCCTTTGCAACCTTTATTGCGTCTTTTTTAGATCCAGAAACCCATGATTGGATCTCTTATGGATCTGAGACAGCAGTTCCAGTGCCTTGGTCCAGTGCCCTTGTCGCCGACTCAGGGATTGAATCAAGGAAGTGGATTTTTAACAATCCGCTCAGTGTATCGCTAGGCTCTACAGTGAGCGGAGGCTACCCACACCATTGGAGTGGTCTTTTGAAAGAGTTTTTTGGAGTCTGGCCACTACGGGTGTATTCTCTATGCTTTCACACAATAGAATTCACGGTTTCCGTTTGTCTGACCTTATTTCTTTATTGTAGTTCGTCAGGGCCTTTCTGTGTAGGCTCCAATCGCCGGTTCGCTTGGCATGGTTGAATTCCCTACGCGCAGTTTTCCTAAGCTTCTCAAGAGTTTTATTCCACCATGGAACGTCTCTACTCGAACTAGTTGATTTAGTTGGACAGCTCTCTTGGTAGACGTTAAGGATTTTGTTTTTGATGGATTTGGACGCATCTTCCAATTGTGTTATAGACTTGGATGTGTGTTGTGTTATAGACTATGATGTGTGTTGCCGCAACTCTGGTAGATGGTAAGATTACCTCTAAACGTTCGCACCAAAGATCCTGTCCAACACACCTCCTGCAGCGTTACGATGCCGAACCCGCGGTCCTTTAATAGATCGGTGAGTATGTGGATGCTCCCGATGAAGTTTAGAGATCTTCAGATCCACGTACCGAGCTTCCAATCGCAAGTCTCTTTTCATCGCTCTGGTCGTCGCTATTGGTATAGGTTCGAATTCTTCTCTTGTTGATTTTTCTGGGCTAGTCTTTTTACAGCTGTCTTGCAGGGCCTGACACCAGCCCACTAACCCAGGGAGCTGGGCTTACCTTCTCGAAAGCTACGGGTTCTGCATTGTCTTTTCCTCCAGCTTCAGTGCTAAATACTAGGCTCAAGCGCCAATCTTCGCTGGGGGTGGTGTTTTTTAATGGGCTCCCAGGAAATAATATTTTACGTGATTTTACACCAGCTTCCACCCTGAAGGAATCACTATATGTATCTATTTTTATGGATGTTATTAATAAAGCATGTACTTTCGCCCCATTTTACTCTATGGGTTGATAGGTGCGGAACTGCTGCAATTATAACACGAGCAAAACTCTAGCAACGTGTGTGCAGCTTTTCTTGTAACCACACTTACTGTTGACTGGTGACCTCGTGTGCTTTCAACAGAAAGTATATCCGACGAGGGGCACGCGGCGCATGATTGACCAGGTACGGCAATTATGCCAAGTGCACTTTTTCTGCTTCTGCTGGTGGAATACATCACATCGGTAGAACTATATGGACTTAGAGGTTCAGACTAGAACTAGAACCGCCATGGTCAGTCGAAGAAGTAGGGGAACTAACGTGCGAGTAGACCGACTGACTGACTGACAGCTAGCGGTGTGTGTCAGTTGGTTACCGGGCAAGTGCAACAAGTTAAGTATGAGAGCGGCATGTTTGAAAGTAAGAGTTAAGCTATTGATTGGAGGAAATTGCAAAATGTGGAGCTGAACAAGTTCTTTGGAGGTGAACGTCGAAGGCGGCTTGGAAGATTTTGTTCGTTGCGGAAATTACCACAGTTAATTTAATTGTGGCATTTTTCCAACAATTTACTCCATTCATGCTCAAGACCATACCGAAGGGGTGTGGATTGTTCCGCTGAATTTCCAGCAAAATCATCATTAACAATCAAAACAACAAAAAGCTCAGATACCGTACCAATCACTTCGCAGGCAACAGCGTGTCAAAATAACCACAATCGTACTGCATCTCTTCCGTGATCTTCGTCACCACGTCATATACTCATAAATATAGGTATGTAATTACAGAATGAATATGCGTGATGCTCTTCACACCACGTTGACTGCTTCCAATGTCGCAGTCGGAGCTCGAGAGCTGCTGAAAATCGAGAAAACCACTGCGTTGGAACCTTCAACTGCCACACTTGAATCGGACGGAACTGCATTCTTTTTTGTCGAATTTCTTCAACACGATCCGCACTAACTTATGACAATTGTAAGAAAGCGATTCGTTGATTACTATAATAGCGAGCTCTGTGAGCGTGTCAGACGGAACCGAACCGAAAAAATGGAAACGAATCGTACGAAGTAATTTATGATAATTTATTTTGATAATTTCATTTATCATATTTCCGTTACGAGTTGAGATCTCAGCCACTGCAAGGTTTTTTGTGGTGAATTCTTGTTGAGCCCTCCGAGCAATGGAGCTGAGGTTGACATTTCGAGAGTAATGAATGGCCAGTAAACATAAATTTATTTTGCTTTGACAAATAGCATGATAAGTTGAAACGAGAGTTCAAGTGACTGTCGTCGTCTCATTAGTGCTCTGGAGTCTCGAAACTAATAAAACCAAAAGTCATGGTCCATTCAGCACGTTCAGTCAATCTATAGTTTCGTAACACCTAGCACTATCTCCATCTAATAACACCCATCTGTTCCGAGCCGATGAAACACAGAAATGAAGAAGCAGAAAAATCATAATTTTGATCAATCAACCGAAAAATCGAGCTCATGTTCTCCATCCCACGGCATCTTCCTCTTCACGCCAAACCCAGTCAGTAGACTTACAGAGAGACAGACAGACCGTGGCAGAAAATGGCATAAGAGTATGTCTTCGTCTAGGTAGCAAGCAACCCAGAAGTAGGTAATAAAACAAAGCATAATTTAAATTTTCTCAGCCAACCAATCCAGCTGAGAGTTACCATTACCTACCTACCTACAGTTGCTGGTCTCGATTTCGTTGGAAGAGATTCCTCGGCAGCACATTTGACCATGAACTCCGCGGGGTACATCTGGCGTGATGGGTTAGTGGTTCAGTGAACTCGTCGATGTGACGTCATTATTGCTGTGGCGGCTTTGGCTGAAGATGAAGAGCAATGGAGCCAACGAGGAAAAGAAAGATAATGGGTTACATATATGGCGCTTTCCTAAATTTTACAAAGTTACTATGTTTCTTTTTCATCTAGTCTATTTATTTCAAGCTCAATCGAGTATAACACTTAGCAGAGCCGAAAATCATTTTTGTTTTTTTGCAAGATAGAAGATAATGTTAATATATCTAATGTTCACGGTGTATTGCGAATCTTTTCTGAAATTCACATACTGGCCAACAACTTGTGCGCCGCGTTGTGCGCCATACAAAATGTAAATAAACAAGTGTCAAAATGGTTCGCGCCAGGAGCTCTATCTCTCTTAGGGTTCGAAACCATTTTTTGTCTAAAACATTGAACTTCCTTATGTCTAGAAATATTGTACAACAAAGATATTACTGACGGTAACAACGCTTTTACTTCATTAAACAACTGATTAATAGTGATATGGCTAGTTTAAAACTTGGCGCATAGGCAATCGGCGCGCAAATTGTGCGCTGGTGTGTGTATTTGAGTTAATCGTCACAAAGTGCCCAACACACATTATACCCTGACGCACAACCTAGAGGTCGAAAAGAAACTTGTCGAAATGCTAAAAATTCTCGAGAAGCTTAATACAACATTTAAAAGAAAGGTAATAGGTACATCCCGGAAAAACTGACATTTTTTTTAAATGGAATAGTGTATTGTTTTACGTCAATGATCATAGCGAATAGTGCTGGGTGGTAACCATAGTACCGTAAACCGGGGTCAAATTGATCAGCGGGGTGAAATTGATCATTAGGGTACTACATTGTAATTCCATACTTGGAACTCTTAAGCGTCGTAATAATCCTGAACTTTTTACGTCATCTGGATCGTAGCTGTCTAGAGAGTGTAGACTTTTATTTTTTTAGAAAAAAGTTAGTTTTGCCTTATTTTTTAAGGAATTTGCAATGTATGTCTCTCTTAGCTGAAATCATTGCTACTAAACAATCGATTGGTGATAGGACTTCCCGTAAATTCTCTGTTTTAACATTTTTGTGGAGCCTTGGTTGGGAAGTTATGTAGCTAATCAGAACATGAAATAGTTATAAAAAAATCATTTTTTGATGAAATAGTCATTTATTGTGACAGAAATCACTTATTTCAAATGAAATTGCCTACCTTTAGGCGTTAAAGGGGAAATTTCAAAATTTAATTTTGCATTTAAAGTAGTAAATTCACTAGTTGTAAGATTTAAAACGCGATATTCGGTTTTAGAAGAGCAAAATTAAGCAGAGAAGGACATTTTCCTTTCCAACCGATGCTTAATTGTATACTCGTGACAACTCGAGATAACGAGGTTACATTGCAGGAATGGATAAAGGATTTTACTGCACCTTATCCGGGGAACTTTGCATCCTGCTAGCGTATTCGGCGTCCATTTGGTTTTGGTACTGACTTGTTGTAGGTCTTAGGCTTTCGGATGGCCTGAAGCAGGTTGTTAACACGAAGAAGACAAAATAGAGAAAAAACTGGAGAAAAGTGTCATTAAAGTATTGCAGTTTGCAGTTTCTCAATAAATCCCTAACTACTGGAACAAAAAGTTGTCTACCTCGGTAATCAAGGATATCCAATAATACCGCTCCGGAGATGTCATTATTCGGGAGCTGCCAAACGGCATAGTTGATGTAATCATAACTAAAACCGTATTTTGTACAAACATTGCTTGGCGCAAGGTGTATTCTATGCAAATGTAATTCTAGCAAGGAATAAATATAAGTCTTGACATCATGCGTAAAAAAATCTTGACTTACGTTTCTACCTTAATGTTACGATCGCAAAGAAACATTAGGAATAATGGAATATAACCAACGTCCCAGTTCGCCATTTCACCAATGATTTTGTAAATTTGAAGGAAACTGACCATTTAAAAGAACAACATCACCTCGCCTTTCTGCGCACCTTCCTTTTTGCGAGAGAGTCCGCCTTCTCATTGCCATAAATTGCGTAATTTGAGGAGACCTATACAAATGTAATCTTGTATGGTCTTCTGGCCCGTGCATCTCCATCAGAAAGTAAGATGAATGCTTTACATCTCTCATCGGCCGGAAAGCCTCAATAGAGCTAAGGTTATCCCAGAAGATGACGAAGTGGTCTGCGGACATACAGGGGATACTCAAAATAACTGGGATAGGCAAAATTTTCCCTTTTCAAAAAATGTTCAACTCGTTGTAACTTTTCGAAAAGGGCATCAAATATTCTAAAATTTTTACTGTAAGTTCATCAACTGGGGCTGTCCATAAACCACGTGGTCATTTTTTTGGGACTTCTCAAACCCCCCCGCGTGGTCATTAGTCCATACAAAATTTTTTATTCGTCCATACAAAATGCTCATTGGCCGAACCCCCCTCCCCCCCCCCTCATGACCACGTGGTTTATGGACAGCCCCCTAGTTGTGTATCAGTGGTCAAAATTTGAAAAAGATCGAGCCATTCTACACGAAGTTATAAAGGTTCTAGAAAAAGGTATAATTATCCGATAGCCAATTTTGAGATGTTATATCTCCGGATTCAATGAACCGAATGCAATGAAATTTTGATCAGCTATGACTTATACATATAATGTTTATTCTTATAGATCAACTGTTTATTCTTATAGATAGTGTGTTGTCCGTTGTCTCATGTTTGTGATAGTTCAGTTGTACAGTTGGTTGAAGACGGTGTAGTGTCTTTTTTTTAGATAGTGTTTTAAATTTTATACATATTGTTGCTCATTTCGTCGATTAAGCCAGAAATTTCTCTTTGATATTTCAGTGTTGCGCCGCCCTTCAAAACTGAGTTGTTTAGAGTATGGCGCACTCTTTGGAACTGGTTTATGGTTCTGTTGACTGAAAAACGTAGTTTTTCGATTTGAATGCCCAAATCATCATGCTCACCATGGTGTTGTTTTACAACCTTTTTCTTACACCGATGTTGTTTTAGCTTACGTGGCGGCTTGCGTTCTGAGCCGTCTTGCCACTGATTACCTTGCTGTGCATGATGCCACTGTGATTGTTGCTGGTGTTGTTGGCCATGATGGACAGTGGCGATATGTTGCCACTGTGATTGTTGCTGCTGTGGTTGTTGACGCTGATGTTGTTGCTGCTGCATGATACCTTGCTGAATATGCTGCCACTGTGGTTGTTGCTGTTGTTGTTGATCATGCTGTGGTTGTTGATGATGTTGTTGTTGACCATGCTGCGGTTGTTGTTGTTCTTGCTGATTCAATGTACCTTGCTGAACATGTTGCTGTTGTGGTTGTTGATGGTGATGTTGTTGCTGTTGTTGTTGTTGTTGCTGCTGGTATTGCTCATAATAGATGGCATTCGGGTGCCATTGGGCACCGCCGTTATACCACTGATTGGCTATTCTTTGAATATTTAATACAGGCCCCAAGCTCATGTTCCGCAATTTCTCCTGGACGGGTTCCATAATTTATTCGTGCTGATGTTGTTAGCTCGAGGAGTGAGCAATAAAAGACTAAACTGACTAAACTTAAAATTCTTTACACGAAAGAAAATTATTACGATTGATTTTTTTTTCTAATATACCACCAATTTATCAAAAACTTCATCATCGTTTCAAAATTCGAGATTTCAAATTAAGTAAACTGTTTTTCAAAGTTCATTATATAAGTCATAAATGATCAAAATTTCAATGCATTCGGTTCATTGAATCCGGAGATATAACATCTCAAAGTTGGCTATCGGATAATTATACCTTTTTCTAGAACCTTTATCACTTCATGTAGAATGGCTCGATCTTTTTCAAATTTTGACCACTGATACACAACTTGTTGATGAACTTACAGTAAAAATTTTAGAATATTTGATGCCCTCTTCGAAAAGTTACAGCGAGTTGAACATTTTTTGAAAAGTGAAAATAGTACCTATCCTAGTTATTTTGAGTATCCCCTGTACATATTGTTAATCGTTCCCAATGCGAAGTTAATTGCTGCCAGCACAGGATCATGAACCGAACAAGTATTCTAGTGGAGGTTCGACTGCATCGTTTCAACTATCATTAAAAACGGCTACGAAGTCTCGAAATTAGCAAACGATGTTTATTACTTGCCCAACGTTTCGACATGGGGTTAGTGTCTTCTTCAGGGGGAACTAGAATTTAAGACATGTACTAATTGGTCTGTTACATAATTTTGTCACGGTAACTTACACTAATTTGGTCGTTTTTGGTCTTGTGTTTCGTATAACTGTAACTGTCCTAGGCCTGAAGGTGCTCTGCTGTACGTAGAAGTCGTCTCCATTCTGTGGCTGTGCATCTCCAGTTCCGCACTCTGCGAAGGGTCCGAAAATCGTCCTCCACTTGATCAACCCATCTAGCTCGCTGTTCACCGCGTCTTCTTGTACCGGTCGGATGAATCTCGAGAACCATTTCAATCGGGTTGCGATCCGACATCCTGATGACGTGACCCGCCTACCGTAGTCTCCTGATTTTCGCTGTGTGGACGATGTGTTGTGTTTTATTTCATAGTATGGTTTATTCTTGCAGTTTTTCGTCAAAAATATGAAGAAGCTTTATAAGAATTTCATGAACATAGTATAGGGTTTTACGGCTGGAAACTTGATGAAAATAGGTATGGCTTTCTAAGTCTTCGAATCAAGAACGATTTTTATCTACATTCCCTTTCCTTCATGAACTTATTGATATTTTTGTCTGTTGATATTTTGAGCTAACGGAACCAACCTGATTGAAATTTACGACACTTACAGTTTTTTTATCTACTCTAACAACTAATCTTAATTTACGACTTTAATAGTACAATCTGTATCCCTGCTCAATTGCGGTCATTTCCCTTCCCTCACGAAAATAAATCAATCTTTCTGCCTCCTATACAAAGTGGATCATGCAAGCGCAGAAAAACCTTCCGGCAAGATATGTACTTCGAGACACTTATCTCAGTTTCACGTGTTCCACCTTCAAGTTCAAAGCACCTGCGCGTGGGCTGACCGGCGCGTTGCAAGTTGCAACCAACAACAGACAGTATGACTTATCGATTCGATATGCAGCACGCGTTGTAAACCGGTACCACCTCCACCTCCAGAGGGATAACCAAGCCATTTCCTACTTCATTCACCTTCTACCACCACCACAGCCTATTTTAGAGCTTACAAATAAAGTTGCAAATTTGTTGCCGTCTCGGAGTCCTACCACCAGTCGGGATTCCACATAATTTACCATTAAGGTCGCTGCGCTTCGCTTTTCCATCGTGGTGGGACCCAATCGGTTCGCAAACGGCCAACGGCCAAGCAGGGAATGCTATTAGGAGCAATCAAAATGATTTAATTAGCTCAACTTTAGTGCCGCATTTTACCACCCGTTAGCATCCGTCGTCGTGGGTTACGTACAAAAGGCTGAAACACGAAAGGCTGAAATAACAAAAGGCTGAATTACGAAAGGCTGAATCACAAAAGGCTGAAAATGTCAAAAGGCTGAAATAACATAAGGCTGAAATAATTATTCGACTACTTTTCAAACGGCGAGCCTAAAGGCAGTCATGCGAGGCCAAAGGCAACACTAACATCACAAACAAACGGACATAACACTCTATTTATTCATATCGTACATTGATATAATGATCTTTATGAAAATTTGCTAGTTGACTGACCACTCAGCCCTGACACTTGCATTGGTTTTGCTTGAGTTTGATATTTGCCGCACACTACCGCTCATTGGTTGGTGGTTCATTGGACGAACATGCTTCCGTTACTATGTTCGAAATCGGAAAGCGTTAGGACTGTTTTTCCGCGCTAAATTATGCATTACTGATCGTTTACATAACTATGACAGTATTTCTCCAAAGAATAGCATATATTTAAAAGAAGGAAAAATCTCTGATCACATTGTTGGCAGCTGTAATGGCAACCAATCTCCATAACAGCATGACTCGAAAGAATAGCTCATGCTCAAAGAAGGAAAAATCTCCGATTGAAATACCATCAGTCATTTTTTGTGTTAGTTGGTATGCATCATTAGCCTCTTCACTAAGCACATTCTATGACTAGGACTCATATATGTAGCCGATCTGGTTAGCGAACGGATAGTCATGCTGAGGGTGACGGGTAAAGGAAAATTCCTTGACAACCGCGGGCATAAAGTATCTTCGTGCCACACGATATACAAATGCAAAGTGGTCATTGGCAGAGAAGGTTCTCAATTAATAACTGTTGAAATGCGTATAGAAGCTGAAAGCAGGCTTTGTCTCAGTTGGGACGTTACGCCAGAAAAAAAATAATAAGAAATACTATAACTAATTTTCTGCATTTTTGCAATTTCAGCCTTGTGTTCATTCAGCCTTTTGAAATTCAGCCTTATGTTACTTTCAGCCTTTCGTGTTCAGCCTTTTGTGCATTCAGCCTTTTGAAATTCAGCCTTATGTTAGCATCCCGTCGTCGTACCTAATAGCAATCGAACGAGTTTTTATTGGTCGGGAATCTAATTTTTGCATTTATTTTTTCTTTCGTCTCGTTACAGGTAAGCAGATTGGCAATACATTAGCCTATAAAAGAAAACACAAGACCAAGAAGTGGGGAGGAGGCAAGTCTCCTACGGTGAGGCCAGTGGTGCCGGTGCGGTGGTGCAAACTAGGTGAGCAGTGAAGTTGGAGAAAAACACCTTTTCACCCATTCGGACAATTTTACGGCCCCAGTCCAGGGCAACTTTCTAAAACAAACAGTGTTCGTTCATCATGAGTCGTAAATTATTTTCTCTCATTGCACCGAGTCCTGGGTACATACACATATTTCCAAGAATGTGCTGTGGGACAGAACTTGGAAAATCACTAAACCCATTTGTTCAATAGAT
Source organism: Aedes albopictus (assembly GCF_035046485.1). Lineage (NCBI taxonomy): Eukaryota > Metazoa > Arthropoda > Insecta > Diptera > Culicidae > Aedes > Aedes albopictus. Next base: position 369,659,319 of record NC_085137.1, read on the forward strand.
CGAATCATATCGGAAAGTGAAGTATCGTCCATTTGTACTACCTTCGGAAATGTATCCTGGATTTCCTCAATGGATAATTTCTGGCTTATTCTAGGAATTCTTACAAGAATTCGTTCAGAAGTTTATGTTTGCAGTTCTAAGAAATATATAAAAAAAAATCTAAAAATTCTTCCAGGGGTTTCTCCAGGGTAATTTCTTTGAAAAATTCAATTCCTTCAGGTATATATTCACAGATTTATACAGGAATCCTTACATAGATTGTGCAAGAAATTTTCTAGAGATTTTTGCAGGAATTGTGTCGGAGATTTTTGCAGGCTACTTTGTTCAAAGTCCATCAGGAATTCCTTCAGATTTGTTTTTCAAAGATTCTTGATGGAATTTCCTAGATGTTCCTGGTATTTGAAATTCCTTAAATGATTTTTCAGAAATTCCTTTAAAGATTTCTCTACGAATTTCTCCTGGAATTCGTCCAGGTTTTTTCCTTTGTAACTTTCCAAGAGTTCCTATACAAATTTTACAAAAAATTATCTTTGAAATTTCTTCAGGGATGTCTTCAGAAGTATTTTTTCTGAAATCTAAAAAAATCTTTCTAATAGGCATTAAGGGTATTGATCTTGGGATCTTCATCTTGATTGGGATTATCTCAAGCATATCTTCAGAACTTCCCTCAGAAACTATTTCTTGGCGCTTCTCCGGGAATTCCTCTAGAAAATTCCTAAAACTATCTTCTAGGAGTTCCTCCAGAGGTTTCTTCAGAAGATGCTAAAGGGAGTACCTACTTCATAAATTTCCCTAGGAATGCGTATTGATATTCTTGCAGGAATTCCTGCAGATACTCTCTCGTATATTTCATCGAGTATAGCTTCCAGAATTCCTTCAGGGATTCTTGCAGGGATTTTTTAGGAAATTTCTGCCGAATTTCCATAAGTATTCCTTCATGTATAATGAAAGCAACGTTTAATCTCGAAATAGCTCATTAATTTTCCCCGAGGTTTGAATTTATTTCGTTCCTTAATTTTAATTTCTGTCCCATAGCGTACTGGCGCTCAGGGGTTGCAATATCTTAATATCTTAATCCCCGATCCCGATCTCCCGTTCGCAGCTCGTTACTGTATGAGCCAGCTGGAACGAGCAAAGAAGGAGTGACGTGTAAATCTCGGAACAAGTCCACTCCGTCGACACGGGACGATGTCGGTCACCAGCACCACCCGGCGGCAAGCTAGTTGTTTGTTGTTAATTGATTTCAGCCCTCCTTGCTGAAATCTTGCGCTTTGCTTGGGGATACTCCGGGCTTCTCCAGAGTGAACCTTCGGTTGTAGGTGGTTTATTGAATGCGGGGGGTTAACGAAACGGGAACACCACCACCGCATGATGTTTTCATTACGCTATCAATCAGTCCGCGTGGAAAGGGGCTGTCCATAAACCACGTGGTCATTTTTTTGGGACTTTTGAAACACCCCCCCCCCCCCCGCGTGGTCATTAGTCCATACAAAAATTTTTATTTGTCCATACAAAATGGTCATAGGCCGTCATAGGTCATGGTTTATGGACAGCCCCAAAGGTTGATTCACTCTCCCATGAAGTGAAGATTTTTCTATGATTGTGAAAGGTTTCTGGAATCAGGGAAGAACGTTGTTGACTTAGTCATTTGAAATTACATGGTGTTCACTAATCACCATTAGTGATAGATGCAGCACTGAAGGCTCTTTTCTGGTTTCGAAATTACTACCAAATGAAAGCGAGAAAACCGAAAGCACATTTCCTAATAGCATACAACTGTCTTACTGGCAGTGCGCCGGCTGAATCTGACTCGTAACTTACAATTTCACTAATGGAGAAAAACACAGATTCAGCTGAGACACCGGGAGAAAAGTCCAAGATGATAATTATTTACAAGCAAAAAAAGTGACACACAGCTTGGGCAGCCAGCGCCGCCGTGCTCTGGTGACTAGCTCAGGGCGATACCGTTGAGAAATACGGCTTAGTTAGATACTCGGCTCTATCGCAGCATTTCCTGGCTGTTCGTTTGAATTTGTGCCGCGAGCAAAAATAATTTAAATAAATCAAAGCTTTAATAGAATTGCGCGTAAAGATGCCTCCGGAGGTGGATTTGCAGCTACTGTGGTTGATTAGAGCATACGATTCTGTTTATTATAATGGAACAAATTAGTAAATGTGATTTGATTTCAAGTTGTTCTAATCAGAAGGACCCCAAAGATGTAAGATTCATTCTATATTTCTCGATTTGTCACATTTTCTTGTTGCGTGCGTGTGTTAAATGGAGAGAAATAATCAATTCCGCTGACGTGCTGCATGCTGATTGCAACCTATCTAGATAAATTGGTGATCTTCAATTCCAGTTTTGTCTCTTAAAACCTCTTAAAAAAATTAAATTCAGATAAAGGATTCTTACCAGGTTTCATCTTGTAATTCCTCCAGAGAATCGTCCCAGGATTCTCCTGGAATTTCTCCCGGTATTTCACTCAGGTTACTCACGTTTTTTTTCCTCTAAGGACTCTTCCAGAAATTCCTCCAGGGCTCCAGGAGTTCATCTAGAATTCCTTCTGGGATGCCTCCCGGCATACCGTCAGATATTTCTCCCGGGATTTTTTCCGGTATCCTCCCATGAATTCCACCGAGATTTTGTCATTGATTTTCCATGTAATTCCTTTAGGAAACTCTTTACAAATGTCTCCTGGATTTCTATCAGGGTCTCCTTGCGGAGTTTTTTCTCGGATTACCTTCAGAATTTCTTCTTTGATTTCTTTCGGATTTTTTCAAGAATTTCTTTTGACATTTTCATCAGGGTGCCTTCACTGATTCCTCTCGGGATTCATTTGCCTGCGGATTTCTTCCGGGATTTTTTTTTCGAGACTGCATCATGGAATTCTTTAGGATTCTTCTTGGGTTTTCCTCCGGGATTCTTTTAAGTATTTCCCCTTCAGGAATTTCTCCTGGGATTTGTTCATTGATTCCTCCCGGGATTCTGACAGGGATTTTTTCCGGCATTCTATCAGGATTTTCTCCCAAGATTCCTTCATTGATTACTCCCGGGATGCGTTTATTGATTTCTTCTGGGATTTTGTTACGGATTAATCCCATAACTGCATCAGAGATTCCTCCGGGTTTTTTTCCGAGATTTTTTCAGCAATTTCTTCCAGGCTTTCTTTAGGGATTTCTCTCAAATATGCATCTCCATTGATCCATCTCTCTAAATTTTGTGATTTCCTTATGGATTTCCGGGGATTTTTCGAGAATTCCGTTTGAGATTTCTCATGGGATTCTTTACGGCATCTTTTCAGGAATTACTCCCAAGATTAATTTAAGAATTTCTTCTGGATATTTTCAGGGATTTCCTGAAAGACTTCTTCCGGGGTTCCTTCATTGGTATAGATTTCACAAGATTGTTTCACATATTTCTCCCGGGATTTTTTAGGAAATTTTTTTGAGTTTCTATCAAATATTCATCAAGGGTTTCCATCCGAGATTCCTCCCTGCATTTCATAAGAGATTCCTCCTGGGCAGGAATGCCATATATACAGATTTATCTGTATCATACAGATTTTTGAGCATCCAGACAGATTTCATTTTATATGAAAGACAGATTTTTGAGCTAGAGGGGCCAATTTTTTTTGTATGGGATACAGATTTTTCACCCAAATTTTGTATGGGATACAGATTCTTGAAATGTGCAATAGAGATTTTTCAAAAAATCATCTGGCCTCCCTGCTCCTGGGATTCATCCCGAAATTCTTTTACACAGTAAAAAAAATTCTTGTGATATCACATCATTTTCGCTGCACATCAGTCACGTCGTAAAAGTGATGTAAACAATTACATCATTTTCATGCAACAAATTAGCCGCCGCAGCTTGAGAGTGGGTCTAGCAATCGCTAGAACCGGATCTTTAGATGAATCATATATAAGTAAAAAATTGGCATGGATTCGTACACAGATCCGTTGATTGTGAGACATATCCCTTACCTCTCAGCTATTGCACCGAGTTAGAAGGAAGGTGATAAATATGATACTGCTTCTAGGTATCTGCTGGAATGGGTTTGTTGACACTTTCCGGTGCCAACCAGGGTGTACACGGTGAGTGTGATAATTGTTGGAAAATGATGTAACCGAGTGAGATTACGTTCGAAAATGAATACATCACCAGAAATTACGCGCCTGGATATTACAAAACTATTTGCTGTGTATGGTTTTCTTTCGGCATTCTTTCCCGAGATTCCTTCAGCAATATCACACAGGATCTTTTCTGGAATGCATTCTTTGATCCTTGCCGGGGTTTCTTTAGATATTTTACCCGTGATTCCTGCTGTGAGTTTTTCATGATTGCTTCAGGGACATTTTCAGACATTTCATCAAGGATTCCACCTGAAATTCCCTCAGGACTTTCTTCCGGGATTCCTACCGAAATTCTTTCATGGATAATTCTCGAAACACATCAGGGATTCCTTCAGGATTTATCTTGGGATTCCTCCCAAGGTTCTTATAATTTTTACTTCATGGATCCTTTCATAGATTTCTCCTGGAATTTATTCTTTCGAGATTCCTTCTGGGATTTCTGCTGAGGTTCCTTCATTGATTTTTACTGGGATTTTCCACGGGTTATTCCTGAGACTGCATGAGAAATTCCGCTCCAGGACTCTCCCCGGCTCAATGTTGATATTGGTGCTCGACTGAAACACTCTATGAAAAGTTACTCGTTCGACTGATGCACTCTATGAAAAGTTACAGCATGTTGAACTTTTTTGTGAGAGAAAAAAATATGCCTATCCCCAACATTTTGGCCACCCCCTGCACTTCGTCACTTGTTGTTCCTCAGCCGCGATAGAGCGAGAGATTGACATCTACGAGCCGAAGGAGAGATAAATTTGTGAAAGACGGATCCAGTTTGATGGCGCTTCGATCCGCAGAATCTTAACTTTTTCTGTGGCTTGGTTGATTGAAGCGCCGGATTAGCGATACGGAGTCTTGGGTTTGAATCCCACCATAACAAGTTGTGATTTTTCTAAAACTTATCTTTCAATTTGTCACTTAAACGCACTTTGCTTTCAACTACTTCAAGTTTTTCGTCTATTTCAGACATACTGGCCGACTGGTATATTCGGAAAAGGCAATTAATTGTCATTCAGTTTATTATTCTAATGGATTTCAAGGTTGCAAAGAAGTTTGAGGAGATCGAGCGGCTACAATATTTAATGGGGGTGAAGGTCATGCGGGGAGGTCAGATGGATTTCAAGGGGATTTCAGGAGGTGTTTGGTCAGAGGCGATTTAAAGAATTTCAGGGCATTTCAGGAGGTTTCAGAGGGTTTTTGGAGACTTCACATGCTTTTTAATGAGTTTCACGAGGTAAGGCATTTCAATACGATTCAGGAGGATTCAGACGGGTTTTCGTAGTCTTCACAGATTCTCAAATGAGCTTAACGGGTTTAGGAGGGATTAAAGGAGCGTTTCAGAAGGTCTGCAGTTAGCAGTGATTAAGGTTATGGATTGTCAATCCGGAGACGTCGGGTTCGATTCCCGTTCCGTTTTCTCGGCTCCCTGCTCCCTGTTTGCCTCTCAACATATCAATCCATGCTATGGCTGGCAAAGAAAGCCCTCCAAATAATAACTGTGGAAATGCTCAAAGAACACTAAGCTGGTGAGAGGCAAGCCAAGTTCCAGTGGGACCGTACAGAAGAAGAAAGAGTTCAGGAAGTTTCAGTGGGGCTTTGAGGCTTAACAGACTCCTAGGTGTGCTTCACGTACCAGGGGGTGTTTTAGAAGCGCCTTCAAATGAGTTTTTAGGCAAATCTTAAAACCAAACTTTTTTATTTGCAAGAATAACTGTATACATTGTTCAAAAAAGTTGTAGATCTACCAATTTTGAGCAAGTTTGCTGAAGATACTTTTTATGTAGCTTTAAAATTGACCGATCTAGAGTTATTTTTCTGCATATGCTTAGGGTGGTTCAAGAAAAACCGGTTTTCTGGCGTTAACCTTTTCAGTTTCGATTTTTTATCAAAGTCGCCCAAGAAACACTTGTAGAGCATTTGAAGACGCGTCGTTTCGTGTGCTGAGATGGTCGTTATCTCTTTTGGTTCGATAGTTACATGTGTTTTTCCTAAACAATCATTTTTTTTAAAGGGCTTATGACGGGTTTGGTCAAATATAAAAAATATCTTTATATATTATTTTTGTAACTCAAGTGTAAAAAATCTTGAAAAGTGCCTATTTTTTTCTAGAAAATCATCAATATATATTGAACGGAATGACGTAGCAACATTCTCAGCGCACGAAAATGCGCGTTTTTGGAAGCTCTAAAAGTGGTTCTTAGGCGACTTTGACGAGGAATTTGAAACAAAAAGATAAAGCAATAAAACTGTTTGTTCTAGCGTCACCCTATGAAAACTATGGGAAAATGTTCCAAATTTGGTCAAAACAGTTTAAACGCTTTATCTTTTTTGTTTCAAATTTCTCATCAAAGTTGTCTAAAAACAATTTTTATAGCTCAAAGAAAAAAAACGCACATTTTCGTGTGCTGAGATTGTTGCTATGTAATTCCGTTCAAAATATATTGATGATTTTCTAGAAAAACTAGGCACTTTCTAAGTATTTTTACTTGAGTTACAGAAATAACACCCCTCCAATTTTTGATATGTTCTATAACAACATTTCCTCTTTTGAATGTGGGCAAAAGATATTTTTTATGTTTGCCCCAATCGGTCATACTTATGTATCACCTTTTAAAAAAATGATTTTTTTGGGAAAAACATCTGTAGCTATTGAACCAAAAGAGATAACGACCATTTCAGCGCACGAAACGATGCGTCTTCAAATGCTCTACAAGTGTTTCTTGGGCGACTTTGATAAAAAATCGAAACTGAAAAAGTTAACGGCAGAAAACTGTTTTTTTTTTTCGAACCACCCTAACTTTAGTCACAAAAATACCTCTAGATCGGCCAATTTTAAAGCTACATAAAAATTGTCTTCAGCAAACTTGTTCAAAATTGATAGATCTACAACTTTCCCGAAGAATGCTTATAGTTATTCTTGTAAATAAAAAGTTTGGTTTTCAGTCTCTTTGAAAATATGGACCACCCTAGTATTCATGTATATTGGATAGAGGGTCTTATTATTAGGAACAACTTTGTAGAAGACCATATTAATCTAAAAATTCATTTGAAGGCGCTGAATGCATCTTTCCTCGTAAATTTGTTTCGTGGACCATTGTGCAATGCGTTTAAAGACGTTTCAGGACATTCCAGGTGGTTTCGCTCGGGTTTTAAAATGCTTCACTGTCTCTCAGATGACCTTCACGGAAGTTTTAGGGCCGCTTCATTGAGCTTTCAAATACGTTTCAGAGCATTTCAAGAGGGCTTCAGAGGCGTTACAAGGCATTACGTATCAGGGTGTTTCGGGAGGTTTCAGAGAGGTTTTAGTGTGCTTCACAAGCTGTCAAATGAGCTTCACGGGCGTTGAAGGGAGGTTCCAGAGGCTTTTCAATGCGTTTCAGGGCGTTTCAAGTGGTTTCAAGGGGCTTCGTATGTCTCTGGTGAGCTTCACAAGAGTTTCATGGAGTTTCAAAGGAATTACAATGTGTTCAGGGCGTTTCAAAAGGTGTCAGAGAGGTCCAAAGGGGCTTCAGATGCCTTCAAATGAACTTTACGAGAATTTGAGAGGGTTTGAAAGGCGTTTCATTCCGTAGTAATGCGTTTCATGGCGCTTAAGAGCGTTAACGAAAGTTTCAGGAAGATTTGGATTGGTTTTAGTGGGTTTCATAGGCTCTCATGTGACCTCCACTGAGATTTGAAGGAAGTTTCAAAAGGTTTCAGATGCGTTATAAGGCGTTACAATGCGTTTTAGGAAATTTTAGCAGGTTTCAGATAGGTCGAAGGGCCCTCGGGTGAAGTTTACGGGAGTTCATAGGATCTTCAGAGACTCTCAGGTTAACTTCAAGGGGATTTTAATGGGTTAAAAAGCGTTTCAGGAGGATTCGGTATGGTCTTAAGGAATTCACAGGCTCTCAATTGAGCTACATGGAATTTCAAGGGGTTTTAGGGGGGTTCCAGAGGCGTTTGAAGGCGTCTCAGGAGGAGTTAGATGGGTTTTTGGGGGCTTCACAGGCTGTCAGATGAGCATAATAGGGGTTTCAGAGGCGTTTCAAGACATTGCAAGGCGTTGCATGCAATGTGTTTCAGTTAGTTTTAGGGCCGTTTCAGGAGTTGTCAAAGTGTTTTTTTGGGAACTTCTGAGTCGTTTCATAGCGGTACAATACATTTCAGAGGAGTTTTAGGACGCTGCGCGCTGCATAGGATTTCAGCTGAACTTCACAAGAGATTCAAGGGCGTTCCATGAACATTTCCAGACTAGTTTACAACAGATATGAGAATCTGAAAACATGAACTTCAACAAAGCACACAAGTTATGAATCTTTATCCGATGACTTATGTTGAAGAAAGTGTTTGGGGAACCTTAAATACATACCCCTCCCCTCTTCACTCTCCTGAACACGCCTCAAACTTCCAATAACTCCACACGCTGCTTCTTGATCCTTAAACCTTAACCGCAATCTTAAAGTATTAATAATACAACTGTTTAGAATACATACAGCTAAATTCTATGTAGGTAACGTTACCTTAATGGAGGTATTTAAATAGACTTTACCTAAATGAAGGTTCCTGCTTAGCAACACTCATGAAAAACCATATCATTCCTGTCTTTTCTCCAATTTCCAGTTTGAATACTGAGCAATTATAATGGGAACAAAGAGAAGCATCAAGTGCCATTTAGGGTGGGATCTTCCGGAGGTTTCAGGGAACGTTAAAGCACAGACAAACAGACGTAACTCTTAGAGGAGATTCATCAAAAACTTTGGCCGGTGTCTTTTTCATGAGCACACTGCCACCTGTTGGTAGAACCTCGCGAGATACTGTCGGCCATGATGGATTTCGATTTGACGTTTGTCTAACACGCACACTACTACACAAATCGCCTGTAATTTTCGTTTGCATTGTACACTAACAAATGTCAATGTGATAGAACAATAGCGCCTCTAGTGGAAGGATTGCGGAAATCAAATGAAATTTGAATTGATCGTTAAATGCATGTGCCAAGCCGTTTTGAAGAGTGTTACGCCTGTTCGTCTGTGGATAAAGGCCTTGGAGAGTGGGTACAAGTAAGTTGAAGGTTGATCAGGAAAGTTGTGATTGTGGTTCTAGGAAATGGCTTCCTGCAATGTGGTCGAGTGCGACCTTTACGAGGGTTCAATAATCCAACCATAAATCCACTCCATAACCTTCTGCCACGATAAATCTACGAGGCAGCATTTGATACTTTCCACGATTAATTTCTACGATTTGGAATCCTCGTTCGCGGGAAATTCTGCTTAATATCAAATTGTCTTATTTACATCGAACGAAAAAAATTAGATTTGTGATTCCGATAGAAGGAAAAAATTAAACAACCTTCTTCAAATGGCGAAACATTCCGCGTTGCTCGGAGCGGTGTGGTCCGATCGTCCGAAACGGGCGGTGGTGTAGTGCATTTAAACAAATGAATGCGCGCTAAAAATGGACTGAGCTCTGACCGACCATGGTGGTCGCCGTTTGCAAACTGTGTGGTTGATGCACTTTGCTCAACCCCGAAATTTACATCAAGTATCAAGAGTGGTGTCGGTCGGACTGTGTAGATTTCTATAATGAAGCGCCAATCGAAGTGCAAACTTTCGCCTGAACTTTCGTCCGGTGGCGTTCAATTTGAAATAGGGATAATCTGTCAGCACCCGATCTTAGTTTCAAGGTGCTCGTGATTGTTTGAATCGCTTATTCTAAAGAAATGAAAAAAAATTAACGTTTACCATTATGACGAGTAATCTCTTTAAAAGACGATGATAGTTCTTCAACAGTTATGTAATGTTTATCAACTCGAAGGTACTCCTAAGCCTAAAAATCTATGAACGGTATTGTACACCGCAATGTTTGTCATATTCTGTTCAAGTTGGGACAAACCTATGGCGTAGTGATGTATTGTCACAACAATTACAGATTGCGACATTTGCGTTGATTATGCTATGGAAATTAGCTGTGCTATACAATAGATGTGTCATTTATTGGGTCTGTATTTTTACCTGTTGACAAATAAATAAAAGTTAAAAGTTAAATTGCTAAGCAGTCTCGATAAAACCAAAAAATCGATTAACCCCTGAAGAAGACCAAAAACGTGGCCGAAACGTTGGGAAAAATCAAATAAAATCGTTTAATTTTCTCGAGACTGCTTAGCCGTTTCCGTAGCATAAGTATCCCATTCAGTCGACCTCTACCAGTCCGAACATTTGAGATGTTTAAAAGCTGATTTCGTGATTCTACTAGGTATAATGCATTTGTAGAGCTGACATGCTACAGTCGACTCTCCACATGTCGATGTACATTTTTCATTTATTTAGTTCACATCAAATTCATGATAATACTGAATCAACAATTTGCCGCCATAATACTCGATTTGCAGCTGCAGCTCTCCATCCTCGGTAACGCCCAACACTCGCCAGATCACGCTCCACCTGGTCCGCCCATCGTGCTCTCTGCGCTCAACGCCTTCTTGTACCAACCGGATGGTTAGCAAACACCAACTTTGCAGGGTTGTTGTCCAGCATTCTTGCAACATGCCCTGCCCACCGTATCCTTCCAGCTTTGGCCACTTTCTGGATACTGTGTTCGCCGTAAAGTGCAGCGAGCTCGTGGTTCATCCTTCTCCGCCACACAAAGTTCTCCTGCACGCCGCCGAAGATCGTCCTTAGCACCCGTCGCTCGAAAACTCCGAGTGCTTGCAGGTCCTCCTCGAGCATCGTCCATGTCTCGTGCCCGTAGAGAACCACCGGTCTTATTAACGTCTTGTACATGGTACATTTGGTGCGGGGGTGAATCTTTTTTGACCGCAGTTTCTTCTGGAGCCCATAGTAGGCACGACTTCCACTGATGATGCGCCTTCGTATTTCACGGCTCACGTTATTGTCAGCCGTTAGCAAGGAACCGAGGTAGACGAATTCTTCTACCACCTCGAAAGTATCCCCGTCTATCGTAACATTGCTGCCAAGGCTTGTCCTGTCTCGCTCAGTCCCACCTACCAGCATGTACTTTGTCTTAGCCGCATTCACCACCAGTCCGACCATTGCTGCTTCACGTTTCAGGCGGGTGTACTGTTCTGCCACCGTTACAAATGTTCTGGCAATAATATCCATGTCATCCGCAAAGCAGACAAATTGGCTGGATTTCGTGAAGATCGTACCCCGGCTGTTGAGCCCGGCTCGTCGCATAACACCTTCCAGGGCGATGTTGAAGAGTAGGCAGGAAAGTCCATCACCTTGTCGTAGTCCCCGTCGAGATTCAAATGAACTGGATAGCTCACCCGAAATCCTTACGCTGTTCTGCACACCGTCCATCGTTGCTCTTATCAGTCTAGTCAGCTTCCCGGGAAAGCTGTTCTCGTCCATGATTTTCCATAGCTCTGTGCGGTCGATACTGTCGTATGCCGCTTTGAAGTCGATGAACAGGTGATGCGTTGGGACCTGGTATTCACGGCATTTCTGGAGGATTTGCCGTACAGTGAAGATCTCGTCCGTTGTCGACCGGCCGTCGATGAAACCGGCTTGGTAACTTCCCACGAACTCATTTACTTTAGGTGAAAGACGACGGAAGATGATCTGGGATAGCACTTTGTAGGCGGCATTCAAAACGGTGATCGCTCGAAAGTTCTCACACATTAACTTGTCGCCTTTCTTGTGGATGGGACAGATTATCCCTTCCTTCCACTCCTCCGGTAGCTGTTCGGTCTCCCAGATCCTGACTACTAACTGGTGCAGACAGGTGGCCAACTTTTCCGGGCCCATCTTGATGAGTTCTGCTGCGATACCGTCCTTACCAGCCGCTTTGTTGTTTTTGAGCTGGTGGATGGCATCCTTAACTTCCCTCAGCGTGGGGGTTGGTTCGTTCCCGTCCTCTGCTGCACCAACATAGTCATTTCCTTCGCTGCCTTGGTCCTCCGTGCCTACATTCTCTTCGCCATTCAGGTGCTCGTCGAAGTGCTGCTTCCACCTTTCGATCACCTCACGTTTGTCCGTCAGGAGGCTCCCTTCCTTATCCCTGCAGATTTCGGCTTGCGGCACGTAGCCTTTGCGGGATGCGTTGAGCTTCTGGTAGAACTTGCGTGTTTCCTGTGAACGGCACAGCAGTTCCATTTCCTCGCACTCCGCTTCTTCCAGGCGGCGCTTTTTCTCCCGGAAGAGACGGGTCTGCTGTTTCCGCTTCTTTCTGTATCGCTCCACATTCTGTCGGGTTCCATGCTGCGGCCTTACCGCCCACGTTGCGCCCTTCTCCAAAATCGCTTTGTACTCCTCGTAGAACCAATTGTTTCGTCGATTCCGTTCTATGTATCTGATAGAGCTCTCAGCCGCGTTGTTGATGGCTACTCCAGCAATCCTCCAGAGGGCCAGATCGAGCACACCGTCGTCCGGCAACGCTGCCTCGAGATTCTGCGCGTATGCGGTGGCGACATCCGGTTGCTTCAGTCGCTCTAGATCGTACCGGGGCGGCCGCCGGTACTGTACATTGTTAATAACGGAGAGTTTTGGGCGCAGTTTAACCATCACCAGGTAGTGATCAGAGTCGATATTAGCGCCACGATAGGTCCTGACGTCGATAATGTCGGAGACGTGCCGTCCATCAATCAGAACGTGGTCGATTTGCGATTCCGTTTGTTGTGGTGATCTCCAGGTGTAACGATACGGGAGGCTGTGCTGGAAGAAGGTGCTACGAATGGCCATGTTCTTGGAGGCGGCGAAATCGATGAGGCGTAGGCCATTTTCGTTCGTCAGCTGGTGGGCGCTGAACTTTCCAATCGTCGGTCTGAATTCCTCCTCCTGGCCTACCTGAGCGTTTAGATCCCCTATGATGATCTTGACGTCGTGGTTTGGGCAGCGGTCGTACTCGCGTTCGAGCTGCGCGTAAAATGCGTCTTTGTCATCATCAGTGCTTCCGGAGTGAGGGCTGTGCACGTTTATTATGCTAATGTTGAAGAATCGGCCCTTGATCCTCAACCTGCACATTCTTTCGTCGATCGGCCACCAACCGATCACGCGCCTCTGCATGTTACCCATCACTATAAAAGCTGTTCCCAGCTCACGTGTGTTGCCGCAACTCTGGTAGATGGTATGATTACCTCTAAACGTTCGCACCATAGATCCTGTCCAACACACCTCCTGCAGCGCTACGATTCCGAACCCGCGGTCCTTCAGTATATCGGCGAGTATACGGGTGCTCCCGATGAAGTTGAGAGATCTGCAGTTCCACGTACCGAGCTTCCAATCGCAAGTCCCTTTTCGTCGCTGTGGTCGTCGCCATTGGTATCGGTTCGCATTCTTTTCTTGTTGATTTTCCGGTGCTAGTCTTTTTTACGGCTGGCTCGCAGGGCCTGACACCAACCCACTAACCCAGGGAGCTGGGCTTACCTTCCCGGAAGCTACGGGTTCTGCATTGGCATTTCCTCCAACTACAGTGCTAAATAGCTAGGCTCGAGCGCCAGTCTTCGCCGGGGGTGGTGTTTTTAATGGGCGCCCAGGAGATAATATTTTACCTGAGCTTCCACCCCCATGTCGATGTTCTACATCTCGATATCTCGATGATCTGATCGGTCCCTTCAATCTGCATACATTGTGTGTATTGGTCGAAAAATAGCCCTATAATCCAAAATAAAAAGTCTTACAATGGGTTATTGTTATTTGTGTAGGCAATTCAATGTTTTATTCTCGGTAGGTTGTTTGACCGAAACATAAGATGGGAAGCAATAGACGTCCCATTAACGATCACTTTCCCATAGCAAGATAAAAGGAAAACCGTCAAATTCTTCGACCGACTGGCGCGGCATTCTACAGATTGACGAGTGCGAAGGCGTCAACAAGCAAACACATACATACATACAAACACTCACACTTGCATGCATCAATTTTCAGGAAACGACTCAAGGTCGAAGGAAAACACCAGCCAGAGTGTGCAACAGTCAGTCCTCGTCGTCGGCAGCCGTACAATGTTCACGATCGATTTGTCTGCGTTTTTTTTTCTTGGTTCCTTCGTGCGAAGGTGGTCAGTGAAAATTGTGCAGCCGCAGCCGCAGCGTGAAACATGAGATGGGGTGGGCTTGGTACGCGGAAAACACACAGTGCCAGTGGCGAGACGCAACGTTCTCGTGAAACGTAACCAACCACACGCCATTCATAATGTGGACGTTTCAAGTTCAAAGTAGAAAGGTGGCCGAACCACACCGTGAGCTGATGGGGATGAATGTGTATTTTCAGTAGAGTAAAGATCGATTCGCTGGGTGTCGATGGCGATCACTGATAGATTTGACGTCATGGGGTTTCGGTAGTTGTTTTAAATATATATTAGGCACTTAGCCCTAAAATAAAAACCCTAATTAATCCACCTAGCGGTGATGGCGCCTTTCTCGTGCCTTTGAAAACACATTTCAACACAACTCAAGTGACATGTTGATGAATATCGAACTTGCATACGTTTAACAGAAATCCATTTCATGGCATCAGATATCATATCGTTTATCTGGTTTTTGATTTTTGAGCCGCAATTTTAAATTTTGAGTCGCCGTTTAGGTAAGTCCGGCAGCTTGGAAATTCTGGTCGCTATTTTTGGACTCCAGACTTCTTCCCCATACCAGATACACCCATATTGAATGGTTTTAAAGCTCAAAACTTCAGCCGCCATTTTGAATGTTGAGACGCCTTCTTCTGGTAGTATTTTTGAACTCCGGTTGTCTTCCCCATACCAAACATGCCCATATTGAACGGTTTTAGAGCCCAAAACTCCATTAAACAGAAGTCATTTTGAGTTTTAAGCTGCCATCTTGGATTTTAGACCACCATATTGGATACTATGTTTGTCATTTTTGAAGTCCAGATTTCTTCCCCATTTCAAATATATCCATATTGCATGGTTTCAAGTCCTAAAGCTCCATTAAATGGCCATAACGGAACGCCTCGACCTATTCGAACCATTTTTAATAGCAAACAATGCGGTAAAATTTCAGTTTGATTCGTGCTATAATCCGAAAAATCCGCTAATGGGAAGTGCCTTAAAAATGAGTGAACTTTTTTTGTGCAGACACAGAGATACATACACATTTTTTTGGAACACAGCTTTTTCGATTCCTTTTGGCGTCCAAAACAACACTGCAAAATTTGGGAGCGATCGGTTGCGTCCCCGTATCCCGCATTGCGATTGAAATTTGTATGAAATTTAGTATGGAAATACATTTTTTTTGCATTTTTCTCCTAAATTGATTTTTTTTTGTCTAAAACGATCTAACTGATGACGTTGAAGTATAGCCTGGGACATGCTGAAAATTTTAACCGAAACCGCAAAATGATCCGACACTTTTGAAAAAATTTATAACTTGCAAATTGCCCAGTAGTGCTTAACATTTAACATGTGAAGGAATAACATCAATAAAATCTCAACTTCTGGCCTAATTTACCAAGTGAATAACTTTTTTCACAAGCGTCGGATCACTTTGCGGTCTTCGGCATATCCTAGACTATACTTTAACGTCATTAGTTACATGATGTTAGACAAAATAATTCAAATTATGAATAAAATGCAAAAAAAGAACGTTTTCCCATACTAAATTTCATACAAATATCAATCGCAATGCGGAATACGGGGACGCAACCAATCGCTTCCAATTTTTGCATAGGTTTTTGGACGCTAATACAGATTGCAAAAGCTTTGTTCCGTTGATGCGATCAAATTTAAATTTTCTCCATACAACGTTGACCCACTCTAATACACACATACAGACATAATCTCAATTCGTCGAACTGAGTTGATTGGTATATGTGGCTTGACCCTCCGAGCCTTCTATGGAAGATTGGTTTTTTGAGTGAACATATAGACTTTCATTACAATTCGGTGTACGAGAAAAGCAAAACAATACTTTCGAGCTTATTTGCTTTAGAAAACTTAGTTATTTAACTAACCCAACAGATTGAAAGATCTTTTGTGATAGAAAATTATGTAAAAAAGTGTTTAAAAGCTGCGATAAGTTTGAACATTTTCAAGTAATAGCCAGTTCGAGGCAAGCAAAGTCAAAAACATGTAAAGTTCAATTACTACGTAACGGTTAAGATTTGACCATATGCGTACACATTTTTGTCACCATTCATGATCCTCTATCACTCCTTAAAAAGTTTGCATTCACCCATCGGGACCCTCCGGAACCAATTCCGGAACACTACCGGTTCAGATATGGTTTGATACTGTTTTTTTTTTTTGAGGCTTTAAATTTTGTTAATTTTAATTCATTCGCCTCCATTGATACTGTTTTCCTGCTAACCGTTCATCAGGTTACCGAAAATGCCGCTGTTTGATGTGTCGCATACATGGGTTTGGTTCTCTTTTATATTGGGCACGGTTCCGGAACACTACCGGTTCTATTATGGTCTGAGACTATTTTCCTGCTTACCGTTCATCAGATTATCGAAAATGCCGCTGTATGATGTGTCGCATGAATGAGTTATGTTCAATTTTATATTTGGCCACTTCCGGCGGGACATCCAGAACCGGTTCCGGAACACTACCGGTTCAGATATGGTCTGATACTATTTTTCTGCTAACCGTTCATCAGGTTTCCGAAAATGCCGCTGTTTGATGTGTCGCATGAATGAGTTATGTTCAATTTTATATTTGGCCACTTCCGGCGGGACACCCAGAACCGGTTCCGGAACACCACCGGTTCAAATATGGTCTTATACTGTTTTCCTGCTTACCGTTCATCAGGTTATCAAGAATGCCGCTGTTTGGTGTGTCGCATGCATGGGTTTTGTTCAATTTTATATTTGGCCACTTCCGGCGGGACATCCGGAACCGGTTCCGGAACACTATCGGTCCTGATATGATCCGAGACTATTTTCCTGCTTACCGTTCCTCAGATGATCGCAAATGCCGTGGTTTGATATGTCGTATGCATGGGTTTGTTGCATTTTCATGTCTGGCCCCTCCCAGGGGTACCGATCCGGAACACCTTAATGACCATAACTCCGGAACGGCTGGACCGATCTGAACCATTTTCAATAGGAAACAATGGGACTGTATGCCGCGTCGAATGAACCGTCGGTCATTAAAATTGGTTGAGCTTTACTGCCAAAAAGTGATGTGAGTTTTTTGTACACACACATACACACATACACACACACGCACACACATACACACATACACACATACACACACACAGACATCATCTCAATTCGTCGAGCTGAGTCGATTGGTATATGTGACTCGACCCTCCGGGCCTTCTATCAAAAGGTCATTTTTGGAGTGAACATATAGCCTTTCCAGTACACTTAGTGTACGAGAAAGGCAAAAATAAAAACAATTTTCATTTATTCATTTATTTTATTGTTTAAAAACAATGTTTTTCATTTTGTGTAAAACAAAAATAGCCTTTTTCATTTTAATAGCTGCAGGTCAAAACTACGCCCAATTTGAAGTAGTGTGTCGCAGGTTTAGTGACAACAATTTTCTACACGAAGACTGTGGAATCTTGCTAATTTACGGGCTTGAACTATTGATAATCGTGCTGAGTCATTATTTGTCTTACTAGTGTGATTCGTAGAAAATTGGCCTCATTAAGACTAATTGAGAGCGTTCTGTAGCCTGCCTCAAGGCCACAGCACGAAAGAAGAAAAAATGACAATATTTAAAGCAGTTGTGGCCGTTTTTCCATGTTACTTACCTTCATGAAAACGAACTGATATGATATGTAATTTTAACATTTCCAACCTTAAGGTGAAGATATGACGAAGCCACACCTCGATTTTTCAAGAGCAATAAACAGAAGAACCAAAAGTCGGTTCGCAAACCGACATTCGGTTCTTGAGATTTGTGCTCTTGAAAATTCGTGGTTCACCTTTAGAGAAGATGGTGCCAACCCATAAACTCTCTGATAGCACAACTTGTATCAATCCGACTTCCGGTTTTCGTGTGGTCGAAAGATATTATTATTATGAATTATTTTAATGGCTTTATTTATCCTTTTCTACTTCCTTACACTGAGTAGATAATGATCGATAAAGCCATAAAACGATCCAATTATTAATAAGGGGGTCAGAAGCAAAGAGGTGTAAGTGACAAAAATCTACTTTCAAGTAATCTCGTTCTACGCATAGTAACTATGCCAAAACATACATTTTCAATTATCATGACATCAAGTATTTGGTCCACTCTGACTGCACACTATAATCGATTTTTCCTGATCAATCAAAATGAACTTTTACTATAACTCGTGTTATTTGTAATATTGAGCAAATCGGGTAGAAGTGCATGTAGATAATGTAATTCTGAATTAGATGCCTTAAAATTATTATTTTCATCAATTTTGTTATATAGGGTCTTGTACCATCTGGGCAGGTGTACCTATTTTGGGCACTTGCCACTATAACTAAGTCATTTTAAACCCCATTGATTTGATTTTTTGTATAGAGCTAAGCACGTACAGTATCTAACTCTCAACAAAAACTCAAATCAATCGGTTTGAAATTGACTTAGTTATAGAGGCAAGTGCCCAAAATAGGTACACCTGCCCAAATGGTACAAGACCCTACTTGGTCCCCTCTGACTTAACGTCGACCAGTTGTCTCATGTCGAAATACTTGAAACTGAGAAAAGGCGATTAAATTTTCAAACCGTTTCTGTTTCGACAAATTGGTGCAACAAATTGAATTTTAGTTTTCATATTATTGTGAGAGGGGTGAGAGGGCCCATATAGCCGAGGCGGTAAACGCACGGGTATTCAGCATGACCATGCTGAGGGTGACGGGTTCGATTCCCGGTCGGCAGTGTTGCGAAACTCATGCTCACGAGTAAAAAATACTCACTCACCTTACTCATTTGCGAGTAATGCTCACGCTGTGAGTTACTCGCGTATGAGTATACTCACGCGTGAGTAATGACGTCATACTCTCGCGTGAGTGTTACTCACTTGTGAGTAATACTCACGCGAGAGTATGACGTCATTACTCACGCGTGAGTTACTCATTTTACTCACGGTGAGTTTAGTGAGTAAGTTATTTTTGTTGGTTTGAAATGATGTTTTCGTTTGTTCTGTAATGCAATGGTGATTATTTATATACAAGGCATAGTTTCCGAGGAAAGGTGGATCTGCTCGAGAACTTTGGCACCATAGGCTAAAAACTCTTATTGTTTACCTACGCATGCAAAGTAATATCATCAATTAGGAAATCTCTATATTTCACCACACTTTGTCAATGGTAAAACTTTTTTCGCATACGTCGGGTCACTTTACGGTATTCAATAAAGATGTTTGGCATATATTTACCTACTTTCAAATTAAAAATGGTAGGGTTAATTACAGCATCTCCTAGGTCCAAACATTTAAAACTTTTCTTTTCTGCATTTGATCGTTTTTTCCCATATGGCTAGTTTCTATTACTGTGCCAAAAGGTAGAGCATATAATGGACAAATAGTAGTTTCGCTTCAAAATTACTTGAGTAGACAAGTAAGGAAAAAAAGTTTTACACTGGTAACGCCTCCCTTGTAAATCTAAAAGAGCTGTAGTTTTTTCTGCGCGGAAAAATAGTCCGTTCTATTATTCCGTAAGGAAAAGTAACGTTTTTCCTCATACTAAACACTTCAGTTTGTAATTTCAAATTTACAAAAAATAGTAAATTTACTTGAGTACTCAACTTTCGAACATGAAACTTACACACTAAACGCATCCAGCAAAGCAAAAACCAGCAAAACGAATAGTTGATTTTTAAGCAATTTTTTGCTAGAATCCGATACAACTTTGTGCCCTATCAGCACAAATTGCTGGATGTTTCATAAAAAAGTGCTTAGACTTGATAGAATTGAAAGAAAACTTTATTGGAACTTATGGGTGACAAAAGGAAGAAATTGCCAGGGCCCGTAGCGTTGTGGCTACACGTTCATTTCATAAGTGGATGGTCATGGGTTTGATCCCAGCCCGGCACTTGCAATTTTTCGTCAGTTGCTCTTCCCCCCGAGAGCAGATGGCACCTGACCCTCTTCCGAGCATATGCTCCAACGGACCCGGACACCTGGATATCGGCTAACGGCAACTCATAATGGACTCCCAATCGGACTGGAAAAGGAACAAGAACCACACATCAACATCCTCGTGCTCATCATTCTAACATGATGTGAAAGCAGCGCAACGGAATCCAGTTCGATCTAGTAGAATTATAATAGAATACATTTAGGAGCTGTACAAAGTGTAAGTACAGCTTCCAATTGGAATCGCTCACGCAGTGCCCTGGTGAACAAAAGAGTTGTAAATTAGGTAAAGTGATTGAAGAATGAAAAAAAGGAACAAATTCTGAAGGAACAACATATACGACGAGAAAGGCACTATCACCACCACTAGGTGGATTAATTTGGTTTTTTTTTTTCATATAAAGTTGGACCACCCTAATTATATGAGCCTCAGGCCTAAAAAGAAAAAAAAAACTGCCGAGCAAATTACTACCAGTAACATGACCAGTAATCACACCCAGGTAACCAATAAGCAGCTAAAATGGCATTAATTCAGCGCTATATGCGTCTTTACAGCAGGTCTGCTGCTATCGAACTGTCAAATCTATGGTCAAATCAGCTATCAATCGAGCACACCACACGATTCCGTAAAATTACTTTTTCTTAATTGCTATCTCTACCAACCCCCCGATGAAAGCGTTAGTTCTTGAAGCCGGCTCGATCGGGCTCGTTTACGAAATTTCAGCCTGCCTTTCAATCTGCTACGTGCGGAAACGAACTTTGTCGTACGAATTATCGTGCATTTGAGAAACGATCGTTTACACATTTGTTCAATGCGTTTAGTGTTCTTTATTAAATTTACAAGACGCACAAGCATACAAATACATTTCGTCCATTTAAAACAACGCTGATCTCAATTATATGTGAATGTCACGCCTGCACTAACAGAAAAAAATCACTGTTTTCAGCTTAATGCAACCGCCCATTCAAATCAGCACCACGTCCTGCACCAAGTTTTTGACTTCACGCCAGTTATATGTGGATGACAGCCATTTTAGGGGATTGATCTCTGTCTACAAGAGGTTTGAGTTCAAACAAAAGCCCTCACGTTGAGCTGTTGGGCTCAAAGGGGACCTCTTCAGGACCGCCCTTAACGGAGCGCTTAGAACTACCAGTAAGATACAATTCACTAGAATAAAAAAAAACAATAGAATTATTGACAAGCAACCTTGTCTACTGATTCAATACATTCGCCCCAATAAAACATACCATTTTAATGTTTGATAGGATTCCAAGCCTTTAGATAAATTTTAGATTACCGTATGAATATGAGTAAAGCATACTCGTGAGTGAGTATCTGCACGTCAATACTCACGAGTGAGTGTGAGTTGTACAGCGCTTACTCAAATGTGAGTAATACTCACGGTGAGTTTAAGGTGTACTGCTCATACTCACTCGTGAGTTTGACTAGTACTCGCTCATTTCGCAACACTGCCGGTCGGTCCAGGATCTTTTCGTAAAAGGAAATTTCCTTGACTTCCTTGGGCATAGAGTATCTTCGTGCCTGCCACACGATATACACATGCAAAATGGTCATTGGCAGAGGAAGCTCTCAGTTAAAAACTGTGGAAGTGCTCATTGAACACTAAGCTGAGAAGCAGGCTTTGTCCCAGTGAGGACGTTACGCCAAGAAGAGAAGAGAGAGAGAGAAGAGATTATTGTGAGAATCCACTTATATTTTCATGCCTTCTTCTTCTTTATGGCTCGACGTTCGTATTGGAACTTGGCCTGTCTCTCTTCAACTTAGTGTTCTTTTGGCCACATTCACAGTTATTAATTGAAGGGCTTCCTTTGCCTGCCATTGCATGAATATGTATATTGTGTGGCAAGTACAATTATACACTATGCCCAGGGAGTCGAGAAAATTTTCCCGACCGGAACGGGAATCGAACCCGCCGTCTCCGGATTGGCGATCCATAGCCTTAACCACTAGGCTAACTGGAGACCAATTTTCATACCTGATGTACTTTGAATCTAAAATTTATACAAAAATAGTATTTGTCACTGAAAAATACTTAGTGGGACTGTTATGCCTAGAATCGTAGTCCTGTCGGCTAAATTTTTACGCATATCAGTCCCACAAAAAATACTCGACTTTTGTCGCTTGACGGGGTCTTTTTTGTACGATTATGTTCTATATTTTTTTTAAAAACAAAAACTGTTACCTTCTCTTATACTTATAGCATTTCACAGTGGGGAAAAACCGACCCAAAAATGCACCCAATTATTGCGGATGATTGCCATCTTTGAAGCCCAACTTTTCCGAATGAAAAAAGGCCAAGGAATCGAATGGTGATAGTTTCATTCACCGGAATTGCGTGTAAGTGTCCATTTTGCCCCCTTTCCCCCTAAAAATCACGGTTTTTCTGAAATAAAAAATAGTTTCAACTGATTGCGGTTAAGCAACCTTTTTTTTTCCTGATGTATAATTTACAGGTGCATACTATGGGACACACCTCAATTTGTGTCTTTGACTGGAAGTGCCCATTTTGCCACATTTTCCCCTAAAATACTGTTTTTCTGGATTAAAAAATAGTTTCAATGGATTGCGGATAACCAACAATTTTTTTTCCTGATGTACAATTTATATGTGCATACTATGGAGCACACTTCGCTCTGTGTCATAGACTGGAAGTGCCCATTTTGACCCATTTTCCCCTAAAAATACTGTTTTTGTGGATTGATGGGCAGTTCCAGTCTATGATGTGTCTGTGGACCGAGGTGTGTCCCATAGTATGCACCTGTAAATTATACATCAGGAAAAAAATGGTTGCTTAGGGGCTGTCCATAAACCACGTGGTCATAAGGGGGGGGGGGGGGGTTCGGCCAATGACCATTTTGTATGGACGAATAAAAAAATTTGTATGGACTAATGACCACGCAGGGGGGGGGGGGGTTGAGAAGTCCCAAAAAAATGACCACGTGGTTTATGGACAGCCCCTTAACCGCAATCAGTTGAAACTATTTTTTATTTCAGGGGAAAATGGGGAAAAATGGACACTTACACGAAATTCCGGTGAATGAAACTATCACCATTCGATTCCTTGACCTTTTTTCCATTCGGAAAAGTTGGGCTTCAAAGATGGCAATCATCCGCAATAATTGGGTGCCTTTTTGGGTCGGTTTTTCCCCACTGTGCATTTTAAGGCTTCCATGCATAAGGCTCAAATGTCTTAAAGCAAAACGGAGCCGAAAGACAACATAAGAGTGATTTTACACTTTAACACATTCTTAATGATCGGATAAGTTAAGTAGAAACCAGGTAAGTAAAGAAGTTGGTGAATGGGTAAGAAGGTTAGTGAATTGGTAAGTGTGTGAGTGTGAGCTGCCCCAAGATTGAGTGAGTTAGTAAGTAAATCAGTTGCTGACTGAGAAAGTCATAGAGCTTTGACCAGAGCGCTGTTCTGTGAATTTCAGTATGTTAAAAGAGAATATGTGAATTAGTGAGTAAATGAATTAGTGAATAAGTGAGTTGGTGGATTATGAGCATGTGAGATCTATTCCATGGGAGTCAGTGTATTAGTGAGTGAGTTAGTGAGTTTCCCAATAAGTGATTGATTCAGTGAGTTAATGAGCGTGTTTGTTAATGAGGGAGTTAAAGAGTGAGTGAATGAATGAGTAAAATGAATAATGAGGGAGTTAATGAATGAGTTAGTGAGGAAGTTGGGAAAAGATTGAGTAAATGACTTCAGGAGTGAGTTAGTTATTAAATGAGTAAGTTGATGATATAGTGAGTGAGTGAGTGAGTGAATGAGTGAGTGAGTGGAAGAAAACGAGTGTGTGAGTAAATTAGTAAGTAAATGAGTTAATGGGTGTGTTCACGCCAAACGTGAACTATCTTCATTTAATTAAAGTTTGACCACCATTCACTTCCACTGTGCAAGCAGGTGTCCACTGCATGCGACACCATATCACTTCTGCTGTGGTTAAACTCTGCTTTTGCGGATCATCGCACAAAAAAGAACGGTTGAGACAATGCTCGATCGACCAGTTATAATTATCCTCCTGATAGCCAGCCGTATCCAACAGAGTAATGCTCTTCCAACCTTCACTCCCCCCCCCCCCCCCCACTTTCTATCTCGCTTAACCTTCCGTAACTCGCGCGGTTGACTACCTGCGTCAGCACCACGCTAATGCTGAGTACAAAAAGCGAGATTTTTTCAACGTGTTGTACAAAATACAACAGCGCGATCGCTCGAGGGTTAATATCTATTGCCCAGCAATAGAGACCCAGATCACGATAAACAGTCAGTACAACAGTTGACCGCCGACCGATACAACACGGTCCTACAGCACTTCATCTGTGCTCCGCGTGCGTCGTCGCCCGTCGCACCCTCGCCCACAGACCGGGAACGGGTGCAGTGATTAATTGCGAATTTGTAAATCTATATATATATAAATGCAGTGGCATACGTGGGACCGCGCATAACTTGAGAACGGAACGTCAGATTTGGGTCGTCTTTGTTTTGTTCTTTTAGTTTTCACCCAAGGAAGGTTTATGAGGCACAACACATGGAAAAAATAAAGTTTTTGAAATCGATCTTCCATACATTTTGTAACCGGAGACTTGGTCTTGGATAGACACCTGAAACGTCAAAAAACGCAGTAGGCAAGACAAAGTTTGCCGGGTACAGCTAGTAGTGTATATAAACTTGAACTTTCTCTGTAATTTGACTACGTGTAATAAACCTTTGAACTACATTGTGTGTCTAAATTGTATTATGTGAAGGAAGTCGTGTCGTGAGAAAAGTTCAGCAATCCTGATTGCACGTCCTGATTGCTGCACCCAGGCTTTGAGTACGGCCAGCTCATTCCGGCGTCAACAGGGTGTGTTTGTGAGCTAGTGAGCTTGAGAGTTAGTGAGAAGGAAAGTTGATAAGGGGCCGTCCATATACCACGTGGACAAATTAGAGGGGGAGGGGGTCTGAGAAGTCCATGCTTGTCCACGGAGAGTGTGGTGGGGGTCTGTCAAATGTCCACGTGGACAATACTGACTTAAGAAAAAAAAAAGATGCATCAACGATACAAATTATGTCGTATTATTGATGTGATTCTCCTTCATGACAGTTCTCTGTTGTATTACAATTTTTAATAAATCATTTGTTTTTAGTTGGGGACGGCTACTCAAAGTATAAAATCATAGCATTGCATACCAATTCTGAAACTCATACAGCAATTTTTTTTTTGAAAAATTTTCAGTCTTGCGAAGTGTCTAATAAAGAATACTAAACAAAATCCTGAGATTTCAAAATAAAACGTAGATCGTAACAGTGGATGGCCCCTAAGTGGGTTGTTGAATTAAAAGGCAAGGGAGCGTCCATAAATGACGTAACATGTTATGGGAGTCTGTGATTGTGCGACGAGCCATGTATTAGGTATGGGGAAATATGCTACTAGGGGGGAGGGGCAGTTAACAAATCGGCCGAAAATGCTACGTCATTTATGGACGCTCCCCAAGTTAGTGATTTAGTGAGCTAGAGAAGTAGTGAGTTAATAAGTATATGGCTGAATTATCTAGTGAGTTAGTGAATTAATAAATAAGTGAGCTTGTTGATAAGTAAATGAGTGAATTAATATGCAAGTGAATAAGTGAGTGAGTCTGTTACTGATTGAGCCTGATAGTGAGTAAATAAGTGAATTAATTAGTTAATGAGTAAATGAGTGTTAGTGGGTAAATAAATGAGTTAGTGAGTAAGTGAGAAATATAGTGAGCTAGTGAATAATGTAGTGAGCTGACAAGTAAATGAGTGAGTGAGGAGTTAGTGAGAACGTGGATAAGTGAGTGCGTGAGTCTGTTAGTGAGTGAATGTGTGGGTTAAAAATGAGTAAGTTGGTGAGTGATGTAGTGGGTTAATAACTTAAAGAGTGAGTGAGTTGCTAAGTGCATGAGTTAGTAAGTGAGTGATGTAATGAATTAGTAATGATGTAGTGAGTTGATAATTTAATGCCAGTGTGAGTTGCTGAGTGCGTGTATTGGTAAGTGAGCGACCCCGTTAGTGAGTGATGTAATAAGTATGTGGGTGATGTGGTGAGTTAAAATATTGAGTATTGAATATACGGGCAAATGAGTGAGTGAGTGAGCTAGTGAATAAGTGTAGTGGCTAAGTGATCCTGTTAGTAAATGAAAGTGTGAGTAAATGAGCAAATGAGTGAGTTAGTGAGTGTTGTAGTAAGTTATTATTTTAATGAGTGTGTGAGTTGGTAAGGGAGTGAACGGGTGAGTGAATGAGTTAGTGAGTGAGACCATTAGCAAGTAAGTGAGTAAATGTGTAAGTAAATGAATGAATCGATGCGTGAATTAATGAGTAAGCGTGTGTGCGTGAATGATAGTGATGACCACGAATGATGCCATCCTCATTGGCATCTATCATTAAAATAAAGTTTGCGACTGCAATTTATGGGTGGGAGATACCGTAACAGAGTAATGATCCCCATGCCCTCTCATCCCCCCTTTAATGTTGCGATTGCTAGCATAACTTCGATAAAAGCGTGCAAATCTCGGATCTGACAGGTAGTGTTTTTTTCCGCGGATGGGAATGAAACGGTGCAGCATAAAAACAATGCCTGCTTAGATCAGCTGACTGTGTGGATCCATTCCGTTCAAAGGCTCTAACCTCAGCAGCTAGCAATGGCAACATGGTCCACTGCACGAATTTATGCTGGTCAAATTTCGCGTGAGAGTAAGCAGGCCAGAATAAATTCGTGCAGTGGACCATTGTGCTCGTTGGTATGGAAACATCATTTCCTTTGTTCAAACGCCCATTTGGGATCCAAACTGTCAAGTGTCAACAATTGGAGGTGGAGCGGACCTGGTGTGATGGTTAGAACACTTGACTATCACGCCGAGGACCTGGGATCGAATCCCACTCCCGACAAACTCGCAAAATGTGAGTTCTTCCTTCGGAAGGGAAGTAAAGCGTGGGTCCCGAGATGAACTAGCCTAGGGCTAAAAATCTCGTTAATACAGATAAAAAAAAAACAATTCTCAGTACACTGGATTTTCATGCTGCACCACTTCACTGCTTGCTACGTAAAGAACACTACCCGTTTGATCCCTGGCTGGTGGAGTCATTGAGATGGAGCAGTAAGCTGAAATATTTTACCACGTTGTGTTACACATTGTTTTGTTTTGTTGTGAAATGCTTCATTAGGAATGCTGTACAGGGGGTGGCCAAAATGTTTGGGATAGGCAACTTTTTTTTCTCTCTCAAAAAAAATTCAACATGCTGTAACTTTTCAAAGAATGCATCAAAAATTCTCAAATTTTGACTGTTTGTCAACCTTATATGTGCATCACTGGCACAAATTTGGGCTCGATTGGTTAATCTTTCGCGAAGCTAGAACCGTTCTCGTAAAACACTATTTTTTAGACAACCAATTTTTGAACTGTCATATCTCGGAAACCAGAGAACCGAATCGAATGAAATTTTGAACGTTTATCAATGACTGCCGTGCATTGCAGTCATATATAACGTAGACATGAAAAGTACTTTCATTAAATTGAAACTGATAGTTTTGGAAAAGCCACAGTTTTCATTCAAGTAGAAAGCAAGTTCTGTTCCAGCTGGAACGTAATGCCAACATAAAAGAAGAGTATTTACTATGCAGCATTGAAATATCCATACTATTAACCCTCTAATACCCAAATTTTTGATTTTGATCGAAATATCATTTTTCGTGATCTAAAATCGATTTAAACATGTTTTGGAAGATGATTCTTTTTAATTCTCGATTTCGTGAATTTCAGTTTTTGATTTTTTTAATTTTTATTTTTGAACATCCCCACACTTTTATATTTTTCCTGCAAGCCGATTTGGGGAACGGATTTTTTGAGACGAAAACATTTTGAGATTTTATGATTATTGTTGAAATATTATTATTTTAATTTTTTTTGACAGAAAATTTTATTTTCCGTGTAATTTTAAGGAAAATAATTTTAGAGCGTATTCAACTCCCTTAAACTATTAAACAAGGATAGAATGTTTTGGGAAAAATTTAAAATATGTTAATTGTAACGATTCAATACAAAATAAACAATGACTTCTAAAAGGTGACTAAAACATCAATTTTTCAATGATTTAAAAAAATGTAAATACGCTTTTAAATACATCAAAAACCATTTTGAAATATACAGAACAGTCCTAAATATCAGCCAAAAATATAAAACATTTGATTTTCCACAAAACAAAAATTACAAAAATGCTCAAACTATACCCCGTCTAAAGGTGGGATTGGGTATTAGAGGGTTAAGTGAAGTAAATAACTTAAAACTACTTATGCATCCAATTTGCGTATAAATTTTATAGTGGGGCTGTTATGCGTATAAATTCAACAGTGGGACAATTTGACATGGCATGCTTTTTATTGAGTCTTCGAACAAGGCATGTTATTTTTTGATGTTATATGATAGTATATGTATAAAGCGCCTGGTGCAAAAAATTCAATATGCCCAAAAGTAATATGGGAAAACTATGCGTAGAGCGGCAGTAAATGAGATATAAAGTTTTCACCCCATACAAAATGTATGGAGTTTCAAAATCGACTGAATTTTCTCCGTTTTTATGTAATTTTTCTAATCATCGGAAAATCTATCCTCAAAAAGTTCCGGTCGACGGTCAACAAATCAATATGTCTATGCCTGGGCCCGTGGCATACTTGCTACACGTCCACTCCCTAGTGGACAAAAAAGGCTGTAAATTAGGTTAAGTGGTTGAAGAATAAAAAAAAACTCTGGTGTACATGGTGAGTGTTATTATTATTTATCCCAGATATGTATCCCTAATATGAATTGACCAAATTCATGCGCGTTTATGAGCTGAGCTAAATAGATGCTCATCATCCTTTTGGTTCTGAATATCACAAACGATAAGGCTGAGATTGAATATTAACCTGATAATTATATAACTTATAAGTGATAAAACCTTAAACCAGTGATCCTCAGGCCTATTTTTTCAACTGCTTGTATTGCACATCCTGGATCCATTTGTGAAACGTTAAGCACGTTATTCTACATTGTTTTGGGAGTAGAACAACCTCCTTAAGAAACATTGCAAGAAATTCTACGGCAACATAGAGAACTGGGCATCACGTGCGGCCCGCGGGCCGCACTATGGTGACCACTGCCTTAAACCAAGATAATCATATTCATTGTCTTTCCATTCATGATTTTCATTTCAAAATGCGACATCTCATAAAATAACTAAGATCTGTCCCTGACGTCAACCGCGCAGATTCGTTCCGCTAAATTGATTTGCAACGTCTTCTAAGTGCTCAACAAAAACCATTCATTGCGATCGCCGTACATTTATCACGACGGCGGCGAGCAGCAACAACAACAACAACAACAATAGAGGAGTTGTACAATAAGTGCAAAGATCATTCATCCAGTTTAACCTCAGCTCAATCCCGGGCCCACGTGTTTATGACGAGCATCTCGCGCTCGTCAAGTGCTTTTTCCGCCAATATATCATCCCTCTCCGTGGCGGCGGCTAGTCGCGATTAGCTCGTCGCTGTATCGGTACGAAGATGATTTGGCCTGTTGTTGATTAGCATAACAAAACTCGCGAGTGCTAGCTAAAGAGTTTAGGTACTTACAGCTGATTCCAAACAAGTGTTTGACAATTTTGTTCTCGAGGAAATTAGTAGAACTATGGGTAGCAAGCTACCTGAATACTGGGACTAGGGAATGCTAACCTACAATGGACCCTTCACCATTAAATAGTCATGAATATCGCTCCATTAAATAGGGTTTTTGAAAACAGGGATGGGAAGTGTCAGGTAATTTCATGGAAAAAGCATCATGATATTTTGGAGTTTCAACTATTTTTTGTGCGAATTTCCGAACCGTGAGTAATGCAGCAATCTATAATGTTGGTTAGTTAGGGAAAGTTAAGAATGTGATCGATAAACATATTTTCTTGAATAGTTCAAATAGCAATGTTATTCTAATGACATTTCTCTAACCTGTTCTGGAATGAACTCAAATGATGGATCTGCATCGATTTGACCTTAGTTGCTTTGTTGTTCAACACTTTCTATAACTGCACCCAAACACACCTCACGTTTGCGGTTGCAAACCTCAAACACGAGACCGAGCACCCAATGCAATGCCATCAGCTCCAAGTGCATCTTCTCAATGATTCTGTTGCCAAAGCGAGTGGGGGGGAAAGTGGGCGCTGGCCGGCCGGTCTGCTTCAGTTTTGGACACGAGACTTTGATAATGATCGGTCTTGAGTTACGACGTCGTCGGGTCGTTTTGTATAGGCCACGTCTCGTGCCCTGCACGGATGTAGGTTTGGTTGAGCCCGGTCGTCTGCATTCAGTCAGTGTACTTATACGGCTTTGACAGTGCGGTGTGACTGGATAATGGAGCATCTCTGCCAACGCTTGGTTGTCTCCAGCCGCCAGCGCAGCAGAATCAGAATTGATGCCATTCGGTCTCGTCGTTCTGAGTGAGAGTTTGATTGGCGGTGTGGTCCGGAGCCGAGGTTGTTTATTTGTTTGAGTTTCAATTTTTCGCTGTTTGTTGTAACGCTTATTGTTGTTTTGATTGTGCCAGAAGTGGATAATCGTTATGCATGGCAATAATCGTAAACGGCGGGGGCGATGGACATGAGGCACTAAATGTTGGAGAAATGGTCGTGGAGCGTGTGCTTCCGTGTGTTTGAAAAACAGAATAAGGTTGCTACATTACAATTCCATTTCTCGAAAACACCATGCTAACCGTTTTCTTGGGTTTGGGAATGGTTTTTGAGTAGGAGTAAACAACTACAATACGTAATTGTTTATTTTGCGATTAGCCCTAAATTGTTCAAGGAATAAATTAAATACATGTGGTTTAGGATTAGCTGGTTTCAAACCCTTCAAAAAGAAAGCGTAAAAGGCTGTCGTACAAAACCAACAAAAGCTTCACTAGAATTTACTGTTAACTTTTCTTTTTCCATTTTTTTACTAAAGAATAGAAAACCACTCAGTGAAACTTATTTCTCTCAAACACACCAGCAATAGAGACTGAAAGAGTCACCACAAAAACATTCTTACTGGTACCTGGGAGCATAATACAGGTGATTAAAAATAATTCATCAAATTTCTCGAATATGCATGTCATTATCATCTTAAATTTCAGTAGGAATTCACAGTCGAATACTTGGAATAGCTCAATGTCCTAAGAAATATTTAGAACATTTTCTGACTAAATCGCTTATTTTTATCCCTAACTAAATCTTAAAATGAATTCCTGGATTTATTTCTGATAGAATTCGTGACAGATTTCAGAAAATATCTGGAGGAATCTCTAAAGAAATCCATGGAGCAATTTTTGAAGGAGCGCAAAGAAGATTTTGTGAAGAAAACTGTTGATTAAATTCTTCATAAATCCTTGGAAGATTTTCTTAGATAATCCAAGAAGAATATTCTGATGAAAACAGTATTTCCTAAAACTTTCAATTTACTGATTTCCTGATCTATTCGCGAGATAAGACACGAAACTTATGGTTCTTACAATCCTATTGTAAGAACCATAAGGGTAGTGTCTTATCTGGCGTCACGTTTCGTGATTGTTGTTTCCTAAAACCACAAAAGAAAATTATTGCAGTCATTTAAAGGGATATATACGGTGGTGTATGAGGCAATACATTTACACCGTCTTTGACCCTCTGCATACAAATTTTTTCACCCCACAAACTTGCTTCTTTTGGTTCATTTTCCTTCCGGGAATTTCTACAGTAATTCTTCCGAAAATTTCTACATTAATTCTTCCGGGCATTTTTTTTCAAAAATTCCTCCGAGAATTCCACCGGGAATTTCTCCAAGAGTTCCTCCTTTGGGAATTCCTCAAGGACTTCCTCCAGGAATTTCAGCAGGAAATCCTCCGGGAATTTTTCTAGGATATCCTTCAAAAATCTTCCAGGAATACTTCGGTAATTTCTCCAGGAATTCTTCTGGGAATTTTTCTTTGAATTCCTTCGGGAGTTTCTCCAGGAATTCCTCGGGATTTTTTTTTCAAGAATTTCCATTTCCGAGAATTTACTGAGAATTTTCCCAGGAACTCTTCCGGGATTGTTTTTATTAATTTCTTCAGGATTTTCTTCAGGAATTCCTCCAAGAATTTCTCCAGGAATTTCTCTGAGAATTTTTCCAGGAATTTCTGTAGGAATTCCTCCAGGAATATCTAAGGGAATGTCTTCGAGAATTCCTCTGGAAATTTTTTAAGGAAATTTTCCAGGAAATCCTCCAGGAATTGCTCCGGGATTTTTTTCAGGACAACTTCCGTTTTTTTTTTTCAAGATAATCCTCTAGGAATTTCTCCAGGAATATCTTCAGAAAGTGTTCCGTGACTTTTGCTACAAGAAACCCTCTGAGAAATTCTCTAGCAATTCCTCTGGGAATTTATCCAGGAATATTAGGTATTCTTCCGGGAATGTCTCCGGGAATTCCTCCGAGAATTACTCCCTAAAATCCACTAGGAATTTCTTCACGAAATCCTTCCAATATTTCTCATGGATATCTACTGGAGATTCCTATAGTACTTCCTTTAGGAATTTCTTAAGAAATTCATTTAGGACTCCCATCGAGTATTCCTCCGGTGATTCCTCAAGAAATTTCTTCGGTAATTTCTCCAGGACTTCTTCCGGGATTTTTTTTTCAGGAATTCTTCCGGGTATTTCTTCAGGGATTCCCCTGGGTACTCCAGGGATTCCACCAGGAAGGAGGATTTCTTGAAGAAATTTCCAGAGTAATTGCTGAACAAATTCCCGGAGGAATTCCTAGAGAAATTTCCTGAAGAATTCCTGGAGGAAGTCCTAGAGGAATTCTTGGAGAAATTCCACGAGGATTTCCTAAGAAAATTCCGAAAGAGTTCCTGAAGCAATTTTCGGAGGAATTTCAGCAGAATCCCCGGAGGAACTCCTGAGGGATTCCAGTATAAATAAATTCCAGTAAAATGGGCAATATGTGTCATTGAATTCCTGGAGGATTTAATGGGGAAATCTCAGGAGACATTCCCGAAGGAATTCCTTGAGAAATTCTCGGAGGAATTACTGGAGAAATTCTTGACGGAATTCCTGGAGCAGTTCCTGAAGAAGTTCCCGGAGGAACTAATGCAGGAATTCCCGAAGAAATTCCAAGAGACATTCCAGGAATAATTGCTGGGAAATTTTCTGTGAAATTCTCGGTGGAAATCCAAGAAACATTTCCGGAGAAATTCCTGGAAAGATTCCCGGGAGAATTCCTGGAGAAATACCCGGAGTAATTCCTGAAAAAAAAATCGGAAGAAGTACTGGATAAATTACCAAAAGAATTCTTGGAGGAATCACCTGATGAATTCCTCGAGGAATCACCTGAGGAATTCCTGGAGAAAGTCCTAAAGGAATTCCCAGTGGGATTCCACGAGAAATTTTGAAAGGATTTTCTGAAGAAATTCCTAGTGGAATTTCAGGAGAAATTCCCGGAGGAATTCCTAGAGACATCCCTGTAGGCATTCCTGAAGAAATCAACGGAGGAATTCCTGGAGAAATTCCCGGAGGAACTCCAGGATAGATTCCCGGAGGAATTCTCGGAGGAATTCTCGGAGGAATTCCTAGAGGAATTTCCAGAGGAATCACTAGAAAAAAAAATCACGGATGTCTTCCTAAAGAGATTCCTAAAAAAAAATCCCAGAACATTTTCTTGAAAAAAGGAAAGTTTTTTCTGAACAACTTCCCGGATGAATACCCGGAGACATTCCCGGAGGAATTCCTGAAGGAACTCGTAAAGGAATTCCCAGAGGGTTTTCTGAGAAAAAAAATCACGGAAGACTCTCTCAACAGATTCCTGCTGAAATTCCCAGATGATTTTCTTGAAAAAAGAACCGGAAATTTTCCTGAAGAAATTCTCGGAGGAGTTTCCGGAGAAATTCTTGGTAAAATTCCTGGAAAAATTCCAGGAGAAATTCTTGGAGAAATTCTTGGAGGAATTCCTGTAGAACAACCCGGAGAAATTCCTGAAGAAATTACAAGAGGAATTCATGAAGGAAATCTCGGAGGAAGTCATAGAGAATTCCTGGGGAAATTTTCAGTGAAATTTCCGGAGGAAGTCTAGGAAAAAATCGGGAGGAATTTCTGGAGAAACTCCTGGAGGAATTCCTAGAAAAATCCCCGGAGGAATTCCTGATGGGAGTCCTAGAGGAATTCTTGGAGAAATATCCGGAGGAGTTCCCGGAGACATTCCCGAAGGAGTTCCTAGAAAAATTCTTGGAGGTTTTTCTGAAAGATTTCCCGGAAGAATTTCTTGAGGACGTTATAGAGAAATTCCCGGAGAAATTCCTGAAGAAATGTCTTGATTTCTTGAGGAATACTCAGAAGAATTCTTGGAGAAATTCCCGGTGAAATTCCCGGAGGAATTCCTGGGAAAATTGCCGGAAGAATTCCTGTACTCGACCGCCTACTATCCTGCCAATTAGCTCTTAGATTACTGAACAACTATGCTGAAAACGGAATACTTCTTGTTTATTGGAGTGTTCATACAAGTATTTTGTGTCATACTAGACGGAACCTATCGAATACATAATATCAGAATCACGGACACCAGATATGTTTTACTTTCTCTCAACTTTCGGAAGAATTTGCTGGACGTTTCCAGAGTTTTGAGATAAAATTGTTTGAACGTTTTGATTGCTGGTGTCACCTAGCGTCCCCATTGCCGGATTGATCTCAACCTGCCGAACAGCTTTGCAGAAAACGGCATGCTTTTAGCTCATTACAGTACCAAGATACACGTGTTTAAATATTTTACACAAGGTGCCACCTAGCGAATAAATCACGAATCAAAGACTCAAGTGTCAGACAGTTTTTAGCTTGCTGAAGAACTTTGTTGAAAACGACATCATTCTATCTTATCAGGTTTCTGAGATATAGGAGTTTGAACAGTTTTTATTCTGGCACCACCTGGCGGATGATTCTCCAACCAAAGACGCCATTGCCAGATAGTTCTTAGCCTGCTGAACAAGTTTGCTGAAAACGGCATGCTTGTAGCTCATTAGGGTATCGAGA
The DNA here is from genome assembly GCF_035046485.1 of Aedes albopictus. Classification (NCBI taxonomy): domain Eukaryota; kingdom Metazoa; phylum Arthropoda; class Insecta; order Diptera; family Culicidae; genus Aedes; species Aedes albopictus. The sequence goes on from NC_085137.1 coordinate 369,694,470, forward strand.
TATACGTGTTTCAATTTTTCAGGCACAAGGCGCCATCCAGCTGAAAAATCCCAAACCAAAGACTTTACTATCAGATAGTTCTGAGCTTGCTGAAGAACTTTGTCGAAGACAGCATCATTCTATCTTATCGGGTTTCTGAGATATGAGGGTTTGAACATTTTTGACACTGGCGCCGCCTAGCGGCCGAATCGCGAACTAAAGTCGCCGTTGATACCTTTTTGAAAGAATCTTATTTTCATATTGAGTATTATTTTTATTTGTTCTGAAGGATTGATTACTCAGTGGGTAACTGAAAGTAACTGAGAAGGCGCCACTGGTTGGATTACGGCCATTGACTCATCTGTCATGGAGTTTGTATGGAAATTTATATAGCAAGTTATCATAGTCAGTGCTACCATTTCCTTACCCCTCTTGTCTACATTCTCCTCTACTTTTGAGATGTTCATCAAGGTACTGCTTTCAACTTTCAAGCATCTCACGTCTGCTCTGCTGACAATGCACAATGGTCCGAGGACCAACATTAAGTGGAAAAAATTAATAACTCAAAAACCATCCAAGATAGAGTCTTCATGTCTTCTAGACATTTGCTCGTGAGTCCAAGCTGCGTTATATGCAAAAGTGTCCTAAACGCCAAATCTTAAAATACTTCATATTTCAGCACCTAACTTTTTTATTTCAAAAGATATCGAAATAAAATGTTCTGCAAAGTTGAAGAAGGTAAAAACCCCGACAACTTTCTCGAAGAGCAGTTTTTTCTATCTCTTCAATCTGAGGAGATATAACTTATTGAAGAAATAAAAAGTCCGAATTCGGTTTTTTGTCATATGTCAAAAACTATCATTTTTTCAAGCCTACTATGTTCAGAGCAATTGTACATATTGCCAAAATACACATTTCGTCAGAAGACATCAAAGCTGTACGATGTTTCTATCAAAAGATATAAGTATTTCTGTACTTTTTTAAGCCAATTTTTCTAGCGTAACATTTGAAAAAGGCGCAAGTGAATCTTTAATTTTCTCCCACCACCGGATCTAGTATGACAAAAACTGCATTTTAACAAATTTTGGAGAGGGTGTTTTTTTGTTTTGCGTTTTAAATGTGATTTGACTATGACCGTATTTTAGGCATCAAATTCACGAAAAATGACATCCATAATGTCCGAGTTCAACATCTACTCGTGTTTCAAGATCACTTATCTTAAACATTCGAGTAGCGATGAACCCAATGTTGTCTTTTTTGTTTTGTTTTGTTCCTTTGTGTAAGTGAGCAAACATATAAAACAAATTCCCTATAGTTTTTCGATTTCTTAATTCATCAGATATATGCATCTGGTGATCGTATGCAAATTTTAAATTGAATTGTGGACCGTCCAGTTTTATATGTTTGACATATATTATGAAAAGCCTTTGATCCTAGGATAGGATGCGACACGTAGTCAGTCAATTTGAGACCAATTTGCTGTCAAACGGAGACCAGTCGCTGATTGGTCGAAATTGATATCCGTTTGCTGTGATCATATCGCTTTGTTGTTGGCTTGGCCGTGTTGCTAGTTTGTAGGTTTAGCATTTGATACCAACAACAAAGCGATATGATCGCAGCAAACGGATATCAATTTCGACCAATCAGCGACTGGTCTCCGTTTGACAGCAAATTGGTCTCAAATTGACTGACTACGTGTCGCATCCTATCCTAGGATCAAAGGCCTTTCATAATATATGTCAAACATATAAAACTGGACGGTCCACAATTCAATTTAAAATTTGCATACGATCACCAGATGCATATATCTGATGAATTAAGAAATCGAAAAACTATAGGGAATTTGTTTTATATGTTTGCTCACTTACACAAAGGAACAAAACAAAACAAAAAAGACAACATTGGGTTCATCGCTACTCGAATGTTTAAGATAAGTGATCTTGAAACACGAGTAGATGTTGAACTCGGACATTATGGATGTCATTTTTCGTGAATTTGATGCCTAAAATACGGTCATAGTCAAATCACATTTAAAACGCAAAACAAAAAAACACCCTCTCCAAAATTTGTTAAAATGCAGTTTTTGTCATACTAGATCCGGTGGTGGGAGAAAATTAAAGATTCACTTGCGCCTTTTTCAAATGTTACGCTAGAAAAATTGGCTTAAAAAAGTACAAAAATACTTATATCTTTTGATAGAAACATCGTACAGCTTTGATGCCTTCTGACAAAATGTGTATTTTGGCAATATGTACAATTGCTCTGAACATAGTAGGCTTGAAAAAATGATAGTTTTTGACATATGACAAAAAACCGATTTCGGACTTTTTATTTCTTCAATAAGTTATATCTCCTCAGATTGAAGAGATAGAAAAAAACTGCTCTTCGAGAAAGTTGTCGGGGTTTTTACCTTCTTCAACTTTGCAGAACATTTTATTTCGATATCTTTTGAAATAAAAAAGTTAGGTGCTGAAATATGAAGTATTTTAAGATTTGGCGTTTAGGACACTTTTGCATATAACGTGGCTTGGACTCACGAGCAAATGTCTAGAAGACATGAAGACTCTATCTTGGATGGTTTTTGAGTTATTAATTTTTTCCACTTAATGTTGGTCCTCGGACCATTGTGCAATGCTATACATTACCTAACTAGACAATGGTAGATGTTAGCTGCGTGTTGGGTAAATCGTGTTAGTTAGATAGTCTTGAAAACAATTCCCAGCTTGTCAAATGACCCAATGTAGTAATAGCTCGTGATAAAATTGAAACGTTGTTGTTGCCCCTAGGCAACATGATTACACGCATCGCATTTGTTAAAGATCACGGTTCGTTGAACGGGTAGCAATATCTTATTATCGGCGAAGGTCGTTCGAAATTAAAGGGCTGGATAAAAAAAATAGTTATTTCCTGAACTAAGATTGATTTCCGCCTTATTCCCTATGTTGGGTGGCCAATTGGCCATGTTCCACGACAACACGACATCAAGGTGCGGAATCCAATTGAGTTGTCTCCGATTAGACCTCGCTGGAATTCAGCATCCATTGAAACCCCTATCGCGCTCACTAAATCATAAAAACTACTCTTTACGAGTCGAAAGTGTCCATAGTTTGTAGCGCTTGGTGTAAAACATGTTCGCAATGGTCGCGTTTGTCGCAGGGAACCCCCTCCCGATAATTTATGGCTTTTTACCAAAGATGGTTCACTATCCGTCAGGCTAATTTCCCACAGTTAACAATAATGAGGGAGCCTGCAGCTGAGCTGGCTGGCTTAATACTTCCCCAAACGTGGACAAATGCACATGTCATGCTGCACCGCTGGAGGTGGCGATTGAAGCGTCCATCGTGAAGGTCCGCCGTGGTGGCGGCGCGACTTTTATTGCTATCTTGTTTTCGGAATAAGCCGACATCTTTTCCATAAGGTGGCAAAATCGCTTGGTTGTGTGTACATGTGTGGGCTTGGTGGAGGACTTGAAAGCGATAAATGACTGGGAGTTTATGCTGGATGAACATCCCACCGTGCACATGAATGAAAAATGACCAAATCGGAACCAATGTATTCGATTGCTGATTGTGAAACATGTTTCGCCATCACACAAGTACCTGCATCATCGAAAGAAGTGCTTATCGCGATGAAATTGAATGAGAGGATTTTTACGGCAGTTGGTCTTTTGGTTGTCACGGGAATCTAAGGCAAACGTTTGAACTGTCGAGTTTAGAAATATTTAGAAATATTAATAGATTCTCTTGCTTCCGTTTCTGTCTATATCGCTCCGCATTCTATCGGGTTCCATACACACCAAATTTTTTTCGCTGAAACTCAGCAAAATTTTGCTGAATTTTGCTGAGCTGAATTATCAGTAAACTTTTCAGCAAAGCAAATTGCTGAAATTTTCAGCAATGTCAAATGTCAAACTGGCTTACTGGTGTTTGCTGAATCATCAGTAGGAATTACCGAAAAACCAGTAAAATCGACCGACACGTCGCGACGCCTGATTTGACTGCAGTATGCTGATGGAAATCAGCAAATTCAATCAAAATGCAAAAAAAAACATTTTTAGTTAAAGATATTTTTGTATATCAAGCAGCATGTCGATTCGATTTATTTCATATCGTTTTTGATAATTGTTCATTCCACAAGTATATTAAGCAGCATTCAGTTGAGTCGAACGATGAACATGTCCCGATGTTTACTCAGCCAGAATGCTTCTGTCATTTGTCGCACTAAAATGGAAAATATAAAAGTTTATCCATTAAATTGTACGGAACTACTTACCACACAAGTTCGATAACAAATGCGTTTTAAATGTAGATGAATACTCACTATTATCGCCGTTTTCCACCAAGTTTTTCACAAGTTTTTCGCGGACTCAAAATTTCGATGTTGCATCAGCCATGTTTTTTTTTGCGATGGAGCTGACGGCGGACGGAATTCACTGAAATTTCAGCACTCCTCACGAGTTTGCTGATTATCAGTACATAAATGCAATCCACTGATTTTTCAGCAAAGAATTTGATTGCTGATTTATCTTCAGCAAATCAGTTTGCTGAAAGCTCATTTGGATTTTTGGTGTGTACTGCAGCATTACCGCCCGCGCTACGTTCTTTTCCTCCGAAACCGCACTGCACTCCTCGTCGATCCAATCGTTCCGTCGACTCCGTTCCACGTAACCGATAGTGCTCTCAGCTGTGTTGTTGATGACTGCTTTGACTGCACTCCAGCAGCTCCCCAGAGGGGCCATACTGATTACACTCTCGTTTTAAACTCAGGTCTACCATCATTAGGAGTTAGTTTTGCGCCAGGATATGGGCCCTGCTCCTGCAGTCGTTAATGTCGAAGAAGTACCGTCCTTCGGTCGGTACGTGGTCGATTTAGGATTCCGTTTGCATTTGTGCTCTCCAGGTTTAACTATAAGGGAGGCTGTGTTGGAAGAAGGTGTTACGAATGGCCATGGTCTTAGAGACGCCGAAATCGATGAGCTGTAGGCCGTTTTCGTTCGTCAGCTAGTGGGCGCTAAACTTCCCTATCATCGGTCTGAACTCCTCTTCCTGACCTATTTAAGCGTTTAGGTATCCTGTGATGATCTTGTCACCATCAGTGCTTCCAGAGTGAGGACTGTGCACGTTAAAGAATCTGAACTTGATCATCTACCAGTTCATTCTTTCATCTCATGGTCCGTCAATAGATGCGGGTGCTCTCGATGAAGTTGGTAGATCTGCAGTTCCACGTATCGAGTTTCCAATCACAAGTCCTGTTTCGTCACTGTGTTCGTCGCCATTGGTATCGCTTCGTATTCTTCTCTTATTGATTTTTCGGTGCTTGTCGTTTTACCGCTGGTTCTCAGGGTCAGGCACCAAAGCACTTATCCAAGGAACTAGTCTTATCTTTCCGGAAGTTAGAGGTTGTGCATTCACATTTCCTCCAACTATAATGTGAAATAGATAGGCAAATGCTACTCTTCTCCGGGGTGATAAATTAAGGGTTACCTGTTTAGTAGACCCTTACCATTGGAAAAGGCGATCCGTAGTGTTATTCTTGGCCAGTTGAGCAAAGCTATATTATTGTTTTTGTTAGCTTTATTTACGAGACTTTCAGCCCTAAGCTGAAGTCTCGACGATCAAAGCTACATGTGTGGGCTGATCTTTCGATATAGAGAAGCATTTATTGATTGTACTGGTCTGTGCTTTTTATCAAAGTTTATATCGAACGTGATATTTTTGATCAAAAATACTTCTTTACCTGAATACTTTTGATACCCAAATGTCAATTCAGTCTATCTAATCACATTGTTATTCTCTTTTCCTTCCAGATCCAGTGCCTCCATACCTCGCCGTTGCCCGACTCAACCAAAAGAAGATGACGTCGTCCAGAGTGGCGTCGTCGTCAACGACATCCGACCACCGTCTGCTTCGGTTGGTACTGATCGTAGCATTGGTACTGCTCAACGCTGTCTCAGCTTCTACCTCATCATCGTACATCTGTCCGAAGGGTTGCGAGTGCAATGACTCCAGTATCACTTGTACGAGCGTGTCCGGACTGCGGAGCATCGACAAAAGTTTGCCCATCAAGCGACTGGTGCTTTCCGGTTTAGAACTGAAGAAGATCCCCGCACAGCTGGAGAATATCCGAAACATCACAGAGCTGGATCTTTCCAACAACCACCTGTCTGAGGTGAGCCACCTGGGCAGGCGGATACGACGCCTCAACCTGAGCCAGAATCGAATCACATCCGGAAAGCTGGTGAAGATTCCGCTGTATGTGGAATCGCTGAACCTGTCGCACAACGTAATTACCTACCTGCCGCTGTATTTGATGAAGCTGAAGAAGCTACGATCCATTGAGTTGGTAGACAATCCGATCAACTGCACATGCGAAACGTTGCACATTAGGAACTGGCTTACGACAAGGCACGTGTGGTCTGATCAGCACATCAAATGTAGTGCCCCTCAGGAGTTCAAGGGCAGGCCGTGGCTGCAGGTCAAACAGTCTGATGTCTGCCATGAAGCTGGAAGGGATGGTGGCTACAACTGGGATGACTATGAAGACGAGAATGACTTGATGTTGGGAGACCAAGCTCATTTAGGAGATGACGAGGAAGAGGATGAGGATGATTTCAAGAAGGAGTATTTACCAGTTGGGGAAAAAGTGAAGTCTCAGGACCCACCGATCGAGATACAGAATGATGAGGAATTGGATGGTGGTTCCGGAGACGGTTCTTCAATTGGAGAAGAAGAAAAGGCTGAAGCTAGAAAAGTTGCTGATTTGTCGGTTGTTGAAGGATCTGGGGAAGATACGGGCGACAATGTCCGGGTGAGCCAGATCCAAAACGCCGTGGAAGACGATGAAGAAGAGGGAAGTGGAAGTGGTGCTGGTGTGGTTCTTTTTGGGTCTCGCGGAGTTGGATCTGAACACGAAGCTGAGAGTCCAAAGTCTGAAACTGACTTTGAAGACAGCACAAGCGAAGAGAAGCCAATAACTCCTCCAAATGGATTGGGTATTTTTGGCAAAGGTCTAGACGATGATACCACAACTTCAAGAGATACTGAAGCCACGGAAGGAGTTGTTCCTTTTGTTGGTGTTGTTGACGTTAGCAAGGGTACTACTGGAGGTACAGAAAGTCCAACAGAAGAACACAAAGCTAACATGTCTGAATCCCCAACCCGAGCTGACACGGATAGCCAAGGAACCTACATTCTGTTGGCAATTCTTGGAATTATACTGATTTCTTTGATTGTTTTGGTTATGTGCAAGAGGAAACCAAACTCTAGAAATCGTCGTGGCAAAGCAGATCTAGAAGCTGCTAGGGGGCGTGAATTGACGGACATGGATAAGAACCTTTTAGGTAAACCACTGGAAAAGAATGGCCACAAAATGCCAGAGCAAACGCCTTTGATGAATGACCGAGACAAGTCGGATTATCAGAAAGTTTTCAGCGATAAGCCCAACAATCATCCACCAGCAAAACCTGAGCGCACCTCATTAGATAAGCCCACGATGGAATCTTTCAAACCAATTCCAGCCGACAGAAACAAGAGTAAAGAAAGCCTGTACGAAAATGTGCCTCAGAATAACAATAACAATACGGTTCCGCTTCAGAATGGAAACGGCCCCGTAGGAAACGGTGACCTACCAGGGGTTCACCAACCCAATCACAATGTGCCATCCCAAGACGATGAAGTGTTCCTACCGTCAAACGGCAACCCCAATCAACTGCAGCCAGAGACCGTTGACTCACCCAAGTCCAAGCGATACAGTCCCATCTACGTACCCACGTCGCCAAAGTCCGATCGCTACAGTCCGGTGTACTCGCCAGAAACCGGACGTGTCAAAATCAAACTAACCGAAACTCCCAAACCAAAAACTCCCATCTTGGTCACGCGAAGTCGATCGAGAGCCGGAGACTACATAACGACAACCGACCAGAAGTTCTGATCCACGCTGTACAGCCAATGACTAAGACCTTGGAACACCTGGCGGATTTTGCTTCAGCCTTCCTAACGAATCCGGGACGTCACGGGTCTGGTGACGTCCGTCTAGGCACTACTAATCCGGACTGACGGTGGTCCGCGTTTGTTTTTAGATCGACACTGAACATTCGTTATCGGTGAGACATCCGAGCCGATAAGAGTTCGAAAGAGTATATCGAGTCAGAAATTTGTATAGATAATCATCCGTTGAGAATAGAGCTTCCTTCGTTCAACGTTACGTAACTGTCATGTGCGCTCAAAAACAGTAAATTGCTAAGGAAGAGATTTTCAGAAATTATAGTAAACAAAAGATAATTGTAGGGAAACAAACGTCAAAAATAAGAGCTTGTTTAAAGTTGCAATCATGTAGTTCACAGTTACATAGCCTATTTAAATAGCGAGTCATCATCTAAGTGCACAAACCATTGAAAACTTTTTAATCTGGGTGACAGATTCATCTGAACCGTCGGAAAAGATTTTTTCAGTAATTCGGGAACAAATTGTGATATACAAACACCTAAACAACCCAATTCTTGTAATAAGTCAAAAACTAAATCACGGAAGAACAAAACAAAATAACGACACAGCATTCGGAATCGTTCCTGGAGCACCCCTCACACCACCATTGTAAATCATCTACAACGTCTTTCTTTTACTGGACTCTTGGAATGTAAATATTATTCGTGAAAATTGTAACAGTAATGATCCTCTCGCTATCCAGTGGGAAGGGACACGTTTCCTAAGTAGTACTGCAATGTGACGATTAAAGATGCCAATAAATTATGAAACTATAAAATAAAAAGTAACACAAACCATCATTTCTTTTCGACTTAGATATAGCGTAGACGATAGCTTAGTCCATTAGTACGGAGGTTTATTTTTGCGTATGAATGCTTTCTTCAAAAGAAACATTTTATGATTTTGCGGGAAAATAATGTGAATATGCAAATCGCATGCTAAAATTTGAAACCGATGCCTTACAAGGAGTTTGAGGAGGTGAAGATACCTAAACTAATGAAGCGTTGTGTACGATGTGGAATCGCACGTTCAGTTTGCAATCATAATCTGTGTCAGGAATGAAAATGTTTGTTAAGTTTAAATAATTTAACGAAAGAGAGGAAAGTGAAGAAATACTATTGTATATGTATTTTAAATAAATTATACTAGAATTTAACACTGTCGTAAAGATGAAGCATTCTTGTCTGTGTATATCCGAAATCAATAGTCTTAAAAAAATATATATATTACATACTGCTTTATTGAGTAGCATGACCAACTCAACTTGCTGTTGGTCCGCCTACCATTTTCTCTGTAGTTGAAGTACGATTCGGGAGACCGTGGAAGTAACGTAATCCCACCTGTCCGTCCCTATAAACATCCTCTCAACAATGCTGTCCGGAGTGATATCTTTATACCGCATATCTCCTGCATACTCGACCTTTGCTCCACAAACCGTGGTCATTCAAAGAGCACATGCTCCGCGGTCTCGTCGCAGTCTGCGCATTCCGAACATGTGGGGGACCCTGCATCCCAAGTTACACACTCGACCATGCAGCAGCGCCATACTGTAGTATGGAGACTACTGTCGCGAGCAGCTCAATTTACTCGAGACTATTGTCGAGCTATTTGACATAACTTTTGACAATAATGCCATTATCGCCATGCTTGCCCTTTGCAGATATATTCCACCTGGTTTCCGAATTTCAGCTTCAATTGCTTCAGTGAGCGCTTAGAGTTGATCGTGAACCCGCCCGTGGTGACCACTGCTTGTTGTTCCGATTTGCGTTTGCGACCTCTGTTTTGTAATGCGCGAGTGCCAACAGTCTCGGCCTCACCCAGTCCTCCACTACGCCAATTGCGTGCGTTACTGCCAGTTCCACTTCCTCCATCGACTCGCCGTATATCACCAGGGTAATATGATCGACAAAGCCGACCAGCTTTACGCCCGGTGGGAATTTGAGCCTTATACGTCATCATACGCCGCGTTCCATAATACCGGGCCCAGATGAAACCCTTAGGTACCCCGCGATGTTGTAGCTTATCTCGCATTCTTCAGTGTCATGCATTAGCACAATATTGTGGAAGTAGCTCTCCAGTATCCGGCATAGGCAGACCGAGACTCCTAAGTGGTGTATGGTGCGCTCGATGGCGGCCCAGCTGACGCTTTTGAATGCATTTCTTACGTCCAACCTGACAACCGTGATTTGTATGGCGAAAAACATCTAAACTTGAATTACTTGAAATACAAAGCTTTTCCCGAAAAAATATTTGGAAGGCTTAATAGTGGTCACCATTGTGCACAACCACTACCAAATATTGTTTCGAATAATGTGTTCCACTTTGAAGAATTTGCCTTTAGATGGTATTCGCCATACAATAATTTTGCGATTTACTTTTAGCGATTTTTCGCGCATAGAACCTAGCGCCACATTGGTCAATGCGGAGAGTAGGAAAACAGCCGATGTAGTTAATTCATTGCGGATTCCCGTTCGCTTCTTTTGGAGCGCTATCTCGGCAACCCTAATGGCGTCCGACGTTGATCGATCTTTCCGGCAGCCGAACTGGTTATCCGAGAAGTCAGAGTCATCGGGTCCTCGGTATAGACCATCTACCTCGACAGAATGATCCGTTTCAACAATTTCCCGGCGGTGTCCAGAAGCCAGGTAGATCTGTATACCGTCGTGGCGCCAGGTGGCTTCCCGGGTTTGGACAGTAGAACCAATCTTTGCTTTTCTCACCTCTCGGCAAATTCGCCTCTAACTAGGTACACCTTTCTGAATATGTCAGGGATTGCCTCGATGGCCGTCTCGATGGCTACTGTCGCGATACCGTCCGAACCCGGAGCCTTGTTCAACTTAGGCGACTTCGCTATTGCTACATCGAGCTCGTCGTTCGATATTCGGTTTGGCCATAAGGGAGGGGGTCCATAGTTTTGCATCGTGGCTCGGGAACAGCGTTTCCACGATCCTCTGCAGCATCTCCAGAGAGTGTTCTTGAAGTGATGATGCGCCCATCGTTTTGGGCATGACTACTCCGTAGGCATCTCTCTAAGGGGTCGAGTTGGCTGCGTGGCAGAGAAGTACGCCCGCTTACGCGCCTTAATCTCTTTATTCAGTGACAGTTTAGTCGTCCTGTAGGCTTCAACTTTGCTCCAATCTACCCTCATCGGTGCGTGCTCTTTACATCCTCCTGTTAGCTCTTCTAGGCAGGATGCGCGAATTTCTGCTATTTCTGGGTAGGAATCGTTTTGTCATTGCGGCGTCACATTCACGGCATAGAGTTCCGACTAGATTATCACTGGATAGATCTTCGATGTTAGGTACCCTCCATAAGCAATCGCTCCACAAATGCCGGCTTATCGAAACGGTAGGTCAGCCATCCATCCCCGATGACGGTCGATGATCTTCGGCTGTGGTCGTCTTCCTGCGTGCCAGGAACGTACTTCAAGGCCACGCCTTGACGGAAGACAGCGCCGACATGAGCCCATCCGCCGTTTCAAGTCAATTTCATCCGACCTTACCAAAAGGGTAAATGCCGTCGTTAAATACCAACTCACATGTGCGTGGTTGCCTAAGCGTGTACCGTCTCGGTTACCAATTACAAATGTCGAATTCGTTTTTGAACCTGGGTTGGAACTGGATTGGCGGAAAATGTGTAAACAAACAAACGTCAAACAAACTCAAACAAACTTTAGTACAAGCGAAACCGAAGTCGGGTTGGGGTTGAAACTGTGATCTCATCCAGTTCCAACCCAGGTTGGAACTGAATCAAAAACGAATTCGACAAAAGTATCGCCAGTATGCCGTAATCAGGAATTTACTGGCGCCGTTCTCGCCTAGGATTACTCCGCTTGAACATTCCGTTTGCCCCGGTGCATATCTCACCATTGGCTTCTTTAACGTTGTTGGTATAATTTCATAATCTGAATCTGCTTACAGAACTGGGCAGAAATCCAATTTTTTATGAATTTTGGTGCACGGGAACCTATTTGGTAATTAGTTTGAAGTTTCTATGGGAGCGATTTGATGAATAACCCCTCGTCGTAAAGGGCGGAGCTGTCAAACAGTTGCCCAGCTGTCAAAAGGTGATATTGAAGAGTCTGTTTGAAATGATTTTAGGTATCAAAATATAGTTCTTAAAATCTGAAAATATCATAGAGGTTCGGAAAAAGGTACTCTTTCAAATAAAACATAAAAATCAACAACAAACCCAAATAGGGTCAGTCCGTAAACTACGTAGACTGATGGGAGGAGAGGGTTCCTAGCCAAAGTCTGCGGTCCACACAAATTTCGAAAATATTTCATGAACAAAAGTCTACGAGAGGGGAGTCAGGTCTGAGCTGTCCATAAATGAGTCTACGTAGTTTATAAAACAGCGCCCGGGCTGGTCCTAGTGAGTACTCACTATTATTAGAACTTTGGGCCATACACGGAACTTTATAAGCGTGTATAGAGTAACTTGTATAAAACTACTTTATCGATAATTAGTTTTGCTATCGTCCGATAGTGAGTTACCTACACACAAAAAAAAACTACTCCTTTAAATGTAAACAAAGCTATTTTTGACGCAAACTGTCTACGAAAACAAAATATAGACGTCTGAATAAGACCAACTCTATGATTGAGCATATTTTTCTGGGTGTAGGTTTTTCTTTTTGCTTGCTTGTAAGTACTAATAAATTTTCCCTCATTGTCCATATTACACCTGAAACAAATCGAGCTTGAAACGATCTATCAATACATTTACATTACCCATTGAATTAACTGTTTCTGCGAAGGTGTACCTAACTTGTCCATCTCTGAGGAGCAATATTTTACGGTGAATATCGCAAACTATCTTGCATACAACATTTCAAGCAATCTTCGTGTGCCGTTCAACCTACACGATGATACACTTTTACTCAGAAAGGTGTTTTTTCAACCCGAGCCTCATCGTCTGAAAATTCACTCATTTTTTCACCATTCACCATTTTGGTCAAATGGTGGCTCATTTAAACTGTCAAAGTTCCATGTCAAAGTACTGTCATATCATAAGCGTATTAGTAACTTCGCAAAATATTCAATTGGTATCTAAGGAATTTAGGAGACGAGTTTTTTAAAGTTGTACTCAGCCTGTGCTTAAAACAGGATTTACCAGCTTTATTTACATTGTATTCATGCATGCATGCTAGGCTTGAGTAGCGTGATTGCTTGGGTAAGCATGGAAAGACAATGCGAAAAATATCGAAGTATCGGGTGAAGGGAATATTGAAAAAAAAAAAATATAATCTAACGATTATGAATATTTAGAAGCAATTGCCAATGTTATAAGCAATGCGTATCATTGTGCTAAAAGGAACCATTTCTTGCAAGTTGATAGTTTAATAGATCTTTGCAATAAACTAAATGTGAAGGTGGAGGACATTTTACATTCCAAGAATTCTGGCAAGCAAATCATAAACCATATTGCAGATGAGAGCCGAAAAAATACAGCGAATAGTAGAAAATAACCAAAAAATGCAGTTATGGAGCCGGCCAGTAATGGTTCCATCTGAAATTAAGCAACGCATTATCCTATCCGGAGCATTTTGCGTGAAACATTCAATAAGTTGATAACTTTAGCCGTCTGCTTATCTTGGGGTTATATCGAAAAATACATTGCAACCCTATAAATGCACAACGCCCCACGATACTCAAAATTACATAATCTGAATTGTGTCCTGTTTTCCAAACGGATAACGAAGTTCAAATCCAGGTTGACGAAGTTTCATTATTGTTCTTGGTGCATCAATCATTTTGACAGGCCTGTGATCTTATTTTTTTCAGGTGGGTTGCCTGTTGTTCGCAGCGTTAGTTGCTTCCCAGGGAGCATATTGATTCGGTCTGAAGTACAAGACCGTCTAGGGTAGGTAATCAAAATTTGAACCAAATTGCAGCTTTCTGAAGCCGTGTAAATTTTAAGTGATTTTTTCTCCCACATGGAAATAATTTACTACGGCAAAATAGTATGTACATGAAAGCCACGGATATAAGCTTTCTGTTAAATGGTAAAAAGTTTGTATTTGGACCGAATTTCATTGAAATATTCGATTTTTCATCAACAATGATTTTAATCTTAATTTGAACCATCGCAATCATAATTTGAACCAATTTTAATCTTAATTTGAACTACTGTCGGCACCAGTTCGAGCAACTCACAAAACAGCCAATTCCATGCTAAACAATTAAAAATCACATGAATCTGCTAATTCTCATACCTATTTTTCATTAGGCAGTGGAATCTCAACTCAGAATGTTCAAAATTCTTTAGGAATGTGGAAACTAAATTTGGAATTTTTCATCCCTCAAGAGTAAACAAAGCAACCACTAGCGCAATCTACAGGCCAACACTAGAAGCTCACCCCCGTTTACTAGTTCTAATTTAGATTACAAATGGTTCAACTTAAGATAACATTCTCCAAGTAAGAATCACTTAAATTTGATAATTTTATGACAAATAATGCGGAATATTATTCGGTTGGTCGATTCTACGATAAATAAGCTTTCATTTAACGTATTCACTTATTGCGTGTGATGCAATGCATGAGCTGTATGGGTGCACCGAAAATGTGCTTTCTCTGGGGGGAAATAGGTGAAATCACAGTGATTTTTCAATTGCTCATTTTCGATGGCAAACACGCTTTTTCAATGCTTTTAAAGTTTATGTTATCAGATTATATTACGGAAAGCTGTTTACCTTCAGTGTCATGCATTAGCACAATATTGTGGAAGTAGCTCTCCAGTATCCGGCATAGGCAGACCGAGACTCCTAAGTGGTGTATGGTGCGCTCGATGGCGGCCCAGCTGACGCTTTTGAATGCATTTCTTACGTCCAACCTGACAACCGTGATTTGTATGGCGAAAAACATCTAAACTTGAATTACTTGAAATACAAAGCTTTTCCCGAAAAAATATTTGGAAGGCTTAATAGTGGTCACCATTGTGCACAACCACTACCAAATATTGTTTCGAATAATGTGTTCCACTTTGAAGAATTTGCCTTTAGATGGTATTCGCCATACAATAATTTTGCGATTTACTTTTAGCGATTTTTCGCGCATAGAACCTAGCGCCACATTGGTCAATGCGGAGAGTAGGAAAACAGCCGATGTAGTTAATTCATTGCGGATTCCCGTTCGCTTCTTTTGGAGCGCTATCTCGGCAACCCTAATGGCGTCCGACGTTGATCGATCTTTCCGGCAGCCGAACTGGTTATCCGAGAAGTCAGAGTCATCGGGTCCTCGGTATAGACCATCTACCTCGACAGAATGATCCGTTTCAACAATTTCCCGGCGGTGTCCAGAAGCCAGGTAGATCTGTATACCGTCGTGGCGCCAGGTGGCTTCCCGGGTTTGGACAGTAGAACCAATCTTTGCTTTTCTCACCTCTCGGCAAATTCGCCTCTAACTAGGTACACCTTTCTGAATATGTCAGGGATTGCCTCGATGGCCGTCTCGATGGCTACTGTCGCGATACCGTCCGAACCCGGAGCCTTGTTCAACTTAGGCGACTTCGCTATTGCTACATCGAGCTCGTCGTTCGATATTCGGTTTGGCCATAAGGGAGGGGGTCCATAGTTTTGCATCGTGGCTCGGGAACAGCGTTTCCACGATCCTCTGCAGCATCTCCAGAGAGTGTTCTTGAAGTGATGATGCGCCCATCGTTTTGGGCATGACTACTCCGTAGGCATCTCTCTAAGGGGTCGAGTTGGCTGCGTGGCAGAGAAGTACGCCCGCTTACGCGCCTTAATCTCTTTATTCAGTGACAGTTTAGTCGTCCTGTAGGCTTCAACTTTGCTCCAATCTACCCTCATCGGTGCGTGCTCTTTACATCCTCCTGTTAGCTCTTCTAGGCAGGATGCGCGAATTTCTGCTATTTCTGGGTAGGAATCGTTTTGTCATTGCGGCGTCACATTCACGGCATAGAGTTCCGACTAGATTATCACTGGATAGATCTTCGATGTTAGGTACCCTCCATAAGCAATCGCTCCACAAATGCCGGCTTATCGAAACGGTAGGTCAGCCATCCATCCCCGATGACGGTCGATGATCTTCGGCTGTGGTCGTCTTCCTGCGTGCCAGGAACGTACTTCAAGGCCACGCCTTGACGGAAGACAGCGCCGACATGAGCCCATCCGCCGTTTCAAGTCAATTTCATCCGACCTTACCAAAAGGGTAAATGCCGTCGTTAAATACCAACTCACATGTGCGTGGTTGCCTAAGCGTGTACCGTCTCGGTTACCAATTACAAATGTCGAATTCGTTTTTGAACCTGGGTTGGAACTGGATTGGCGGAAAATGTGTAAACAAACAAACGTCAAACAAACTCAAACAAACTTTAGTACAAGCGAAACCGAAGTCGGGTTGGGGTTGAAACTGTGATCTCATCCAGTTCCAACCCAGGTTGGAACTGAATCAAAAACGAATTCGACAAAAGTATCGCCAGTATGCCGTAATCAGGAATTTACTGGCGCCGTTCTCGCCTAGGATTACTCCGCTTGAACATTCCGTTTGCCCCGGTGCATATCTCACCATTGGCTTCTTTAACGTTGTTGGTATAATTTCATAATCTGAATCTGCTTACAGAACTGGGCAGAAATCCAATTTTTTATGAATTTTGGTGCACGGGAACCTATTTGGTAATTAGTTTGAAGTTTCTATGGGAGCGATTTGATGAATAACCCCTCGTCGTAAAGGGCGGAGCTGTCAAACAGTTGCCCAGCTGTCAAAAGGTGATATTGAAGAGTCTGTTTGAAATGATTTTAGGTATCAAAATATAGTTCTTAAAATCTGAAAATATCATAGAGGTTCGGAAAAAGGTACTCTTTCAAATAAAACATAAAAATCAACAACAAACCCAAATAGGGTCAGTCCGTAAACTACGTAGACTGATGGGAGGAGAGGGTTCCTAGCCAAAGTCTGCGGTCCACACAAATTTCGAAAATATTTCATGAACAAAAGTCTACGAGAGGGGAGTCAGGTCTGAGCTGTCCATAAATGAGTCTACGTAGTTTATAAAACAGCGCCCGGGCTGGTCCTAGTGAGTACTCACTATTATTAGAACTTTGGGCCATACACGGAACTTTATAAGCGTGTATAGAGTAACTTGTATAAAACTACTTTATCGATAATTAGTTTTGCTATCGTCCGATAGTGAGTTACCTACACACAAAAAAAAACTACTCCTTTAAATGTAAACAAAGCTATTTTTGACGCAAACTGTCTACGAAAACAAAATATAGACGTCTGAATAAGACCAACTCTATGATTGAGCATATTTTTCTGGGTGTAGGTTTTTCTTTTTGCTTGCTTGTAAGTACTAATAAATTTTCCCTCATTGTCCATATTACACCTGAAACAAATCGAGCTTGAAACGATCTATCAATACATTTACATTACCCATTGAATTAACTGTTTCTGCGAAGGTGTACCTAACTTGTCCATCTCTGAGGAGCAATATTTTACGGTGAATATCGCAAACTATCTTGCATACAACATTTCAAGCAATCTTCGTGTGCCGTTCAACCTACACGATGATACACTTTTACTCAGAAAGGTGTTTTTTCAACCCGAGCCTCATCGTCTGAAAATTCACTCATTTTTTCACCATTCACCATTTTGGTCAAATGGTGGCTCATTTAAACTGTCAAAGTTCCATGTCAAAGTACTGTCATATCATAAGCGTATTAGTAACTTCGCAAAATATTCAATTGGTATCTAAGGAATTTAGGAGACGAGTTTTTTAAAGTTGTACTCAGCCTGTGCTTAAAACAGGATTTACCAGCTTTATTTACATTGTATTCATGCATGCATGCTAGGCTTGAGTAGCGTGATTGCTTGGGTAAGCATGGAAAGACAATGCGAAAAATATCGAAGTATCGGGTGAAGGGAATATTGAAAAAAAAAAAATATAATCTAACGATTATGAATATTTAGAAGCAATTGCCAATGTTATAAGCAATGCGTATCATTGTGCTAAAAGGAACCATTTCTTGCAAGTTGATAGTTTAATAGATCTTTGCAATAAACTAAATGTGAAGGTGGAGGACATTTTACATTCCAAGAATTCTGGCAAGCAAATCATAAACCATATTGCAGATGAGAGCCGAAAAAATACAGCGAATAGTAGAAAATAACCAAAAAATGCAGTTATGGAGCCGGCCAGTAATGGTTCCATCTGAAATTAAGCAACGCATTATCCTATCCGGAGCATTTTGCGTGAAACATTCAATAAGTTGATAACTTTAGCCGTCTGCTTATCTTGGGGTTATATCGAAAAATACATTGCAACCCTATAAATGCACAACGCCCCACGATACTCAAAATTACATAATCTGAATTGTGTCCTGTTTTCCAAACGGATAACGAAGTTCAAATCCAGGTTGACGAAGTTTCATTATTGTTCTTGGTGCATCAATCATTTTGACAGGCCTGTGATCTTATTTTTTTCAGGTGGGTTGCCTGTTGTTCGCAGCGTTAGTTGCTTCCCAGGGAGCATATTGATTCGGTCTGAAGTACAAGACCGTCTAGGGTAGGTAATCAAAATTTGAACCAAATTGCAGCTTTCTGAAGCCGTGTAAATTTTAAGTGATTTTTTCTCCCACATGGAAATAATTTACTACGGCAAAATAGTATGTACATGAAAGCCACGGATATAAGCTTTCTGTTAAATGGTAAAAAGTTTGTATTTGGACCGAATTTCATTGAAATATTCGATTTTTCATCAACAATGATTTTAATCTTAATTTGAACCATCGCAATCATAATTTGAACCAATTTTAATCTTAATTTGAACTACTGTCGGCACCAGTTCGAGCAACTCACAAAACAGCCAATTCCATGCTAAACAATTAAAAATCACATGAATCTGCTAATTCTCATACCTATTTTTCATTAGGCAGTGGAATCTCAACTCAGAATGTTCAAAATTCTTTAGGAATGTGGAAACTAAATTTGGAATTTTTCATCCCTCAAGAGTAAACAAAGCAACCACTAGCGCAATCTACAGGCCAACACTAGAAGCTCACCCCCGTTTACTAGTTCTAATTTAGATTACAAATGGTTCAACTTAAGATAACATTCTCCAAGTAAGAATCACTTAAATTTGATAATTTTATGACAAATAATGCGGAATATTATTCGGTTGGTCGATTCTACGATAAATAAGCTTTCATTTAACGTATTCACTTATTGCGTGTGATGCAATGCATGAGCTGTATGGGTGCACCGAAAATGTGCTTTCTCTGGGGGGAAATAGGTGAAATCACAGTGATTTTTCAATTGCTCATTTTCGATGGCAAACACGCTTTTTCAATGCTTTTAAAGTTTATGTTATCAGATTATATTACGGAAAGCTGTTTACCTTCAGTGTCATGCATTAGCACAATATTGTGGAAGTAGCTCTCCAGTATCCGGCATAGGCAGACCGAGACTCCTAAGTGGTGTATGGTGCGCTCGATGGCGGCCCAGCTGACGCTTTTGAATGCATTTCTTACGTCCAACCTGACAACCGTGATTTGTATGGCGAAAAACATCTAAACTTGAATTACTTGAAATACAAAGCTTTTCCCGAAAAAATATTTGGAAGGCTTAATAGTGGTCACCATTGTGCACAACCACTACCAAATATTGTTTCGAATAATGTGTTCCACTTTGAAGAATTTGCCTTTAGATGGTATTCGCCATACAATAATTTTGCGATTTACTTTTAGCGATTTTTCGCGCATAGAACCTAGCGCCACATTGGTCAATGCGGAGAGTAGGAAAACAGCCGATGTAGTTAATTCATTGCGGATTCCCGTTCGCTTCTTTTGGAGCGCTATCTCGGCAACCCTAATGGCGTCCGACGTTGATCGATCTTTCCGGCAGCCGAACTGGTTATCCGAGAAGTCAGAGTCATCGGGTCCTCGGTATAGACCATCTACCTCGACAGAATGATCCGTTTCAACAATTTCCCGGCGGTGTCCAGAAGCCAGGTAGATCTGTATACCGTCGTGGCGCCAGGTGGCTTCCCGGGTTTGGACAGTAGAACCAATCTTTGCTTTTCTCACCTCTCGGCAAATTCGCCTCTAACTAGGTACACCTTTCTGAATATGTCAGGGATTGCCTCGATGGCCGTCTCGATGGCTACTGTCGCGATACCGTCCGAACCCGGAGCCTTGTTCAACTTAGGCGACTTCGCTATTGCTACATCGAGCTCGTCGTTCGATATTCGGTTTGGCCATAAGGGAGGGGGTCCATAGTTTTGCATCGTGGCTCGGGAACAGCGTTTCCACGATCCTCTGCAGCATCTCCAGAGAGTGTTCTTGAAGTGATGATGCGCCCATCGTTTTGGGCATGACTACTCCGTAGGCATCTCTCTAAGGGGTCGAGTTGGCTGCGTGGCAGAGAAGTACGCCCGCTTACGCGCCTTAATCTCTTTATTCAGTGACAGTTTAGTCGTCCTGTAGGCTTCAACTTTGCTCCAATCTACCCTCATCGGTGCGTGCTCTTTACATCCTCCTGTTAGCTCTTCTAGGCAGGATGCGCGAATTTCTGCTATTTCTGGGTAGGAATCGTTTTGTCATTGCGGCGTCACATTCACGGCATAGAGTTCCGACTAGATTATCACTGGATAGATCTTCGATGTTAGGTACCCTCCATAAGCAATCGCTCCACAAATGCCGGCTTATCGAAACGGTAGGTCAGCCATCCATCCCCGATGACGGTCGATGATCTTCGGCTGTGGTCGTCTTCCTGCGTGCCAGGAACGTACTTCAAGGCCACGCCTTGACGGAAGACAGCGCCGACATGAGCCCATCCGCCGTTTCAAGTCAATTTCATCCGACCTTACCAAAAGGGTAAATGCCGTCGTTAAATACCAACTCACATGTGCGTGGTTGCCTAAGCGTGTACCGTCTCGGTTACCAATTACAAATGTCGAATTCGTTTTTGAACCTGGGTTGGAACTGGATTGGCGGAAAATGTGTAAACAAACAAACGTCAAACAAACTCAAACAAACTTTAGTACAAGCGAAACCGAAGTCGGGTTGGGGTTGAAACTGTGATCTCATCCAGTTCCAACCCAGGTTGGAACTGAATCAAAAACGAATTCGACAAAAGTATCGCCAGTATGCCGTAATCAGGAATTTACTGGCGCCGTTCTCGCCTAGGATTACTCCGCTTGAACATTCCGTTTGCCCCGGTGCATATCTCACCATTGGCTTCTTTAACGTTGTTGGTATAATTTCATAATCTGAATCTGCTTACAGAACTGGGCAGAAATCCAATTTTTTATGAATTTTGGTGCACGGGAACCTATTTGGTAATTAGTTTGAAGTTTCTATGGGAGCGATTTGATGAATAACCCCTCGTCGTAAAGGGCGGAGCTGTCAAACAGTTGCCCAGCTGTCAAAAGGTGATATTGAAGAGTCTGTTTGAAATGATTTTAGGTATCAAAATATAGTTCTTAAAATCTGAAAATATCATAGAGGTTCGGAAAAAGGTACTCTTTCAAATAAAACATAAAAATCAACAACAAACCCAAATAGGGTCAGTCCGTAAACTACGTAGACTGATGGGAGGAGAGGGTTCCTAGCCAAAGTCTGCGGTCCACACAAATTTCGAAAATATTTCATGAACAAAAGTCTACGAGAGGGGAGTCAGGTCTGAGCTGTCCATAAATGAGTCTACGTAGTTTATAAAACAGCGCCCGGGCTGGTCCTAGTGAGTACTCACTATTATTAGAACTTTGGGCCATACACGGAACTTTATAAGCGTGTATAGAGTAACTTGTATAAAACTACTTTATCGATAATTAGTTTTGCTATCGTCCGATAGTGAGTTACCTACACACAAAAAAAAACTACTCCTTTAAATGTAAACAAAGCTATTTTTGACGCAAACTGTCTACGAAAACAAAATATAGACGTCTGAATAAGACCAACTCTATGATTGAGCATATTTTTCTGGGTGTAGGTTTTTCTTTTTGCTTGCTTGTAAGTACTAATAAATTTTCCCTCATTGTCCATATTACACCTGAAACAAATCGAGCTTGAAACGATCTATCAATACATTTACATTACCCATTGAATTAACTGTTTCTGCGAAGGTGTACCTAACTTGTCCATCTCTGAGGAGCAATATTTTACGGTGAATATCGCAAACTATCTTGCATACAACATTTCAAGCAATCTTCGTGTGCCGTTCAACCTACACGATGATACACTTTTACTCAGAAAGGTGTTTTTTCAACCCGAGCCTCATCGTCTGAAAATTCACTCATTTTTTCACCATTCACCATTTTGGTCAAATGGTGGCTCATTTAAACTGTCAAAGTTCCATGTCAAAGTACTGTCATATCATAAGCGTATTAGTAACTTCGCAAAATATTCAATTGGTATCTAAGGAATTTAGGAGACGAGTTTTTTAAAGTTGTACTCAGCCTGTGCTTAAAACAGGATTTACCAGCTTTATTTACATTGTATTCATGCATGCATGCTAGGCTTGAGTAGCGTGATTGCTTGGGTAAGCATGGAAAGACAATGCGAAAAATATCGAAGTATCGGGTGAAGGGAATATTGAAAAAAAAAAAATATAATCTAACGATTATGAATATTTAGAAGCAATTGCCAATGTTATAAGCAATGCGTATCATTGTGCTAAAAGGAACCATTTCTTGCAAGTTGATAGTTTAATAGATCTTTGCAATAAACTAAATGTGAAGGTGGAGGACATTTTACATTCCAAGAATTCTGGCAAGCAAATCATAAACCATATTGCAGATGAGAGCCGAAAAAATACAGCGAATAGTAGAAAATAACCAAAAAATGCAGTTATGGAGCCGGCCAGTAATGGTTCCATCTGAAATTAAGCAACGCATTATCCTATCCGGAGCATTTTGCGTGAAACATTCAATAAGTTGATAACTTTAGCCGTCTGCTTATCTTGGGGTTATATCGAAAAATACATTGCAACCCTATAAATGCACAACGCCCCACGATACTCAAAATTACATAATCTGAATTGTGTCCTGTTTTCCAAACGGATAACGAAGTTCAAATCCAGGTTGACGAAGTTTCATTATTGTTCTTGGTGCATCAATCATTTTGACAGGCCTGTGATCTTATTTTTTTCAGGTGGGTTGCCTGTTGTTCGCAGCGTTAGTTGCTTCCCAGGGAGCATATTGATTCGGTCTGAAGTACAAGACCGTCTAGGGTAGGTAATCAAAATTTGAACCAAATTGCAGCTTTCTGAAGCCGTGTAAATTTTAAGTGATTTTTTCTCCCACATGGAAATAATTTACTACGGCAAAATAGTATGTACATGAAAGCCACGGATATAAGCTTTCTGTTAAATGGTAAAAAGTTTGTATTTGGACCGAATTTCATTGAAATATTCGATTTTTCATCAACAATGATTTTAATCTTAATTTGAACCATCGCAATCATAATTTGAACCAATTTTAATCTTAATTTGAACTACTGTCGGCACCAGTTCGAGCAACTCACAAAACAGCCAATTCCATGCTAAACAATTAAAAATCACATGAATCTGCTAATTCTCATACCTATTTTTCATTAGGCAGTGGAATCTCAACTCAGAATGTTCAAAATTCTTTAGGAATGTGGAAACTAAATTTGGAATTTTTCATCCCTCAAGAGTAAACAAAGCAACCACTAGCGCAATCTACAGGCCAACACTAGAAGCTCACCCCCGTTTACTAGTTCTAATTTAGATTACAAATGGTTCAACTTAAGATAACATTCTCCAAGTAAGAATCACTTAAATTTGATAATTTTATGACAAATAATGCGGAATATTATTCGGTTGGTCGATTCTACGATAAATAAGCTTTCATTTAACGTATTCACTTATTGCGTGTGATGCAATGCATGAGCTGTATGGGTGCACCGAAAATGTGCTTTCTCTGGGGGGAAATAGGTGAAATCACAGTGATTTTTCAATTGCTCATTTTCGATGGCAAACACGCTTTTTCAATGCTTTTAAAGTTTATGTTATCAGATTATATTACGGAAAGCTGTTTAACATCTTTCTCGGGGCAATATTTGCCCAAAAAGTACGTCATACCAATGAATTTCAAAATAGTTCAAATTAAGATTACATTTTGACTAGTTCAAATTTTGATTTCTTACCCTACATCTTGATGTCCGTGCTAGGGGACGGTTTGCCGGTTTTATTGCCCGAAATGGTCTGAGCTCTACAATTCTTCTAAAAGTTCATGGACAACCCACGTGTTATATTATAACTGACAAAACGGACTCAATGAATTACACTGCTCGACAAAATTTTACAAAATTTGGTGTTATGGGATGAGAAAAAAAATAACAGGGATTTGGGACCCTAGAAGTGTCACAGTGAAAGAAGTTTTGAAAATATTTGACCGGGCCTTCACAGTTTAAAACCGAAGATTGTATGGAGAACATGGGGTGATCAATTGATATGTGCATTAGAACGTGCCGTGCATATTATTAAGCGTTTTCGGTATTTGGGTTAATTTCGTTATTGTCTAACGCCTGAATATATGCACAGCGCATTCTAATGCACATATCAATTGAACACCCCAAGTTCTCCATACAAACTTCGGTTTTGAACTGTGAAGGCCTGGTCCAATATTTTTAAAAATTCTTTCACTGTGACACTTCTATTACACTTCTAGGGTCCCAGGTGCGGTAAAGGCTGGGTATGCTGCGCGAACAAAAAGGACTTGCGATTGGAAACTCGGTACCTACGTGGAACTGTCAATCTCTCTACTTCATTGGGAGCACCCGCATATTCGCCGATCTACTGAAGGACCGCGGGTTCGGCATCGTAGCGCTGCAGGAGGTGTGGTGTACAGGATCCATGGTGCGAACGTTTAGAGGTAATCATACCATCTACCTGCGGCAACACACGCGAGCTGGGAACAGCTTTCATCCATCGTGATGGGTGATATGCAGAGGCGCGTGATCAGTTAGTGGCCGATCGACGAAAGAATGTGCAGGTTGAGGATCAAGGGCCGATTCTCCAACTTAAGCATAATAAATATGCACAGCCCACACTCCGGAAGCACTGATGATAACAAGGACGCATTTTACGCGCAGCTCGAACGCGAGTACGATGGCTGCCCAAGCCACGACGTCAAGATCATCATAGGAGATTTAAACGCACAGGTAGGCCAGGAGGAGGAATTCAGACCGAAGATTGGTAAGTTCAGCGCCCACCAGCAGACGAACGAAAACGGCCTACGACTAATTGATTTCACCGCCTCCAAAAATAAGGCCAATGCGTAGCACGTTTTTCCAACACAGCCTCCCTTATCGTTACACCTGGAGATCACCACAGCAGACGGAATCTCAAATCGACCACGTTCTGATTGACGGACGGCACTTCTCCGACATTATCGACGTCAGGACCTATCGTGGCGCCAACATCGACACCGACCACTATCTGGTGATGGTCAAACTGCGCCCAAAACTCTCCGTCGTCAACAATGTACGGAACCGGCGACCGCCACGGTACAACCTAGAACGACTGAAGCAATCGGATGTCGCCTCAGCATACGCCCAGAATCAAGAGGCCGCGTTGCCAGACGAGAGCGAGATCGATGCGACCCCTCTGCTGAAGTACAGTGAAAGCAGCCATCAACGACGCAGCCGAGAGCACCATCGGGTACGTGGAACGGAATCGACGGAACGAATGGTTCGACGAAGAGTGCAGAACGGTTTTGGAGGAGAAGAATGCAGCGAGGGCGGTAATGCTGCAGCATGGGACTCGACAGAACGTGGAACGTTATAAACAGAAACAGCAGACCCGCCTCTTTCGGGAGAAAAAGCGCCGCCTGGAAAAAGCGAAGTGTGAAGAAATGGAACTGCTGTGCCGTTCCTAAGAAACATGGAAGTTCTATCAGAAGCTCAACGCATCCCTCAACGACTTCGTGCCGCGAGCCGAAATATGCAGGGATAAAGACGGAGGCCTCCTGAAGGACGGACGTGAGGTGATCGAAAGGTGGAAGAAGCACTTCGATCAGCACCTGAACGGCGTGGAGAACGTAGGCACGGGAGCCCACGGCAACGGAGGAAACGACGAAGCCAGTGCAGCGGAGGACGGAAATGAACCAAATCCCACGCTGAGAGAAGTTAAGGATACCATTCACCAGCTCAAAACCAACAAAGCAGCTGGTAAGGATGGTATCGCAGCTGAACTCATCAAGATGGGCCCAGAAAAGTTGGCCACCTGTCTGCATCGGCTGATAGTCAGGATCTGGGAAACCGAACAGCTACCGGAGGAGTGGAAGAAAAGGGTAATCTGCCCCATTCACAAGAAAGGCGATCATTTGGAATGTGAGAACTTCAGGGCGATCACTATATTGAATGCTGCCTACAAAGTGCTATCCCGGATCATCTTCCGTCGTCTGTCACCTAAAACGAATGAGTTCGTGGGAAGTTATCAAACCGGCTTCATCGACGGCCGGTCGACAACGGACCAGATCTTTACCGTACGGCAAATCCTCCAGAAATGCCGTGAATACCAGGCCCCAACGCATCACCTGTTCATCGACTTCAAAGCGGCATACGACAGTATCGACCGCGCAGAGCTATGGAGGATCATGGACGAAAACGGCTTTCCAGGGAAGCTGCCTAGACTGATGGACGGTGTGCAAAACTGCGTAAGGGTTTCGGGTGAACTATCCAGTTCATTCGAATCTCGCCGGGGACTGAGACAAGGTGATGGACTCTCAGCCTACTCTTCAACATCGCGCTGGAAGGTGTGATGCGACGAACCGGGCTCAACAGCCGGGGAACGACTTTCACAAAACCCGGCAAATTTGTGTGCTTTGCGGACGACATGGACATTATTGCCAGAACATTTGGAACGGTGGCAGAGGTGTACACTCGCCTGAAACGCGAAGCAGCAAAGGTCGGACTGGTGGTGAATGCCTCAAAAACAAAGTACATGCTGGTAGGGGAACTGGGGGTAAGACGCCCACGTTAAGGAAGAGTCCAATTTTAACCACGAAACACTTTATAATACACATTTTTTTGGCACTACCATGAAGCACCAACATGTTTCCTTCCAAATGGAAGAAACCATATATCAGTTTTATGTTTTACTACCGAAAAATTTAAATTAAAAAAAAAAATGATTTTCAGAATCTTAGTTTTAATGCGGGGTAAAACGCGCCACTATCCACAGCTAACGCCAGGATGCCAAATTGTGTACATATACTTGCGCGCCTGGTTTATTATCAACTGTTATTGTTCGTGAATGGTATACAGTCATTACATAATCATGGATCACCTGTAACTATGGGTCAATTCTATGTAGGTAAACGTCATAGTGAGCTGTTTTATCAATAATTACTACAAAATGACGCATGGCTGTGTGATTAGTGAACTTATTTATAGTAAAAATGTGCTGTTGCTTGGTTCCAACTTGTGGTCTACATAATTTGTGCCAGAATTTTGATCTAAATGGCTATTTTCATGTAAATAACTAGGGGTGGGCATTTTACCCCACACATATGCCTTAGAAGTTTGGACCCTTGTAAAAAAGTTGTAAGGGTCAAATTCGATACTTTTTCCGCTTGGTACACAAATAATGGGAGCGTGCAAAACAGTTTGTGGGGATAGCGAGAAAAAAAATCTTTTAAATGATGTAAAAAAATGCAAACATTTGACAGGCTAAAATTACATCAAAAGTAATCAAAATCTTTTTTCGAAGTTTTTGTACATTTTTTGGTAAAAATATGTAAACTCAAATGTAAAGAAGCATTTTTATTCTTATTTTAGCGATAGCAATTGAAAAAAATATTGAAAATAACGTGGTTTCCCTAACACAAGGGTGGCGCAACTTGCCCCTTATGGGCGTTATGGTCGCTGTTCCCCTAGGCGGAACCGAACACGACCGGATCCGTCTGGGTAGTAATGTTACGATAGACGAGGATACTTTCGAGGTAGTGGAGGAATTCATCTACCTCGGATCCTTGCTGACGGCTGACAATAACGTGAGCCGTGAAATTCGGAGGCGCATCATCTGCGGAAGTCGGGCCTACTACGGACTCCCAGAAGAAGCTGCGGTCCACGCACCAAATGCACCATGTACAAAACGCTAATAAGACCGGTAGTCCTCTACGGGCACGAGACTTAGACCATACTCGAGGATGACCTGCAAGCACTCGGAGTTTTCGAGCGACGGGTGCTGAGGACGATCTTCGGCGGTGTGCAGGAGAACGGTGTGTGGCGGAGAAGGATGAACCACGAGCTCGCTGCACTTTACGGCGAACCCAGCATCCATAAGGTGGCCAAAACCGGAAGGATACGGTGGGCAGGGCATGTTGCAAGAATGCCGGACAACAACCCTGCAATGCTGGTGTTTGCAACTGATCTGGTAGGCACAAGAAGGCGTGGAGCGCAGAGAGCACGATGGGCGGACCAGGTGGAGCGTGACTTGGCGAGCATTGGGCGCGACCGAGGATGGAGAGCGGCAGCCGCAAATCGAGTATTGTGGCGTACCTACTATTGTTGATTATGTCTTGTCTTAAACGTGATGTTGAAAAAATAAATGTATGTATGTTCTAGGGTCCCAAACCCCTGTTATTTGTTTCTCATTCCATAACAACATTTAGTGTTGAACGGTGTTATTAACATAACACACTTCATGCAACAATCGAATTCTTTATGAATGCATCTCCAATTCATCTAGAATTCTTTATGAATTCATCTCCAATTCATAGAAAATTCTGAAAACTATAACTTAATCATTTTATGGTTATATCGGTCTTTTTCTACTCAGAGTATAAGGGAGTAGAGATCAAAGTGGATAATGAAATGATAGATATGATAGTATTCGCTAGGTTGTGAACAAGTACTTTTTTATAGAAGGTGAAATTAGACAAGTAGGCCATGTATTTAACGAATACCTACATCGAATGCGTGAAACTTCTGCCGTACGACCTGATCTTTGATCTCTACTCCTTTATATCCTTTATATCTGAGTAGAAAAAAGACCGACATAGCCATAAAATGATTAAGTTATAAATAGAATACGGTCGATAGGTAAATCAGAATATGACCTGAAAACAATTTTACAAATTTTACAACATTAACAACAGCGGAAGGAGTGACGTACTGGACGCCGAGAGAATAGCCTCTCACCGTTGGGCGCGGATGTAAAAAGCATCTGGCACACCAGGACCGGTGAGATGATGTTAGTGCTGAAGAAGGATGCGGTCAAGAAGGGCACCTCCTACAAGGCTCTAGCTCAAGAGGTAATGGGCGTGAGGGTGCAAGTCAGAGCCCTGGCGGCGGAGGCGAAACTCCAATGCAAAAACCTGGACGAGATCGCCAAGTCGCAATCACCCTCAAACAGCAGTTCGAGGTTGATGCGCCAAGTGCATCGATCCTTCTGAGGAAAGGCCCGGCAGGCACGCAGATCGCTACGATCAAGTTCCCAGTAGGGGAGATGAACAAGTTGACTGCTGTCGGCAAGGTAAGAGTAGGATAGTCCGTGTGTCTGCTCAACACCTACGAGTCGCCAGTGACGTGCTTCAAGTGCTTTGAGGAGGGACACAAGTCGCGAGCGTGTAAATGTTCTGACAGGAGTAGGATTTGCAGAAAGTGCGGAGTAGAAGGCTACATCGCCAGAGAGTACAACTCGGCACAAAAATGCCTGATTTGCACGGATAATGAGGGTCACACTACGGGCGGCCCTACATGTCCAGGCCCGCGAGGAGGTCGAACAAACCGACAGTAATGCAGGGTCGACGATGGGTATGCGCACAGTGACCACCTGGCGATTCAATACAGGGTAGAACACGAAGAAAGACCGCTGCAGCTGAGGATCATTGACAGCCATCGGGGATGGCTGGCCTCAAAGTATCTAAATACCAAGGTAAGAGATTCCCGCTAATATTCACGGATTAGTGAGAAAAGGAAAAAAGCAAAAAATAGTTATGAAGTTTGCGCTGATTTGTATGGGCACATCACTATTTAGCAAACTTTCTTATGAAATTAAGCACTCCCATCTTAGAAGCTATTATTTAATTGCATCTGACTGGATTAAATGTGACCTCCATGCAATAAAACAGAAAATATCGCCATTTGAAAATCGGTAACATTTTTTTCTAATTGATTCTAAACATATTTTTTCAGCATTTAGAAACATCCAAACTAACAAAACTTAACAAACTTTGCTGAAATAATGACATTTTAGTGTAAAAACACCAACTTTTCATAACTAACGCAGATGTGTTGGTGAGTCTCATTTTTGACATTTACGGGAATCTCTTACCTTGGTACATATTTATATACTTTGGGCTGGCCTCACGCTTCGATAAGCCGGCATTTGTGGAGCGATTGCTCATGGACGGCAGCAACTGCGGCATTTAGAAAATCTATTTTTAGACTGCCGGTAAACTGATGGGAAGGGGTGATGGATTTGCTACACCTTCCTCGTTGTGGCGATGATGGGGTAAGAATTTCAAAGATGTGCGAGTGCTTCCGGGCCATGTTTGTAGTACCAATTTGGTGGAAAAGTTATACCCAACGTTATATGGAATGTTGGTAACTGGTTCCGTTGAGGTTTTGGTCATCAAGAATGCAAAGTACAGTCTGTACATCCTAATAAATTCGTATGATTCGAACATGTATATAAGTTACTTTTGTACGCTAAACGTAGACTAAAAAATTAGAATCTGTCATAAGCATTCGGACATCACTGCTGCCGCTCGTTCCTAGCCGGAATGATTTCAATGCTACTGCTACCACTTGAACCTGCATTGGTTGCTACACTGGACTGCTGCTGCTTTTCACGTTCCAGCAAATTCCGCCTTACATCATCTTCTGTTACAACGGCGTAATCATCCAAATCAGGTTTAGATTGCTCTGGCTTGAAGTAATCGTCAACGACTCTGATGGAAATCGCTCCACCATCGTCACCGTCATCATCGTCATCGTCACTGTCCTGAAGCAACTGCTGCCCCTGGGATGGAGGAGGTCTTGCGGGAAGTGGTGGCCTTTCTCTATCCCGATCTCCTTTGAAGCTGGCCAGGTGTTGTAATCGACGCTTTGCGTAGGGGCTGGATTCATAGCCTTCAAAATCGGTGATTTCTTCGATGCTACCATTAGGGTTTATGTGCTGAAGTGGTTTGACTTTCCGCTTTGCGTAGGGGCTGTTCTCGTAACTTCGACTGTTGAAGTCCTGAATTTGGTTGGTACTGGTACTGGGTCCAGGTTGATGGACGGATACCGTGACGGAACGGGAGGACGTTGGGCTAGATGTTGCCGGCCTGTCCATTCTTAGGATATCGGTAGAATGGTAATGTAGCTCGGCGTCGTTTGATGGCTGTGCTCTCGAGCCTCTTGATTCGGTTGGTGAAGCGTGGACGTTTGCCGTCACTACGCGATTTGAGGTTGGACGCTGGTAGATTGGTGAATTTTGCGCGGGTAATGCATCGGTAGGCTCCTGATAGACTACTGCTCTAACAGATAGCACGTTTTCACTTCTGGATCGACTGCTCTGGCGAAGTTCAACTCGATCAGTTTCATCGTCGCCGTCAGTGCCCTCATCGCCAGTAGATTGACGATGTCGTCGTTTCTTTTTACGCTTACCACGAAGTAGTAGCTCGTCGAGTGATGCAAATGAAGCAGCATCAAACTTCGGAAGTAGTATGGCGTCTTCGTAGCACGGAGGACGTGACTCTCGCGCGTCAGGAGCATTCAGTTGTGCTTCTTGACGCAGCCTCAACTGATTTTCGCGAGCACTGTAATGCATCATAAAGATTAGGATTCAGTTCTATCCGAACTATACGAATACTTACACTTCACGCATCTCCTCAACGTTCTCTTGTCGTTCTCGCTCAGCGGCAAGTTTCCTTCGGGAATCAACGAAACGCTTTATGGACGAATACAAACAGAAGAACCCAAAGAAAGCCAAGATGGCCAACATGAAGTACGTCCAGATTCTCTCAGTCGTCCCCATGATGTCCTGTGGATACCATACGGATCGGCAAGCTGCCTCCCAAGTGGCTCCGTAGAAGTCTTCCGGACTGGTACAACGCAGTTGTTTATGGTCGTTTACCTGAAATAGAAAAAAAGAAACAAATATTAAGATGATGGAAAGTGATTCATTTGGTTTCATTTCAATATACAGAAGAAATTTTGAAACGCACTCCAAATATTTTCCAAAAGGTTTCTTAACTATTTTCTCTTTCCTGTTACAAACGCTACTTACCCTCCGAGGAGGTTCAGTTAAGAACAGGAAGAAGTCCAAGAATCCACTATCACGGCAGTCGCATCGCCAAGGATTATCGCCGAGCCAAATTTCACTGAGATATGTATTACTATCGAAGAAATCTACTCGAAATGGCGTGGTAAAACGGTTTCCAGACAAATTGATCCTCATCAGAGCCGGAAGTCGTGAGAATGTTGTATTCCTTATGGCCGTTATACGGCACATACTCAGGTCCAGTGTTTGTAATGTTTCCGACGCTATGTTCCACGGGTCATCATATAGCAAGTTATGCGATAGATCCAGATCGATTAGGGAAGGCATAGCACCCAAAGCATCTGCATCAACGGAAAGAATTTCGCACCAGCTCATATTGAGATGTGCCAGTGAGCTGGCGACGATCCTCTGTAATCGTGCAATATAGTTTCTGCTCAAGTTTATCTGTGTTAACATCTCGTTCTCCTTGAACGTTCGTCCATCGATTCGAGGTATTGCATTGAACGATAGATCCAATGTCTTCAGATTGCTCAGCTGCCAGAATGCATCACTGTGGACGAAGTTAATCGAGTTGGAGGAGAGGTCGATGTTCTCCAATAGAGGATTCGCTACAAAGCTGTTGCCCATCAGCTGACGAATCATGTTTCCTCGCAGAATTGCTGTCTTTAGGTTCGGGAAACCACCCAGTTCAATGGAATCCAAATTGCAGTACGATAGATTTACACGTCTCAGACTGGTGGACGTCACATTTCCATGCGTAGACAGCGACAGTTTGTAGTTCCTAGCGAAATTTACATAGGCCAGCGACGACAGTCCACTCAGAGCCGTTGATTGTAGTGTGCTTATCCGACAATTACTCAAGTCCAGTGTCTTCAACGTGTCAGACTTGATGTCTGAAATCCCGTGCAATGGGTTTCCGTTAAGTTTCAGAGTTTCCAAACTGATCAGCCCTTGGATGACTTCCTTTCCGGATACTTTCGTAATTTTGCAATTGCTCAAATCCAGATATCGCACTGATGCACTCACAAGCACCAGCGCAATGTCGTTGCTGGAAAAACTAGTAAATTGGTTGTCTGCTAAGCTGAGCTCTTCCAAAAACGGAGTTTTCTGCAACAGCTCATTTGGGTAGAGGTTTGCCCAGTTGGAAATGTTGTTTTTGGACAGATTTAACTGTTTGAGTGAGTGCAACCCTTCAAGCGAGAAAGGCGGGAGAGAGGAAATCAGATTCGAAGACATGTCCAGGTATCGTAGGTTTGAGAATTGAGCTACTTCCGGTGGGATGAAGGTGAACATATTCTCTGACAAATCGAGAATTTGAACCTGGAAAGAATGGAAACAAATGAGCTGTGCTACAAGAGGTTGGGGAAAGAATAACAATTATACTCACATTCGTATCTGGAAAATGTGGTAATTCCGAAAGTCCCAATCCAGAACAGTCAACGTAGAAATCACCGGAATCATGATCGTAGTGGCAGTGACATCCATTGGGGCAAAATTCTTCGGATCGGGAATGTCGTACCAGTAATGCCAATACTAGGAGGAAAACTCCAACTGTAATTGACCTTGCTTCCATGATAAGCTAAAACATTGAAGGGATGTACGAGTTATTTTTTATTGCATTTATCACAATCATTTGCATGCTATTTTTCGTACTCAAGGTATACCAAGAATCGATAACCACATCGTCAACTGTATCACATTATCTAGGTATATATTAAATTTTAATAATATTTTTTCTATATTAACGATGACATTTCCCGAATACAACTTGCAGATTCATTTAATGGCTTTATTTACTAAAGTAGTAATGCAGACTTTAATGGCGTATGATTCTGTATAGAGAAAGGAATCAGGGTGGATAGGGCATGGTTTTCCAAATAAGAGATGAAAAATGATGAGTCGACAACCTAGATGAAACGTCCACTTCCACCTCTTCTCATAAATTCTTACTTCAAGGGCCAGCTGATGACAGAGACCGCCAGCTTTAATTGTGTGCTTAGCTGTAATTTTTTGCCTTCTAAAACTAAACTATAGGAGGTTAATCCGCTCAACAGACACCTGAAGTGGGAGGTCCAGGTAGTGTGGACTCTTCTCTCGGCCCACTAAACAACATTCCCATGGTCTCCAAAACTTTCGTCTCTCCGAAGCCACCAAAAAGGTATTGTTTCACAGTGGGGCTAGTGCACATCGCAACGTTAAGGTTAGTTGCGTAGCCTGCAGCAACGTACATGATTACTCGATGACCAAAGCGAGGTCCATCAAGCTAATATGCTGGCGCTTACCTAGCTTCCCGAGGGGTCCTTTCCACCCCCTTTGCCCTCGGAAGGCGGGCAGGGTCAGCACCACGCCTGCTGCCAACTGCACGGCAAGTGTTGAGAACTGATACCGCGTGCACAGCGATTTGACCTTCCCGTAAGTAAGACCCTATCAGACAACACACAGAAGGGCGTGCTGACATTAGGCCTCCACCTGTCCCGACTTTGCCGAGGTCTCCTTTACGGGCTCTGATTCAACCCAGTAGACCAGCGCCACGACAACAACATTGCACCCGATTCTTTTTTTTTTTGCACGGGTCTGATTTTCGCTATAACTCAGTCAATGTTTAACCTATTTTCATGAAATTTTGTACACATGTAGGCACGGTTAATACTATCATGAGATCTGGTCTGCAGAATCAGGGTTTGGGCAAGGTTTTGGGGTTTATCAGTCCCATTGCTCTTGACTGGGAGACGACGCGTCGTGGAAGAAGCTGATTACTTGACACATGGTAATTAGCTAAAAGACCTACGGAGAATGCCCGAAACACGACGTTAAGATTGTTATCGGTGACGCCAACGCGCAGATCGGAGAGGACTTTTTCCGTCCAATCATCGGTACGGAGAGCCTTCACTCCGTCACTAATGACAACGGCCTGAGATTAGTCAACTTTGCTGCCGCTAGGGGGATGGCCATTAGTAGCACCTACTTTGCACGCAAGGATATCCGCAAGCTCACCTGGAGACACCCAAACGGAGATGTTTGCAACCAAATCGACCATGTGCTAGTGCTGGTAGAAGGCCGACACTTCTCGGACGTAATTGATGTTAGAACTTTTAGAGGTCCCAACATCGACTCAGATCACTTTCTCGTATTTAGTAAGATTCGAGCTCGGTTATCAACCGTGTCGGACTCTAGGAACCGAAGATCGACGCGTTTCAACATCCAGCGGTTTTCAGCAGCGGTCCAGCAGAAGCTGGACGAGCGGATAAGTGAGATCAACGAGAGCGAAAATCTCAACACTCTGTGGGAGTCTATTCACGGAGCGATGAGTACAGCAGCGCGGGAGGTGATAGGCACTGCTCAAAGACGACCTAGGAACGGGTGGTTCGACGAGGAGTGCCAGAGGGTAACGGACGAGAAGAATGTTGCCGGAAGCCTTATGCTGGTGCCGGGGACCCGGCAGAGCAGGGAGCGATATAGGGAAGCAAGAGTAGCCGAAAAACGAATCCACCGCAAAAAGAAAAAAAAAAAAGAGCACGAGGAAAATGTGATTGCTCAGGCGCAAGAACGTACGGAACAGAATAATATGCGGAGATTTTACGAAACTGTCAATGGCGTGCGGAGAAAAACAGTGCCTTCTCCCGTCATGTGCAACGACCGTAATGGAAACTTGCTGACAGACAAGACAATGGTGACTGCCAGGTGGAGAGAGCTCTTTGAGGTATTGCTGAACGGTGGGAGTGGAAGAGCGACGGACAGAATACGAATCGACGACGACGGACAAACTGTGGAACCTCCAACGCTAGACGAGGTCAAGACAGCCATTAGGGGACTGAAGAATAACAAGGCTGCTGGAAGGACGAACTCCCGACAGAGCTTCTCAAGCACGGTAGTGAGTAGCTGTATCAACTCTTACACCATATTATATTAAATATATGAGAGGAGGTAGAACTGCCTGCTAGTTGGTTGAATGGTCTCATTTGCCCTCTTTTCAAGAAAGAGCATCGACTGGAGTGCGCGAATTACAGAGGAATAACACTTCTCAATTCAGCGTACAAAATTTTGTCCGGAGTTCTGTTTCACAGGCTGAGGCCGATTGAGGAGTCCTTCATCGGCGGATATCAGGCAGGATTTCGTGAGGGCCGATCAACGACGGATCAGATGTTCACCCTGCGACAGATTCTCGATAAATTTCGGGAGAACAACTTGCAGACCCATCATCTGTTTATTGATTTGAAGACGGCGTACGATTTAGTGAAGAGAAACGAGTTATGGCAGATTATGATGGAACATGGATTTCCGGCAAAGCTGATTAGACTGATTCGTGCGACGCTTGACGGATCGAAAAGTGTACGGGTTGCAGATGAAATTTGTTCAACATAGCACTATAAGGAGCGATAAGGAGAGCGGGTGTGCACAGGAGCAGAACCATTGTCACGAAGTTGCATATGCTCCTGGGCTTCGCGGATGATATCGACGTGATCGGAATCGACCGTCGGGCCGTGGAAGAGGCGTTCGTACCTTTTAAGAGGGAGACTGCGAGGATTGGACTTACGATTAATAC
This sequence comes from Aedes albopictus, assembly GCF_035046485.1. Lineage (NCBI taxonomy): Eukaryota > Metazoa > Arthropoda > Insecta > Diptera > Culicidae > Aedes > Aedes albopictus. The sequence continues at coordinate 369,731,176 of NC_085137.1, forward strand.
ACTAAGGTCTTCTTTTACACGGGTAGTTTTTCTGCTTTAACTCGGTCAATTTTGAGCCAATTCACATGAAAATTTGTACACAGGTAGACACGGTTAGTACTACCTGTGTACGGAAAATTAGATAGGTAGGTTCAAAATTGACCGAGTTAAAGCAGAAAAACTACCCGTGTAAAAAAAGACCTTAGTGTACCACAAAGACTAAGTACATGATTGCTGGTGGTCCACGTCGGTCCGGCCGTGGTTTGATGTTGTGGATGAATTTGTTTATCTTGGTGCTCTAGTAACGTGCGATAATGATGTTACCCGCGAGGTGAAAAGACGGATTGCGGCTGCGAATCGGGTCTTTTCCGGTCTGCGAAACCAGCTGAAGTCCCGCAAGCTGCAAACGAAGACAAAACTCGCGTTGTACAAGACTCTGATTCTTCCGGTCGCTTTATACGGTCATGAAACGTGGACGTTGAAAGAATTTGATCGGAGAGCTTTTGAAGTCTTCGAACGTAAAGTGCTTCGAACAATACTCGGCGGTAAACTGGAGGACGGCATCTGGCGGCTTCGCATGAACTACGAATTGTACCAGGTATATATTAAAGAGGTGGATATAGTGAAGCGAATACAACACGGCAGGCTGCGGTGGGCTGGACACGTAGCCCTTATGCTGGAGGAACGACAAGCTAAAATTATATTAAGCAGAGAACCACGATGGGGTCGTCGGCTTCGTAGAGGGCGACTGGAAGCGATTGGCCCAGGACCGAGGCCAGTGGAGGCGGATACTTCATTGGGCGTAGACTCACCGCTACGAGTTGTAGCCCATCAAGTATCAAGGTAATTAATTAGCTAGCTAGATGCGAATATCAAAACGGGATATGCCACAAAATTCAGCTTATTGGACGCAGAGGCTTAATTTCCCCAACATGGGAGGAAAAACAATACTGATAACTTCATACCTATCTGTCACTTGTGCTTGTTTTTCGCCTGGGTCGTCGTTGTTATCGTCGCGAACATCGTCAGCAGCAGAAAGTTGTTTCGTTTTTATTTTATGTAAGTGTTTAAAATGTGAATGAGTTTTGCGTAATTTTTGTCGCGAAACGGTGAGAAAAACATTGCGGAGCTAGAGTTGGCGATTGCCCCACTACAGAAGGACAAATTCGACTACGATGGGCTGTTTGGTATGTAACTTTTGCCTGAAGATAATTTTGTTTTCATTGATGGACAGGGCAGGTGATTATGGTGGATATTTTGAGGTGCTTTGTCTGCAAGCAGCTAGTGAATGGCTATGTGGACGGATTAAGATGGCACCTCAAACAGCACGAGAAAAATCATGATTATCAAAAAACAAATTGTTCACTCCACTTGCATGCAAAATGGGTGCAAAATGGGAGGAAATTTAATGGGCTTAGGCAACACATAATTTCAAAAAATCCACAGTCCACCAACAGAATTTTTGGTTCTGGTTCGGCAAATCTAAAAGCATTGGGAAGCGTAACGATTGATTCAGTGGTTGATAAGGCAGAAATCGAAGTGGCAACTACCGCTCATGAATGTTTCGCTAGTGAACCGACTAAGAAAACTGCGGACGAAGACATAAACAGTTTGCGCCAGTTTGCTGCAGTTTTAGTTTGTCATTTAAAAGCTGACGTTTCTTTAACAGACACTTTTTGCGAATCAATAATTGAGCATGTCAATGGTGATGTATTTAAAAATGTTGGGAAGTTAATTGAAAACAATGCTACTTATATTGATTCGCATGATATTGTCCATGTTGAACTACATTTTCTACATTTTCATACCTACAGGTTGAGGACGATATCGAGCAGTTCACTGGTTCATACCGAGGCACCAGGAATCTCGTCATGGTTTTCAAGGCCCCATTATACATGGTAGGGAAGACATACATCCGAGTCGGATAACAATGTTTTGGAACAGGGTCCGAAATCGAACGAGGTTTTTTCACAATAATTATGCCACATTTCTATTTCAACTGTAAATTTGAACCGTCGCACTAAGGGGCGTTTGGCCAATCTAGCTGGCCATAAGTCATTTTTCAAAGTCACTCGTATTGTGGAAATGTGTACTGAATATGGTACCTGGATAGTTATGGAATACTTCCCTATGCTAGAATTTCCATCAAACAAATCCATACAAAGTCTGCTTTAGGTCAAAGCTAGGGTTGAGAAATTTTACTGTTTTCGAATAAAGTTTGTCTCTGACCATTTGGTTATGTTTTCAGTTTTTATGACCGCAAAGTCAGTTTCAATAGGCAAAACATACCACAAATGTTGCAACGAGGTGATAAAACAATTCATGTTTGCAATTTTTTTAAAGTTATATACCTTGAGGCTCCCTCAGGTGAAAACAAACAAAGAAACATCTGCAGTTTTTGATTGCTGGCGATTGCTGGGTCGACACCACCTGTAACACAAGCTTTCACATCCTACTTGAGCTTAATAGAAAATCCAGCTGCGTAAAAGTGCGTACTTTTGAGCAATCGACGTTTTTCTGAATGAGAGTTATTGAAGAAATTGTAATTTCAGGGCCATTGCATACTTTAAGGCGTATTACAGTCTATGGGTCTAGCCATCTGATTTTTTAATATTTAGTTCTATTTTATCAAAACCCATTCTGTTAAGCGTTTCAAGGCCATATTTTGAATATATTTTGTTTGATTTACCAAAAATAAGTGTCAAATAGTTGAAAAATTGATTAAAATATGATTGTAGAGCAGGTTGAAACTTTTAAAAAAGGAAAACACATCTACGAATTTAATTTTTGGCTTAAAAAGTCTTAATTAACTTCTTATTTATGAACATAATTTTGAGATGGAGTTCTTTAATTATAGTTTTTGATACTCGTATACATTTTGCTGAACTGATCGATGAAATCATAGTTATTACGTAAAGTAGGCAATTTCTCTCTCGTTATTAAAGTAATCGTTATTAAAGGTGTCACTGATCATACCTATCAACTTTTACCAACGGTCATTGCATACAAGTGAAAGTTACACGTTTCATATTATTAAAACAAGTACTAGTTTACTCAGTACATATTGAAATAACGCAAACATCTATCAATAATATTTTAGTATTTAAAAACAAGAAATGTGTTCAATAAACAATATTCGTTTATGTAAAAAATACCCTGAAAAGTGAAATGCAGCGTCCCTAAATTCGAATTTGTTGTCAAAATTCTTACAGGTATTGTACTTTTGAAGTTATTTGATAAATATATTTCTCTAGGCGTGATTTACGCCTAAAAGTAGGCAATTTGATAAGATAGTGAAAAATTTGATAAGATAGTGTTAATATGTCGATTATTTAATTGGAAAAGGCATTTGTAGTTGTGTAAGCCATGCTAATTGCGTTCGAATGTCGTTTAAGTAGTGTTCCAATGCTTATTGTGAATTAGATTTGTGAAAATCCCCTGAAAATAATATTGGCCAGCTAGATTGGCCAAACGCCCCTTAGTGCGTCGCTTTCACATTTTTATTCGTTTTTTACGACATCGGTCATGAACCATTGACTACAGTAACCGCGTTTTTGCTTCAACTGAAGTAAAGCGCGCACAATTTTAAATTGTTCACTCATTGTTTATCGTTTTTTTTTTGTTTTTCTCAAACAACTCAATAAAAAATTGTATACGTTGAATATTTGAAGGTGCAATTTCAATATGCAAGCTCTATCTTGTACCGACTTTTCGAACCCTCTAAGCAGAATACCCTCTTCGAATGAGTGTAATCAGTTTCGTACCTTTTAATTCCGCCCTATGGGCGCCCTACATAGGGCGGAATTAAAAGGAACGAAACTGATTACACTCATTCGAAGATGCAAGCTCTAGATAAAATGATAAAATATATACGTTGTAGTTGCATTTTTATTATCGTTTATTTTACAAGAAACATCTCGAATTCTGAAGATATTCATCACAAAGGCCTCTGCGTATTGTCATTCGGTCTTTATGGTGGGTATCTATGAATTTCGAGATGATTTACCTCAATCAGATATTCTAATTAAATTTTGCTTACGCGATCATTAAAAATACTTGAATTTGCTAAAAATGCAACAATTCATATACACTTGAAGCTTGCTGGAACTCCAGCAAAATGAAATGGTGTTTGCTGATTCTCAGCATTGCTGCTGTCAAATATTTGAAAATGCGTTTTGCTGGCCAACCAGCAAATATTGTTTTGCTGGATCCTTTTCTGAATTTACAGCATGGCAAAAACCAGCAAAACAAAAATAGTGTGTAGAGATGGGAATGAAGTATGTAAGCATGCGTTAGATTGAAACCCAGCAGGAAATTTCAGCAGCGACACGCCTACAGGCACATGGTGGTGCAGCCTCGGTAGGTAGGTACCTACAACAGTTTGAAGCAGATGAAACCAAACGTCTAAGAGAGCTGAAGAGGATCATCCTGGATGTGATCCAAACGAGAACAAATCTTCATTCGGCGTAGATTCCGCGGAACGGGTTTTGATCCATCCATCATTAATCATTAGTATTGATCGTATTAAGTTGACTTATTGTCATACTAAAATTACGTAGCGTACTTATTGCGTGTTTCGTTTACTCGTTACAATGCGTAAGTATCTGTGAAGCGTAGTTCGAGTCCGCACTGGTGAGCTCCGCAAATCGAATCTTGAGCGCAAACATTTCAAATCCGATTTAAAAATAACAAATTTATTTCGCGGAATTTTTACAAACATGATTCATATCACTGCTGGCTTCGGTGTTGTCACAGAGTACACACATGTCTGCATCGCACCTTGCACAAAAACTTTCGCTGATAACGGTACCGCGCATCCCATCGACTTTTAGGCGTTGATAAGATAAAGATTATCTTTTTTCCACTTCGCTCAGGTACCGTTTGCTTCTGTGTTCAACCAGGAAAAATCACCGTCAACTATTTCTTTTAATTTCGTTTTACACTCGATCATTCAAATATTCTCAAAATGTTGTAAGACATCAACTTACAAAACACACAATCCGCTCTACAAATTTCAATTTGCATCAAGAAAGCAGGCTTACACAACAAACTACACTGAATGCTTCAAAAAATGCACGATCGCTTACTTTTATTCCTTGCAAACAGTTACTTCACATCACAGAAAATCCATCTCTTCACTGGAGATTGCTGTTCAACTTCCTTCAATCAGAACGGGAAATTACACAACACAATATCGGCAACCTGTTCCGCAACGACACCGGTACGAGATGAAAATTGAAACTAAACTAAATCGATAATACGCACTAAACCCCCTTTCGGGTGGGTCGGGTGTCTTATCAGTACGGTCCCACACCCGTTAGTGATAAGATAAACGGCAGGCCGTTATGGACCGTTTCGATTAAACCTGGCTGCGAACACGATATTACCGACCTAGTTTAGGAGAAGTATGCAGCCATTTTTCCTATGTTTGATTGGTGGGCACCTGATAAGTTAAATTCAATTGGGATACTTTCTTTCTTCAATTGGGATAGTTTCTCGTTACCAGTAACGAGGAAATTGTTGAGATAAAGCCTGTATCCGCATTAATTGGTAAAATTGGCCAAATAATTGACTGAGAATTATTTGGTGTATGCTTATTATTTGTTTTAAATTTCATAAAAATCGATGCATTACTTTTAACTGTGGATGAAAAACAAACAGACGTGGTTTTAAGCATTTTGTACAATCATGACCAATTTTCATTCGCATAATAGAAGGCTATTTTACGCTACAGTTTAAAGTTCTGTGATGATAATTATGAAATTTCGTTAGCAGTTTTTATTTGAAAAATTTCATTAACTTTGATCAATTAGTTTGAAAGCTACTGGTGTTGATAGGGGTGGCTGTTAGTGAAAATTTTTCGTGCTTTTCATGTGTGATGTTTGCCTATTCATAACTTTTGAATTTCTCTGCCAATTTTCATGAAATTGTCACAAAAAGTATACCTATAGTGGATATAGTACTTTCCATAGTACAATCGAAACAATAAAGGGTGCTGTGCTGACTAATTGCTGTCTGAAGGGCTAAAATCTCGTTCAGTCTTCTCAATACATGTTTCGACTATAAAATTCTTGATAGTGCATCGGTTTTTTTTTTAATTTTGCCTATGCAACAAATGTAGATTGAGAGGTTTGTGTTCAAAATTTCAGCCTTTGCCAAATTCAAAAGTTACAGCGCTGACAAGCAAAACTAGGGGCTGTACAAAATTTAATGGCGCACATTCTACTCTTTCATTGCTACAACAAAAAGTACTGCACCAATTCACATGGAATTTTTTAGGTGAAATGAACAAATCTTATGATGTTATTAGGCCAAATTTGAGCAATTTAGCGTATCTATTACAAAGCTATAGTTGTATTTCTGTGTCCCGATTATTGAGGATATTGGCTTTAGTGTTCATATACCGAACAATATTTGTAAATATTCCTATTCGGATACGCTGAGCTGCACTTCATAGTATATATGCAAATAGTCTTCTAGAGGTTCGATGAACTGAATATTATCTAGGTCGACCACAATATGACTCACTGTTTCAAAATCTTCTATAAAAATCAGCGAACTCCTTGATGAAAACCTACTATGAAGTCTAACATCAAGCAGCTCATCCAAGATAGAACGTTGTTGGGATCATTCTTCGACTCATTCTCAACACTTTCTTGTAATGTAAATACTAATTCAACGATTCTGAGATGCGTATTGTGTTCGACTGTGATGTGTATGCCCTTTTTCATTTTACTGCTTTTGAGGGGTTTTGATGACACAAACTACATTTTCGATAAATTTAAAGCAAGTTCATTTTAAGTGAGTTCGATAATTTTGAAGCAATCAAATAAGTTTTACTGTGTGATTTCAACGTAATTCAATTGAATGAGGTCAGATTGATTCAATAATCGATGTTTAGAAGAATCTCTTCTAACTAGCTCTTCGAAACAAAACTTATGTATAGCATCGAGCATGTCCATATTATATTTTTTGCCCAACTATCCTGGAACAGGTTCCTGACACACCGAGGTCCAATTTTGGGAAAAGCTGACAAAAACTCAATTTTTGGACATGTCTTATATGGGATACAGTATATTGAGCATTCATCCTTAATATGGGAAAGATGGATTGGAAATATTGATTTTGTATCTTGTTACAGCACTGAATAGCTGCTGATGGAAAAAGGGCTGAATTTTTGATAAGGAACACAAACAAGTTCAACAACTACAAAAGTCTATTGATATAAGCAATACAATTGCTTTCAAAAGTTTATTTATAAGTTCTTGTGTATATCAGACATCTGCAATGGAACAAGAGATCCAAATAACACTTTTGGCTTCAAAATTGACATTACATGTCATTAGTACGAAACATTCTTACAGTTCGACTTGAAAGTGTTTTACAAATCGCTCTCCGCTACTCCCCGCAGGGAGATTCCGCTCAAATGCTCGTCTATGTACGCAGAATCGGTTAAAGAAAAATGCAACTGCCAAGAGCTGCCAAAACAATAGCGCCATGGTGGTATGTGTTCAGTAAAATAGTATGAAAAACATCAATTTTGTTCGGATTTTGTTCGAAGAAATCGGCAAAAAAAAAATGCCTTTAAAATGAAATTGAGCGCTAAATCATGATCCAATAAACTCAGATACGCTAAAACTAGCAGACTACTATGATTTGGCAATTTTTGCCAGGTATGTATTTTCAAATCTGGGCTACTGTGTGACATTAGCACAGCTCTTCATTAATTCCTATACTTTTGGTTTTGTAGCTTTCGGTGGACCAGTTGTTTGGCTGCAAAATTCAGTCAATTTCGTAGATTGTTACAGTTACAGTAGTACAGTATACTTCCTAGATTGGATACTAACGGCTCTCATGTTCCTTTAAAAAGCAAACAGCTGTACACCAATCATCAAAAATTGCTTGTGCCGTCAAACATCGAGTAAAATACCGAAACGATGACTGTTGACGGCGCCGAAGTCTATCCCACTTGCGCACAAGTGCGAAGAGGTTTTCATTACCGGGGTGTGATTTATGCGCGACCGGTCAATATCGATATACATTAGGTTGTTGATGTTTACACCAGGATAATGGAAACAGTCGGTACATTTTAAAGATTCAATACGAAAACTGTAAAGTAGTTTGTTATTTGAGATTAGTTTGCTAATTGCAAGATCGTGGTATTTAGTGTGCTGAATTAGATAAAATACCGTAAGTTGCAATCAAAAAACCGTGTAGATTGTGTGTACTGCATAGTGCAATTAGTAATCAAAACCTTTCAATCTAGATTGTCGTAAATGATTGCTCGTGAGTAAGGTTGACTAAATGGACAAGGGTGGATCTGGTGTAGCAAAGTGTGAGTAGAAGGTAACAGAAAATGATAAAAGATAATTGAGAAATATTCATATGTTTGAGCATCAGAATTAGCGCAGAAGGTCAAATATTGTCATCGGTAATTCGCGCTTGATAGGGAGAACCATTTCTTGTAAGTAACTAATGAATAATTTAAATCACTAATTGTATAATGAACTCAAAAATACATTTCTAGTTTGAGCTGCGCGGAAAATGCCTGCTACAAGAAAATAGTTGTTTCCGATTCCGAACAATGAAATTTAGCTTCGATCCTGGCTGAATAAGGAAAAATGCAAAGAAAAAAGAAACTTTTATTATGTAAGATATAATACCCCGTTTCCGATGAATAATGGCGATACCGTAATACGGGGTATCATTGATCAGCAGCGTAACATTGATCGTCTTGACCGACCTCATGAAATGTTCAAACAAGCATTTTACGTTGATTCAGTTTCTACTATCGAATGGTATATCGTAATCTGCTATTATTTAGCTATTAAATGACATGTAATTCATGAAAATTGAATTACATAAACATTAAAATAAATGTATTTTTACAAAACTGTGTTTTATAACGCCATGAGATACATTGTCAAACATTCATGCTTGGCATGAATACTACATACAATATGAGGTTCGAAATCACTGTATTACTTCAATAAGATATCCTGGAATTGGATTTAATAAATGAAACTTCTATGAAAGTGCTCTTTTTTAATAAAATATACGATTTTTTAAAAAAAAGGCATTAATTTTCTTAAGATATTGCCTACCTTTAGGCGTTATTCGCAGTTTAGAGGATTTTAATCTTTAAATAACTTAAAAAGTACAAAAGTTGTAAGAATTTGGACAACATATTCGAAATCAGCATCCCCGAATTTAGTAAGTAAGGGTATTTTCAAAACAAACGAACATTGATCACTGACATGATCAATGTTACCCCAAATCAACAAAATAAAAAATTAGATTAAAAAGCTTATTTAAACATGTTTTAAAGTTTCACAATACTTTTTCGTGTAGCTTAACATATACTTAGAGAGCCAGTACTTGTTTTAAAAATATAAAACATGCAACGTTTGCTGTAACAAGAGAATTATTCAAGAAAGATCGAAAATTCTGATCAATGTTACCCCGGATTACGGTACGATCAACCTCTGCAAAAAATCTTCTCAACAAATCCCATAGACCCATCCTATTGAACTGAGGCCTAGCTTGGCAAAACAAATCTGGGCATTGGGGTTAGTTCATAGTTTTATTCTCGAATTTGATCTCAAAAACTAGCGGCAGCACGCATTCGGTGAGCAGCGAATTGTCCTTCGTCAAAGAGACTCAATAATCTCTGGATTATATTTACGACCATTTCTTTTAGAATGACGCTACAGATTAAAACGCGCTGGAATGATGGCATTTCGAAATTGCATCAGTTCCCACCAAAAGTCGACTTAATACTTCCAAATATTCTCGTTCTTCCTGCGTGTCAAGCCCAATCGAGTTTTCACACGAAGCGACTTCTTCGCTGTTTGCTTAACAAGCTCTTTTTGCATTTCCTCCTACAATACTTTTAATTCCCATTCCTCGCCCTGCATCCGGAGCTTGCGAAGCGCCTTTTCTAGCTATTCGCAGCAACTTTACCAAAGCGTCTGTTTTGGCAAATGCTTTGCTTTGCTTGTTCAATTCTCGCAAAAATCCTCGCAACACTATTCCAAACATTAGGAAGCACTTAGCATTCTAAAATTTCATTATAAGGACAAGATAGGGTCTTGTACCATTCGGGCAGGTGTACCTATTTTGGGCACTTGCCGCTGTAACTAAGTCAATTTCAAACCGATTGATTTGAGTTTTTGTATAGAGTTAGATACTGTACGTGCCTAACTCTATACAAAAATTCAAATCAATCCGTTTGAATTTGGCTTAGTTATAGCGACAAGTGCCCAAAATAGGTACACCTGTCCAAATGGTACAAGACCCTACGTGTTCAAAATTTCATTTACTTTGTTAAATTAAAAGAGTCGACTCTTTTTGAGGGTGAATCGAAAGCGATTCACCCTCAAAATTGAATCAGTTTCTACATCTCTGCTTGGTCCTCATAATACGCCTCCAGGTATGCAACCACACAGTATCCACATGTACATAGTTCATCAGATGACCAAACAGAAGAAAGCCTGTTATATATTTTGTACACCACCTAGTTTAGGAGCTCCAGATGAATGATTAAAGATTGGCTGCCGAATGCTTCTTTAGTTATTATTTCTTAATGTAGAAAGACTGTAGAATTTCTTACAAGTATTGACTTAACGGTTTTGAGGTGCACACATACAATAGGCTGTGAAGTGTATGTCCTCTTAAATGGTTGTGAAGTGGAACAATCTACCTTTTCGATAAATGAAGTTAATTTCTAGTTGTTAGGCATGTTTTCAACGTAAGTGAATAAAATAGGGTCCAATTGATCCAATCATCGATATTTAAAACAATAGGGGGATTCACTTAACAGCGTAAACTGATTGAACTGATTAAACATCGCGATCACCAAGGCAATCTTTGATTATTTCATTTGCAAAATCATGAAACATTTGAAATAAGCAGAAAATCATGGCTTACAAGCAATTTAAACTGTTTATTGAGTACCCCCAACCCAAGTAACCACGGTGCTTAAGCCTTATTGCATGCAGATATACGGTGTAGTTAAAGTCATCATTACTTTGCATGAACACTTAAGGTTGATTTAAAGTGGAAAAGGCAATTATGCGGCTGATTTTAGATTATACTAGGATAATCGTAATTTGATTCTATAATTGCCCATTCCCACTTTAAACCAACCTTAAGTTTGCATGTAAAGTAATGATTGCTCTAAAAAACCTTTATTAACACAGCATGCAATAAGGCTTCAGCACCATGGTTACTTGGGAATCTAATTTTATTAACTATTCGGAATAAAACATTTAGCACCTACATGTACTGATTATAATTTTTACTCTATACCCTAATTCCGGGACAATTAGTTTGGACCATCCCGTATGCTGCATATCCTGCAGAATATTGCATGCCGTTCTTTTCTTTAAGGGGCCGCTGTTTTTTTTTTTTTTTAATGTTCTTTCATCGGTCTCATCTTCGCTTTCATCATCTGATTGTAGTACGTCTTCTTCGGTTATGCGTTAATTTTTGTTTAAATGCTGTTGTCATTATATATTCTTCATCAAACTGGGCAGTTTCTGCGTTTTGTTTTCGTTTCAAGTGCTTGATTATATTTTTGCCCAAGATGATAAATCGTAATCTGTCGAGTGTTTGCAAAGATGTTGGATGGTCTTGAGCCCCACTATTCAGACGAACCATGGCCAAAAGGTTAAAAGAGGCAGATCGAAAAGCTTTCGGAGCTTTTGGGCGTCCAGTGCTGCTCACTCACAATTCTCGGTGGAAAATTCAAAAATGAAATCATGAGCTGTACCAACTGGTATAAAGAAGCGAATATTGTAAAGAGTAGAAATTACCGCAGACTTCAGTAGGCTGGACACGTAGTACGAATGTTGGGAAAAAGAATAACGAAAATGGAGAGACATCACCCAAAGATGGTGCTCTATACGCTCGGCTTTGGAGTAATGTTAGGTATTTTTCAGCAACAAGATATCAAGGTTGCTAACTTGAAAAGAATAAAATGGAACTATATACACCCGATTGATTTTTTGGACGGGTCTGGTTTTCGCTATAACTCAGTCAATTTTTAACCTATTTTCATGAAATTTTGTACACATGCACGGTGTTCCTTGGCACAATAATGAGTCACTTAAATTTGGTCTGAAATAAAGCTTATTATTAGCTGCAATCACATAAATTTATACATTTAGAACGTAAAGTATACCTTTATTATGGTGACGATACCATTTCGCACTTGAAAATCACTGAAGCTCGCTTTTACAGAGCTAGCGAAAGCAGCGCACGCACTTTCCGATATTCACAATCGAAGCGTTACTTTGACAGATGGTTTTGCGCCGAACAAAACAATATCGAAAATATGTATGTTTTGTCGTATAAGCCCGTGTGCGATACGTATAGTGACACAAAACAAATTAACTTTTCAACGAAAAATGATAATGGCTAACAAATGCTTGCAATTAGTTAGTATTTATCTATTAAAGTGAAAAGTGACTAATAATTGTGTGCAATGAGTGTATGTTAAAAATGAAATAAAGTTTAGTAAGTTACGCAATGACCCACATTAAACGCATAAAGGTAGGCACTTTCGCTGAAGATTTTCGACTGGAAATTCTGTTGTTTGTAGGTTATGTAGGTTCTGTTGTTTGTAGGTGTAGGTAAAAAATATCTTGTACACGTCCCTAATTGTAAAACTAGTCTCTTTTAGTTTACGCTTGAAAAAGGCCAAATCAATTAAGCCGAAACGTCGGGCAACGCCTATTTAATCGTTTGGCCAAAATCTCCAAAAAGTAGACAATTTATTAAAAATTTCGTCTTTCTGTCGCAAAAATATGCTGTCTTGTACCATTTGAGCAGGTGTACCTATTTTGGGCACTTGCCGCTATAACTAAGTCAATTTCAAACCGATTGATTTGAATTTTTGTACAGAGTTAAATACTGTACGTGCCTAATTCTATAGAAAATTTCAAATCAATTGGTTTGAAATTGGCTTAGTTATAGCGGCAAGTGCCCAAAATAGGTACACCTGCCCAAGTGGTACAAGACCCTGTTTTTGTTAACATCAATTTTAACTCAAAGCTATGTTTAATAAGCCTACCATGAATAAATGGAAGTGTTTTGTGAGTCATTTGATATACAAGACGTTGATGGGAGGCGATTTTTTGAAAGACAGTCCTTTTACCGAATTTTAATATATATCCAAAACAGCCAATATTTTCATGTAAAATTTGACACAATTGGCATAAAAACTTTCAAAAATTCTTCAAAGATATTCATACTATCGATTTACGTCAATAGTTCTTCCATTGAAACAGAATTGTAGCACCCTCAGCGATTGAAGGACGTGGATCCCATAGTGATCAACTTCACCCTGCTGATCAACTAGCCCCCAGATTACGGTATCCCAGTCCGTTAGAGCCTTGGGTTAAGAAGAGGTTTAGTGTCAGTCGCTCAGGGAGATAAGAGCAACTGACGCAACATAGTTAGGATTGGGAATCAAACCCACGACCGACCAACCGCTTATGAAGCGAAAGTATGGCCACGGGCCCTGGTAGCTATGATGTACCTAACTGAGATTGAAAAGGTTTGTTCCACGAGGAGGGCAAAAAGGAAGGTTCTAGGTGAGATGAGCGCAGAGCGGTCTGCAGCATGTAAAGCGGCAGAATGCGAGTCGATACAAACAGAAATGGGAGAAACAAACGTGAAGCACAAAACGCTCGATGCATTCCGCGTAGGCTCCTGTTCGACACAGTGGCGACATACAGTTCTGGAGCTCGATTTAAATAGGTCGTATGTGCTTTTGTCGATATAAAATTCGATCAGTTTATTTTAGGTATTGTAGCAACACAGAAGATATTTTTGAGACTTTTAATGATGGAACGGAAAGCTTATTTTGTGAGGATTCTGCTGTATGTATCAACTTTGTTCAATTTCAACGGTTTTCGTTACAATAAGTAAATTCAACTGATCGAATTTTTAATCGACAAAAGCACATACGACCTATTCAAATCGAGCTCCAGAGTTAATTGGTGATTTGGAACAACTTATCAACGATATTATAACACTTTGATTCATTGCCCAAAACCCGGAGTCCTGTATTTGTCATCGTAAATAACTTAACTCAGATAAATATACTCGTAAATTTATTGGAGCCATCGGAAATGGCCGAGGCACTGCCCTTCCTTTCGAGAAACATTCAACCACGTACTAATTTGGATTACATATCAACGGGAAATGTGCCGTCATAATCATCTTTTCGGGGGTTAATTCGTATGTGATACCCGTGCAGCAACATCAAACATACAGCGAAAGACGATTGGCAATTAAGAGAGGATTACGATTTTCTCATTGATTCTAATGATTTGATGTTGCTAAATGGGCCCTACATAAATGGAGAGATTTGCTCATGTGAGGAAAATAGATGCGGGGCAAAACGATACGGTTATTAGCTTGAGAGCGCGTGCTACCATGCTCGATTCTGGCTGGCTATCACCCATCATACAGAAAAGTAAATAGCTAGTTCATAAGGAGAAGCAAAATATGGCTTATCCTTGTTAATGCTAGTGTACGAGCAATGAGGGAGACAGAGAAGGAACTGTTTGTGATATCAACGACGTGAGAGCTAGTGTATGAAGTGATTTCAGCGGGATTTGAGACAAGGAACCTTTATAGCATGTGAATTGTTTTCTTGGTGGAAAAACAGTTTTCGTTTGGAAAGTCACGCAAGAACCTCAATCACCACAATGAAAATTTCATTCAATTTCAAACAGGAAACATCTCCAGAAAAACGATAAGCGTTGAAAATACAAAAACGATAGGAGAAACCCACACGCTTCCCCATCAAATCATGCCTTGTATTATGTTTATTCAAATGATCACTCTATCAGTCCCCACCCAACACTTCACGGAAAATAAGAAAAAAGACATTATGTTCATTATTTCATTTTTTATTATTTTCCTTCGCTTAGGTACCCACGTTCACCGATGTCATCACGCGACAGCTTTTACGCGAATCGCATCACATCCTCATCAAATCATGACCAAACGCTTCCACGGATATGCCAGACAATTCCAGGACGAATGCCACGCACCAACCGATGCTTATTTGTTTGCTGCCATCACCCTCATCAATGAACGAGTGAAAGTCGTCGAACGTTGTCTCTGGTGTGGTGGCGAATCAATTGGAATGGAAATCAGCGGCACCGTTATTTTTTTCCCTCCGGATCGCAGGCATTCAAAACATATGCGATTCGTGGACTGTGAGGAAATGCGGTCTTGTTCGAACCACCAGTTCAGTAATCATGTGCGTCCCCACGGGACCAAGAATGTCCTAATTTGCATATTTCAGTCGTTTCATCACCGAGGAAAATGAAAATGATCGGCGGGCGTAAGAACTGCGGTCGTAAAATTGATATTGTTCAATCAGTGAAGGGCTAGTGCGTGCACTTTTGTAAGGCTGGGATTCGAACGATGATTACTGTTCGAAACTGCCGGAAAATCATAATGTGCGTTATCTTGCACAGATTATTCATGCAATGAATTTATTATTTTAGAAAACCGTTTCTTGCTTCGATGAGTGAAGTAGAGCTCTTTTCAATAGAGCTTCATCTGCGTCGATCTTGGGGGCAATGTTCTTATAGTTTCTCCAAACGATTAGGGTTCACAGGGCTTGAACCGCGTGCTGATAGCTCGTTTGCAGCCGGCCACCCTGGTTTCCCCTTAAATATTAGTTTTTGCAGTTCTTTCTTTCGGCATTTGCACTAGGGAATCGCGCCACTTGGGCGGTGGCTACTATTTTCGTCTGTTTTCCACTATAACTCAGTCAAATTTGAACCAATTGACACAATTTTTGGAATGCAGTGAGATAGGTATAGTATCTACCCGTGTACAACATTTCAAGTCAATTGGTTCAAAATTGACTGAGTTATAGTGGAAAACAGACGAATATAGAAGCCACCGCCCAAGTAGCGCGATACCCTACTTGAGTATGACGAACTGTTTATTTTTCACAATATTCGCTTTTTTATAAAGTTGCTATAGCACGAACATCTTAGTGTCACAACGAAAATTGTGCGTAGCAAGTTGCGTTAAATATCAAAAGACTTTTGATCTGCTTCTTTTATTCCTTGCATTTTTGCAGTACCTACTAATATAGTTTGTATTTGCAAGTTACGACCTTAACTGGTGAGGGAACGTTCATAAATTACGTCCAACATTAGGGAGAGGGTCTAGAAATGTGTGACAGTACGTTAATTAGGTATAGGAAAAAAGCGTGACAGAAGGGGGAGGTATAGAAATCCCGAAAAATGATGGACGTAGTAAATGAAATGCCTTCTCATTTCGCGGCGAATGAAACTGCTCAATGTCTCCAGTGTTTCAAAACACACTTCGTTTGAACTTAGCCGCAAGTCATCTACAGCTCTACGATTGATACCTACTTATGAAACCAACATCGTTGGCATAAGGAGTGTATCGTAAAGTAGTTGAAAATGTTTACAATAGACTCAAAAATAGTTTAATACAACTTTTAAGTAATTTTATTTTTGGAGATACTGTATAAACCCTTGAAAAAATAAATGGCTTTTATGATTTTCTAAAAATGTTCTTTTAACTGGGTTTTAACCTAGATTGCTGAACACATGTTTTTAAATTTTTGCACACCTTCTAAAAAATTAAAATTGCGAAAAAAGTTTGATAATGTTTGAATATTGTTAACTTTTTTGTGAAAAAATAATTAGCTCTAGAATCCACATGATATAGGCAAATTATATTTTTCAAGAAAAATCTCCACTGCATTTAAGCGCAATTCTTAAAAATGAAAAATGGCCATTTTTGGGGAACCCCTTTTTTCTATGCTCCTCCAAATCATGTTTACGCAAATAAAAAATACATAAAATGAAAAATTCGCATTTTTTCAATAGGGTATGTTTATTAATTTATAGACGAGTAAGTTAGAGCGAAATTTGGAATTTTATAACCTTTTGAGATATCAAAAGCAGAACTTCAAAGTTTGACCAAAAAATAGACGTTTTTTGGAACGGACCATTTTGTAGATATAGGAGATTTTGCTATCGAAAATATGAATTTTGAAAGTTGGCGTTGAATGATATATTATGAGTACATAACTGCTGGTAGTTGTAAGATTTTAAACGCGTTATTCGGTTTCAGAATGGCAAAATTAAGCGGACAAGGAAATTTTCCTTTCCAACCGATGCTTAATTGTATACTGATCAATTTCGCCCCAAATTTCCAATTTAATGATATTTGGAGTTATTTAACTTAAAGTTTAAATTTGTTGAACAAAATTCTGTCACGTGGTTCCATGGAGATCCACTGGGTACTGATTTTACAGAAATTCTTTTGGCAATATTTGGAATTCCACTAATGTTATCCGTAAAAGTTGTTTTAAAGTGATCAATTTGACCCCCCCCCCCCGGATTACGGTACTTCGCTACTCTTGTAGCTTTCGACCACTATACCGATAGATTCAAAACTAGAATAAGAAATCTGCCAGGAATCAGTGACTTCGTAGTGCCCTTTGGCTCCGACGATGACCCACTAAACCGAGCCTTCTCCACTAGAGAACTCACTTTCGCATTGGGAATTAGTAGCGGCAAATCAGCCGGCCCCGATAACATCGGGTATCCGATGTTACGGCATCTGCCTGCCTCCGCCAAAACCACTCTCCTGGAGATGATCAACCGTATATGGCAGGAAAACTCCTTCCCCCAGGAATGGAGAAGAAGCATCGTAATCCCGATCCCCAAATCCAACGTTCAAGCAAGGGATCCCACCTCGTTCCGCCCTGTTTCCCTTACCAGTTGTATGGGGAAGGTGGTCGAAAGAATGGTCAACCGGAGACTAAGGAAGAAGCTAGAACAGGACAACCGCCTCGGACATTACCAGCACGCCTTCCGTCCAGGTTTCGGGACGGATGCTTATTTCGCGTCGTTAGGTCATCTGCTACACGAAGTCCACTCAAGGTCAACATGCCGATTTGGTTTCCCTCGACATCTCCAAGGCGTTTAACCGAACCTGGACACCCCTCGTTCTCAAGCAGCTCCGGGAGTGGGGCTTCTGCGGGAACCTCTTGGCCTTCGTTAAAAACTTCCTCACCGACCGGACCTTTCGGGTCTGGATAGGAAACGTATCGTCGTCGGAGTTCTCGGAAGAGACCGGAGTTCCCCAGGGCTCTGTCTTGGCCGTAACGTTATTCCTGGTGGCCATGAACAGTCTGATTGCCCATCTACCGCCCAACGTCTACGTTTTCATATATGCGGATGACATTCTGCTGGTGGCCGTTGCCAACACGCCAGGGCGAGCACGCATCAAAATTCAAGCTGCTGTCAACGCGGTATCGAGATGGACTGCATCCGTCGGTTTCACCTTATCAACATCAAAAAGCGTCGGCGGACACGTTTGCCGCTACAGGCATCAGCTCGGAAGTCCTGCGATCTCCATCAACGGGGAGAACATCCCAAACAAAAAGATAGTGAAGGTGCTGGGGTTCTCCATAGACCGACAGCTCAATTTTAAAGAGCACTTCCAAAACATCAAAGCCAATTGTCGGACCAGGATTAATCTCTTGAAAACCATATCCAAGCCCCACCGTACAAACAACTGGGATCTTCAGCTACGAGTGGCGCGATCCATTATTGACAGTCGTCTATTCTACGGGCTCGAAATCTCTTGCATTTCCCGTCTACTCCTCAAGGACATACTGGAACCAATATACAACGGATACGTCAGGGTTATCTCTGGACTCCTGCCTTCCACGCCCGCAGACTCCGCCTGTGCTGAGATTGGGAACCTTCCGTTTCGCCACAAAATCTACACAGTCCTATGCCGCAAAGCTGCCGCCTACGCGGCCAAAACCTCGGGATCCGACAGGATCTTCTTATTGGAAGAAACGGACAGAATCCTCCGCATGGTTGCTAACAGAAATCTCCCCTCCGTGGCCAAGGTGCACTGGAACGATCCAAAAAGTTGGACAACAGGTATGCCACACGTCGATAGCCGAATCAAGAATAGCTTCAGACGAGGAGACAACTCTGTCGCCCTAAAATCTGCAGTCCTGAAACTGGTTGGTACCAAATATCCCCACTGCGAAGTCAGATACACCGATGGATCACTCTCGAGGAGAGGAGTGGGGATTGGAGTTCACGGTCCCGGAATTTCCGTTAGTCAAAGGCTTGCTCCAGAGTGTTCAGTCTTCTCTGCGGAAGCAGCAGCAATCTTTGCAATCTCCAAACAGACAAACCGAAACATCCTTGGATCCAGGGCATCATCACTGCCCTGCAAACCAGTACAACCCTCGCCTGGATACCGGGACACTGCAATATCCCCGGCAACGAGGCAGCCGATCGGCTGGCCGGAGTTGGAAGCGAAGGACCACTCTTCACCTCTTCACAAACACGATTCCTCTGGATGACGTTAAGCGATGGATCACCAGTGCCGTCTGGATCCACTGGGCTATGCAATGGGACCGAAACTAAACCGAGCTTCGGAAAATCAAAGGAAAATCAAAGGAACAGTGTCCAGATGGGCAGACCTCATCTCCCTCCAGGATCAAAGGAAGATCTCCCGTCTCAGAACCGGACATGTCCGCTTCGCTTATAACTATGGATATGGTCCTTTCCGAGTAGCCTGTGATGTCTGAGGAGTCCATCACTCCGTCGAACACGCCATATGCAATTGTCCTCAGTACCAATACCCTCGGCAAGTTTACGGAATCTCAGGTAGCATACGAGATGCCCTCGGCGATGATGCTGCCTCCATCTCAGCGTTACTCAGTTTCCTGAAGGATGCTGGTTTGTACCAGCAGATATAACCCTGTCACAAGTACCCATCCGAATTGATGAAAGATCCCCTCGAAAATCTGACCCTCTCGGAGAGGCGTCTGGGCATCCCGGGAACCCCAACCCGGGTTGTAAGTCCCAACTCAATACCGGTTACAACCAAAAGTCAAGAAAAAGCGCAGATGCAACTGACCCTCTCAGCGAGCAGTCTGGGCATCCCGGGCACCCCAACCCGGTTGTAAGTCCCAAATCTGCCGCTGCGGACAGATTTTAAAAATGGTCAAGAGCTTGAACCACTACAATTTTCCCACACCTTTTCGGGAAAGGCCATTCCAAAAGTTGTATCCCCAAACAGACTGGACAACCCATCCGGCCGGGGCAGTTTCGCCTTTCCGGTGGACCACCCCCCTCCCAACGTAACAATCCAAATGGGCAACTCACCTGAAGCAGCTGCCCCTAGAAGAGAAGGAAGGTCAGCACGGAGAATCGTAACAGCGGTACCTACTCCACTTGGAACTACTCGGGCTGTCAGCTTCTCCCCCAGTCTCTCTTAGGAAAAAGAGTGACAGCCTCCGGCCTCTGCGGCGAGGCATCCGAGAAACGAACAGCCACGAAGACCAACGCCTATCCTGGTCACGGGCCAGCTCCTGAAGCATGCGGTAATCCATCGATGAAAAACTGTCGACACATCCCGTGCTGGATGCTACGGACTCATACTGATTGCTGAGTGATACAAACACCGAGGTTTCGGCACCTTCCTCACCAATTCCTGCTCTTCCAGATCCACCGCGTAGAACCCGTGCCAGGGGTGGGATTCCCGCGTCAGCGTACCCGTCTCCAAGGTGCCAATGGTTGTAACCGTTCGCCAACTACTCTTGAGAATTTACAAAACTCGGTGGCTTACGCGCCACTCTCAAAGAGAGACCACCGGTCGTGTTTGATTTGCCCGACTCTATTAGAGACTTTTATCTCAGAGGATAAGTTGAACGGCTCTCGGAAAATAGGCATAATTTCTATGAAACTAAAACCCAATCTAAAACTTCATCAAAACGCTATTAAATCTTAAGGAAAGCGGAAAGAAAACAACTAATTAAACGGAATAAACATAATAGCATAGTGAGTAATTTTATTAAAAGAAGTCAAACGTACAAGAAAATAATCTAAATTCATTTACTTAAACTCAATAAAAACATTCATTCGGGTTGGACTAATTAACAAAACGTACGGAAAGAAAGTTTCATGGCCATGAAAGATACAAACATACCTGCGCAGGATTTTACTCGATAACGGCGATGATGCAGCTCGGTGACTCGATGATGTCGACGCCTGAAGCTTGGAGATGGCGACAACTGGCGTATTCGTGCTGGGTTTTGGCGCGCAGTAACGACGACGAGACCCGTGTGCAATATGGCCGATCAACGTTGCGGAGGGAGTGGCGGCTGGACGGAAGCTTCCGGTTTTACGATGATCGAGAGTGTCAGGCGAATGCCGTTAGATTCCCGGGATGGTCTTCACCAGTCCATACAAGAGTAAACAGAGCCCAGCGACCCGGCTTCGCGTACTAATATTCCTACTAGGCCGAGCGGGGAATGCTACTACTTCTATTTCCTGGATTTGGACCAGGTTCGTGGCGTGCAGTTGGCGACACGCTGCAACGAACCGACTCTCGTTCTCCGGTCCACGGGGAGTAACGTACCGGACCTTACCTTCGGCAATTGACGACCGACGGGAGAATTCGCTGCTTGGATGGTCTAGCGATTACACTCGCGCCTCCGTTTAGCTACCTACTCGAGGCGGGCCTTCGCTGGACACACGGGTCGCAAATATCCAAAACGGAAATGGCGGTTCAGTCCACCAACGGTTCCCCAATTCGGCGATGACGATCGCCGAACGCGATTTACGAAAAACCAGCCGTACGAAAAAAGCGCAGCGCGCTGCAAGTCCAACACGAAATCACATTAAACATTACCATTCACACACAACAAATTGACTATAATTACCTTTTTTCGTAGTCACAGAAATAACTCACAAACTGAGCAGAATCGCGAAACAAGACGGACCTCAGTCCACTATTTTTAATAAAGAACAAAATACAAAAGACGTTTAACACAACTTGTAATAAACTCACTCACTAAAATTTACCTTAATAATCACAATTATACGGAACAAATTATTGTCGCGCTTATCTTAGATTCTCAACAAGTTGCGTTCGAAACGCGCAGCATCAGATCGCGCCAGACCGCGCACGTATGATTTACACACGGTGTGCACCTTGGCTAAAACTGTTTTTGCAGCCGCCGGGTGGGAGCTGTCATGAATAATCAGCCGCCGTATACAAATCAAACGGGGCGCAATCTTTTCGCGATAAACGACGGCTGGTTGAGATCATCAGCATCTGAGTGATTAAGCTGGGATGCACAATATCTCTATACTTTACAAAAAACTGAACGGAAAGTAAACTTCAAATACTTAATTCGCGCACTTCTGCTCTCCAGCCGATCTCGCAGCGAAATGGCAGAGTCGAAGTTGCGCTTCGTCCAAGAAACTATGCCGCTCTTCAAAAGACAAATCCAATTCAATTATTCAACTATTACCTAAAATTGCGCCAACAAAATACGGATGGCCGCGAAGAATATTTCGCGCCATCGAAATATCTTATTGGCGATGTTACACAAATGCTCGTTACATAACTTAGTCGGGACACAAACCATACACGAACGATATTCTCAAATGATCAAAATCAAACTCAAAGAAATTCCAATTGGATTTTACTTGAAAAGATAAAAACGTCAAAAGCTACAAATTAACAACAACTTTATTTTGCTTAAAAAGATAAAAAACGTCAAAACGTTACATCACACCACCCAGTTTTATGAAAATTTGATCAGAGAAACTGATCAAATTTTCATAACTCACAAAATACGCAAAAAAAAACTGCACAGTTGAATCAAACTTAACGTAAAACACAAAACTTATGTCCAGTTTACATTGATGGTCATAGAGCAATTAACAACACGGAAAGACTCGAACACGACTACCACAAAGGGAATTCTCCACTGTCAAACAACTTACATAATCGTTACTCGTTGAACGATTACCACAATGGGAACTCCTCAATGTCAATGAACTTACATAGCCGTGATCTTAACGTAACGGAACTACAGTTAGTTGCATCATCAACGCCTTCGTTGACGCATTCGCAAATCTAACTGTTTAAACTCGGATTATCAGAGTCCATCAGCTCATTGCGTCTGACCTCCTCTCTGATTTTCCTTAACGTAACGGAACTACAGCTGGTTGCATCATCAACACTCTTGTTGACATAATCGCAAACCAAACTGCTTAAACTCGGATCGTCAGAGTCCATCAGCCCATTGCGTCTGACCTCCTCCCTGACTCTCCTTAACGTAACGGAACTAAGCCGCAGCTGATTGCACATCAAAACTCTGTTTGACTCATCTGCAATCAAGTACTGCATAAACGTAAGCAGAAATAAATTCTAAACATCAAACTTAATTTGACAAAACTCAGAATCTGCAAAAAATAACGCACAGCTCTATGTAAACATCCAATGTAAACTGACAGCATAAAATCTTGCATGCAAGTTCTACTACCAACTGCAACGAAACGAACGAAACGTACTGTCAACGCGAGTGACATTCGCGCTGTCACCGACGCGAGACGAAACGGAACCGAAAAAGAAATAAAAACAAAACAATGGTCATCGTCGCTACGCAAGTGGAAGGAAAACAACTAAATTCATAAACCGGGGGAGTATTCACTACTTTTCCTATTTATATAAAGAACTCATTGCTTTATGTGCTATTTACAGGAATTCGTCGACGGACTGCAACAAGCGTCAGCGGTATCGGTAGAAAAAGGTAATGTAACAGTGAAGTTTCAGTGATGCAAGATGGCGAAATCTTTCTTCGCGACGACGTCGAAAAAGGTAAACATCGCTAATGGAAATTGTTTCCATTATCGATGCGACCGATTGATTGATAGATTTTTATTGCGGTTGTTGTCTGGGGAATGTACCCGAGACTGATCACAATGATTTTGGTTTTTCCGAGTTCAATTACAAACTGCAACAAAACTAACTAAAAAAATTATATTTATAAAGCTTTTTAATTAATATTTTCTATTTACAGGTTTCCAGACGACAGTTCTGGCAATTCTTTGACGGCAGTTAGGAATAAATCCGGAATGGAACGAGAAAGAACTGCTTGGCTCCCGCGGACGGTTTTCATCATTTGGAACGCTAGTGAGGTACCTGATCCTCATGGATTCCAGATGATCCACTAGCCGACGAGGGAATTATATCGCGCGGTGAAAAAGATGGAGAAAACCCGATGACGGCAGATGAAAGTACGCGAGATGGAACTCGAGGACATTATTTGACGACGGAGAAGTTCATCCCATGGATACGCAACGGCGATGAAGCTAGACGTTATCGCGACGAAAAAACCGGATCAACGGGTGAGTCAGTTTACTTTTTCTACTAATTCTAGATTTAGAGCTAACGTAGTATAAGGAAAAAGAAACTAAATTAGCCACGTAAGCCTTTACGCTAACCAAAGCAAAATATTTAGCGAGAAATATTTGGTTGGCTTGCTTAAAGCAGTCATCCAAACACGTCAAAACAACAACAAAAAGTTTTTGCATTAACACAAAATTTCATTGATCGAATTCAATGGTAATTTTGCTTAAAAAGAGAAAAACGTCGAAACGTTACATGGTCTCCTGGAACAAAGAAAACCGTCAAGCTTTTACTCTTGCTATTCGAAACTGGGGGCCCCTTCCCCGTGACCACACATGTTTATAAATCAGTATTGGAAAAGTGTCGTGGTATTGTGCGTAAGTTACGTAACACATAACATATTTAACGGATTGTTGGGAATAAATTGATTCAACTCTAGCAGCTCATACAAAACAAATTGATTTTTTTTTTACAAAAAAATGTGTGCTTACAACTAAAGGGCTAAATAACATAAGATTTTAAAATTTGTTTTACATATTACATAGTAAACGATTCTCACCATAGGGAAATCTGGACTTCAAGATTTTTAGTAACATCTTCTCCCTTATATTATATTTTTTAATTCAAAGCTGAATTAGTGACATGTTTTCTTTTACTTCTGCTGCTTTTTCCTTGCGTTAAACGCAATGTTGGAAGTGGCGCGCTGTATAGGTAAATCCAACGGAAGCTAGCGATCCCTCCGCATCTGGTGGCAGGAATAAGAACCCTATGAAAAACGTGACTCCTCCAAAATTTCACATGGTGCATGGGCAGCTCTGATTTATGTGTTTATTTTGAGGAGCTCTTGCTATGCCTCCGGCGGGCGATCTTCCGAATTTTTTGTTAGCTGGCCAATCCGGTATCTGTCGGCATGGGCATCAAGAATGATGATAATGGAAGTCATTGCAAATGGAAAATAGCAACTTCTAGAGCAAAAAATGAGTAAAATTTGACGACAAAAATTGATTTCTTATGTAAACAAACGATTTTCCCCTTATCTCACCAAGCGCCTCTACAATTGGGGGTAATTTGGATTAGCCTATAGAGTACCAGGTGTACACAATACTGCGCGTCACTTCCGACATTGTGTTTAACCAAGTGTTTAACACTAGGCAAAAGCAGCGGAATTAAAATAAAAAATGTGTTTAATTCGATTTCGAACTGAAAATATAATAGAATCTTGCAATCTCTAAACAATGATTTTTTAATCGCTAACTTTGAATAGGCCGTTTCCCCATTTTTTCTCAATAGGTACCGTAATCGGGTCAAATTGATCACTTTAAAACAACTTTTGCGGATAACATCAGTGCCAATTCAAATATGGCCAAAAGAATTTCTGTAAAACCAGTACCCAGTGATTCTCCATGGAACCATGTGACAGAATTTTGTTCAACTAATTTAAAATTTAAGTTAAATAACTCCAAATATCAAAAAATTGAAAATGCCACTTCGGGGCGAAATTGATCAGTATACAATTAAGCATCGGTTAGAAAGGAAAATTTCCTTCTCCGCTTAATTTTGCTCTATTAAAACCGTATAAAGCGTTTAAAGTCTTACAACTAATGAATTCAATACTTTAAATGCAAAATTAAATTTTGAAATTTTCTCTTAAACGCCTAAAGCTAGGCAAATTCGTTTGAAATAAGTGATTTCTATCACAATTAATGACTATTTCATCATAAAATAACCTTTTTTGACTATTTCATGTTCTGATTAGCTACATAACTTACCAACCAAGGCTCCACAAAAATATTAAAACAGAGAGTTTACGGGAAGTCCTATTAGCAATCGATTGTTTAGTAGCAATGGTTTCAGCAAAATGAGAAATACATAGCAAATTCCTAAAAAATAAGGCAAAACAAACTTTTTCTGAAAAATTAAAAGTCTACACTGATCTCTAGACATCTACGAACCAGATGACGTAAAAAGTTTAAGATCATTATGACGCTTTAGAGTTCCTAGTATAGAATTACAATGTAATGTAGTACCCGAATGATCAATTTCACCCCGCTGATCAATTTGACCCCGGCTTACGGTACTCACAAAAACTTCAAAAGCTAGACTTTGCAAATACTGGCGAGAGTGAAAAAATGGACAAATTGGAGTTTGCGAAAAAGATACACCTCTTCTCGGCGAGACTCAAACTCACGACTTCTACTCACTAGACAGGCGCGTTACCACTATATCACGAGAAGACTCGAAGATGCAGATGAAAAGCAGGCTTTGTTCCGGTGGAGGCGTTACGCCAAGATAAAGAGGAAGAAGATGAACTAATTCTTTTTGAAATTTTAAACACATTTGCATTTGATTCAAACGTTTTGTAATTAGTAAAATGTGATGGGATAAATATCAATTGATTTTTTTTTTGCATTTATTTTTTCAAATGACGCATTTTCAAATATGTTATACTTCTTATTAGTTATTCCCACAGTCAGCGCAAGTATGCCTATCCATATCAGCTCTTTCGAGTGAAAGCCTTGCACCTACGTACTTATACTTACCGCCTTCGAGGAGCGTCTTGAGCAGCGAAAACCTCACGCTTTATTTTCGTGCCAACTAACGCCGGTAAGGCATCCAGCCAAGAAAAGATAATAAATAAATTATCTTTTATGCTTATGTGCAATAAATTAATAAATATTAAACCTTCATTAAGTTCCATTCCTTTCCTGCTTATTCTCGTCTCAGAGTACCCGACAAAGAAGGATGACTTAGTTATTCCGATTTCCCCAACTATAATAATGTAGCAAGCAGAGCAGAATCTGGGCACACCAAGTGCCGCAGCCTTAATTCCCAGCTAGTCAGCCAACGGGGAAGGCAACCGAAGGCTCAAGAAAATAATCTTTTTAGTTGCCTTTATTGCGGTATCGCACCGCGTGTGTGGAAATAAGGCTTGCTGGGAAGTGTTCGATGCTTCCGTGCGTATAAAAACTGAACCAATTTTCCCGGTGTTTCCACTGTCAGGAATATGCTGTTGGCGTGGTGGAATGCAAGTGAATGGGGATTTTTCTTCTTTTCCTTGACGTACCGGCTCGGCTGGTAAAAAATCTGATTCTTAGCTTGGCGTTCTGAGTGAACTTACACATATATCAACGAACTATTTAGCTGCTTAGCAATTGACCATATTCGAAATCATTTATTATTTATCGCTGCCCTTAAAATGTCAGTTTATAAAAACTTGCGTAGGTATTCTTCCCTAATTTTGAAGGAAATTTTTGATAACGGGAAAAGCCGCTTTAAATTGTTTCCTCGAAAATATTACATTTAAAACATTAATAAAAGCCTGGATTTTTTTCTGACCTAGCTCAGTAATGCATATGCATACTTTGAAGTTTGCAATGATAGTTAACTTCTCTGATGGCACTTAATTCCACTTACCAAATGGATGGGCAAGTTGTTTCCAAGGGAATAAATCTTCCCCTTATCGAAGCTGATACAAAACTTCTACCATAGTTATGAAAGAAAACTGTTCAAAAACGCTCCATGTCAAGGTGTGCATTTGGTACGCTACCGTTGCAGCAAAAGTTTTAATTATCACGACCAGCTCCATCCAGGAACAAAGTTAGGAGTGGTCGAAAAGCGGCAAGAATATGGCAAAATCTTAATGAACGCCAAACGAAAACTAGTTTGGCAGGGAAAGCCATCTATTTCCTACCCTCCTGCGTCTCTCTGCACTTTACCTTGCGGCGTTTTATTTGGACCTCCACGAGATCGGAAAAACTGCCGTACGGAAGAGACGACATTTTGCCTCACCCTTTCGCTACCCTTCCCGCCAAACTACCTACCATTTTCAGCTCGAGAAGATTGCTTGCTGTTGCTTCTGCGCTCGGTCCGAGATAAGATCATTTACGGAAGTTTAAGTCTTTGCTTCTGCTCCCGGTCCAATTAGATGCATTTTCTTTCTAAAAAGTCCCATCCCGAACGTCCCCCTTGCGCCAGTCAGCCACTTTTCGTGAATGTACGAACAGGCGGGCGGAAATGCTTTTCGCTATAAATAAATAGCCCGGTAAAAGGGCGACGCGTTGCACGGCGGCACCTTAGGAAAGTGCACACATAAAACTGCATAAACGATAAGCGAAATGAATTTTCATTAACGAAACAGCATGGAAGATGGATGCGTTTTTTCTGCTGGTAGCGTTTGAAAGTTTCTCTAGAAGGTTTATGATTAATTAAAAGCAAGATAGTTTGAAATGACTTTTATTAAGATTTATTTGTGGCAAAATGGTTATGATAATCGATAGATTTTGTTAGAGGAGGATTTCTTGGGTGAATTTGAATAACGTTGGAGCATTATGTAATCGACGTCAAACAGCTGAGAACATTGCCATTTGGTTTTCTTTGCAAATCTGTCATGCAAGATTTCATATCCAAAATTTCATCATTTTGTTGTCCGGAATCAATATATTCTCCGCATTTATAAAAACTCAGGGTGTGGATTCCTATTTTGCCATTCCAAACAATGCAACACCCATCGACATGCTCGTTTTTGTGATTAAATGCATACTAACTCAGTAGGTGAAGCTGCAAAATGGTGAGTTGACAATCAGGAGTTCAACACAGCTCTGGTCCTCACAAGTTCCTACCTCATGCTTCCACGGATCAAGCGATGACAAAGACCGCCAGCTAAGAGTTGTGTGCTTTGCTGGTAGTGCAGCCTGGGCACTGGTTCTCGTCGGCTAGATTGAGGAGATACGACCCGAGCCACAGTGATGCGGCTCCATACAAAAGGTGGCGAAAAGTCTTAACATGAATTATATACCTTCACAGCTTATCAAACTTTGTTATTTATTAGAATTAGTTACCAAGAAGACATTTTGACATCCCATGAGTCACATTGGCCACTTTCAGGACTCCTGGTTCCTCCGGGGAAGAGGACAATTTTTGGATATTTTTAGAACCCATCTTGCAACACGCCATTTTTCATGATTTAAAAAAATAGGTCCAGTAGAAATCCTTTCCGAACTTTTGGGCGAGATTGGCCACTTTCAGGACCGTTCCGGAATCCTGGTTCCCTTGGGGAGGAGGACAATTTTTTGGATGTTTTCAAATCCCATCTTGTAACACACCATTCTTCATGAGTTTTAAAAATATGTACACTAGTAGTCATTTCAGCACCTTTTCTAGATGACCATCTAGAAAACAAGACTCTACCCAAAAAACAAACGAATGAACATGTGGAAGTATACGGAACCGTCTTAGATTATTTTCTTAACCCTCTAATACCCAATCCCGCCTTTAGACGGGGTATAGTTTGAGCATTTTTGTAATTTTTGTTTCGCGGAAAATCATTTTTTTTATATTTTTGGCTGATATTTAGGACTGTTCTGTATATCTTAAAATGGTTTTTGGTGTATTTTAAAGCGTATTAACATTTTTTTAAAATCATTGAAAAATTGATGTTTTAGTCACCTTTTAGAAGTCATTATTTATTTTGCATTGAATCGCTACAATTAACATATTTTAAAATTTTCCCAAATCATTCTATCCTTGTTTAATAGCTTAAGGGAATCGAATACACTCTAAAATTATTTTCCTTAAAATTACACGGAAAATAAAATTTTCTGTCAAAAAAATTTAAAATAATAATATTTCAACAATAATCATAAAATCTCAAAATGTTTTTATCTCCAAAAATCCGTTCCCCAAATTGGCTTCCAGGAAAAATATAAAAGTGTGGGGATATTCAAAAATCAAAATTAGAAAAATCAAAAACTGAAATTCACGAAATCGAGAATTAAAGAGAATCATCTTCCAAAACATGTTTAAATCGATTTTAGATGACGAAAAATGATATTTAGATCAAAATCAAAAATTTGGGTATTAGAGGGTTAAATCGCGGCTTTATAAAACAACTGTTAATATTTGTGTTATATAATGTTATATATTGTGTTAAAACTAAGCTTGATTATTAAAAAATACTGAAATATAAATCAGTTGGTGTGTTATAATTGAGTTCCTCAAATTGCTCAATATGTCATTAAATAAAAAAAATTAGTTATACATTTCGTTTGATCAGTAATTATTTTTAAACTTTTAATTTTTCTTTTTGACTTATCCCAAAAAAAAAAACAGAAAAAAATAAGAATAATATTCATTTGATATCAATGGGTGAATCGATTGCTAACGACGATGATAATCATGATGAAGCTTGTCGAACATATGACAAAAATTTTTAATGACAACAGGTTGAAGGACAAAAGGTCGAATGGATAAAAGATTAAATGGACAAAGAGTAGAAAAGGCAAAAGGTACTACATTGCAATTCAAAACAGCAACCATATTACTTGAAAGGTAGCCTATGGATTAAAGAAAGAAAATATGATTGAAATATTGCCATTTTAAATTTCAACCATTCTCAATTAAAGAAGTACACAACCAAAAAATACTAGGGGTAGATGTCTCGAGCAAATGGACGGAGATGTCCAATTTTACTTATGATAGAGTTATTAAAAATATTAAACTAAAATTGAAGGACTGCAAAGTTCGAAACATGAACATTCATGAAAAAGCAATATTTCTAAATACATTTGTCCTATCAAAACTATGGTATGTCGCGCAAGTAATTCCTCCAAGTAACCTCCATCTAGGAAAAATTAAATCAGCAGTAGGGCAGTTTTTGTGGGGTAGTAATATATTCAAAGTAGACCGAAATCAATTGTATTTAAGATGTGATGAAGGTGGTATTGACTTAATCGATGTAGAGAGCAAGTGCAAAGCTTTGTTCATGAGAAACATTCTTTATAATACCGATGGAAATTTCAATTCGGAAGAAAACTATCTTCTAAATTTGAGTTGCTTAAGTCGACTTTCACGTAATGGTAAAGAGTGGATTACAGAAGCTACATTTTTGAAAGAAAACTATGATTTAAGGACAGACTTGTTAGAGTCCCAAAATGGCCGCCACAATGGCCAAGTTTGGCACCTACTCACGATTTCGAGGGCACAAATCTCTTCGTAAACAAAACCAGTGCACCTGAGCTTTTTATTTTAAGCTAATTACAAGTGAGCAAGAACAGAATAATGAAATACATTGTTGTTTGAAGCTTGCTTCTTGAGATTTGTGTGTCTGAAGTTTCCATTCAATGTTGAAGCGGGATTTCAAGACGTTTGTCCTTAACAAATGTTAAACTTCTATATTGGTATTTTGTAGATAAACGAAATACAGTTCCGAAAGTGCAATCAACCTTTCCTCTGGTTGAATGGGAAAATATTTGGGAAAACATAAATTCTCCTTTTTTACCAATGGAGGATAAATCTAGACTTTTTTGTTTTGTCAATGATTTGATTCCAAACAAGGTAAAACTAATGACCTACGGCATTGGCCGTCTACAAAACTCCAACTGCGATACCTGCTCAAAGCCTGATGATAATCAACACCGTATAACGGGATGTTCTACGGATGCACAGCAAGTCTGGGAATGGGCCAATGGAATTTTAAGAAAACATTTAAAGCTAAATTTTACCAATGCTGAACACATTTTATCGTGGAAAATAAATCCTAAGAATTGCAGACAAAAAGCAGCTTTATTTATTGTAAGTAGGGCAATTAGCTTTAATTTGTACAAAGGAGGTAGCCTATTTAATTTTAAAAAACAAATACGCGAAATGCGTTGGAATCACCGAAGAGCGTTCAAACAACATTTTGGAAAATTTTGTAACTTTTGTTTGTAAGATACAAGCTGGTTGTAAAAGAGTAATAAAGTATAACGTGGAGGAACTGCTCATCTCTCCAACCCTTCAGGACGCGTGGCGTTTTAAAAAAGTACAGCACTACCGAAAAACCCCGCCCATCGTATATAGCGTGAGCGCGGTGCAGTTTAAGAAGCACACACGCGCGCGTTCTGAAGGGTTAAGATGATCTTTCAAGGAGATTTCTTTGGAAATATTGACAGACCAATTAAAATTATCTCTGGGACAATGTAGCTTGACAGAATGACGAATTTTTCAAGATTGAAAATATAAGAAACAAATGTATTATTCGTAAGTACGCTAATTATTTTCTTGCATTACTAGAAAGAATATTATTCAAATAAATATAGAATGCTATTTAAAAAAAGTATTAGTAATCTCGCCAATAACTGTAAAAAACAAGTTACTCGAGAGAACAGTCAGCGTTCAAAACAGGTATAAGTTCTTCAAAACACTTATACCAGGTAAACACCAACTACTATAATAAGCCAGATTAGAGGTTCGATTCCAATCAGAAAAAAATGTCGACTTCCTGGGTATAGTGTGGTATCATGCTTATTATGCAATATACTAATACAATACAATGGAAAACAAAAGAAACCCTGCTTTTAATAATTGTTTAAGTGCCAAAAGAACTCTTAGTTGAAGGTCAAGATGCAGGTCAAGTTGCAGTGAGAACATAAAACAGGAAAAAAGATGGTCGCACCGGCATTGTTTCTCTTCTTTATGTTGTCAATTCAACATTCGTCCTTCTGTCCTTTCAACCTTTTGTACTATTTTTTTTGTTTCGATCTTTTGTCTATTCGACCTTTTGCCCATTCGACTTAGGCAAGATGTGACAACGTGTGATCGGGTGGCAGCCGATCAACGCATGTTGAGGTCATTCCTTCAACTAGAGTATCATCGACGAGCACTGCTCACAACGAAGAGAGACCTGATGACGAGGAAGAAGCGTTCTACGCGCAGTTAGAATAAACATACGATGGTTGCTGACCACGTGACGTGAAAATCGTTGTCGGCGACATGAACGCGCAGGTAGGAAGGGAGGAAATGTACAGACCGGTAATCGGGCAAAACAGCCTGCACGCCGTATCGAATGATAACGGCCAGCGATGCGTAAACTTTGCAGCCTCCCGTGGAATGGTAGTCCGAAGCACCTTCTTCCCCCGCAAAGATATCCACAAAGCCACCTGGAGATCACCCGACCATCAAACAGAAAACCAAATCGACCACGTTCTAATCGACGGTAAATTCTTCTCAGATATAACCCATGTCCGCACATACCGCAATGCGAATATAGATTCAGATCACTACTTAGTCGCTGTATGCATGCGCTCAAAACTTTCGACAGTTATCACCACGCGTCGAAGTCGAACGGTACGGCTTAACATCGAGCGTAGAAGTGGCTCAAGACTACGCGCAGCAGCTAGCAGTGGTCCTACCAACAGAAGAGCAGCTTGGAGCTTGCTCTAGCAGCTCCAGCAGCATTGAGGCTGGAGGGACATCCGATGCGCCATAGGTACGACGGCGAATATGAACAGTTGAAAAACGAGAATAATGCAGCCTGTGCGAGAATGCTACAACACCGAACCAGAACGAATGAGGCACGGCGAACGAATGAGACAGGCGCGGAACAAGCAGATTTCAGTCTTCCGGGGGAAGAAGCGCTAGCAGGAGCAACGAGATCACGAAGCGATGGAAGAGCTGTACCGAGCAAAGGATACACGAGAAGCTGAACCGCCCGCGCAGAGGCTCTGTGTCACAATCCGACATGTGCCGAGACAATCACGAGCGAACGTGAGGTGGTCGAGAGGTCGCGGCAGCAATACGATGAGCACCCCAATGGCGACGTTGCAAGCACCGAAGGTGGCGTAATAACAGATTTAGGAGTACGTGCGCAGGACGAAAGATTTCCAGCCCCTAACCTCCATGAGATTGAGGAGGTTGGCCGGTTGAAAAACTACAAAGCTGCTACAACTACCAAGCGAGCTTCTAAAATACGATGGAGAAGCACTGGTGAGAGCACTACATTGGGTCATTACCGGAGGAATGGATGGAAGGTATCGTGTGTCCCATCTACAAAAAGGGCGACAAGTTAAATGGCGGGAACTACCGCGCGATCACACTACTAAGAGCTGCCTACAAGGTACTCTCTTAAATTTAATGCCGCCGTCTATCACAGATTGCAAGAGAGTTCGTGTGGCAATATCAGGCTGGATCCATGGGTGAACGCGCTGCAACAGATCAGATGTTCTGGCGGATGGCGAATGGTGTTGCAGAACTGCCGCGAATACAACATGCCCACATATCTCTTGTTCATCGATCGCAAATCGGCTATGATACAATCGATCGAGACCAGCTATGGCAGATTATGCATGAATACGGATTCCCGGAAAAACTGTTAAGATTAATCATGGCGACGATGTGCGAGTCGAGTGATGTGCGTAGTTCGAATGTCAGAGACACTCTCGAGTCCCTTCGAATCTCGCAGATGGTTACGGCAAGCTGATGGTATTTCGTGTTTGCTGTTCAACATTGCTTTAGACGGTGTAATAAGGAGAATGGAGATAAACACGAATGGAACGATTTTCACGAAGTCCATTCAGCTGCTTGGTTTTGCTGCTCCAGGATTTCCTTCAGACATTTCTCCAGGAGCTCCTTCCGGGATTCTTCCAAGAGTTCCTTCTGGGATTTCTCCAGGAGTTCCTTCTTAAATTCCTCCAGGAATTCCATCTTGGCCTCTAGGAGAATTGGGAGAGAAATTCCTGGACATTCTGGAGGAGGCCCTCGTGGACTTTCTGGAGGAAATCCCGAAAGGGATTCCAGCTTAAACTTCTGTAAGAACCGTAGGAGGAATCCCGAGAAGACTTTCTGGAAGAATCATGAAGGAAATCCAGAAAAAAATCTCGGAAGGAATTCCTGAAGGAATCCCGGAAGGAATTGCTGAAGGAATCCCGGAAGGAATTCCTGAAGGAATCGCAGAAGCAATTCCTGAAATTACTGAAGGAATCTCGGTAAAAATCCCGAAGAAATCCCGGAAAGAATTCCTGAAGGAATCTCAGATGGAATTCCTGAAGGAATCTCGGAAGGAATTTCTGAAGGAATCCCGGAAGGAATTCCTGAAGAAAGCATGGAAGGAATCCCTGAAAGAATCTCGGAAGAAATTCCCGAAGGAATCTCGGAAAGAATGACTGAAAAAAAACTCTAGATGAAATCCTTGAAGAATCTCAGGAGGAATTCCTGGAATGATCCTGGAAGGAATTCATGGAATTTCAGTGGGAACATTTAGAGGAATCCCAAAAGAATGCCATGAAAAAATCTTGGAAAGAATTTCAGATAAAATTCCTGGAAGAATCCCGGGAGGGATACATGTAAGGAATCCTGGAGGAATCCCGGGATGAAATCCTTTAAGAATCCCAGGAGGAATTCCTGGAATAATCCTGAAAGTAATTCATGGAATATCGGAGGGAAAACCTAAAGGAATCCTGGAAGGATGTCTTGGAAAAATCTTGAAAACAATTCCTGTAGTTATCCCGGGTGGAATTCCCGGATGAATCACGGAATGTCATGGAAGAAGCCTAGAAGGAATTCCTAGAGGAATGCGGAATTTCACGAGATATCCGGGAATGAAGACCTGGAGGAATTTAGGAGGGCAATCCTGAAGAAAGCGCGGAAGAATCTTCGGAAGAAATTTTGAGAAAAACACATTAAATTTCCGTATGGATTTACTGGAAAAGTACCGAAAGGAAATCCTTGGGGAATTCCGTTAGAAACTCTTCTAAATCAAAGAAGGATTCACTAGATGAAACCCGGAAACATATTTTTTCTCTTCACTGAAGCTACCCGGAATTTCTGAAGAATCTCTGGAAGGAACCCTGGAACGAGCTGCTGCAGGAATTCTTTGAATATTTCCTGAAGAATGCTTTAGCAATATGAAGTGCTTTCATATGTTTTAATTCGTCTCTGTCGTTTCTGCCGTTCTGCATTTTTCCAGATTTTGAAAAAAAAATGCGTATTAGTACAATGCCGTTGTCGCGTTGCGCACTTCTGCATCACGGTGTACCAAAACCCGTTATTAACAAATAAAAATGTCCACCCAAATGGCACCCGGCATTCGAAGGATATACAATTCTAATATCTCCTCTGAAAATTTGAAAATGTTTCATCGAGGGAAACTAAAGTTTTTGTGATTCTAAGATTTTGAGCCATTTCTATATGATTTTCTCATATGAGTAAATATGCACGCACGGTGTACATGATACCTCTATTAACAAATAAAAATATACTCCAAACTAACACCCGACATTCAAAAGATTTACTATTCTAATATTTCCTCCGAAAATTTGAAAATGTTTTATCAAGGGAAACCAAAGTTTTTACTGTTTGAGGATTTTCCTCTATTTTCATAGAATAAGCTCATATATGGCAATATTGTCACAGGATGTTTCATTAGCTCTTCAAATCATAAACAAATATTAATAACTTTCACAAACACCATCCCAAAGACACAACAGTCAAACAACTTCTCTGAAAACTTGACAACATTTCATTGAAACGATCGCAAATTACAGTGGTTTGAAAATATAAGATATGATAAAGTATATTGAAAATGTAGTAACTTCATAGAATATTATTTCAATTTCTCATGTTAATCACTCCTCGCAATGAATATATATTTTGTAACTCATCTAATCTGCAATACTGTTACAAAACTCAGTAGGTGTTTTAAACGTGTTTATAGATAAAGCGATAGTATGCATATCTCCAATGAAATTAAAATCAAAGCCTAAAACTGTTATTAATGAAAAAAAAACCTTGGGCTGTTAATTCACTTTAACTCTTGTTTCACCATGGAACGTTTTCAAATTCACCGACAAGATACCAACATATTTATAACCTGCTTAAAAAAACCGGTACCGAACTCTGAGAAAGTTTTTGTAATCAACGCTCACGGCGTGCCACATTTTTATTTGTATTTGAGTAGCAGATAGAACTATGAAATATTAATAAGATTCTCAAACTACGGTAATTGACATTCCTCTCAATGAAATGTTGCCAAATTTTCAGAGAAGTTGCTTGAGTATTTATTGTACTTTTGAAATTTGTGAAACTCATGACACCGTTCAGCACTAGTTTGCGTTAAGGGATGAGAAAAAAAATAATAGGGGTTTGGGACCCTAGAAACTCTAATGCGTATATCAATTGAACGCCCCAAGTTCTCAATTCAAACTTCGGTCTTGAACTGTGAAGTCCCGTTCCAATTTTTTTCGAAGATGTTTTCACTCTGCCACTTCTAGGGTTCCAAAACACTGTTTTTTTTTCTCATCTCATAATACGAAGCTTTTTAAAAGTTTGTTGAGCAGTGTTATTACTTGTTTATGATATGAAGAGCGTATGAAAAAATTCCCATATATGAGCTTATTCTATGAAAATAAAGGAAAATCTTCAAACAGTAAAAGTTTTGGTTTGCCTCGATAAAACATTATCAAATTTTCGGAGGATTTCGGAGGAGATACTAGAATAGTAAATCTTTCGAATGCCGGGTGTAAGTTTGGAGTACATTTTCATTTGTTAATAGTGGTATCAGGCGCACCGTTCGTGCATATTTACTCATATGAGAAAATCCCATAGAAATGGCTCAAAATCTTAAAATCACAAAAACTTTAGTTTCCCTCGATGAAACATTTTAAAATTTTCAGAGGAGATACTAGAATAGTATATCTTTCGAAAGCTGGCTGCCATTTGGGTGGACATTTTTATTTGTTAATAACGGTTTTTGGCACACCGTGGCATACCATCATCGACGAAGACTGGCACTTGTAGAACACTTGGAGTGTTCTTTCAGCAAGTGTTAAACATATTTTGTTATGTGTAGAAGAACGATTTGTGGCTGCAAAGAATGAACCATTAGATCGCTGTACTCTACGGCGAACCCAGCATACAGACGGTGGCAGTGAAGAGAATTGTCAGACAAAAGAGGCGCAAAACAAGCAACAAAGAAGGTGCGACGATTAGTCTTTATCCCTACTGGAGACAGATAGACGAGTGCACCGATGAAGATTGAGTTCACTGAGCCTGAAATTTTTTGACAGCACAGCGGGGTCGACTTTCAACAACTTCTACTCAGAGATGCATCACCAAAATGCGCTGATAATATTTTTCTTTGATTTCTTACATGAATTTACATTTAAAGTGATGCATATGCATATAGTTAATGCACTAGCCCATATTTTTGCAACTTCATCGCGAAAACTAGATGCAATAAATTAAACAAATTTTCAGCTGGGTAGAAGTTGTTGAGAGTCGACCCCGCTGTGGTGTCAAAATTCGCGGCCCGAGTGAACTTTCAGCGGGCGGTGCACTCTTCTATAATGACATGATCTCGAAATTTTTTGTTGCAGACAAAACGGAGGCTGAATTTGTTGCGTACTTTTCAACTCGTGAATAATCAATTATTACTAACCCAAAGTCGAAACTGTTTGATGATAGAGCTTCACCAGAGTTGCAGTGTTTACCGACTCGAAGTTACCGTTCAAAAATCGCAATGCAAGGCTTAAAAATCACTAAACTCGTGGTGTACGATGTAAATCCCATTATTTTCAAGTTGGGACAAACTTATGTCGCATGGGTTGTTTTGTCGCAACAAATACAGGTTGCGACATTGTCATTATTGTTGCGCGATGGTTGAATTTTGATTCACTGGACGGTGGCCAAAATTGGAAGAATACGATGGGCAAACAATGTTACAAGAATGTCGGACAATAACCCTACAAATTTGGTGTTCGCTGCTGATCCGGTTGGCACAAGAAGGCGTGAAGCGCAAAGAGCAAGCAGGGTGGACAAGGTGAAGCGTGATCTGGCAAGCATTGGGTGTGACCAACGGTGGAAACTGAGTATTGTGGCGTGTACGTTACAGAACGCATATTGAATTCCAGTGCTATGAAATTGCACCATAGCCATAAATCACACTGTTATATACCACAAATACTTTATATCAAACTAGGTAAACTCATATCTCAAGCCACATTAGCGACCATTAGGGCAAGATTTACGCCATGTCTAGCAGTTTTGTTTTGTTACCGTTTACCGCAATATGAGCAAAACAATAAAGATAAATACTTATCTAAACTTCTAAATCATGACTGATCTTCCATTTCACGCCCCCATCTTTTGAATACATTCCTCAAGCGCCGTACCTTCTACTGCCTCCCGTTCGACCAGTCGTATATTTTTCCGCAATGCAATAAGATTTTGATTTAAGATTTTCCCTTCCCGCATCAAGACGAATGGTTCGCGAAACGAGAATCTAATAATTTGAATAGATACACGGCCATGCATGGCTACCAACCGCCGTGATTCAAACCGGCGGCGGCGTGGAGAAGCAGAAGGACAACGGAGCATACATCGTATCCTATTTTTTTCTCGTTTCATTGGCCCGCTGGGAGCTGAGACAAGTTACGAGGTGCTATTTTATGAAACGCTGCGAAATCAGAACAATATTTCACATTACACGGTGAGTTATGTATAGTCGCGCTTCTCCATCTCTGGTTTAACCTCCATTAAAGTCAAGCTTTGACGCAATATGAGGAATAATATTTCTTATTTAATTTGAAAGATTTAACTGTCGTGTATAGATATGAACGTGGTGTTTGCTCATATAATGTGGCGACTGACCATTTTTCCAAGATCGAATAAAGATAATTAATTAGAACTTGTTTGCGATAAGGAAAGAACATACTCGTCTCACCGGCTGTTGAAGCTTTTAGCGAAATTAACACTACATTCTACAAAATCCATCACAGTAAATGAAATTGCTGCTAGTTTTTGAATCGAACGTCTTTTTGGTATATTTACCTTCATTCCTCTAAAGATTCTCCTCGATAATTAATAAGCAGTTGCACTTCGTATCAATTTCTCCCAGCAGCTTCCCAGTCCAGCAAGCCAATCTTTTGATGACCGTGTCTTTTATTTGTTTAGGATAAAGACAAGAAAACCGGTCCGAAGATGACAGAATAACGAAAAGTCAGCGTAACGTTTGGGATTGGTAATGCTATTTAGAAAATGCTTTCACCCTCCCCGTCACCCTTCATATCACAAGGGACACGTGTATTTTCCTGTCCGAAGTGTGTTGCTCTTGTTTTTCTTCACATCCCTCGTAACCCTGAAGAGCCGAAATGGCAAAATCACTTTTATCAATCACCAAATCCCTCTCCACATCGAATCATGAAAACATGCTATAACACATTTTGTTGGAGTTATGAAAAATGTACCGACCTAAATCGGATTGCCGCAAAAGATATATTTCTTGGATACTTACTTTTGTTGCTGCTCAATTTGATCTGTTTGATTCGCATCCGATTTGCGTATCGATTCCAGGAACGAATAATATATGTGAAAACATCATCGTTAGCAAATCTCCTACGAAAGGGTGGCATATCATCCAATAAATGATGATAACCCCATTTACGAACGAATCCTGTTGTGGACCTTTAACTTTATTGTTTTATTATTAAGCATT
This sequence comes from Aedes albopictus, assembly GCF_035046485.1. Taxonomy (NCBI): domain Eukaryota; kingdom Metazoa; phylum Arthropoda; class Insecta; order Diptera; family Culicidae; genus Aedes; species Aedes albopictus. The sequence continues at coordinate 369,771,653 of NC_085137.1, forward strand.
TTATTCTTTTATTAGCCACGGTAGGCACTGTAAAGGCTAGGTTACGCGTAATACAGATCCTAATGAGGTCATTAGCGATCTTCCCAGTAATTAGCGCGTCACTCTTCTCACACTTGAAACCTGTTCTCCTACCTTCTTTTTTCTTCTTCTTCTAAATCATGGGGGATAATCTGCCCAACATAATCTAGGTCAGAATATCTGTGGGGTGTAATGTGGGGTTCGGAACTCCGTCCGGATCTGGGGCCTTACTTACACTAAGGGACTTTGCTATCCCTTTAAGTTCCACGTTGGTGACCCTATCATTATCGCCAGCCCCAGTCCCCGGCTATCCTACGAAAGAAGGTCAAGGACTAGGACAATGGCACAAAAAAGGTCCTGGATGATCCCCTCCAACTCTCTGGAGATTGCTCTGTAGGAGCCATTACATCTCTCGTCTTGGCCATCACGATCCTATAGGCATTACCCAACGGATTCATATTGGCACTCTGACAGACACCCCAAAAGCAGGCCTTTTGTACCAACATTAGCCAGGTCGACATCTATCATGATAGCTTTGGTTCAGCTACCTGTGGCGGACGTCAAAAAGTCCGTTAAAGTAGGGAGCATAAAGGTGGGTTGGTGTGTATGTCACCTGACATTCCACGAGCCACCAGAGGTTTGCTTCAGGTGTCTGGAACCAGGACACAAGTCGTGGGACTGTAAAGGCCCCGACAGGCGCAAACTGTGCAGGCGATGCGGCGCCGAAGGTCATAAGGCCCAAAGCTGCACGAGTCCGCCCATCTGCATGATCTGTACCGGGAAATCCTCGAACAACAGACATCCGATGGGTGGTCCAAGGTGCCCGGCCTTCAAGAAAGCCGCAGTGAACAACAAATCACAGTGCAGGTAACGCAGCTGAACCTGAACCACTGTGATGCGGCTCAGCAACTGCTTTGTCAGGCGGTTTCTAAGTGGGAGACAGATGTCGCCATCATATCGGACCCATACCGAGTACCCGCCGGCAACGGCAACTGGGTCGCCAAAGTAAACGGGGTCTTCTTCTGTAGCTGTTATGCGCCTCCGCGGTGGCCGATCGAGCAGTTCACGCAAATGCTGGACCGCTTAACGACCGTGCTAACAGGGCGAAGGCCGGTGGTAATAGCGGGTGACTTCAATGCCTGGACCGTGGAATGGGGAAGCCGTTTCACGAACCAGCGGGGTCAGATCCTGCTAGAAACACTGGCCATCTTAGATGTCGACTTGGCTAATGTCGGTACCAAGAGTACCTTTAGTCGAAACGGAGCGGAGTCAATTATTGACGTGACCTTTTGTAGTCCTGGTCCAACAAGTAGTTCGAACTGGAGAGTAGATGATGGCTACACTCACAGTGACCACCTGGCGGTTCGCTACAGTATCGACTACAACAACAGCAGACAGCGGATAGAAGAAGAGGCGGCTAGGCCAAGGCCAAGCCCTCGCAGGTGGAAGACATCATACTTCGACGAAGGGGTAGTTAGGGAGGCGCTCCGCCGTGAGCGAAACTTAATCGATTTAGACGGCGACGAGCTGGTAGCGGTGCTCTCACGTGCGTGTGATGCGACCATGCCTAGGCGAGTCCACCCTAGAAATGGGAGGCCACCGGCTTACTGGTGGACCGACGCGATTGCGGACCTGCGCCGCGCCTGCCTACGGGCTAGGCGGCGGCTGCAGCGAGCACGATCAGAGGAAGAGCGAAACGAACGGCGGGTGGTGTTCGCCGCTGCAAAAGCCGCGCTTAAGACCGAGATAAGAGCAAGCAAAAAGGCCTGCTTTGAGGGTCTCTGTCAGAGTGCCAATACGAACCCGTGGGGTGACGCCTACAGGGTCGTTATGGCCAAGACGAGAGGTGTGATGGCTCCTACAGAGCAATCTCCAGATATGTTGGAGGGGATCATTGGAGGACTTTTTCCGCGTCATGATCCTAGTCCTTGGCCTCCTTTCGTAGGACAGCCGGGGACTGGGGCTGGCGATAAGGAGAGGGTCACCGATGTGGAACTTGCGGGGATAGCTAAGTCCCTTAGCGTAGGTAAGGCCCCAGGTCCGGACGGAGTTCCGAACCTGGCCTTAAAAGTAGCTATTGCAGAAGCTCCCGAGATGTTCAGGTCTGCTATGCAGAAATGCCTGGACGAGGGAGTTTTCCCAGAAGCTTGGAAGAGGCAGAGCCTGGTACTATTGCCAAAGGCGGGGAAACCACCCGGAGACCCATCGGCATATAGACCAATATGCTTGATTGACACCCCAGCCAGCAATTTGGTTTCTATATCGAATTTGCAACTGAAATAGTCACACATATATAGCACCAAAGAAATCGTATTCAATGCACGAAACAGCCATATACATACTAAAGTGGAGGCCATATCGAAACATATATACAATTACTGCGATTTCATCCAACATGATTTACGATTTCTCGAAAAATTTCTACGATTTCGCCGACTTTCTCCGTCTAAATATACGATTTGCATGATCTTATTACGATTGAGTGTACCAATATACGACTCAAGATTTTCAAGTAAAAAAAAAAACAATTGGTGTTCGATGGGAATTGAACTTAGGTCCTTTGATTGATAACTGCGCGTTATCTGTATTGGCTATATTGCCAAGTTGGAAATAGAGAGTTCAAAGTGAATGGCATGAAACGAAAAAAAATTAGCATGATACGGTGCGAGACTTGTGGTGGGAGCGTTGTTGTTGTGCATTGAGTAGCACCAAAAGTGGTGCCGTGCAAGAGGCCCGGAATTGACATCGTTGTTGGAATCTATACATCACTTATTGTAAGTCATCTGCTGTATATAAATAGTATGAAAACCAATATATTTGGTTGAAATTATTGCTACCATGGTTGGAATGTGTCAACAACAACAAAAATACAAATTTGTGATGAATACAATTTTTTTCTTTTTCTCCATCATACAAATATGTAAACAAAACCATTTACGATTTCCGAGATTAAGATTCGACTATTAAAAGTGCAGTAACATTCATATGCGACTGTAAAAATCAATATACGATTTCTACGATTTCGTTCACTTCGTATACGACGCAAGTGTGACGCAAACGATCAATATATAACATTGTTATGATTGTATACGATTTCACCGATTTTCATCATACCTTTAGGTAGCAAGCTCGATTTAGCAGATTCTTATACGATGTGAAGCGACGATTTCCTCGATTCAAAGAAATCATATATACGATGCTAGCGAACTTGCAGCTTAACACTAAGAATGTATGTTTTTTTCACGATTCTATCCGACTCTGTGCGATCCTGCCGATAGTATCTCGCACCTTTTATGATCGGAGACGACTATATGAAACAAAATCGCAATTAAAATTCAATTTGGCATGAAATGCGATTTGACGCAATCATTGTCAACAAATATACATATTATTATACGATTCTGATTCAATATATGAAAATATACGATTTTTTCCACACAATGATTTACGATATGTGGTTGGCTGGGACGGCGGGGAAGGTGCTCGAAAAGAGCATCCTCAATAGAATGTTGAGGTTCACCGAGGGCGAAAATGGTCTTTCGAGTAATCAGTACGGCTTCCGGAAGGGGAAGTCCACCGTAGACGCTATCTTGTCGGTTACAAAAACCACCGAGAAAACCGCAGTAGCGACTCTGGATGTAAGGAATGCGTTTAATAGCACCAGCTGGTCTGCTATTGCCGATACGCTCTTGCGTCTGGGGATACCGGAGTACCTGTACAAGATTCTCGGAAGTTACTTTCAGAATCGTGTACTAGTCTACGACACGGAGGTGGGTCGGAAGTGCTTTCACATAACCTCAGGAGTCCCGCAAGGTTCCATCCTGGGTGCGGTGTTATGGAATGTCATGTACGACGAGATGTTGTGGTTAGAGTACCCAGTGGGAGTGGTGGTTGTCGGATTTGCCGACGACATTACGCTCGACGTCTACGGTGAAACGATCGAGGAGGTAAAGTTGACTACCAACCACTCGATCAAGGTTGTGGAGGCGTGGATGCGGTCCAGGAAACTCGAGCTGGCTCACCACAAGACAGAAGTGACGGTCGTTAACAACCTGAAGTCGGAGCAGCAGACGGAGATCAGTGTAGGAGAGTGCACTATCCTGTCAAAGCGCTCCGTCAAACACTTGGGCGTGATGATCGACGATAAGCTTACCTTCGGTAGCCACGTCGATTATGCCTGTAAAAGAGCCTCCACAGCTATTGCGGCACTGTCCCGGATGATGTCCAATAGCTCTGCGGTGTACGCCAGTAAGCGCAAGCTTCTGGCTAGTGTTGCTACGTCCATACTTAGGTATGGCGGCCCGGCGTGGGACACCGCGCTAAGTACTAAATGCTACCGACGGAAGCTGGAAAGTACTTACAGGCTTATGTGCCTGAGGGTTGCGAGCACGTACCGTACCGTGTCACACGACGCTCTCTGCGTCATTACTGGTATGGTGCCTATCAGCATTCTTATCAGTGAGGACATGGAGTGCTTCGAAATGCGCGGCACAAGAGGCATACGCAGGACTGTCAGGATGGCCTCCATGGTCAAATGGCAGCGCGCGTGGGACAGTTGCACCAAAGGAAGGTGGACCCATAGGTTGATACCGAGGATAGATAGTTGGGTTAATAGGCGCCATGGGGAAGTTACATTCCACCTGACACAGGTCCTTACACGTCATGGTTGCTTCCGACAGTACTACACCGTTTCGGGCATGCGGATTCTCCCGAACGCCCAGTGTGCAATGGTTTAGAGGAAACGGCGGAACACGTTTTGTTCGTGTGTTCGCGTTTTCGCACAATGCGTGACCGCATGCTTGCTACATGCGGGGAGGACACAAACCCGGACAACTTGGTCCAGAGGATGTGTAGGGATGAGTTTGGCTGGAACGCCGTTTCAACGGCTATCACCCATATCGTCTGGGAGCTACAGAGGAGGTGGCGCGTGGACTCGGAGAGTGGCTAGTCCAGATGCAGTACAATAGGTGGTCCAGGGGTTTGGAGTCGGCTTCGTAGGTCATACCGGTGCCCTGCGGTCGAGATCGACCCTTACAGCGATTATGTGGCCGCGGAGAGGAAGTCCCGGTAGCGGTACTGTCGTGGCGTCAGTCTACTGGGTTGGATCTGAGCCCGCGGTTGGAAAGGGGTCCCCGGCAAGGGTCGGGGTAGGTGAGACCTTGCTGTCTGCAACCTACGGATGCATCTGATAGGGCATGAAGGGTAGTGATACCCTTCCTTTGCGGGCAGGTCAGATCGGGTTGCATGTGGGCATCAGTTCTTGATGTCCGCTCAGCAGTAGGGCGCGGGCGGGGTTGACCCTGCCCGCCTTCCGAGGACAAAGGGAGTGGCGAGGACCACTCGGGAAACTGGCTAAGCGCCAGCATGCTACCGTGATGGACTCTCCAAAGCGAGTCATCGATGTTCGCTGCTGCTAGGCTACGCAGCTAACCTTGAGGGTGCGATGTGCACTAGCCCCTCTCTGAAGCAATACCTTCTTGGCGGTTCCGGAGAGACGTAGGGTTTGGCGACCATAGGAATGGTTTAGTGGGTACGAGGAGAGAGTAGTCCTGGCTTTTACTTTTGTTGTAGAAGACGGCCTCAGACCTACACTACCCTAACCTTCTGTTAGGGTGTCTGTTGAGCAGATTATCCCTCTATGGTTTAGAAGGAAAAAAAAAAAACATCTATCATGACCAGTGTCTCTTGCAGAATCTGACCCCGCTGGTTGGTGAGTCTGCTTCCCCATTTCACGGCCCAGGCATTAAAGTCACCCTTTGTTACCACCGGCCTTTGCCCTGTTAGTACGGTCGTCATATACAGTCCTGCATCTGCGTGAATTTCTGTATCTGCCACCGAGGAGGCACAAAATAGCTACAGACTAGGTACGTTTATTTAGTCAACCATGAAGCCCTCATAGGTAGTGGACACCAACTCCTGGACGGGGTATTTACCCGTCGTCCATATCACTGCCATTTTTTTACCCATTCTCGGGTACTCGATATGGGTACGCTGTGATGGCGATATCCGTCCGCCGCCTGACAAAGCAGTTGTTGAGCTTCATCACAGTGGCTCAGATTCAGCTGCGATACATGCGATACACTGTGATTTGTTCACCACGGCTTTCTTGAAAGCACCTTGGACGACCCGTTGCGTTGGGTGCCTGTTGTTCACGGATTTCCCGGAACAAATCAAACCGTCCGTGGGTGGACTCGTGCACCCTTGTGCTTTATGGCCTCCAGCGCCGCATCACCTGCACAGCTTGATCCTGTCAGGGTTTTTACAGTCCCATGACTTGTGTCCTGGTTCCAGACAGCTGAAGCAAACCTCCGGTGGCTAATGCAAGGCATACTGAGCAGCCCACCTTCAGCTTCTCTACTTTAAACGGGCTTATTTACGTCCGGCACAGGTAGCTGTACCAAGGCAACCTGTGTCCCTGCCGGCCCCTTCCAAAGCCGAATAGCTGCGGTGGCCACGTGCACCTCGCACTGTTAGTGCAATGCTGTGACATGCTCTTCTGCGTCAATGATCACATCTAACTTCTTCACCTTCAGTCGCCTCCACTGTAAGCGCCCTTCCCAGCCAACACATAGTTTTATATGATGTTGCATAGGACGCTAAAGTGGAGGCCATATGCGTACATGCTTCCATTTACCCGCGTGTAAAGTGTACGTATATCACCTCCACTTTTGTATCCTATGCAACATCATATACGATCATGTGTTTGCTTGGTTACCTCGCCCCTTCGCCAAGGACCTCTACTGCCAGACTTTTGTAGACGGCGCCCTTTTGCTTCTTGTCGCGCTTGAGCTCTAGGATCATTTCACCCGAACGAGTACGTCTAATAATGCGCATGTCGGCTCCCAGATCCACGAGCTTGGCGTCGCTTCGCATCGCCTTCAAGACGTCCGAATACTTAGACTGTTTGGTCTTGATGACGAGCGCGTCGCCTTTCTCGCGCTTGGCACCTGCGCTCTCACACCTTCTTGGTGTGGCGCACCTAACCTTCTCAACTCCCGTTTTTCTTCTTCTTCTTCCGCTCAACTTTCGTCCAAGAGGGGTCCTCCTTTTGGTTCAATCTACTCTGTGATTGCTGAGGGCATAACAACAGTTGCAACCCCCTGTTTTCTTCCATCCGGGACAGGCCAACTTTTCCAGGCCCACCCTTCCCAACTTTCTGGGACGCCTGGCTGGGGTTCAACTTGCCGGCTTTACTGCCGACCTACAAGGTTAGTATCCGCCTAGCCTTGCGGGCACCTGAGACAGCTCCTCACCTGACGGCTGCCTCACCCACTTCTGTAAAAGCTTATCAAAAGCAGTCGCATCCGCCACACCTTTTGGCCTTCCTGCGAAAGCGAAGGCCTTCGTCTGGGTAGGCTTCGTAACATTTGCTTTGGCCAGTTCTGCCCCTGCTGCAGTCACGAGTCTCTCGTGATCTTGCTTGGCATCGTCCATCGACTTACTAAGTCGCAACAGAGCCGTTTGAAGGTCCTTGAACATATGCAAGAACTTCGTGGACGCGAAGTTGATGGTCTTGCCAAGATGCTGCACAGCCACCTCCATTGCAGAAAGCTTGTCTCGTTTTTGGTTCATAGCCCTCATCAACCACGCTCCGTCCACTTTCTCCCCTTGCAGGATAGCCGGGGAATAAATCGGAGCTCCAACGCTGGAGCTGCGTGCTTAGCTTCCTGCTCCTTAACGGAGACCTAGCCAACTCACTCCTCGCGAAGCAGTTAGCCTTGCCACACGGGGTCCATAAAAGGGTATATATAAAAATGCAGTGGCATACGTGGGACCGCGCATAACTCGCGAACGGAACGTCAGATTCGGGTCATCTTGGTTTTGTTCTGTTAGTTTTCACCCAAGAAAGGTTAATTTTTCAATTGCCGACCTTCTATCGTTCAATTCTCGACACGGGTTTATTAACACCTTGAATTGGAACTAGCTTGGATTGGTGAACTCTTACCAGAACTGATATGGCCCTCTAGAGGACTGCTGGTGTACAGTAAAAGCAACGATCAAAGACGTAGCCGAGATCAGTATCAGATATGTATGCTGAACAAAGGCGACGGAACGAATTGAGTGAACACAGCAGAACAGAAGCGGAAACAGCAGACCCTGTTGTATCGGGACAAAAAAGGCCACCTGGAAGAAGCAGAGTGTGAGGAAATGGAACTACTAAGCCGTTTCCAAGGAATACGGAAGCTCTAGCAGAAGCTCAACACAACTAGCAACGGCTTCATGGACGAGAACTGCTTGAAAGGAGGAGGAATACCAGCAGGAATGGCATGTTTAAAGATTGCGGAACAAAAACCATGTACAATAGGTGTGGTTCCTCAGAAAATTGTGTTGTAACAGTCAACTCTATAACTCTATCACTCTATTACTGTATTATCACTCAGAATGTGTGATTTTTCATTATTCTAGAGATCACCGTGAACAAACCTATTGCTGACCGACAACCGCTCGGAGCAGACAGGTATATTGTCTTTTAAGATGCGAATCACAGTAGGTATCTCCGTCTACTCCGAAGAATATTTTCCTACTGGCGGGAGGTGTAAAAATTACAGAATAATAAATCTTAAACTTTACTCTCCGCAAAGGCTCACCGAAAGCCTCCCCGACTCCTCAACCGACAGCTTTCGCATAGGTTTACAAAGAAAGTGCTTTCCTTAACTCCGATTCGGCAACACCATCCCCCGTAGACTTCATCCCGGAACGTTCGAGTGAGATATTTTAAGTATAAAGAAAATAGAATTAAATTATTATTATCTTCGGAACGATTATGTGCATGATTTATTGTGCCTCATAAGATTGTGTCTTAGCGCGCGCGTTTGCAAGAGCCCTCGCGTGAAAACTCCGAATCTCGGCCTCTGCGTGCAAAGCGCAAAGCAGGAAGGCATTTTTGCGAATAATAATGATTGAGTTTAGCGCGGGAGAAAAATTCGTTCGCTGGGTTATTAGGAGTTGATTCACGGCGACAAAAGGAACAGTGGGGTCGGGGTTGTTGGTTCTCACTTCTTTGGAATTGTAATTCCCGGTTCTCATCGTTCATGGGGAGGTACGTATACCCAAATCTCGCTTTGGTAAGGAAGTGCGTTGCCAACTCGCAGATGGAATGACACTGCGGTAGAGCGAAAGTGTGAAACATTTTCATCGGATGTGGCTTTGGGCCAGGAGATTCATTGCCGAAGAGTGTGTGTGTGTGAGTGTGGTTGTGGGTGGAGGAAGGAGTGTGTTATCGGAGAGGAATTTTTCGGCATGCAGACAATTTTCTTAATCTCCAGGATGGGCTTTGCGAGTGATTTATGCGACCCGCTTCATTCTTATGAAGAATGCTGTGAAGGTGAGATTAGAATTTTGAGATGGGGGTTTCAGAAACATGCTTGATTTTGCAATTGGTTGGTAAAATGATGTTCATGCTAATATGGAAATTTGATATGCCTGGTGTTGTACCCCAGAAAAGAATATCCTAGTCCTCGGCCTAATTATACTTAAATTTCGAAGCATTTGGTGTAGGTACGATACGTGCTGCTGAACTGACCCAAAATACATAAACTTTCTTTGCCCTTCCAATGAAATTTTCAAACAAATACTGTATAAGTTTTGACTCATGATTATTCAGCTAAGAGAAACATAGAATGGGTAATGAAATTTGACTCTCATAAACGTATAAATAATGGAATTTTGTGTTACTGTATTTCGTATCGCAGTGTAAAACTTTTCAAGCACTCATACTGTGCATGTGAGGTTAGAAATGACTGTTTTGATTAAAAATATGATTTTCCAGAAATGAATTTCACCAACACAACTTTGATAAAATGTAATTATGCTTCTTTTGAATAAAATAAGCAATTTTTTTAACAAGTGTATTACTTCCTTAAGAAATTGATTCGGAGACTCCCCTTTGCAGTCTTTTGGGAGAATCTGAAACTCTAGTTTATAATTTTTCTCGACGTTTCAGTCCGTATGGCACCTTCTTCAAGGGTTCAATCGATCAACACGGTTTCTTAATCAAGATGGCTTTGCTAAATTGTGTAATTATTAATTTAAAGAGGACATATTTTTACACGATGTAGTGCAGATAAGATTTTAAGCAATAATAGTAGTATGATAAATATGTGACTAAACTTAGATGATGAAACTACTAGTGAATTACTCTAGAAAAAAATCAGCTTCACAATTTACCATTATTTTTTCTTGTAAGTTGTAAGCTATAAGTATTATCTAGTTGATGCATCGTATATTGCTGGCTGATTGATTTTTCGTTTAAAAATTCAATGGTTTTAAACATTTGTCATCACATTAAGAATGGGGGTAAGATTGGGTCAAGCGAAAAATTTAGTGTACACAACCGCAACCGTACTTTCATAGAGATTAGTTTTTTGGAAAGCGATTGTTGTCCGGCATTCTTGCAACATGCTCTGCCCACCGTATCCTTTCGATCTTGGCCACCTTCTAGATGCTGGCTTCGCCGTAAAGTGTAGCGAGCTCGTTGGTTGGTTTCAGCACAGGTCGCTCTAATACTCTGAGAGCTTGCAGTTGCTAATCGAGCATGGTCCATGTTTCGTGTCCGTGGAGGACCACCGGTCTTATTAGCGTTTTGTTCATGGGGCATTTGGTGTGTGGGTGAATCCTTTTTGACCGCATCTTCTTCTAAAGCCCATAGTAGGCACGGTTTCCACTAATGATGCGCCTTCGTATTTCATGGCTAGCATTGTTGTCATGTTCTGGCGATAATGTCCATGTCGTCCGCAAAGCACACAAATTGACCGGATTTTGTGAAAATCGTTCCCCGGCTGTTGAGCCCGGCTCGTCGCATCACACCTTCCAGAGTGATGTTGAAGAGTAGGCATGCGAGTCCATCAACTTGTCGCAGTCCCCGGCGAGATTCCAATGAACTGGATAGTTCACCCGAAATCCTTCCGCAGTTTTGCACACCGTCCATCGTTGCTTAAATCAGTCTAGTCAGCTTCCCAGGAAAGCCGTTTTCGTTCGTGATTTGCCATAGCTCTGTGTGGTTGATTCTGTCGTATGCCTCTATGAAGTCGATTAAAAGGGTGTGCGTTGAGACCTGGTATTCACGGCATTTGTAGTTCTGGTCCGTTGTCAATCGGCCGTCGATGAAGCCAGCTTGATAACTTCCCACACATTCATTAGTTTTAGGTGACAGACGACGGAAGATAATATAGAATAGCACTTTCTAGACAGCATTCAAAATGGTGATCGCTCTGAAGTTCTCACATTCCACATGGTCACCTTTCTTGTGCATGGGGCAGATTACCCCTTCCTTCCACTCCTCCGGTAGCTATTCGGTTTCCCAGATCCTGACTATCAGCCGGTGCAGACAGATGGCCAACTTTTCTAGGCCCATCTTGATGCGCTCAGCTGCGATACCATCCTTACCAGGTGCTCGTTGGTTTTGTGCTGGTGAATGGCATCCTTAACTTCCTTCAGCGTGGGAGTTGACTCATTTTCGCCCTCTGCTGCATTGGCGTTGTCGTTCCCTCCGTTGTCGTGGTCTCCTGTAATTGCGATCTCTACGCCATTCAGGTGCTTATCACAGAACCGTTTCCACCTTCCGATCACCTCACGTCCGTCCGTCAAGAGGTCTCCGTCCTTATTCCTGCATATTTTGGCTCGCGGCACGAAGCCGTTGCGGGATGCATTTCCTTACCCCCAAGCGTAACACCGACGATCTATCCATCCAGCGATGATCTAGTCGGAATCCCAAGCCGAGTCTGTGACGCCGCAATGCCAAGTCCCCACGTAGAAATGGACGCAAACCGGTATACTGGTGCTGTCCATAAATCGCAAAGCTGTAATCGGGATTAATTTATTACACAGATTGGAAATATTTCCGGGATGTAGTAAGGATGCCAAGCAAAATGCATCGTATATACAGGGGATGGCCAAAATGTTTGGGATAGGCAACTTTTTTTTCTCTCACAAGAATGTTCAGCATGCTATAACTTTTTATAGAGCGCATCAAAAAATCTCAAATTTTGACTGTTTGTCAATCTATTATGTGTGCATCATTGGTACAAATTTGGGCTTGATTGATTAATATTTCGCGAAGTTGGAACCGTTCTGGTAAAACACCTTTTTTTAGACAACGCATTTTTGAGCTGTCATATCTCGGAAACCAGTAAACCGAATTGAATGAAATTTTGAACGTATACTAACAATATGTAAATGCTTCACAAACTATTAAAACATAGATCCTTTTTAAACGTTGAAAAAAGTTATCATGGATTGACACTTTTTGGACTTTTCTCGAAAAAATGTATTTTTTTTACATTAATGTGAATGAATTTTAGTGTTGATATTTAAAGATTTTCCACTTCTGTTCTCAAATTATCTGTAATCAGATATATTAGAGCCTATTTAGATTGAAGGAAAAACACTTTTAATAATTTTTGTGTGGTATTGTTAATTTTACTTATTTTCCTCTATATGGGTAAAAATTTCAACCCGATATAACTTAATTCGCCGTGAGAAAATATTACATTTTATAACGTCGTATTGAGTATCAATATATTGTTGATAAACGTTAAAAAATTCATTCAATTTGGTTCACTGGTTTACGAGTTATGACAGTTCAAAAATGAGTTGTCTAAAAAATAGTGTTTTACGCGAACGGTTCTAACTTCGCGAAAAATTAATCAATCGAGCCCAAATTTGTACCAATGATGCACACATAATAGATTGACAAACAGTCAAAATTTGAGATTTTTTGATGCACTCTATGAAAAGTTACAGCATGTTGAATTTTTTTGTGGGAGAAAAAAAGTTGCCTATCCCAAACATTTTGGCCATCCCCTGTATGTTGCAAGATACTTCCAAAAATTGCAACGCGCTTCCATTATAACGCACTAATAAAATATTTAAAAATGTTATTCCTGGTCATGCAAACATTGCTCATGAGTTTTCTCAACATGGCTTCCATTGAAATCTAGGCCGGTGGTCGGTCCATCATCGATGGTTTTAATCAACATCACCATAAGATCGTCTTAAATTTCTTTCAACTTATGCCAGAGCCAAAAGCATCATTCAAGAATACTAGGATTTATAACGTTCTCAATGCAGCCTGGTTGGCCTCCATCAAGAAAGTCTTAAATTTATTTCATCTAATGCAAGGGTAAGAAGTATTACTCAAGAGTACTCAGGTTTATAACGTTCTTGATGTAGGTTTATGCAAACTCCGCCAAGAACGTCATAAATCAAGTACGCCAAATTGTAAACAAACAACAAATTATCGCACCGCGGTGGATTTTGTGAATTTCGTGCGATAAATTTAATCATCAGCCCGGTACCGTTGCCAACCAGGCAGACCTTTTTCGGGAACCAGCCTTGATGTGTTGCAGCGCCTTATTCCTCCGGTCAGCATTTCCAACAGGTAAGTGATTTTGCAGGTCGATTATTTGACTCCCGATTACAAGGGAATCGACGTCCTGGATGACCAAACCAACCTCATTTCGGATGTTGCAAGCGGAGGAACTTGGCACTGCACCGCGTCGTGGTTGGGTTTCCGGGTAAATGTTCTTGATTGGCAGCAATAATGGAACGATGAGAATCAGAATCTGATGCTTGAGTTTTTTCTTGTATTTTTCATGTACCAAACTGCGAGAACAGTTGCTTTTGATCAAGAACGGATGATTGAAGATAACTACAAGAACCTTATAAAACTGAAAATAAGTTCAACAGTTCTTGTTGTGTTTATGGTTTTATGAACTGAACCTCAACTATTCTTGGAGGTGTTTTAAAAACCACATATTGATGAAGAATAGTTATGCTCAGCTGAAACTCCGATAAGATCAACTGGAATAAGCAATGTTCCGATAAAACTATCATAAAAACAAATAAAACCAAATAGAATTAGGATTGTTACTTGGGTCTCGCTCCACGATACAAGACCATGGGCCCCGTCCCCTATGGCCAAACCGGTCAAAGTGAGGTTGCCCCGGTGACGAACGACGAGCTTATCGCTATAGCCAAGTCACTTAAGTTGAACAAGGCTCCGGGTCCGGACGGTATTCCGACAGTATCCACATCAAGACGGCCATCGGGAGTTGACAGCCGCTATTCGCAGCGTTCGGACGTATTCAGAACTTCTTCCGTGCTTCGTATCGGTTAAAATGAGTGGCGTTCGAAAAAACACTCCTCCCAAGTGGAGGACGATCTGCGGACCCTACGCAGAGTGCGGAACTGGAGACAAACAGCCATGGACCGAGTGGAATGGAGGCGGCTACTATGTACAGCAGAGGCCACCCCGGCCTTAGCCTGACCGGTAAGTAAGTAAGTCGAAAAAACACTCTAGTGGTAGATTTTGGTGTTCTGCCGTCGCGTCCAGATGTTGGAAAAGTTCAACAATTTCTGGAACACGAAAAAAAATTGAATCTCGCCGATGTCAAAAGTGTGCAGTTTCACAACACCCGAAAATGTGTGTTCGTTGAAATGGTGGATATGAGTACAGCGCAACGGTATGAAAGCGCTCATAATATCAAGCGCGTTTTTGTTTGTAAGGGCAAGCCTTTTAAAATCCCCGTGTACGTGGACTGTGAGGCAGTGAGTGTCCGTGTACATGATCTTCCTCCTTCCATACCACATACGACCGTCGGAAACTTTATGATGCGGTTTGGAGATGTACTCTCAGTTCAAAGCGAACGGTGGAGGCACTATTTCTCGGGATTACGAGTGCTGCAGATGCGGATCAAACATCCCATACCCTCCTTTCTAACGATCGCCAACGAGATCTGTTTCGTGGAGCATCCGAATCAAATTCGAACCTGTAGGCGATGCTCCCGACCAGCACACCCGAAGCAAAACTGCGTAGAGGCAATCATTCCTGAAGGCACTAACAAAAACCAACAAACAACAGCATCATCATCAGCAGCAGCAGACACCGCCACAACTGTTGAGCAAACCGCAACGTTCAGCGAGATTGATTTCCCACCGCTTCACACTGAGCCCCAAATATCCTATTGTGCCAATGTCTCGTTCATCGAGCCCGCGCAGTGTGCACTTGCCGAAAACAACAATCAACCAAACGCCGTACCTGCGGACACTGCGGTGGAAGCAGAACTTGTTGTACACAACACGATCGAGATCGACGACGACGATGATGACGACGACGACGACGACGTAGATGCGAACGACAGCTCTTCTCCATACGAGGCCAATGATGGGTCCAACAAGCGACGACTGTCAACAAAGCGTGGTAGAGAAAAAAAGAAAATTTGTGCTACTCTGGAATCACAAAGTAGCTGTGATTCCGTTGCTTTCCGTGTAAAAAACAAGAACAATCGGCCTCGTTAAGCCTTTGTGCGGGTTGGCCTGTTAATAAATTAATTGTTAAAAAAAAGACGGCCATCGAAGCTAGCCCTGACATGTTCAGAATGGCTAGCTATGCAGATATTCCTAGACAGAGGCAAATTTCCGGAGAGGGGGAAAAGGCAAAGATTGGTTCTACTGTTCAAACCCGGGAAGCCACCTAGCGACCTGTAAACCTATCTGCCTTCTTGACACCACCGGGAAACTGTTGGAATGGATCATTCTGTCAATGATAATGGTCTATATCGAGAAACCAAATGCCTCTGGGATCTCAGATAGCCAGTTCGACTTTCAGAAGGGTCGATCGACAGTGAATGCTTTTAGGGCTATAACCTTGGCTGTAACCAAAACGGCCAAGATAGCGCTAGATGAGATGAGGTCGAGACAACTGGCAGTTGCGCACTACAAAACGGAGGTGGTGGTGGTAAACAACCGCAAAGGCTGAACAACAGGCAATGGTCACCAGAGGCGGGTGCTCGATCAACTCCAAGTGTTCACTGAAGAAAACGAGGGCATGGTCGACAATAAGCTGAAATTTGGAGGCCACTGGAGAATGTGTACGGGAGCAGACAGAGAAAATTGCGGGCCAACCAACACTAAGTTGAGCCCCCCCCAACACCATCAGGGAGCATGATACAACGGATAGTCTATAGTGCTAGCCAGAACCCAATCTTCCAGGGGAGAGAGGACAACTCAAGGCCATAGCTGGTGGAACGCTTACCAATAGAGAAAATCCATGTACAGTAGCATAGCGTGGTTAAAAAAATCGTTTTTGCTCCACTCCGCTTATTCGATTTGTTACCAGATTCTAGCCTTCTCTCAAATATTGAGTATTAGTTGACCCTTGGTAATCCTAGGCTACTCTATCAGCTAGAACTTTGCCAAAGACCACATTCAAATCGGATGCATCATTAATTAGTTAGTTAATTAATTAGTTATTGATCCAGCGCTAGGGAAATGCAATTTACTTATTTTTTTGTGTTGTTACACTTTTGCTTGAAAATGAGTGAATTCTGTTACCGTTTGCGGATCGTTTGAGAGTGCTTAACATTTAACATGTAAAATAATAACGTTAAAAACAAGATCTCAAATTTTGATAAGACTTACCAAGGGTATAACTTGCTCCACATACGTCGGATCGCTTTGTAGTCTTCAACAAAAAAATTTTGGCTAATCCTAGGCTATACATATCAGTTATATAATATTTATGTTCAAAAAAATATACAAAAAAATATGTTTTCCAAATTTCAGAGTATCTGATTTAATCTGATCAAATTATCTGATACAACTCGACCAAATTGAAACCAGCGATGGAGACACATAAATGGGTGAGCTCGTTTCATGCTATTATTTTATTTTGAATGTTCGTTGTAAAATAACATGACTTAGATAGTCGTAGACTTTATTTTGTATTCTCTAAAGCACACTTTGTACAGTCCGTCACTTCAAGTAACGGCGCTAACTCTTTTTTTTGCAGACTAGATTAAGTTTTGAGAAGAAACATTGATCGATTATCTGACGTGAATGATCCGTTGTTTGCTTTCCGCGTGAATGTTTCGGCATGTGGCATGTTTCAAAATCAAAAAGTTATATGACCAAAGCGAATCATAATCCTACGATACATTCTTTAGTAAATATAACTCTAAGCGTTGCGTTCAGTTCATTCCTGTGTGGATTGAACTAAAGACTTCTACTTCATATTGTGGTGGAGACGCGCGATAAGATTTTCTTTTTACATTTTTTAAGTTAGGAAAGATAGACGAAAGTATCGTGTTGTTCTGTGCGTTCGCAATTATTTCGCGCGAAAACGAAAACATTAGATGCGCGGGTGTTTAGTATTATGTTGTGATTGTATATGGTTTGGTCTAATGATGTGTCCTTAGTTGCGTTCAGTTGATTCTTGCGAGGAATGAGCTTAAGGTTTCTACTCCCTGATGGGGTGGAGACGCGCGACAAGATTTCTTTTATTAGATATGTTTTCGTATAGAAAAGTGGACGATTGTGCGCGAAAGTTAGTGTTTATTAATCCATTGTCAAATTACATCACCAACCATAGGGGACTCCAAGCAGGGCGCAAAGTTTTCGAGCAGACGAGTTGAAGTTCACCGTGCGGCAATTTTCATTCACTTGCCTGCGTATTCATATTCAGCTGCTCGATATTCGTTTGTCAGCTGAATGAAAGTCAATGAATATTTGTAAACATCTTACAAAGTGTTAAATTGCTGATAAAATATTAACGTTTCGATTACATTTAACGGTGCTTTACACAAATCTTTCCCCATTTGATTGTTGTGGAGTGTTTTTGGAAGGAATCGTAGCCATAAACGTAGGTAATTATGAAGATGTTTCTCGATCGGCTTCATATTCAATGACTACGAATTGACTGACTGTGTGAAGAGGGAGAGCGAAAATGAATTTGATTGTTTTGAATATTCAGTGCATAATCATTCAAATTCGTGCTGTTTTCAGTCAATGACTATGAAAATTTTGCGCCCTGACTCCAAGATTGACAATGTACCCTACCCTACTAACAAAAATCCCTTTCTGAGACAAACGTGGAGATGCAGCGATTCGCGGTCTTTATAACAACGTTTGTCTCACTAACATTCCCTCCCATCATCGATGACCGCAAGGACGTGGCTGGCGCCGTTATTGACCTTACTTTAATTGAGAACTCTCGAAATGTGCACACTGAGAATAGTAAGCTAGTCCCAAGCCCTATTCATTGTTCCTTGTGCAATTTCGATTGCTTTGGTCAATCACGAATTAGCAACTACGAACTGTGTGGTCATCTATGCTCATGCTCATTAGAGTGGGTCAACGTTGTATGGAGAAACTTTAAATTTCATCGTATCAACCCGGAACAAAGCTTTTTCAATCTATATTACCATCCAAAACAACTGTGCAAAATTTGGGAGCGATTGGTTGCGTCCCCGTATTCCGCATTGCGATTTAAATTTGTATGGAAGTTAGTATGGGAAATCATACTACTGCATTTTACTCATAAGTTGAATTATTTTGCCTAATACCATGTAACTAATGACTTTAAAGTAAAGCCTAGGATAAGCACCACCGGGCAATCTGTACGTTATAACTTTTTCAACAAGTGTCGGATCACTTTGCGATCTTCGGCAAAGTTTTTCGGAATATCCTATGCTATACTTGAGCGATTCCAAGCAACAGCATCAAAATTAAGGAAATTTTTTAATTCATGATTTTCTATTGAACTGAAACTTTGCACAGTTTTTAAGTTCCATCTAAATCGTCATTTTCCGATATCAAATTTTTATTTTGAATCACAACTAACTTTTCAAAAGGGTGTATGTGAAAATGGTTCAAAAATATTCAAAAATCTGCACAGCCAAAATGGTTCGTTCGATTGCAATAAATTTTTCAGCAAAGTTAGATAACTAAATGGTGATTCCTAAGAAAATATACACTGTGAAAAAACATCTTTTTTAACATTAAAAAATATCATTTTTGTCACAAAAACTCAAATATCTCAAAACCCTATCTTTTTACCAACGTAATTTTTTTAGGGAAGACGGTCCATTGTATTAGCAATCTACCATAAAAATTTGGTGATGGTAAACTAATAAACAAAAAAGTTATAACATTTCAAACATTTCACAATTTTCACATTTGGTAAATATTTTTTTCTGTGTAAATTATTTCGATCAGAAATCGCAGTTAGATGCAGATTTTATTGTTCAGCAAAGTTAGAAAACTAAATGGTGATTCCTAAAAAAATGTACACTGTGAAAAAAAAATCTTTTTTTAACATTAAAAAATATCATTTTTGTCACAAAAACTCAAATATCTCAAAACCCTATCTTTTTACCAATGTAATTTTTTAGGGAAAACGGTCCATTGTATTAGCAATCTACCATAAAAATTTGGTGATGATAAACTAATAAACAAAAAAGTTATGACAATTCAAACATTCCACAATTTTCACATTTAGTAATAATTTTTTTAGTGTAAATTATTTCGGCCGGAAAGCGCAGTTTGATGCTGATTTTATTGTTAATGGCCTTGCGGGAGTAAAACAATCTGTTTTTATTATGTATTATGTATATTATATGTACAGTACTGTTCCGATTTTAT
The DNA here is from genome assembly GCF_035046485.1 of Aedes albopictus. NCBI lineage: Eukaryota > Metazoa > Arthropoda > Insecta > Diptera > Culicidae > Aedes > Aedes albopictus. The sequence goes on from NC_085137.1 coordinate 369,791,090, forward strand.
CACGCCCTCCGCGCATTAGTCGTTTATTGATTAATTTGCTGTTACATTTGAGGACAAGTGTTTTCCCTCTTCTTCAAGATGAATGTTGAAAGCGTGTTTTGCAACGTTAAAAATATTGAAATGGGTATAAATGTTGAAGTATATTTCAAAGCATTTTTGAAAAGAGGCGTGATTAAATTGTTTAAACAGATGTCGCTGATGGTACGGTGGCATGACTCTCTGCACTTAGCACTTCTGGCAATTTCTCAGTTGTTGTCGTTTTCGAACTTCCTGCGCCCTGCTTTACCGATGATATACAGATGGCTCGTTTGTCAAAGTCTAGACGGCAGGACGTGCAAATGCGTAAATTTGTATTCAATTTGGGCATAACCAGTCTCTTTCAGTTTATCTATGAGATTTCGTAACTCTTTTGAACATTTTTTTTTCACAAGCGGTCTACAAGAGAGCGTTGAGTTGAAGACCTTTGAGAAAGCGACTGTTCATGTTGTTCGTTAGATTATAATAAACAAAATCACTTATTAGTTTTAACTGACTAGTTTGGTGTTGTTTGCTTGGACGAAGAAAAAATTTACTATAAAATTTTTAATATCCATAGCGGTAGTATTTTTTTGCTTTTTCGTGAGCATTTTCATGGTATGTATACAGTAAGGTGGCCCACACTTATATGAAAAACAAAAATTTCGAAAAATGCCAAGTCTTACTTTCTAAATCAGTTGTTTTGGAGTCCCAGAAGCTACGTTCAAAATTTGAGCAAAATCGGTTGAGCCTAAGGGGGCGCTCAAAACGCTTGAAGTTTGTATGGGAAAACTTGGCCAAATGTATGCAGAAATTTTAAGTTTTCGAATTTTGCCGCCAGGTGGCGCTGTAAGCGTTCAATAATCAAACCCTTTGGTCTTATTGTAGGTGACTATATGCCAAACAACTTTGTCGAAGACCGCAAAGTGATCCAACTTCTGTGAAAAAAGTTATACCCTTGGTAAAGTGAGGATAAACTTTATTGTTGTTTTTCCAATACATGTAAAAGAATAATATCAATAATGAAATCTCACTACTTTGCCTCACTTTGTCTAGGGTATAACTTTTTTCACAGGCGTCGGATCACTTTGCGGTCTTCGACAAAGATGTTTGGCATATAGTCACCTACAATAATACCAAAGGGTTTGATTATTGAACGCTTACAGCGCCACCTAGCGGCAAAATTAGAAAACTTAAAATTTCTACATACATTTGGCCAAGTTTTCCCATATAAACTTCAAGCGTTTTGAGCGCCCCCTTAGGCTCAACCGATTTTACTCAAATTTTGAACGTAGCTTCTGGGAGTCCAAAACAACTTATTTAGGAGGTAAGACTTAGCATTTTTCGAAATTTTTGTTTTTCATATAAGTGTGGGCCACCCTAGTATACAGACAAACAAACGTAACACTGACGAAATTTTCATTGACCACGCCTTTAACGATCATTTTGAATCTTGGTTGTGGCTTTCATAACCAGAAGAGTGCCCATCGTTTTTCTTTGCGTTTGACGTTTCACACTAGCGCCTTCTGATGACGATATTGCACAACGCAGTGTTTCGTGAAACATTTCCACCAGGTGGTGGTAGTGTGAACTGGGCGATGGATTTTCACGAAAATTGTTCTAGGCGTTTTGTCTGTTTGTCTGTGGTATGTACCTCTCATGCATTTGTTGTTGTTGAAGTTACTCGCATTTTTCCGATCATAAAGTCTGTTCTCTAAGGGCCGATTTCTTCACCTCGGCTTAACCCGTAAGCCAGGCTTACCCATATAGTTAAACCTGGCTTAACGCCTAAGCCAGGGTGAAGAAATCGACCCTAAGAGCTATTTTTTTGCAGATCAACTAGACGTATACGCGTATATATAAAACTTTTATTATGCAGCTTTCGTCTTCAAAATAAGTTTAATTCCATTTTTCTTATGATCAACAGCTTTTCAACACTATCAAGGGATTTTTTCACCAGTCACGTACAATAAAAAGTATGACAATCTCAATATTTTTGATCACAACACTGGATCGCGTGTAAGGTTCAAATAGATACTATAGTAATTATAAATAATCAAACAAAAATATCATGAAAACAACTTGTTTAATTCATGCGGTAGCCTTTACAATAAAATCAGCATCAAAATATAGTTCTCGAAATAATTTACACAGAAAAAATTTTTTTTGTTACTAAATGTAAAAATTGTGAAATGTTTGAAATGTCATAACTTTTTTGTTTATCAGTTTACCATCACCAAAATTTTATGGTAGATAGCTGATATAATGGGCCATTTTCCCTAAAAAATTGACGTTGGTAAAAAGATAGGGTTCTGAGATATTTGAGTTTTTGTGACAAAGATCATATTTTTTTATAGTAAAAAAAGAAATTTTTTACAGTGTATATTTTCTAAGGAATCATCATTTAGTTATCTAACTTTGCTGAAAAATTCATAACAATCGAACAATCCGTTTTTGCTGTACAGCTTTTAGAATATTTTTGAACTATTTTCGCATACACCCTTTTGAAAAGTTAGTCGTGAGTGAATATGAAGGTTTGATATCGAAAAAAGGCGATTTAGATGAAATTGAAAAACTGTGCAAAGTTTCAGATATTTTTGAAATGGTCGCTCAGGATCGACTGACATGACTCCGTGGAATTCCTCACTTGTACTTCATTAGTTAGATCGTTTTAGACGAAAAATTTCAATTTATGAGAAAAATGCAAAGAAGCACGTTTTCCCATACTAAATTACATACAAATTTCAATCGCAATGCGAAATACGGGGAAGCAACCAATCGCTCCCAAATTTTGCATAGTTGTTTTGGACGCTAAAAGGAATCGAAAAAGCTTTGTTGTGAAGAATCGACTTTGTTGACCAAGTCTAATGCTCATGCTCATGCTCAAATTGTCTGATACAACTCGACCAAATTGTCTATACAATTTGATCAAATTGTCTGAAACAACTTCGACCCACCGTAATGAACACGAACCTGCATAATGAGTGGCGTTCACCCAATTCGACGAATGGCGACCTTCCGACCTTCAGTGGGTTTGTTTTCATGTGTAAAAAGAGGGAAGACAATGCATTTTTGCCCATGCATTTTTTCGAGTGTAGTATAGCTTTCAATGCGAGGATCAGGAACCCCAAAGATAAAAACAATTTCTAGCGATGTACAAGAGAATGATAGGTAGCAGTGATGAATATAGCATTCGGCATCAGAAATTGTCAAAGTCAAATAAGTACGTTGGATGTACAGAGTATTGTATTCATCAGGGATCAACAAAGAGTCTAAGAAATTGGAAAAGGCTTGAAGCTTGATGTCTTTCGAAGAAATTCCTAAAATACCAAAAACGTCATTAGATTACTCATATAATTGTGAAACTTTTATTTGAATTATATAATTACATTATGATTCAGCGTGTGCTGCTTCTGCATCATTTCTTCGTTACTAGTATCTATTAAGCTAAACTGGGATTTTCTTCCTACTTAGTGACTTCTTCTCTTAATCCATCTTGTTCAATAATACCTAGGGATGTGATTATTTTAAAAACTTATTGCCTACTTTTGATATCCACGTTTCTTCTTAGTTTTGAAAACATCTGTTGTTTCTTCCTACAAGTTTTGAAAAATTACGATCCTAGCGTATTTACAAAGTGATCATTGCGTAGTTTACGATCGCTGCAGATTATCAATGTGCACCAACTTGGAAATAAAAATGCAATACTCAACAGTAACTTAGGTATTATATACCGATAATGATTTTCGTAGTGCAAAAGTTCCATCCGCGAACCAACACACACTTTCAACAAATAAAACAGGCAGAGAAATTATTAATTGGGATTTTAAAACAGTTCACAATAGGGGTAAAAAATAAATAGAACGCTTAATAACCTATTCCGAATAATGCGGCTTATTAATTTCGGTGGTGGCGATAATGAGAGCCTGGTGCACAAACCGACCCACACAGTTCGTGCCAGTCCAGTTCACAGTCCGGTGCAATCAGATTACGAGAAAAAAGCTGATAGCGGAAAATAGAGCGAACACATTTTTGATTCCCAGATGGCGCACGCGGCAACTTTTATAGTGCGGAATCACTCACCCCCTCCGCTGCAGCAGTTCCAGGGATATACCCGTCCCGCGTAATTGATGTGGTGATACGCTTATTTCGCCGCTGGTTTGGGTGACTGGTTGCACCGCGGGAGCAGCAACAGGGAGTTTCACCAAAGTCACTGTGAATGGAATGTGATTTTTGTATTTACGGAGGCTTTTATTTTGCAACCGTGTTAGACTGGTACAATTCACCGAAGGATTCAAAACAAAAATTGCAAACAATATTTGAACGTATTGGCCAATTAGTTTAGCTGGAATGCGGAAATTTGTTTGTGAAGTTTGACAATTAGTTACAAGAATCTTACAATTTGTTCAATATTGCTTATTACCTGCGCAGGCAAAAGGTTGTTAATGAAGAAGTTCCTGTATCAAAAGTATGAACATCATTTAAAAATTATAATCTCTCGCAAACGCATAGGCTTGTCTAATTACTCCAATGGGAAAAAGGCTTCCAAACAGCGAAACACTACTGGGACATAAGGGTAAACTTTTTCAACTAATATTTAGTAACTTGAAATTGCCGAACTACATTTGAAACCATAAAGCAAAACGATCAGCGAGTGTGCACGTGCAACTCCGTTCTAGGTTATTTTCCGCTATAAATTAATAAATAATCATAAACTTCATGCTCCAAATGGCTGGGCTCACCGGTTTTGAGCGATGCAACCGATTGACGATGGGTGGGGTGGTTCTTTGTTGCTAATTTATCGGGTGATATGTATGTACAGAGACAGCGATGTTTCGAAATAATCGAACGAGGAACTTTTACCAGACCACAGGAGACATCGGTGTGAACGGTGGCAAGGAACTCTTCGCTGATAAAGCCGTCAATCAGCTTCGATATATACGCTCATTTTTCATTCCATTTATTTAATTATGTAATTAGGAGCGTAATTCCATTTCACCGATGATAACGCACAAATTGTTCGCATTCACGTTCCACCGTGTCCTGGCTGGTATGTAGGCTGGATTTCATCAGGGGGGAGTCGCTATCAAAATTTCATCTTCCCGCCCCAAAAGTATGATGGCAGAAAGATGCAGCCCTCTATAGGCGTTTTGTGAAATTATTTTAATAGGTTTTACGTGTGTACACAATAAGCGGTTTCAGCGCACTCTAGGGCTTACTTCCCATGGCGTTAAATTTGCATGGCTAAAATCTAATAACTATTTTGCAACTATTATGCTGAGGGTGCCTGTAGCGTTGGAGAATCCGTACAATTACCATTCTAGTGGAGCGTAGTGATAAAATAATCATTTTTTTACCTGCAACTTTTCTACATTGAAAACAGGCGAAATCCTTCGTTCTTTGGTATTCATTAATGTTTTTTTCTTGTTTTATCTAGGACTTTGATTTATCAAATCAGCAAGAAGTCTACTTATAGCTATTGAGCGAAAAATTCTACTGCGATTGCGATGTGTGAGAGAAATGTACCGTGTGACCTCGGTTAGCATTCGGGAACCCAATACGTAACCGATAATTGTCCATAGTAGTAGTTATGCATATCACTTGGTTTAAAATTTACAATTAAATGGAAGCTATGCTACCGCGCTTTGATTCTACTCCCGATCGGCCCCGTGGTGAAACTGGTGCAGCTGTGATGCCTCGTGCAGTTGAGCCAGGTGGGAACTATCGTGCAGATTCGCCAGGTGAGCCTGTTCACCTAGGCTGGCCAGTTGAGCTGGATCGTAGAGCGACATCTTTAGGCGTTTGCATTTAGCGCGACGGTTCTTGAACCAGAATTGGACGTTCTTGCTCTCCAGGCGGGGGAATTTTTGACTGGAATGAAAAGGTTGGAAATAAAACCGATTAGAATAAATTTATGATTATTTACGGTTGAGAATTATATGGTAAGTACCAATGTGTTGTGTATCGTTATAGCTATTAACACAACAAAATACCAGAAGTAGAAGAGTGCCCAAAATTTAATAATAAAATTACCATTTAAAATTTAAAACGCATCTCAGACAACCTGTAATCGTAAAAGATGCTGCATAAGATGATAAAGTGGAGGCCATATGCGTGCATGCCTCCATTTAGGCGCATGTAAAATGTACGTAGGGTGCATGTACCAGTTATCACACCACCTAAGAAAAACTATTTCTGCAAAAATAAGAAGAAGACCGACGAATGTAAACAATAAGTCAAATGATTGATTAGTTTTCATACTTTACAGGAAAAATATAAAAACGGAGCCAAAACTACTTTTAGTATTTATTACGGCGTGTGCCAATGATAGGAATCCTGTATCAGTTATGGACACATTTGTTAATTTGGGTTCCATTTCGCACTATTTACATGCATTCCATATGGGATTTGCCATAATTGGTACACTCTGGCGAAATAGGGTGCAAGGAGGCCGAAAAGTTAAGGAAAATGATTTATTTCTACCATAATTTGAGCAAATTATGAAGTTTGAGTGATTGCAATCATCTTTTGTGATCGTGATCTGTTGTTCACGATTTTTTTCTTGTTGATTTGTATCTTTAAAGGTGGAAAATCAACTATGGCGAATTTGAGGTACTGTAGCCATAACTGGTACACTGAGCCTATATCGCCTCCACTTTAACATCTTATGCAAAATCTTATACGATCACTGGTTGACTGGGATGATTCACTTCGAGATTTTTTCCGGAGGTTCCTTTAGAAAATTCATCGATAACTTCTCCTTTTATTTTATGGACAATTCCTGCAATAAAATATTTGTGAATTTCTCCTGAGATTCGTTGGGGATTCTTCCAAGCAGTATTTTGGGAGCTCCTTCAGAAAATCATTACATATTTCTCCAAAAAAAACATTAAAACATTTTCATGAGACTTTTAGGGCAATCTTCGTTGCAGAATCTTCCGAGGATACCAGGAAACTAGTGATATTTTGTACGGCATTTGTTGGAGAATTCTTCCAGAGATTTTTTCTGCAATTCATTTACGGTTTTCTCCCGGTATTCCGACGAGAATTTTTACAGGGGTTTCTTAAGGGTTTCCTTAACTCCCATTGTAATTCCTGGGAGTATTTTCGAAGGAAGATCAGATTCTCGATGAAACTCTGGAGGAAATTTGTAACGCATCCCTTGAGAAAATTCTTAACGAATCTCCAAAGAAATTGGAGGGATTCTCCAAGGATTCCTGAAAAACCTCAAAAAGAAAATCTTAAAAAAAAAAATACCTGAAGGAATTTTGTTGCAAGACCTACAGAAACTGCTGATCGCTCTGAATCCCTGCTGAATTTCTACAAGGATCTCCGAAAAAAAAATCTTCAACGACTACCTTGAGAAGTTCTTCTAGGATATCCTGAAAAAATCCTTCGAAGAATCTCAAAATAATTTCTGGATCGAAAATCTAGTTAGAAGAAATCCTGATGGAACAATTGAAGGAGTTCCGTAAAAAAATATTTAGATGAAATACCCTAAGAAACCCTTTCGAAATGTCTAACGATTTTCTCAGTGGATTCCCGAAATAATGCCTGGAAGAATTTCCGAAGGGAATTCTGAAAGAATTCCCCAACGAATTCCTGAAAAATCAAAACAGAATCGCTGTGAAAATTAGGCAAAAAAAAAATCATCGATGAAGTTTTCAGTAGAACCCATTTGCATTTCTTAAGAGATCTCCAGAAGAATTGTTTTACAAATTACAGAAAAAATTCTACAAGGATCCATGTATAAATTTCCAAAAGAATCCCTAAAAAAATCTGAATGAAATACTTTAGGAAATTCCAGATGGAATTCCTAAACGAATACTAAAAGTTAGGGATATGGAAAAAAATCCCTGGATAATGTCTAGGAGAAATTCACCAAAGTATCTATTAAAAACTTTTCAATGGAATGAATTTGTGTAGCATTTTTCCGCGACTTTCTAAAAGGATTTGCAAAAGTATGCCAGAAGCACATTTCCCAAAGAATTTTCAGAGGAGCAGCTTTTTGGAGATAATTCCCAACGAATCCCTGGAGAAATTTCTCAAGGAGTCCGTGAAGCGATTTTGGTGCATATCTGAAGAACTTTCCGATGGCATCCCCGGATGAATGTTTGATAAAATTCTCGAATTGATTCCTGCAGAAATTTCCAAAGAATTCTTTTAGAAAAAATCCTGAAGGAATTCATCAGATTCCCCTAAGAAATACTCAATAAAGTATTTGATGAATATTATGATACACTCAAACTTCCATTCAGGTCGAATCCATTTAGGAAAAAACTATTTAGGTCCATCCATTTAGGTAACGTTACCTAAATGGAATCTGATTGTGTTCAGAGTTGCAAGTGGCGTTAAGAGGAGTTCAGGGCTCAGGGGGGAGCAATGAGGAAGATGGGGTTGGTTTGGGACTGTTTAAGGTTTCCTATGAACTTTCTTGAGCATAAGTCATCGAATCTACATGCGTAAAAGTCAAAAATTCTCTGAAGCTTCCTTAAACGCCTTCGAAATCGCTCTAAAACCCCCTCGGACACCATGTAACGCACCTGAGACTGTCAGAAACCCTAAAAAACGCCCACGTAACGCCTCTGAAACTCGCCAAAAATCACCTGAAGCAGTCTGAAATTTCCTCGGAATCCCCCTAAACCCCCTCGGTACCCATGTAACGCACCTGAGACCCTCAGAAACCCCCAAAAACGCCCACGTAACGTCTGAGTAACGCCTCTGAAACTCGCTAAAAGTCATCTGAAGCTGTTTTAATTGCCTTCAAAACCCCCTAATGCCTCCTCGGACCCCATGCAACGCACATGAGACCCTCAGAAACTCCCAAAAACGCCTACGTAACGCCTGAGTAACGCCTCTGAAACTCGCCAAAAATCATTTAAAGCTGTTTGAAATGCCATCAAAATCCCCTTAAAACCCCCTCGGACCCCATGTAACGCACTTGAGACCAGTGCGCAAAATTTTCGAGCAGACGCGTTCTACAAAATGTTAAATTGCTGATAAAATATTAACGTTTAGATTACATTTGATGGTGCTTTTCATAGATATTGTCCCATTTGATTGTCGAAGTGTTTTTGGTGGGAATCATAGCCATAAACATAGGTTATTATGGAGATGTTTCTTGGGCGGCTTAATATTCAATGACTACGAATTGACTGACTGTGCGAAAAGAAAGAGCGAACATGATTTTTCTTGTTTTGAACATTGAGCGCTGAAATAATCAAATTCGTGCTGTTTCCTGTCAATGACTGTGAACATTTTGCACTCTGCTTGAGCCCCTCAGAAACCCCCGAAAACGCCTGAGTAACGCCTCTGAAACTCACCAAAAATCATCTGAAGCTATTTGAAATGCCTTCGAGATCCTCCTACAACCCCCTCGGACCCCATGTAACGCACCTGAGACCCTCATAAACCCCCAAAAACGCCTACGTAACGCCTGAGTAACGCCTCTAAAACTCGTAAAAAATCATGTAAAGCTGTCTGAAATGCCTTCCATATCCCCCTAAAACCCCCTCGGACCCCATGTAACGCACCTGGAACCCTCAGAAACCCCCGAAAACCCCTTCGTAACGCCCGAGTAATGCCTCTGAAACTCGCCAAAAATCCTCTGAAGCTTTCTGAAATGCACTCAAAATCCCCTTAAAACCCCATCGGATCCCACGTATCGCAACTGAGACCCTTTGAAACTCCCCGAAAAACCGACCGCAAATATCGACGTCACCTCATAGTTACAAGAACTGATAGGAGTCATTAACGCTTTTGCTTTGTTTTAAACTACTTTTTCATTTTTTCCATTTTTTAAAGTAATTTCAATACACTTTCATTATGCATTCATGATCCAATTGTTTAACAATGGCATGACTGCCAGATTTTTTTTCCAAATCACCCAATCGCACATCAAGGGGTTTTAGGGGCGTTCGAGGGGATTTCTAGGAGTTCCAGATTGTTCAGGGGTTATAATTGCGGCTCAGTGGTGTTTCTGTAGCTTTCTATGGGGCTTCACGGTATTGCAAGGAGTTATGGAGAATTTCAGAGGCGTTCTAGGGTGTTCCAGAGGGTCTAAAAGAGTTTCATCGACGTTCTATGAGGATTCAGACAGTTTCAGGTGCACTCCAGTAGTGTTCCAAGGGATTCAGGGGCTTCAGGTACCACAATAGATCAAAGTAATGGTCGCAGTGGTTTAAATCCCAACAAAAAATGGGGCTTCAGGGGCTTTCAGGGGGTCACAGGAACATTCATGAGTATTCCTTCAAGCTGCAGGAGAGTTTCAGTGGTGTTCCATGGGATTTCAGGGGGTGTCAAATGCGTTCCAGACTGTTTCAAGAGGTTTAAGGGGCTCCTAAGGATTTTCGGGTGTGTCTCACGGGGTTTCCAGGGCGCTCCATGGGGCATCAGGGAGTTTTAGGTTGTCCCATGAGCGTCTCAGGGATGTTTTAGAGTGTCTCAGGAGGTTTTAGGGGTGTTCCATTGGGATTCAGGAGATTTTAGAAGCATACCAGAGGTATTCCAGGAGGTTCCATGAGGCATCAGAGGTGTTCTAGGGTGTTCCAGGGTATCAGGGGGTTTCAGGAGCGTTCCAATGGTTTCAAGAGGTCTTAAGGATGTTGCATGGGGCTTCGTGAGATTTCAGGAGGTTTCTGGGGCGTAGAGTAAAGTGGGGTAAAAGTTCGAGTGGGGCAAGAGTTTCTTTTGAAGTTTTTGAGCTCAATTCAAATTATTTTTTTCGGGTGTCAAGGTTGTTCGAAGCCTTTTAGAAAAAGAGTCTTTCACTCCAAAAATTATGGAAATTGATCAATATTTCGAAAAGTTATGACAAAATGTTGGTTTTTGAATAAAAAATTGTAACATGCCATGGTCCTTCCAACGCATGAAATGGAATTGTAATGAAATCGAATTCGGTATTTTATTTTGGGGCGTAACTAGCTATATTTTAAATGAATAACTTTTTGCAAAAAAGATTTGGAAATCATATTTTAAACATAGTGGGGCAAAAGTTCGAATTGTGGGGCAAAAATTCGAGTTATGTGGCAACTTTAGATAAAAACCTAAAATTGTGCAAAATGTACATATGATCTCTAAAAATGATGAAATAAGTAAGAAAATTCTATCAAAGTTGAAAAACAATGTTGTATTATCAGGATTTGGCGGAAAACCACTAATTTTTGGTGTATTAAATTTAACCCTGATTTGGGTAAAATCCAGATCGAACTTTAAAGTGTATTCCAGTTCCAACATCAAATATTAGGTGGTTTCAGATATTCATATTACCAAAGTGTCAAAAAAGTGTGCTACGGTTAGCGAAATTCCACAAACACTAGATTCGAACTTTTGCCCCAGTGGTGGGGCAAGAGTTCGAATAAGACACACACATACAAAAAGTGTTGTAACTCAAAATTGATAAGACTTTGTTCAGTAAAATTTTAGCTCATGGATGGTAGAATCCCCACACGGTATTCATTTATATTTATCTGCTTCAATTTTTTGAAAAAAGTTGAATTTTCAACTAGGGTCGAACTTTTGCCCCACCTTACTCTACCAATGATGTGGGTATCTCTAGGGATCTCAGACAGTCTAAACGAGTGATGCTGACTATACGCTTTGGAATGACGAGCAACCCAGAACAACTGACGGTGTTCCCGGAGGTTTCAAAAAGAGGCAGGTGCGTTCCAGACGTTATCAAATAGTTTTAGGGATGATCCAGGACTTTTCTTAAAAACCTCAGGGACTTTTAGGGGCGCTCCATGGTGTTTCAAAATCATTCCAGAGATACTCCTGGGGATTTCACGAAGTCTCAGGAGCCTTGCAGATGCTTTCAAGAAGTTTCTGGGGTATTCCAGGGCTGTTCTAAGGACCTCAGGGGGTTTTTGATGCGTTCCGAGGAGCTTTAAAGAATTCTAGGAAAGAATACCACTGAAGTGTTTCCGGGGGTTTCATTGGGGCTTCAACGGTGCTCCAAGTGTATATCCCTGATATCACCTGAAATGCCTTGAAACCTCTCCCAATATCCCCTAAAACCTCATTCATCCCCCCGGCCACTCCTGTGGAATCCCAGATGGCCCCTGAAAAGCCTTGATACCCCTTGAAACTGACATAAATCGTCCCTGAAACCCCCCAATGAACCACCGGGAGTTTCTCCAAAACCCTTCTGAAACTCCCAAGAAACATGAAAATCTGCCCTCCTTTGTCTCAACATTCACAACACGAGCAATCAAGCTACTGTACGAAACAAAAATGTCAAACGAGTGTACTTGACCACGATAGCGTCTTTGGGAGACGGTTCGGCTTTTATTATTCCTGTCTTCTTCCATAAAGAGAGCTGAGTTGGCCAATAACCATATGTGTGTCGTATTCAGTTCAACAAGCAAGAATAAACTAATATTAACATTCATAATCGGAATTGGTCAAAATCTATGCAAAAAGCTAGAATTAGACAAATGTCATCGTGTCAGACGACATTGATTTGACACTTTCTCATGTTTATTGATCTTCGTTCTACCGCTCGTGTTGTGTGTAAGAGGTAACGCTAGCGCACGAGTGTAACAAAACAAGCTGACATTCGACTGCGGCAACAAAATGAAGGTAGTGAAAAGTGTCGAATGTTTACAATACTGCGACAATACACCTAAACGACTGACGCCGCTAGCTGTACGGCCACAAGCCCACAAAGTATATAGAATGACCAGAACTAAACGTTCACAGAATATTGTTCTCCTACCGTGAAATTATGCACGGAAAAACAAAAGAAAAAAGTGTCAGTATAAACCGTATAGGGTAAATGTACCAATAGTGGTGCTATTAGTAGCTCCTTGTAGTAAAATAATTGAATAAAATGGATAATATCACAAAATAACAAGTCTGAAAACGTTAATCGGAAGTTTTTCACTTAAATTTGTTAAAAAAAAATGTAAACATCATTGTTTATTTCAGTTTTTGCTAATAAATCACTTGCACCAACTATAGGTACACAGTTCCTATTATGGAGGTAAAATTTAACATTGGTTCCTATAGTGGCGCATACCATTGAATTCTTATGGGACCCACCACTATAGGTGCAAAGGAGCAAAAAATTTAAGGAAAATAATTGAATAAAATAAGTTTTTCGGCAAATCCTGTACACAAAACTGAATTAATGTTATCAATTAGTTATGATGCATCTATTAAAAATATCATTTGCAAGCTTTTTGGTCGAAATAGTGCTAAATTGGCACTACCACCACTATTGGTACTACCTCCACTAAGGGAGCTTTTACCCTAACAATTGGCAAATTACACTACATAGTTGGGAACGAAACACAAAAAGAACCTTGCTAAATTCTTCCAGACTGAAAAGTTATCGAATGTCAGGTCAAATTTAATCGAATGTTGAACCGCTGTTGGACGCGCATCGGATACCTGCTTGATTTAGGGGCACTGCGACCATAACGCCCATGGGGGGCAAGTTGCGCCACCCTTGTTTTAGGCAAACCACGTTATTTTCAGCACTTTTTTCAACTGCAATCGTTAAAATAAGAATAAAAATTCTTCTTTACAAAAAAAGACGCGGACACCGTCTTCAGCCAGAGGCTGCACAGACTGAATGAAACTTAACACTAGACAAGGGACACACGGAGCATGCAGTGGATACGGGGAAGAAACTATCCTCACGAAAAGTTTCATCGCCCGGAGCGGGAATCGAACCCTCACCCCATAGCATGGTGCGATTAGAAGCTTAGTGACCCTAACCGCACGGCTACGAGGCTCCACACTTGAGTTTACATATTTTTACTAAAAAAATTGTACAAAAACTTCAAAAAAAGATTTTGGTTACTTTTGATGTAATTTTAGCCTGTCAAATTGTTGCACTTTTTTACATCTTTTAAAAGATTTTTTTTCTCGCTATCCCCATAAACTGTCTTGCACACTCCCATTGTTTGTGTACTAAGCGGAAAAAGTATCGAATTTGGCTCTTATAACTTTTTTACAAGGGTCCAAACTTCTGAGGCATATGTGGGGTAAAATGCCCACCCCTAGTTATTTACATTAAAATAGCCATTTAGATCCAAATTCTGGCATAAATTATGTAGAACAGAAGTTGGAACCAAGCAACAACACATTTTTACTATGAATAAGTTCACTAATCACACATCCAGTTGTCATTTTGTAGTAATTATTGATAAAACAGCTCATTATGACCTTTAAATGGAATTGACCCATAATTACAGGTGATCCATAATTATGCAATGACTGTATACCATTCACGAACAATAATAGTTGACAATAAACCAGGCGCGCAAGTATATGTACACAATTTGGCATCCTGGCGTTAGCTGTGGCTAGTGGCGCGTTTTACCCCGCATTGAAACTAAAAATCTGAAAAACAAACTTTTTTTCAAAATCGAATTTTTCAGTAGTAAAACATAAAACTGGTTTATGGTTTCTTCTATTTGAAAGGAAACATGTTGGTGCTTCATGTTAGTGCCAAAAAAGTGTGTATAGTGAAGTGTTTCGTGGTTAAAATTGGACTCTTCCTTAACGTGGGCGTCTTACCCCCAGTTCCCCTACCTAGGCAAAAGCCAGCTTACAGATACGAAAACAACGGCGCACGGCAAAAAAAAACAACAAGAAATCCGTTGCGGCGGTATTCATGAAATTTGTCATTGTCTTGTAGGGACTAAAATTGCTCAGAAAATGTAAATTATGATGTTTTTTGAAAAGTCTTACGATTCTTAATCATCACTGAAAACGTCTATCAGTAATCCCTCTTATATCTACACGAAGTAGGTATTGGGATCCTCACTGTGACTCACATTGGAGTAAATCACATCAAAACCTGATCATAGAGTAAAGTGGGGCAAAAGTTCGAGTGGGGCAAGAGTTTCTTTTGAAGTTTTTGAGCTCAATTCAAATTATTTCTTTCGGGTGTCAAGGTTGTTCGAACCCTTTTTGAAAAAGAGTCTTTCACTCCAAAAATTATGAAAATTGATCAATATTTCGAGAAGTTATGACAAAATGTTGGTTTTTGATCAAAAAATTGTAACATGCGATGGCCCTTCCAACGCATGGAATGAAATTTTAATGAAATCGAATTCGATATTTTATTTTGGGGCGTAACTAGGTATATTTTGAAGATGCTCTAGCATGTATAACTTTTTGCAAAAAAAATTTGGAAATCGTATTTCACACATAGTGGGGCAAAAGTTCGAATTGTGGGGCAAAAGTTCGAGTCATGTGGCAACTTTAGGTAGAAACCTAAAATTCTGCAAAATGTGCATATTATCTCTAAGAGTGATGGAATTAGTGAGAAAATTCGATTAAAGTTGAAAAAAATGTTGTTTTATCTGAATTTGGCGGAAAACTACTAATTTTTGGTGTAGTAAATTTAACCCTGATTTGGGTAAAATCCAAATCGAATTTTAAAGTGTATTCCAGTTCTAACATCAAATATTAAGTGGTTTCAGGTATTCCTATTACCAAAGTGTCAAAATAGTGTGCTACGGTTAGCGAAAATCCACAAACAGTAGATTCGAACTTTTGCCCCAGTGGTGGGGCAAGAGTTCGAATAAAACACACTCATACAAAAAGTGTTGTAACTCAAAATTGAAAAGACATTTGGCGTAACTTTGTTCAGCAAAATTTTAGCTCATGGATGGTAGAATCACCACACGGTATTTATTTATTTTTATCTGCTTCGATTTTTTGAAATATGTTGAATAATCAACTAAGGTCGAACTTTTGCCCCACCTTACTCTAAGTGGAAAAACTCAAAATGAAGTAATTGGGTTTTCCGTTGTGTTTTTGCTAAGTGTAGTTATCGTGTATTCGTTTGACAGCTAAGCAGTGTCCAAATGTTTTGTTTACGCTTATCAGAAGAGGTTAAGTGAAGCTGAAGTTTAGCCGTTTTCTTTGATATGACTCACAGCGCGTGCTAGTTTTGACCGTACAAAGTAAATGAAATTGATAGTCAATCAATTCAATGATGCAGTTTGTTAAAGGAGGTCAATGTTGTTATTCTGTTAATTTGAAACCCAAACAAATTGGCGTTGAATTTACATATAATATATGAAAATATTGAAAAAAATATTTGATGGAATCGTTTACCGTACATTTAAAATGAAATAAGTTGATTTTCCGGCTGTTTCCGGAAAATCTGCTTTTAGTGTATGATAAAACTATTGTTCCTCTTTCAAATGCAGAAAGAAAACCTTCCGGATGTTTCCGATTTCAAAAGTTGCAACACTTTGAAAAAATCGTGATAATTATATTATTATTTGATATTATTTGCCTTAAAACTCTATTTGGCCCTCTGAACGTATTTTTGCTGAAAACTAGAATTCAACAGCTTTCAAGCAAAAAAACGAAGTTTAAAATCGGTCAACTGGTTCAAAAGTTGTGATTTTTTGAAAAATTTTAGTTTCGAAAAATCTTGACTTTTACAATCATAAAATTGGTCACCCTAATGACGAAATTTAAAAAAACGAAAACTATGAAATACGTTTCATTACTAATTTAGGTTGCATTTGGGTTGCGAAAATGCGTCAAAATAATTTTGATCAGTTTTGATGTACTAGGTGCTCCACTGTGCGACTTCTCTAGAAATCTGTTTAGATAAATTTATCAAACATTTATTTTTGGTATTGCTTTGAAAACTCTTCAAGATCATAAAATCCACCAAAACCCACCAAATTTGTACATCAATGTAAAGAAATAGGTGATGCTTGCCAATACAAATTATCAACACTAATCAGATGTAAGAGAAACAAAAAAAAATCAAAACACTCACCGGTACGGCATCCGGTTCAGGTCCTCCGTGTACTTCAGGATCAGATTATGCGACGGGTGGGTGTTCATCGAGAACCACTGCTCCAGCTTGGGCACTTCGGTGACCGGATCGATAAACGTCCGATTCCGCTTGCGCCGTTCGTCGCTGTTGAACGACAGGTTCAATCCACCCTGCCCGAGGGCTCCCCCGTGGTTGTTCGGGCTGAGATCGCTTTTGAGGTGCATCCCGGCGGCGTTGGCCTGCATCGCCGGAATGTAGTGGCTCATGTACATGATCGAGTGCGAGAACATCGGGTTGTTGATGGGAAACGGTAGGTTTCGCTTAGAGTCCGGCGATGGCGAGCGGTAGTCGTCGATGGTGGACCCTTCCGGTTCGTCCATGTCCAGATCTTCGGATGCCGGCGAGCGAGATCGCTGAGGGGAGCTGGAGCGCTCGTTGGAGTAGTTTGATTTGGGTGCCTCGTTCTGGCTGGTGGAGTCGTTGGCCGATTCATTGACGTTGTTGTTGCTGGAGTTTAGGTTGTTGGTGGGTGGCGGAGAGGGAGGTGGACTGGAGCATGCTGGAATGTTTTCCTGCTTGATGGGAGTGTCTTCGGTTGGGGTTAGGGGCCGATTGCGTTCATGGATGGTGAGAGATAGGGGAAGTTGTGGAGAAAGTGGTCGATCCATGTCATCGTCCATTTCGTCCTGGGAGAGATTGTCGATGTCTTCGGATGGAGCACTGGGAGAGCTTTTCATGTAGTCCGGCTGGGAGAGCATCATGTTTGGATTTCCGTAGCCGTTGGTCATGCCTTGGCGCATTTCCGCTCGCTTTTGTGCTGCTCTGGCATTTTTGAACCAGTAGACCACGTTGTTGACGTCCAGAGGTTTACGCCCCCTTCGGGATTCCAGCGAGTTCAATTGAACGACGTATGACTGGATCTGCTGACGGGAGGGATGAGGATTCTCCTGGAACCACCGTTGTAGTTTTGGTAACTCCATTTCTGGATCGAAACTAGTCCTCATGCGAGTCTTCTGATTAGGGTATTGGGAATGTACCGTTTGCAGGGCTGGATGCACCACTAGATTGTGGTGGGGATTAGTAGCTCTATCAATAAGCGATTCGGGTCTGCTGTCGTGCATATTGAAATTGGAAAAGTCCAACTCGTTGGGTTGGGGATTAGCAAATGGAAGGATTTTGTGGGCGATGGGGTTGGGTTGCGGCGCTAGCTGGCTGCTCCACCATTGGTCAAACTTCCGGCGGACTTCATCGGTGATTTCCGGCGTGAAGGGGAATGTGTTTTGTAGTGGACTACGGCATATTTGCGAGAGAGTGATCTGAAATCAAGAAAAACGCAATAAATCCGGATTAGCACTGTTACTCGAGTGGTAATTACACTTGTATGTGGAAACCGCTAATGATGGAACGGAGAAAGTGGGAGATAGTGTAAATCCTTAAGCGTTGGAGAGCTGAAGTGCAGCGTAATCGTTGTTTGTTGCAGCACGAGTGGGATTACAATCGCAAGGGAATCGCACTAACGAGCTTTACTTGCTGTACCAGAACGGAGGCGCGGTGATGGAAGAGATCCGATTTCACGTTCTGCTTCTTGGCTTGAAGTAATCCTAAGACAAATGGAACGCCGGCTTGTTTGGCTCTGTATAATGATAGTGATACTTAGCCGTGAAGGAAGAGACACAAATCCGTTGTTTTTGCGACGCAGGTCGGACTTTTTCTCGGGAAAGTGACATCATATGAGATACATCAGCTTCAGCATGCTGCTGACAGATTTGGGTGAACTGGTATGACACCGTAGATAATCATATACATTTTACAATCACACAATCAAGACAGACAGGTGATAGTGTTTTGGCGAGGGTGATGCGGTAAAAATAGCTTAATCCTTATCTTGAATTAGGTGGATCAACAGCACAGACAATTGACCGTGATGGTGCATTGAAGTTATCTTATCTAGCGTGAGCAAACACTATAGCCAGGTATATGGAGCCACCCTTCAAGATTGAGTGGTTCAAAAAATATGGACTCAATATGTATAATTCATCAGACCCGTTGGATTAGTCACGGAACGGTTGTCGGTTTTTGGGGTGTGGGCCATGCATGATGGGCGTGATTAATCAAACGATTGTGTTTAGATAATTGAAACACAGCCAATACCGTGGCGATAATCATGTTGATGAATTGACTTTGGTGGCGACGGGGAAATAATACTGGATGAATTCAAAACAAAGTATTTGGAATGGCGCTTTGGAATTTCACAATAGGCAAGATCGTCATCAACCGAAACTCTGCAGAAGGTAGTCTTTTTTAATTATCCTTCAAAATATTACTTATTCACTAGCTGTCCCGGCAAACTTTGTGCTAAGCTTTTTGTTAAGCAGTGCTGGAATGAAATGGCCTGTAAAATGGAATTTAAAACTTTTCCGTTTTGCTTGCCTTGCCGCTGACTTTTTACGATCTAAACAAGTTCATGGAATTTACTCAGTTGTTATTAAATTGAAAAAAGAAAAAGAACTGAGTTTTGTTCAAAAATACATATAAAAGCATTGAAATCAAGGCTGTTAATCGATAAATTATCGCCGATAAGTTAACGCCAACTTTGACTTCGTTGACAGTGATTCGATAACTCGTCGTTAACGATAAATAATGCGTTGAATTATCGTTATCGTTATCGTAACTTCGATAATTCATCGAAAATTATCGAGTTAACTGTTGAACGCTGAGTAAAAAAAAACATTTTAGTCTGAAATTTTCCTGCGGCGTGTGTATGACCAAAGCGTGGGATATTATTAATCATAAGAATTAGCTATGTATCAACGTTACAGCCCGGAAAAATCTATACTTTCACCTTGCTAATCAGTCGACAACATCCCTGTAGGTATTCCCGAAAAATCTTGGCAAAATTCCACTGGAATGGCGAGGAATTTTCTGGTGGAATTCCTGATGAAAGCCCTTGTTTACCTAATAAATTACACGATGGAATCGCTGGCGAAATATTAAAGGAATGCTTGGAGGTATTTCCAAAGTAATACCTGGCGGAACTCGAAATAAAATAGTTACAATAGAATTCCTGGAAAACTATTCAATAGAATGTCTGGCACCGGCAGAACTCCCTATGCAATGGCAAAGAATTCCCGATTGAGTCCATTATTTCGAATTTTCCGATGGAATCTCTGTCGAAATACTCCTTATGTAGAATCCCTGGAGATATTCCCAGTGATAATTCCCGAAGGTTCATTATCTGCGATGGGAAACATAACTTTCGAATCATTGGAGCTCTGTATGTTGCTGTCAAAGATTTTCACTCAAGATTGCTATGATTAAAAATCCCGTAAGTTAACTGCAGTTAACTTGCGTTGATTTATCGAGGGCCGATAAATCTTGCGATAATGTATCGTCATCGCAGTGAGCGATAACGTTGAACGCAATTATCGTTATCGACGATAACGATAATTTATCGATTAACAACCTTGATTGAAATGAATAAAATTAAATGAAAATCTTTGGAATTTTGGATGTAAGCCATAGAGCCCAATAAATAATACTAATCATCAGATTTCAAAAGAGTTTAGATATTTTGTAGTATATATAATTTCTGGATTTGACGGTGATTATAGTGTATTCACCAATCACTGCAACAGACGTCAATTAAAAACTTTCGAGAAACACATACGTCTGCGATGTCTACAGAAATCTGCCTCGAGTCGATAATGCACCAATTATGTAATCTGTCAATTATTTCATTAAAAAAAAGATATCTTGTATGAATTTCATGAGGAACTGAAGCAGAATTCCGTGAGAGAAATTCATGAGGAATTCGTTGGAGCTACCATAGGAACCCCTAAGGGAACTTCACGATAAATCTCTGGAGAAACTCCAAGAAGTATACATGGGCACCTCCAGAAGGAATTTTTGAGAGACTCCAGAATGCATACCTAGTGAAACAGCAAGAGGAATTCAGGAGTAATTCTTTGGGGAAATCCAGAAGCAATTCATTGACGATCTCCAGAAGGAATAGAAATCCAAACTAAATCCGAGGTTACACCATGAACACTCTTTTTTTCACAATTTTATCTCCCTTTCGGCTTAGATGTCAATCTCCAACGCACTCGCGTTTGTGCCTAGTAACTACAAGTGAAGGCGAATTGTTCGTACGAAATCGAGATTTACCCTCAAACTTCGCATACCTAGCCTCCAGTTGTCTATGTTTCAGACATGCCAGACATGCAAACCTGTTATATGCCAAAACAGGGTAACAAGCATCATTGAACTCCAGGAAGATTGGAGGAACTTCAGGAGACATTTCTGATGGATCTTCAGGTTTAGTTCCTGAACTGAACTGCTGAATGTATTTTAGGATGGATCCCGAAGGAACTCCAGCACGAATTCCTAATAGATTGGCTGGAATTACCTGGGAATCCCTAGAAGGGATTCGGATAAAAGGTGGGGGGGGGGGGGGAATGAAAATCTTGATGGAGCTCGAGAACCTACGAAATAAATCCCAAGAGGGACTTCAGAAGATTTCTGGAGTACCTACAAAAGGGAGATATGTTCAGCTCAATGATCAATTCTTGAGGCATTCCAGGAAGAATTCTAGGAAACACTACAGGGAAAAATCTTAGTTTACTTAAGGAGCACTGGTTTTGAAAACTCCAGGAAAAATTCTTAGGGAAACTTCAGGAAAAAATCCGGTTTTAACTTCAAGAGGAATTCAAGTTTAACTAAAGGAAGAACTCTAAGAGCAATAACTGGAGGAGATCCAGGAGGAATTCCTGAAGAAATTAATCCGTCGAATCCATGAGGAACTGTTTATGGAATTTCATAAAAACAATCCTGGGGAAACTTTGCTCTAGTTACTGGAGAATTCCAGAATTACTAAGGGAGCTTCAGGAAGAATCGCTATGGGAAGTCCAGAAGCTAGTCCTGCCAAAACACCAGGAAAACTTTCGGGGGAAACTCCAGGAGAAATGTATGGGAAAACTCAAGGAGGAATTCGTGGGTGAACTCCTTGTGGAATTACTGGGAGGAATCCAGAGTGAATTTCTGCGTAAACTCTATGATCAACTAATGAGGGAACTTCGAGAGGAATTCCTGGGGGAACTTCAGGAGGAATTTGTGGGAAATTTAGGGTGAATTCCTGCATAACTACATGAGGAACTACTGCGGGAGCTTCAGATGGAATTGCTAGGTGAATTCAATAAGATTCCTTTTTTGCTGAAACTCCAGGAGGAATTTAGGAAGTACTTAAAGAGGAATTTATGAGAAAACTCTAGGAGAAATTCCTGGATGAACTATCAAAGCGATTCCTCAGCAGGAATTCCTAGGGAAACTCCAGGAAGAAATACTGGGTGGAACTCCAAGAGGAACTCCTAGGGAAACTCTAGGAGAAAATCCTGGGGGAACTCCAGAAGGAATTCCTGGAGGAACTCCTGGAGGAATTTCTTGGGAAACCTTCTAGTGGAATTCCTGGTGTATTCCTGAAAACACTCCGGGATGGATTCCTGGAGAAATTCCAGGAGGAACTCCTGGGGGAAATCCTTTGGGAACTTCCGGATGAATTCCTAGGGGAACTCCTATAGGAATTCCTGGAGGAACTTTTGGAAGAATTTCTGGAGAAGATTGCTGTTGGGAATCGACTGTAATCTTGACTCTATAGATTAACGGCTACGCAGTCTTAGGGTTCAAAAAACGAGTTTTATTATTCACCCGACGTTTCGACACGGGGATAGTGTCTTCCTCAGGGGGAAAATAAATATTAACGTTTTTGGTCAAATGTTTTGTCTAACTTTAACTGTCTCGTTTTGTGTCGTTTTTGGTACATGCTTACACTTCGAAATCACTGCGCAATGGCGCAAATTTTCCCTCTTTAGCAGGACACTATCCCCGTGTCGAAACGTCGGGTGAATAATAAAACTCGTTTTTTGAACCCTAAGACTGCGTAGCCGTTAATCTATAGAGTTTCTGGAGAAGTTCCTAGGGAAAGTCTAGCAGGAATTCCTGGAATACACCAGTTGGATTTCAAGAAGGATTCCAGGGGGAATTCTTGGTGGGATTGTTGAGGAAACTCCAAGAAGAGTTCCTGTAGAAACTTCAGAAGGAATTCCTGGGGAATCTTCGGGAGGAATTCCTGGAGAAATTTTAGAAAAAAAAATCCAGGAGGGTCTACAGTTAACCTAGTGGTTAAGGCTATCGACCGCCAATCCGGAGACGGCGGGTTCGATTCCCGTTCCGGACGGAAAATTTTCTGTATCATTGTACTTGCCTCACAATACACAAATTTATGCAATGGCAGGCAAACAAAGCCCTTCAAATAATAACTGGAAGTGCTCGAAGAACACTAAGTTGAAGCGAGACAGGCCAAGTCCATATGAGGACGTAGAGCCATAAGCAGGAAGAAGAAGAATACGAAGAAGAAGAATAAGAAGAAGAAAAATAACAAGAAGAAGAAGGGTGAACTCCAGTAAGAATGCCTGAAGAAACTCCTTACAAGCTTCCAGCATTAATTTTAGGAAGAATTACTGGGGGAACTGCAAGGGGAGCTCCTGGGAAAACTCCAGAACTCCTAGTGGAATTCCTGAGGGAATTCCTAAACCTGAAGGAACTCCTGGAAAAAAATCTGGAGAAATTCCTGGAAGAATTCCTGGGGGAACTCCAGGAGGAATTCTTTGGGGAACTCCCGGATGAACTTGTGGGAAAACTCCTGATGGAATTTCTTGTGAAACTTCTGGAGAAATTCGTGAAGGAACAACTGGAGGAATTCCTGGGGGAACTTTTTGAGGGATTCCTGTGAGAGCTTTTGTGGAATTCATTGGAGTACTTTTGGAAGAATTCCTGGGGGACAAATTACTGGAGGAACTCCTGGGAGAACTCTAGGAGGTATTCTCAGGAGAGCTTCACGAGATATTCCTGAAGAAAGTCTACGAGGGATTTTTGGGGAACACCAGAAGGAATTATTGGAGGATTCCTTTGTGGGATTCTTGAGGAAACTCAAAGAAGAGTTCCTGTAGAAACACCAGGAGAAATTCCAGGAAAATCTTCGAGAGAATTCCTGGGAAAACGTTGAGAGGATTTCCCAGAGGAATTCCGGGAGAGACTCCAGGAGGGATTCCTGAGAAATTTTTAGGAGGAATTCCTGAGGGAACTTCAGGAAGAATGTGTGAAGAAACTCCAAGAGTTACTCCTTAAAAGATTCCAGCATGAAGTTTAAAGGGAACTCCAGGACTAACTCCTCTCTGCAGGCGATTTTTTTTTAGGACACTTCAGCATCAATTACTGGGGGAACTCCAGGAGAAATTCCTTAGTAAACTCTGGGAGAAATAATTAAAGGAGGTTTAGGAGGAATTCCTAGGAGAACTCAGTGGGGTATTTCTGAAGGAAATTCTGGAGGAATTCCTGAGGGAACTCATAAAGAAATTATCAGGGGAATTCCGAGAGAAATTGTTGGGAGACTTACTGGGAAAATTACTATATCATAAAAAATACCAGAAGTAACTCATAAAAGATTCTTTTTTTTAGAAATCGTACGTGCCAGAGTGGGTGACAATCGTGAGAATTGTCTTTAATAATTGATGGATGCTCCACTAGGACTGGGCCCGGTAGTAAACAAAAAAAAAAACGGCATCAGGCGTCGTCACATGAATCATAAGTTAGGACTCTCCTAAACCTCCCCTAAGGGCACCTCACAACCAGAATAGCAAGAATCGGTTGGTTAAAGACCAGGCCCTGTCCAGGAGGAATCATCTTTCAGTAAAGATACAATAAAGCAAATTGTTGTCCACCAAGTAAGTTACCACTTTAGTCACAAATCTACAGTAACGGTTCTGACCCAAACTCCACCATAGCAAAAACATAAGTGACAACGCGCTCTTCTACAAGAATGCAAAGAGATTTTCTTAATTCTTCACCCATCCGTTCCGTTGCCCTGCTTCAACCCTGCTTGTTATAAGCCGCTACAAGAAGGGTATTAGGGATCTCTTTCCGATCCTGATTGCGTATTAGACGCCAGCAGACGGATGTGTTGCCGCTCGGTGGCGATGTGTTTATCTCTGTATTTCGGTATAGGATGCGGGAGGGGTAAGCGCAAGTCGAAGGACCTGCCAAAGCACGCGTCCTCGTCACTCACACATCCGCCCGTTCGGATCCATATGGGTGAATTGGCAGTGTTAGGATGAGAAACAGGGATTGGGATAAATTCTTCTACTTAATACTTCTTATTTGTTTGTCTGATACTGGACCCGAGCTGAAGCATCCACCTCCCATTCCGCCCATCGAATTTCAGGATTGAGTGGAGCGCTTTCTGCGAAACATGTGCTCACCCACATCGAGCCGGCACACGTGAAGAGCTATAATTATTATCATTAAGGAACGATATTAATTTTAATTTTCTTCGAGAGATTATGTACAAACTTATAATCTTTCAAATTCAATCTTAATTCTATGAAATATATCTCGAGCGGTGGCAGCAACTCGAAATACGTCTTTAAAGGAGGGCGAACGTGTGCTGCTGATGCTGCTTGGGTTCCATCCACGGAAGGCAATCAGATTGTGTTTCGTGCGAGGATTTCTTGGCTGTCTCTGCCCTCCTTCGGGGTTCGGCTGTGATGAAGCTTAAGCTGACTAAGAGCAGGCAGTGCTCATTGGCTGATGGCTGGTGGTGGTGTCTCGAGACTTACGAGTCTCCTCCACACGCAGAGAAATGGGAAGAGAGTTGAGTAGTTGAGTAGTGGAAGTACGGAGGCATTCAAATCGGATCAGCAACCAGCAGCTTCCAGCAGGCTGCCAAAGTGGAGCTCAATATTTATAATATGTGAAGTATTAATAGTCGCTTGCTTCGCTGTATCGCTTAGTGAGCGGCTCCGATGGCTCAGGGTTTCAAGCAAATCTTTATTCATCTACATCAACAACGGTGGTGGCGCCAGGCAGCACGAGCAGCGCGTCCTTGTCCGTTGGTGGAACCGCTCGCTCCTGCGAAGCAGGTGAGAGCCTTATTATGTGCGAGCTACTCAAGGCGAAGGAATTTTCGAAGAAGCTTTCCAAATCCAAAGACGAAAGTCCTCGTGCTACCGTTGCCGTTGGTGGGAGGACGATTGGTGGAGCTTTGGTCATGGGCATGAGGGCGAAATCGGTTAAGTTCACAAACTGAAGAGGATTTATCCGGTTCTACAGGGAACACGCCGCGGCGGATGAAGTGGGCGGGGGCAGAGTTTGGGTTTTAGGAATCGTAATTAGTGTGCTGAGTAAGATTGAGTCAAAGGATAATAATATCGAGTCAGGACGAGAGCGAGAGCAACAAGCCAGAGTAGATTGGATGCTTGACGAGCTTGTTGGCTAATTACAGCCGGAAGCAGACAAGTAGCATTGTTTCAAGATTATCGTCATTGCTTGGGTGGATACTTGCGTTGCTGAACAAGTGAGAGGCAGAGCGAGAAGAGGTGCGCTATAGCCCGAGCAATCAATCCAGCGTAATTGGATTCAATCGGGCCAATAAAAATCTCAGAAATGTAGAAATCAGATCTCAAGATATTTATTGCGCCACTTGTTGGCTACTGATTGCTACTAACGCTACCGAGAAGGGCGTTTCTGGGTGCTCATTTTTATGATGGTGGTAATCGCACGGTAGCAATTTGCGATAACGTTCGTTCGATTAGGTAACCGATTCATATTAGTGGTAGGGGAAACGTAGAAAACTTTCAAAAATTTAGAAATTCTCATTTTTGTTTGCCGTGTAACGAAAGACATTTTAGATATGGGCCTGTACAAAATAAAATTTAACCTTTCAGGACGCGCGCCATCAAGCAACCGAAACTGCACTGCGCTCGCGCTGTATACAACGGGCGAGGTTTTCCGATAGTGTTGTACTTTTAATAACAGCGCGCGTCCTGAAGGGTTAAAGAAAAAACAGTAATTTTCTGTGGAAAAGCTCAGGAATAAACTACAAATTAAAGCAGTTTTTATATTTTTCTGGCAGTATTATTTAGGGTATGATTATGATAATGCTCCACAATCTGATTGTTTTGAATTGAATATACATTCAATTGAAAATGTTAAGGATAATTCTGTATAAAATATCTTGAATATTTTTCTAGGATGTTTTTGCGGGAATCCCTTCAAAATAAAGAAAAAGAATTGTGAAAAACACTTGCATAAATTCTTAGGTTATTATGGCAAAGTTGCTATACTCAAAATTCCGGCGTATCCCTTTCAATAAATGTTTAAAGAAATTACAGGGCGGAAAGCTAGGGACGAAAATCTTACATTGAATTCTAACAGAATTCCTATATTTTTTTAAATTCACAAACTTGATAAGTTTTTGATGAAATTCCTTAAATAAGTTCAGGTGTAATTCTTCATTTATTTTTGGACGAACTCGGGAAATTCTAGGAGATGTTATTGAGTTTGCTGGTAGTAAGCAACAGGAAAATCTAGAAATCTGGGTGGTTACTGGATGGGCAATCCAATTTGCAATCGAGTAATTATATCATCAACGGACATCATGATGAATTCAACATCCTATTAATAGAATATTGTAAATAGCTTTTGTTTTTATTAAGATCGTGAACATGAAATTTAAACATGAGAAACAATTTCTTCAACATTCATATTCGCTTTCCCAGTTCTAAGGATGCAGGAATTGTGCTCCGGACATCCCATTTGCGATCCCTGGTTATTACGTAGGAGGCATAATTAGTTTTTTGAAAAGCACCTGGAAGATGTCATTCTATGTAGGGTAAGGTGGCCCACACTTATATGAAAAGCAAAAATTTCGAAAAATGTCAAGTCTTACCTCCTTATCAGTTGTTTTGAACTCCCAGAAGCTACGTTCAAAATTTGAGCAAAATCGGTTGAGTCTAAGGGGGCGCTCAAAACGCTTGAAGTTTGTATGGGAAAACTTGGTCAAATGTATGCAGAAACTTTAAGTTTTCGAATTTTTCCGCCAGGTGGCGCTGTAAGCGTTCAATAATCAAACCCTTTGGTATTATTGTAGGTGACTATATACCCTACACGCTCAGAAAACCGTTCTGATAAACGTGAACAAACAAACGCAAATATGAGAACAAGCAAATATACACCGTGAACTGGAACTATTTCCAGCTGTCAATATGGACGTTCTGGAAAACGTGATATCTAGTTCACGGTGTACATTTCTTATTGTTGTTATCGTTGCTATGCATAGTTCCCGTTTGTTCCCGTTGCCGTGACTGGGAGTGCACGTATATCGGAACGGATTTTTTTGCGTGTAGGTAAAGTGAGGATAAACTTAATTGTTATTTTTCCAATGCATGTAAAGGAATAATATCAATAATGAAATCTCAATACTTTTCCTCACTTTGCCTACACTCTTAGAAAAAATCATGTAAATCTAAGTTCTCTTGGATGCACATAAAAGGAGCGGCCCGTTTGACACAAATTTACGTTTTCTATCACAAATAAAGTCGAGCTAGCAATCGCTAAAACCGAATCGCCGATAAAACATATGAATGTAAAATAATGAGCTGGATTCGAACACTAGTTGGCTGATTGAGAGGCACGGACTATACCTCTCGGCCATATCATCGACTTGTAGGGTAAGTGATTAGTGTGAAACTGTTTCTACCCACCTGGTCAGATAGGTTTGTTGACATCTTGTGCAATCAACTTGAACTTACATGATGTATTTAAAATTCAGTTAAATTTGCCATTCAGTCATTAAATGTTTACGTTCGTTGATGGTTCACGTCACGTGTAAATTCCTAATTTTTTAAGAGTGTAGGGTATAACTTTTTTCACAGCCGTCGGATCACTTCGCGGTCTTCGGTTTGATTATTGAACGCTTACAGCGCCACCTAGCGGCAAAGTTCGAAAACTTAAAATTGCTGCATACATTTGGCCAAGTTTTCCCATACAAACTTCAAGCGTTTTGAGCGCCCCTTTAGGCTCAACCGATTTTGGAACCACCAGGTAGAGTGTTCATTGATTACGAAAAAGCTTTCGACTGTCACAATCACGAAAACATGTGGGAAGCCCTCAGGCGCGAGTGTTTTTCCTGAGAAAATCATCGGCCTTATTGAAGCACAGTACAGGGCATATTCGAGCGCAATCCCATCCGGGACGTTGCTGGAGTGAGACAAGGATGTATACTATCACCGCTTCTGTTCCTCATCGTAATCGACGAGATCCTGGTAGGTGCGATTGACCGTGAACCAAATTGTGGATTGCTGAGGCAGCCCATTACCATGGAGCATCTAAATGACTTCGAACTGGCTGATTACGTTGCTCTCCTAGCTCAACGGCGCTCTGAAAGGCACACACTTAGAAATTCTGAAATTTCCACGAAACGGAATCACCAAAAAACGTAAACGTTTCAAGACTGAAACATAAATTGGACTCAATTTTACGCGCATCATGTAAGTGCTGGTTGGTTGCGTTAGATGTCAACAAATCCGTTTCACCAGAAACGTAGAATCAGTATCACGTTCATCAGCCACCTCCTAACTCCGTGAAATAGCCGAGTGGCAAGAGATGTGGCTCACGATCAACAGATCCGGTGTTCGAATCCCATGCATGACAATATTTTACTTTACTATGTTTTATCTGTCAAATCGGTTCTAGCGATTGCTAGACGCTAAGAAAAAATAAGTTTTATTTTTGGGGGTCTTGAAAGACGTAAATTTACATGTTATAACCTCTAAATTTGTGTTTTTCAAGATGCTCGTATATGTCAGGTTCAGGACACTTAAAATTACATGATATTTTCTTGGTGTGCAGAGTAAGCTCGATGATCTTGCCATTCGCTTCTCAGCAGCAGGTCTCACCATCAACGTTAACAAGACCAAATCGTTGGATGTAAAGACGGTAATGGCGGCCGATGGCGGCACCAAGATCGACATAAGTGGCGCGGATCAAGAAGGCAAGGGCTGCATTTGCGAGTTTAAGAAATGTATGGAAAAACAACCACACACCTAGAAAATATCATGTAATTTTAAGTGTCCTGAACCTGACATATACGAGCATCTTCAAAAACACAAATTTAGATGTTATAACATGTAAATTTACGTCTTTCAAGACACCCCAAAATTAAACTTATTTTTTCTTAGCGTCTAGCAATCGCTAGAACCAATTTGACAGATAAAACATAGAAAAGTAAAATATTGTCACGCATGGGATTCGAACACCGGATCTACTGATCGTGAGCCAAATCTCTTACCACTCGGCTATTTCACCGAGTTGGAAGGGGGCTGATGAACGTGATACTGATTCTACGTTTCTGGTGGAACGGATTTGTTAACCAACCTGCACTGACATGATGCGCGTAAAATTGAGTCCAATTTGTGATTCAGTCTTGAAAACATTTACGTTTTTTGTTGATTCCGTTTCGTGGAAATTTCAGAATTTCTAAGTGTGCAGATTAGTCGACGCACCGAAATTCGAATTTTCAACTCGAACGTGCAGTCTGTGCTGCTATATGCCAGTGAAACCCGGTTTGTATAAGTGGAGCTCCATTGTCGATGTCATCAAAAGCCGGTAGTGACAAAAATTTGGGAGCGAAAGTGGAGGTGGGTCGGCCACACTCTACGCAGGGGCGGAAACGAAATCTGCAAACAAGCGTTAGACTGGAACCTAGCAGGACATCACAGCAGAGGCAGACCCAGAGGCTCAAGCAAGCAAGTCGACAGAAATTTGAGCTGGTCACAGGTCAATGTGATGGCAGGCAATCGCCAAGGATGGAGATCTTTCAATTCGGCCCTCTGCATCACCGTGGGTGTCCAGGACTGAAAGTAAGTAAGTAAGTAACATAGATCAGCAATAAATGTTACTCTCGGGTATTTTGTTTTCTAAAAGTTTTTCCAATAACCTTAAACATTTTCGAAGCCATCATTTCAATCCAACAAACCGTTTTCTAAATATATTTTTTTAAGAACAAAACCTGGTAATTCCCATACGCCCTTTTCAAATGTAAGGTGAGGAAAAATAATTAAGTGTTTTTTTGTTTCAAAAAGGTACGGACACGTTCAATGCTTCCGGTGAGCTGTTCGCTCTTTGAAGGAAGCATGACACTAGACAACGGACTAGCATGCAACGCCCAGGTGGCACAGCCGAAAACTTTTCCTGACAACTGCGGCGGGAATCGAACCCGCGCTCCTCAGCACGATGCGACTAAATGCTTGGTGACACTAGCCGCACGATCACGAAGCCACACAATTTATTGTTGAGGTTTTAATGTGTTGAGTTGATGCAAAAGTAAATGATTTACGAAGTTCAGCGCGTGAACAAAATCTCATTCAAATTGAAAATATCGAGTCATAAACGGCATTTTTTCGTGTTGTGGGCTGAAAATGCTCAATAGCGTTCATAGGAATGCTTCAGAACATCAGAAAAATCCCATGTTTTGGCTTGAGAACTATAGCAGCTATTTAAACAAAATTAACATTGCATAAAAGCCACTCAGAAATTTCGTTAGAAAATTCCGAAAGTCTAATTTCAATTAAATGTCCGTCTTCGAACGATTTCTTCATTCCGAATGGATATACATATAGATCATAGAAAAATATCCATTCGGAAGAAAGAACATTCCTGACATTAAGTGCCCACCCAAAGAAACGCACTCCAAGCAAATGCCTGTGAAATTCCGCGCGACCCCGAAAATGCTAATGATTTCAGGACTAAACAATCCGAAGTACATTTCCGCCTTCATTTCGCGGAAAACCACGCGAGGAATGATTTAATTAGAACGATTCTTTTGCCACAAACGACGACGGCGGAAAGGCCACATCTCCGCCGTACAGGAACGAACGATGAAATGGTTTTAAATATTTATGACTTTCCCCTGTAGTGTTATTCAATTAGCGGATTCCTTTTGTATAGCACAATTTGGGTGGCTCCTACTTACCTCATCCAGCGGGCAGCCGGTGGACCGCAGTACGGCATGTGATTGCAGTATCAGCAACTTGAGCAGCTTATCCTTGATCTCCGCCAGCTGGGTGGGTTTGTTCCGCAGGATGGTGATCTTGAGCGTGACAACCGAGGTCAATTCCCCGAGGATGTCGTTCACCGAGACCAGCGGATTATCGGAGATGGCGTCCAACGAGAGGGACTTCCAGTTCTTGATGGAGATTGATCCTGGATTAAAAATGGAGAGATGATTGATTTCTCATTTTTTTGCGATTCGATTGGCATTATAATCAATTACCTCTGGCTGCGTTGGAAATCTCCGAGGAATAGCCCAGTCGCTGCAGGGCTGTAGTTACGATATCGCAGAACGGCGTCGCTGCCGGGATGATGACGTAGCTGTCGGTTTCGATGTTGGGTCGCCGTTTCCAGGGACTCCGGGCGTCAAAGTTCAGCGTTGCTTGCAGGGAGCTGACCGATTCTACCACGCAGTGAAGTGGTAAGGATTTAGCTGCGGAAGGGAAAAAGCAAAGCACGAGAAAATGGATCCCGGTTAATAAAGCGAAAAACTTAAAACTAGTCAATGTCGTGTCGATAAAATCTTCCAATAATCTTTAAATACCGTTTCCGAGAAGCGAACAGCTTCCAGAAACGACTGATGCGAAGAGCAAGCGGAAATTTTAATCCCTTTTCACTCAACTCAGGCGGAGGAGAGTATATATCGAGCAGCCAGTCGTGCACTATAAAAGCAAACAGTCTTGGCCCGGGAGGATTGGGCGCTTGACAGTTCAGTGCGCTCTATCTAAAACCCCACGCGCTGCCGGCTCTGACACGAGGAGATAATTCCATTTCAAAAATCATAAAATCAACATTTTAAAACATTTTTGCTTCGTCAAAATTATTAGCTGCCAACAGGGTGAACTCAATGAGCGCAGGAAAAAAAAATCTCATCCTCCTTAACCTTTAAAAATTATCTCTTCATTAAATTTGATTCCCCCATCATCTATCCCGGGCTTGGCGGGTGAGAGCAGCGTACTGCCGAAACGATTGCGATTGCCGATGGGAATTATCATCCCACCCCGGGCTCATCATTTGTAGCAGCAAGTAGTAGTAGCAGCAGCACCCTTCAATCTCATCCGAAGAAAGCGTTTGGCGCCACACGACAGGGTCGGCTGCGGTTAGGACGGGTCAGTAGGCCGTCTCTTATTTTGCAAAAATTGGAAATGATAAGTTTTCTATTGGAAAATGATCGTTATAGCTAAAGGGATTGACAGTTAGTCTAGTAACTAAGGCTATGTATCGCCAATCTGGAGATAGCGGGGTTCGATTCCCGTTCTGGTCGAGAAAATTTTCTCGACTCCTTGGGTATAGTGTATCATAGCTTGTCTCACAATGTACAAATTCACGCAGGCAAAGAAAGCCCTTCAATTAAGGACAAACGTCTTGAAATCCCGCTTCAACAGTGCATCAGAACTTCAGACGCACAAATCTCAAGAAGCAGGCATTTCATTATTCTATTCTTGCTCACTTGTAATAAGCTTAAAATGAGAAGATCAGTTGCGCTGGTTTTGTTTACGAAGAGTTTTGTGCGCTCAAAATCGTGAGTAGGTGCCAAAGTCGGCCATTGTGGCGGCCATGTTGGTATTCTAATAAGTCTGTCCTTAATAACTGTGGAAGTGCTTAGAGAACACAAAGTTGAAGAGAGACTGGCCAAGTTCCAGTGGGAACGTAGAACCATAAAGAATAAGAAGAAGAAGAAAATCTAGCTAAAAAATGATCGTGTCAAAATCTGAAGTCCGTATCTGAAGGCAAAATGGTCCCTCAAGGGCTCAACGGTCTGAAAAATTGTATGGAGTCTAAAATAGATGAGATTTTTTTGGACGAAAAAATACGCTATTCTACTAAAACTGACGGTTTTAGGACCCTTAATGGCTAAAACTATAAAGAGATATCGCAATTTTTCCGAGAACATTTAAGGTTCAAGGATCCGTCATCATTTTTCGGAAATAGAAAAGCAGTTTTTTTCACTCTAAATCAAAACAATGACCACGAAAATGTATTCACTGTATTCTATTCTTCAGGTGGAACACAGTGAATCCATTTTCGTTGCAAAAATGATTGATATGAACGAAAAAACTGCTTTCAAATGTTTGATGATGACGATGATTTCAATGACGAATGGTTCAACGTTAAAGCTTAAAGTTCATCATCAAGCTCATAAAGTTATGATCATTGAAGCAATCCAGACCAGCACCGGAGGAAGTGAAAAACTTTATCATGCGATACATCTGGTCACGCTTTTTTGGGTAAAATTGCTCATGGTGACAAAAATCCAAAATGTCAGTCCAAAATCCAAGATGATAGGCGAAAATTCAAGATGGTGGCTGTTTTTGTAGTGTGTAGCTCTAAAATTATGCAATATGGGTATATTTGGTATGCGGGAGATGTTCGAAGTTCAAAAATGGCGACTAGTAATTCCAAGATGGCGAACAAAAATTAAATAAAGTGGCTGATTTATGAAGGTTTGGGATCCAAACCTATGCCCAGATATACCCATTGAAATGGAGAAGATGTTTGGAGTAGACTTGGGAGTAAATCTAAGATGGTAGTCTGAAATGCAAGATGGCGGACCAAATTTCAACATGACGGCTGTTTTATGGAGTTTGCTCTAAAACTATACAAAACAAGTGTATTTGATACGAAGAAGATTTCCGGAAAATAGCAACAAAAATCCAATTGCTGTCCGGGCTTCAAGATGGTGGATAAAAACTCAAGATATCGGCTATTGGATTGGCTCTAACACTATGCAATATGCGTATATTTGGGAAAAATATTGGGGGCTCAAAAATCGTTACCAGGAAACTCAAGATGGCGGTCCAAAAGGTGCAGTATCATTACGTCCGAGGTCATAATGTCCCAGGACTTTAAGACTCATTTTTCCGGGGCATAACGTCCGAGCCTGCAGATATGTCGTGAAGTTCAGGAAAGCAAGCACATAGGCATTTATGACGCATCCAAACTATTGGACATAATTTCGCAAAAAAAAAAACGCGACTTAACGACCGGAACTGTATGGCTTCGGACGTTGTGATCCGGCCCCGGTCCAAAATATAAGATGGTGGACATAAATTCAAAATGGTGACTATTTTATGAAGTTTAAGCTCTAAAAGTATACAATATGAGTATTTTTGGTATGAAGATGTTTCGATTCAAAAAAATGTGACGAAGATGGTTGGCGAAAATTCCAGATGGTGGCTGTTTTATCTGTTGCAATATAATATAGGTATATTTGGTATGGGAAAGGTATCCGAATCTGGTCATTTTGCAAGAAATTTGTACAAGAATTCCTCCAGAAGAATCTCCAAGAGTTCTTCCTGGGTTTGCTTTAGAACTTTCCTTTGGAATCTTAGAAATTCAATGATAGATTTATTCAAGAATTTCTCGAGCACAAATCCTATGGAAATTCCTTTTTTGAAGAATTTCTTCAGTATTCTTTTTGTAATTTAATAAAATATTT
The DNA here is from genome assembly GCF_035046485.1 of Aedes albopictus. Classification (NCBI taxonomy): domain Eukaryota; kingdom Metazoa; phylum Arthropoda; class Insecta; order Diptera; family Culicidae; genus Aedes; species Aedes albopictus. Next base: position 369,826,240 of record NC_085137.1, read on the forward strand.
CTGTAAAAATCTGTAGGAATTCCTAGTGATATCTCCGGAGGAATCTCAGAAGATATTTGTGGAGGAACCGCAGGAGAAATTCCAAAAATTAACCTTTTTGAGATTTCTTCTGTTAGCTCTGACTCTTCATGTGCTTCTTGGAGGAACCCTCGGAAGAATATCTGAAAGAGCCCCAGGAAAATTCCTGAAGGAGTTGTTGATGAAATTCTGGAGGAATGCCTAAAAAAAACCCTAGGTGGATTTCCTCTAAGAACTTATAATACATATTAGAAAAAATCCTGAAGAAATGACTTACCAAAATTCACAGAGGATATTCTGAAACAATTACCGGAGGATTTCTTGAACGTATTTTCGAAGGAATCCCTAGAAGAATGCCTGAAACAAGGCAATGTGAGTACAAATAATTGGTATGGAGATGTCCGAAGTCAAAAAATGGTGAACAGAAATTCTGGTATGCCCACCGCAAATTTAAGTTGGTGGTTCACTGCTATACAAAGGTTAATTATGAAGTTTTGTTGCATTCAGCTGTTCTTATTTCGTCAGAAATCTACCGTATTCAAAACAAAGTTTCCGGAAGCATGTCCGAAATTCAAAATTGCTAATCAAAAAATTCAAGACATCGGCTGCTTCACGAGGTCTCTTAACCCTTATGTGGCCGGCAGGGTACCCGGGTACCCAGCACCCATTTAAAATACACGGTGTAGAAAAAAGCAAAAAGTTTGCCGGCCACATAACGGTTAATCCATGCAATATGAGTTTTTAATGGGTTTCAGAGATGTTCCAATGCATGGGTGACTTAGGGGGTTCAGGGGGTCCCATAGGTGTTCCAGGGGTTTCAATGAGGGTTCCAAGGACTTTCAATGCGTTCATGGGTTTCCAGGGGTTTTCAGAAGCGTTCTAGGGGCTTTCAAGGGGCTTCAGGGGCTTATAGGGGATCTTAGGAGTATTTCAGAGAGTTCAGGTGCATTCAATGATGTATCAGAGGCGTTCCAAGGGGAGGGAAGTTTCAGGGGCATTTCCAGGAGTTCTAGGTGGTTTATAGGGGCGTTTCTGAGGAAGAAAGAAAATTTGAAAAAGCTTGAAACCCTTCTGAACATTTCCTGAAAATTCCTTGAAATCCCAATTAATCTTTTTGAACAAAGTTGCAAAAATTCAGCTCATTCTTGTGAACATTAGCCAACAAATCATTTCAGTCATGTTTGCTTCTAGTCACGTTCAAAAAGGGTTTCAATCAAGTCAACCAGAACTCCCTTCAAATGAGAAGCGATACCTAGTTACTCAAATGACGACCTAAAGTTATTGAATGTCAGGTCAAAGTCGGGCCAAATCGAATATTGGATCACTGTTTTTTTTAGTTGATAGTTTAATAGTTTATTTTCAAAATTACGAAATCCAATTACAGCATAGTATCATTAAGGACTATGTTGGACCACTGTTAGAAGAGAATTCAAATTCAATTGGGAGTATAAGAAATTAGTGGATCTAGATGCTCTCTGGATATTTTTCAGCTACAGTGGATTTATGCATGGAAAAATTAAAGACTGTTAGAAAGCAAAGTTAAATGATAAAAGTGATCATTGAACGCCTGAAGGTACGCAATTTCCGTGGAGTAAACGAGTTCTATTACAATAAATAACATTCTTATAAAAAAATAACTTTTAAAACAGATTGAGGTTCAAACACAGAGATTTTACACATTGATAATCCCTGAAATAATAATCTTTGAATTTAATAAGGTAAGATATTTGTGATCATATTGTCGTACATATATACATTTATAGTATGGAATTACAATTTTGTCCTGACCCAGATTTACGGTGGGTACTTGTTTAAAAAAGTATCACTCTGTATGCTCGCTTACAAGCATGATGTATATTTGTGTACCCTGTTTGATTCCTTCATAAACCCGAACCATCAGATCCGGCCCTGACCCACCTCGAACAATGTGTCGACTTTTCCTCTATCGCAAAGCGTGGCATCCTCCGCGTCGACAGACAACAACGCAAGATTCAGGAAGGGCACACAATTTCCCAACTAAAAAGTCAAAAGCGTTCCCCGTTCGTTGCCGTTGCTCGGCATCATGATGGATAAATCCTTCCACCACCCCCCGTCCGGTCCGACCAACTTCTTGTCTCATCGGGATCTGTCCCGCAAAAAGTCACTTCATTTTTAGCGGTTCCCTGAGTTGCTTTTAAGGTTGTGCAGATTGAAATCTTTTGACGCTTCATTTCGTTTCGTTTCCACTGTCTTCTGTTTCCCGTCGACGTCGCTGTGTCGTTGTGGCTTTTCCGACCTCCTCGTTCGAATGAGATGACACACCACACCCCCTCGAAGAGACAACGACGAGCACCGTCATCTCATCGTCCCGTGATTATGATGAGGTGAAGACGAGCTGCCAGCGTTTACGTTTCCGGTGCTGCGTTTGAGGTGAAATTTCTCCGTGAGGGGTGGGAAAATTAGAAGGCGGAATCCGAGATATGGCAGTGCTTTCTTCAATGGTTTGGTGGTAGGTTTTCGGAATAGCACGGGTGATCGGAATGAAGAGATTTGCGATAAATGCCAATCAACGGTAATCGGAAGCGATGGTGTGTAAGTTGAAGCCCGGGGAATCCGGGTGGATGTGGTCTTGAGTGACGTTGACAAAGTCGTCAGGTGGGTTGTGCGATCTTAATTGAAAGTAAGGTTAAACTATTCAATATTGTTTGGACAATGTAACTATAACATTTAATTAATCAATTGTAAATGTAGTAACTAGTGATGACCCATGTAGCCGAAGCGATATACGTGCGTATATTCAGCAGATCATGCTGAGGGTAACGGGTTCGATTCTCGATCACTCCAGGAACTTTCCATGATGGAAACTTTCTTGACATCCTTTGGCATAGAGTATCCTCGTGTTGGGTACACGATATACACATGCATGCAAAATGGTCATTGGAAGAAAAAGCTCTCTATTAATAAGCATTAATGTTAACATTGGGCAGATCTCGCTGAGACATCGATTTTTGTGAATCGATTCGAATCGTAACAGCAGAATCAATTCAGAATTAAAAATTCTATTAAGGATACTCCTAGTATCCTGATATTAATTCCAAGAGCGGTTCTTCCACATTCTTGATATAAATTCATCTAGAATACTGAGAGAGATTCTCACAAAAATGATTTTCGGAATTCTAAGGTGAATCTCCCAAGAAACTTAAAAGAAATGACCCAGAATCCTGAAAAGTGTGGCTAAGAACCAAAAAAAGGATTACTCCAGAGTTCTGAGAAAGGTTCCTTCAAAATACTGGGCGGGATTGCAACAGAAACCTGTAATATACTCTCACAGAATTCTAGAAGATAAGATTGTCCCAGAATCCTGAGAAAAATTCCTCAAGAAAGTATTCTCCCAGAATTCCCCTAAATCCCTGGGTGAAATCCTATTGAATGCTGAGAATCACGAAAGGTATTCTCCAGAATTCTACGAGTGATTCCCCCAGAATGCTGAGAGAGATAATAAGAGGGGTTCTTCCAGAATCTTAAGAAAAATATTTCTAGAATCCTAAGTGAGATTTTTCCGAAAATCTGATAAGTATTCTCCCTGGAAAGGGTTATGAAAACTTCTAGAATGGACTTCCCCAGCATCCTGAGAAGTATTCCCACATAAAACGGAAAATAACCGCTGATTCCTGAAAGACATTCCCCCAGAATCTTTGAAAGGACCCAGAACTCTGAGAGTGTTTTTACCTGATTACCAAGAGAGATTCTTCCAGAATCCTGAAAGGGATTTTTGGGAGCAACTGCTCCAGAATACAGAAAACAGAACTCTACTGGGATTCTCGTAGAATGCTGAGAAGGATTTCTTCCGAATCCTAAGAGGAATCTCAAAATCTATGCGAGGGATTCTCCAGGGATCCTGATTACCAAGAGAGATTCTTCCAGAATCCTGAAAGGGATTTTTGGGAGCAACTGCTCCAGAATACAGAAAACAGAACTCTACTGGGATTCTCGTAGAATGCTGAGAAGGATTTCTTCCGAATCCTAAGAGGAATCTCAAAATCTATGCGAGGGATTCTCCAAAATTTCCTAGAGAATTCTGCCTAGAATCTCGTGAGATTTCTTCAATAGTTTATGATACTGAAAGAAAGTGCTCTAGAATCTTGAAAAATGTAGCCCCAGAATCCCAAGGATTTCTCCAGAATCATGAGACAAATTCCCCAGAATCTTGAGAGAAATTTACCCAGAATCCTGACGGGGATTACCTCAGAAAGCCGAATTTTCAGAGAATCTTGGGAAGAGTGCCCACAAGTGATATTCCCCCAGCATCTTTTAAAGGATCATATGCAGAATCCTAAGAAGAATACCACTAGAATCCTGCAGGTTACACAACTAAACCTGAACGACTGTGAAGCTGCACAACAGTTGCTATGGCAGTCAGTCTCGGAGTCAAGTACAGACATCGCACTACTATCGGATCCATACCGCATCCCTCCCGATAACGGAAACTTAGTAGCGGATAAGGCCAAGCTAGCGGCGATCTGTACAACCGGTCGTTTTCCGGTCCAGGAAATAGTTTCCACGTCGCACGAGGGCTTCGCAATAGCGAAGATCAACGGGGTATACTACTAGTTGTCATGCCCCTCCCAGGTGGACGATAGACCAGTTCTCGTCTATGCTGGAATTGTTAACAAGCGCAATGGTGGGATTGAGTCCCGTGGTCATCGGTGGAGACTTCAACGCCTGGGCGATTGAGTGGGGTAGCCGCTTGACTAACGCGAGAGGTTGGGCCTTACTCGAAGCTATGGCTAGACTAAACGTGGATGTCGCGAACGTAGGCGACAAAAAAACCTTCAGTAGGAATGGTGCAGAGTCCATCATTGATGTGACCTTCTGGAGCCCGGGTCTAAACCCTAGCTCGGACTGGAGGGTCGACGATGGATACACGCATAGTGACCATCTGGCGATTCGATACAGAGTGGAACACGGAGGAAGACGGCCACAGCCGAAGGTCATCGACCGTCATCGGGGATGGCTGACCTCGCGATTCGATAAGCCGGCATTTGTGGAGCGATTGTTTATGGAGAGTAACACCGACGATCTATCCAGCGATGATCTTGTCGGAACCCTAAGCCGTGCATGTGACGCCGCTATGACAAGGCGATCCCTACCCAGAAATGGACGCAAACCGGTGTACTGGTGGTGTCCAGAAATCGCAGAACTCCGCGCATCCTGATTAAGAGCTAGAAGGAGGATGCAAAGGGCTCGTACCGATGAGGATAGAATTGAACGAAGCGAGGCCTACAGGGCGGCTAAACTGGCACTGAATAAAGAGATTAAGACTCGTAAGCGGGCGTGCTTCGAAAATCTCTGCCAGGCAGCCAACACGACCCCATGGGGTGATGCCTACAGAGTAGTCATGGCCAAAACGAAGGGCGCGTCAGCACCCCCAGAACGCTCCTCAGAGATGCTGCAGAAGATCGTGGAAACGCTGTTCCCGCGCCACGATACAAGACCATGTGCCCCCGTTCCCTATAGCCAAACCGGCCATAGCGAGGTAGCCCCGGTGACGAACGACGAACTCATTGCAATAGCGAAGTCGCTTAAGTTGAACAAGGCTCCGGGTCCGGACGGTATCCCGACATTAGCCATCAAGACGGCCATCGAGGCTAAGCCTGACATGTTCAGAATGGCTATGCAGATGTGTCTAGACAGAGGCGAATTTCCGGAGAGGTGGAAAAGGCAAAGATTGGTTCTACTGCCCAAACCCGGGAAGCCACCTGGCGACCCGTCGGCATACAGACCTATCTGCCTGCTGGACACCGCCGGAAAACTGTTGGAACGGATCATTCTGTCGAAGCTGATGGTCTATACCGAGAAACCCGATGACTCTGGTCTCTCGGATAACCAGTTCGGCTTCCGGAAGGGTCGATCGACGGTGGACGCTATTAGGGCTGTAACCAAAACGGCCGAGATAGCGCTCCAAAAGAAGCGAACGGGAATCCGCTATTGCGCGGTCGTCACGCTGGACGTTAAGAATGCGTTCAACAGCGTCAGCTGGACCGCCATTGAGTGCGCAATACACCACCTAGGAGTCCCGGTTAGCCTATGCCGGATATTGGAGAGCTACTTCCAGAATAGAGTGCTAATCTATGACACCGAGGAAGGCGAGAGGAGCTACAAAATCACCGCAGGGGTACCGCAGGGGTCCATCTTGGGCCCGGTACTATGGAACGCGGCGTATGATGGCGTATTGAGGCTCAAACTTCCACCGGGCGTAAAGCTGGTCGGCTTCGCCGATGATATTACCCTCGTGGTATACGGCGAGTCGATAGAGGAAGTGGAACTGACAGCAACTCACGCAATTGGCATAGTGGAGGATTGGATGAGGTCGAGACATTTGGCACTCGCGCACCACAAAACGGAGGTGGTGGTGGTAAACAACCGCAAGTCTGAACAGCAGGCAGTGGTCACCACAGGTGGATGCACGATCAACTCTAAGCGCTCACTGAAGCAATTGGGGGTCATGATCGACGATAAGCTGAAATTCGGAAGCCACGTAGAATATGCCTGCAAAAGCGCAAGCATGGCGATAATGGCATTGTCAAAGATAATGTCAAACAGCTCGGCAATAGTCTCGAGTAAGCGTAAGCTGCTCGCGGCAGTAGCGGTCTCCATACTACGGTATGGCGCCGCTGCATGGTCGAAGGCGCTAGTGGTTAACCGAAACGTGAAGCGACTTGAGAGTACCCACAGGCTGATGTGCCTTAGGGTGGTGAGCGCATACCGCACGGTCTCAAAGGACGCGGTATGTGTGCTAGCGGGCATGATGCCCATAGCTTTAGTGGTGGCAGAGGATGAAGAGTGCTTCGAGCGACGCGGCGTAAGAGGTGCGAGGCGTATCGCCAGAACCTCGTCTATGCTGAAGTGGCAGAGCGAATGGGATTCCTCCAGTAAGGGTAGATGGACACACAGGCTCATACCGAGCGTGTCCAAGTGAACGAGCAGGCCCCATGGCGAGGTGAATTTTCACTTGACTCAATTTCTGTCAGGCCATGGGTGCTTTAGGTGGTATCTGCACAGATTCGGACACGCAGGCTCCCCCGCATGTCCGGAGTGTGCAGACTGCGACGAGACCACGGAGCATGTGCTTTTTGAATGTCCACGTTTCGTGGAGCAAAGGTCGAGTATGCAGGAGGTATGCGGTAGAGATATCACGCCTGACAACATTGTTGAAAGGATGTGTATGGGGGCGGACAAGTGGGACTCCGTTACTTCCACGGTTTCTCGAATCGTACTTGAACTACAGAGTAAATGGCGAGCCGAACAACAGCTAGTTGAGTTGGGCCCCCTTCCCCATCCAGGAGCTTGAGTTCAACGGGTAGTCTAAGTACTAGCCAGGACCCAAGCCTCCAGGGGAGAGTGAACAACTTAAGGCGGTAGCTGGTGGAACGCTTACTATTAGAGTGTACTCATGTACGGTCCCCCCCTTGTCGAAGTCATCCCTAACGGGCGTACCGCGAAGGTAAGGAAGAGAGAGAATGAGTTTTTAGTGGGTCGATCCCCACATCACCCGAGGAACCACCTCTTGGGTATCTGTTGCAGATTTTCTCATTCTATAAAAAAAAAAAAAAAAAAAAAAAAAACACTAGAATCACGTGTAAGATTCTCTAAGAATCCTAAGGAATATTCCCCCAGAATTCTAAGAGGAATTTCGTCACAACTCTGAGAAAGCTGAGTATAATTCTCCAAGAAGTCTGAGAGGAGTTCCTGAGAATGCTCAGAAAGATTTCCCCAGAATTCTGAGTGGGATCCTAAGTGAGGGTCTTCCAGAATCATTAGAGGAATCAACCTAAATCATCCTGAAATTTCTTAGAATCCTGAAAGAGATTTCACCCTTGGTGGGGAACCTATGTAGGGGATACCCCAAAATCCTGAAATGAATTCGCTTAGAATCCAGAGAATCCCTAGAATTCTGATGAGTATTCCCATATACTACAACTAAGAAAAAATCCTCCAGAATTTTTAAAGGAATTCTTCCATAATTCTGAGGATTCTTCCAAAAATTCTGTGAGAGATTCCTTCAAAATGCTGAAATTTATCAAACCAGGATGCTGGTTTGGACCATATTTCAGAAAAAAGAGAAAGACTCCTCCAATAGGAATTCTCCCTGAATTCTATTAAGGATTTCGCTTGAATCCTGGGAGACATTACTCCAGTTTTCTGAGATGGATTCTCTCAGAATTCTTCGAGAATCCTGAGGGATTCCTTCAGATCTCCGAGTTGGATTTTCCCTGAATCCTGTGATGGATTGCCTCAGAATCCTGAGAGAAGTTCTTCCTCGGGATTCTACCAGAATGTTTAGACGGTTGCCTGGAGAAGTCCCTGGAGGATTCTTCCAGAATCCTGAGAGGGATTCTCTTAGAATCCTGAAAGAAATTCTCTTGCAGTATTAAAAGATATCCCATTATAATCCTGAAAGAGATTGCCTCAGAACCCTGACAGGGATCCAAAAAGGGAATCTTCCACATTATTAAGGAAAATTCATCTAGAATCCGATTTTGTTCGGAACATTGATTCAAAATCGCCCAACGCTAGGATGTAGGTACCTATTGCACACTAATCTGAGAAGCAGGCCTTGTCCTTGTAAGGACGTTATGCTAAGAATAAGCTGTTTGACACTGAGATGACCATATTTTTTTCGACTATTATCAATTCGCATAAGATGGTACATACCATCGCAATAGTGCACACCGTAAATCGCATAAGAAAACGCTTCAAGCCATACAACGTAATTATTGCACCGTCATTATTGGCGGAGCCAGCATTTTATTTTCTCTTACTCACTCTCCTAAACATGCACGAGAAAGAGAAAGATAGAAGAGGGGGCAGCTTGCCTCCTCTTTCATCCCGCTCTTTCTCGTTTATGTTTAGGAGAGTGAGTAAGAAAAAAGAAAAAGCTGGCTCCGCCAATGGCCGTCAATGCAGGTAAATCGCAATCTTATGCAATGTGATTTTCTCGAATTTCACCATTATTCAGCCAAAATGGATCATATATAATGCTGAATATGATGTTAAAGTAGTTGTTCACTTTGCACGCCGTGAAATGTATATACGTATGTCGCTTCTAACTTATCATACTATTCAACATCTTATCCGATTTTGTCAACTTCATATGCTAAGTTGACCAAAAGTTTTGTCAACATTCCAGCAAAAAATTGAAAAACAAAAATCATGCGTCCAATTTTGAAACGCTCAAGAAGTGTATCCTGAAAATGCACCAACCACCAAAACTGATTCTAACCATCACCATCTGTCTTCATCCTGGATTCAAACTAACCGTAGAAGAGATCAACCTGGTCTGACCAGAACATCACTATCTAGAGCCGAACATATGTTCCTGCAGATTTTGTTCCTAAAGCTAAACCTTCCGCACACATACGCTATGACAATCGAATCCAAGCCCAATGTAGGGGGGTTTAGCTTTGGTCACAAACCGTCAGCTTGGGTTTGTTGTGGCCACTTCCCGACTAGTGCGACGACGGCAGTCAGCAAGTGGCAAAGCTCATGTACATATATCACTCGCCCTAGTTCCCCACCACCGCATATAACCGAACTCTTAGAACCTGGACGGAGCAGCCAGTCGGAGAAGAGGACTGGGATCTCAGGCTAACTGGCTAATAGTTTAAATTTTATAAAGTGAAAAGGCTTTCCCATTCCAACTCGGTACACACAAACGGACCCACCGACCCACACATACACTTGCCCCCGAAGTATTTCTGAATAAAAGGAGAAAAAGGCTAAAGAGGTATTATCGAGTTAACATTGAGGATTACACTTCATATTTCATATCATTTGCGGAAAACCGAGCTCTCGTACTCCGAGCCGCACTGGCACTCGGGTATGTCTCTGTTCTGTGCTTACTCACTGGTTGCTGCTGCTGCTGCAGCAGCCGATGGCCTTTCCCTTTGCCGTAGTGGTCATCTCAACTGCCCCTGCGTGGCTGGAGGAAGGCACACCGAGCAAACACTCACAGAGATCGTATATTATTATGCACAGTATCAGTCGTTCTACATTCGTAAATACCTTAATCTTTATCAAAAAGGGGTTAATTAAAACATTCTTCTTCGTTCGGTGCAGTTCCGTTTTTTGCCGCTCGACAGACGGAACACCATACTAGAGCGAGCGGTTGTCATACAGATGCAGGGAAAGAAAAGCTGGCATGGGAATGAGCTTCGACGAGCCATCATGTGCAGTGTATGTTCCGTCGTCGCTTTAATAGATTGTGACGGTTGGAAGATTTTCGGGGATCAAATAGTTGGAACAGACAGACAAGCGAGGTGAGAGATTAAAAATTAGTAAACGAAAAAGCGAAAACCGAACCGAAAGTTTTTCCTTGCGAGGCGGAAGTGTCAGAAGCGCGCCAAATCCATCCCATCTCAAGCAAGGAAGCAAAGCGTCGAAGATCCCACCTCCACCCCCTCTTGTCCTGTTGCTCATAGTAGTGTGTAAAATGTTGTTACAATTATTTAAGGAAAAGCGTGTTATGCAAATTAAAACGCTTCTTTTCGCCCTCTTGTGCACTCTTAACTATACTTAAGATCTTATTCGATGATGCTGATAATGAGGAATACGGCGACGGTGACGGCGGAGGAAGTAAAGCGCTGCTGTTCTCGGCTACGGTTCGCTTGGTTGAGCTCTTGAGATCCAAGCATGCAGCACACCTCCTTCTTCGAACACTATCCGGAAATATTGTAGGTAGGTGGTACATGTAGTGTATGTGCACTGCTGCTGCTGGCTGGTTAGCTGACTGAGAGGAGGTGTAGCGTGTTTTCGTAAAATTCGCAAAGCTTGCCAAAATCTTCAGCACTCTGCTTCGGGAAGCACAACAGCTAGCAGCACTATTGGGAGCGGGTGCTGCTGCTTTGGTAAGGATTTTTCTTCTTCGGAAGCGACTAACCGGGAAAACTTCCTGTTTAACCATAACACTTTTCCCATCGATGCTAGCGGAACAGAGGAAGCATTTTTGGGCTAAAGCAAGAGTAAGTAAGCGTAACCCAGCTGTCGGAGCTCACACTTGCTTTGTCAGCAACAGTTGCCTTGAAGTTTCTTCGAATGTCATGATGAGCAATTTCAATACAGAATTTTATAATATTTTATGAAATACTTTTTGAAAAACATAATATTTTACCTAACATTCATGCTGATTGATACTCTAAAACTAGAAGACTAGGAGACTAGAGACTTGAAGACTAGAAGACTAGAAGACTAGAAGACTAGAAGACTAGAAGACTAGAAGACTAGAAGACTAGAAGACTAGAAGACTAGAAGACTAGAAGACTAGAAGACTAGAAGACTAGAAGACTAGAAGACTAGAAGACTAGAAGACTAGAAGACTAGAAGACTAGAAGACTAGAAGACTAGAAGACTAGAAGACTAGAAGACTAGAAGACTAGAAGACTAGAAGACTAGAAGACTAGAAGACTAGAAGACTAGAAGACTAGAAGACTAGAAGACTAGAAGACTAGAAGACTAGAAGACTAGAAGACTAGAAGACTAGAAGACTAGAAGACTAGAAGACTAGAAGACTAGAAGACTAGAAGACTAGAAGACTAGAAGACTAGAAGACTAGAAGACTAGAAGACTAGAAGACTAGAAGACTAGAAGACTAGAAGACTAGAAGACTAGAAGACTAGAAGACTAGAAGACTAGAAAACTAGAAGACTAGAAGACTAGAAGACTAGAAGACTAGAAGACTAGAAGACTAGAAGACTAGAAGACTAGAAGACTAGAAGACTAGAAGACTAGAAGACTAGAAGACTAGAAGACTAGAAGACTAGTAGACTAGAAAACTAGAAAACTAGAAGACTAGAAGACTAGTAGACTAGAAAACTAGAAGACTAGAAGACTAAAAGACTAGAAGACTAGAAGACGAAATTAGCATTTAATTGGTAGCCGCGACAACCATCTCACCCAAATTTCCCGAATGGAGGAGAACGTGCCTCTAGAGCCGACCTACTGATACCTGATACCATCTCACCCAAGCAACACACATGTTATAATAGAGTTACGACAGCGCAAGTTTTGGTTGTTAGAAGTTTATTTTACGTAATTCTAACATTGTGTTGAAATAACGTAAAATAAACTTCTATACAACCAAAACTTGCGCTGTCGTAACTTTTATATAACATGTGTGTTACTTGGGCAGTGTTTAGTAACCATACACTATTTGGTAAGAAGAACTGTCAAACAGAGTTGAGCGGGTGTGGCTTTGATCAGTTGTGTTGTGTTTTCTACTACGAATGTTAAAAATTCATGTGTTACCCATCAAAATAAAATCATTTGCCAGTCCGTTGGAACACATTTCCAGTGGGAAAGCGGAACTGCTGCCAGGCAGCGCATAAAATAAGACTTTCGGTAGTTCCACCTCCGAAGGAACATCCGATGCTGGAAGCCATCGTCGAATCACTTCTCGAGTGAAAATGTCGCATCTGTCAAGACAAAACCCAAAACATATTCCAAACGACCACAGCAATGGCAAGTTCAGCAGGGAATAATATTCGTATTCTGAAATGCGCACCACTCACGAGCTGCTGTTCATGGAATTCGCCGTTGTTCAGCTAGAAGAGTCGTCTCAGCATGTGAGAATTCAGGAGATTCAACATTTACTGCTTGTCGCATAAGATAGAGAGGTTCGTCTAGACAGTCCTGAATTAGTACCACAGTCGCTTTTGTATACTACAATTCATACGGTTATGCAAAAAAGTATTTTATTTTTCAGGTTCCAACTACCCTCATACCACCTTACACTCGGGAGTCGCAAGACCAAAAAGGCCTACAAGAGCTGCCACCGCTATCCCGAAGCTTACTGGAGCGCTGAGTACTTAAGGCCGCAGATGAACCGGAAGGCGCCAACAGTCATTGTAGACAACAGGGATCTAATCAATAGCCTAAACATATGTGAAGTCTGATTTCATCCTTGTTTTTTTAGTATATACTCTGTATATACATGATTTAATACAACATCTACTGAAATCTGTAAAAAGTTTTGGGCATGCAAATCTCGAATTGCAGCAAACCATCATGACTTAGTGGCACTGTCCATAAACTACGTAAACTCAATTTTGGTCATCTCAGACCCCTCCCGCCTCTTCGTTCTCCGTAGCCTTTGTTCATACAAAAATTCGAAAATTTGTAAGGAGCGTAAATAGCCTTTGGACATAAACCCTTCCCCCCTTCCCTCTACGTAGTTTATGGGCAGACCCTTTGAAATACCCAAATACTCCTGATGAAGAACCCTCTCAAGCACCCAGGTAACATGGTACTTTGATGACCCGAAAACACCGATGACACGGTGCAAGAAAACCTCTTTCCTTTATGAGATCTGACTGACTTCAACTATGTACTGCACTTTCCATCCGCACTTGGGCCACCATACTTGCATCAGAGGAGCCCAAATGGAAGTGTTTGGGCTGCCTGATGGTCTTGTTCCGGCCGGGCGGGGGGACGACAACGGTCGGCTGGTACTCTGAGGCGGCGAAACCGAGAGGCCAAGACGAGTGGGATAAACAACAGAATAGAGTCGGATGAATATCGGATTGTCGAGACTTTTTTCATCCCCGGCTATAAAGGTCCTGTACGAAAGGACCAATGAGTTTTTCCCGCATTCGGAAAGAATAGATCCGGACCACCGCACCGAGTGCTTCGGTGGGGGAAGGGAAGTAAAAGGTAAATCCTTCTTTCGGATTATTCCATTTTCTTGTGTCTCGGATGGCGCTGTTTTTGCTGCTCTCGCTTTCAGCACCGGGACACGTCGTCGTCATCGTCGTCGACGACGATCTAGTGGTTTTGCTCTCGAAAAAGATGAACCAGAAAAGTGCGCCGCCTGGAGGAGGGCCGGACCGGGCCGGGAGGTTAGATAAAAAGCAGTGAACTTCGCCCGGGTGTACCGTCACGGGGTGGTGGAATCTCGCAGTTTCGAAAGAAACTACGGATCAGGGAGACGGGGTCGATGGGATTGGCAGGCTGGTCGATGTTGGGTTGCGATGGATGGATGGATGAATGGCTGTCTATATCTCACCCCTTGGAGTGGATTTTGGTGGTAGACACAGAGAATCACAGGGGATGTATGTGTGTCTAAGAGATTTCAGAGAATGGAAGGATTAAAACCCTCGTCGTCTTCGGAACAATTGTGTCTAAGTAAGTGTGTGTAGCTGGGTGACTGTTTGAGGTGGAGGTTGTTTGTTGCAACGCAGCCAATCCAAGGAATTCCTTTGAATGGATGAAGGACGGATCATGAACTTACCGGCGGAGTGATGGAGCTCAATGTCATCTATGCAAGGATAATACAAAGGTCACAGAAGCTTTGCATTGTAACGGAAAATGATAGCATATTGCAAAAAAAAATTCTGCTATAAATTGACTTTGTGAGTTTATGATAGAACATCGCCCAATAAAAAAAAACTTATGCAAATGAGCATTGCACAGTTTGGTTCACTTCATCCTCGGCAAACGCAACAAATCCTTGTCCAAGCAGAAACACGGCCCAAGATGTTCCATTTACCCTCGAGCAAAGCCACCCAACCCGGCCGGTAGTAGGTTTAAGTTTTAAAATAATATGATTTCTTTTGCCAGGGGATTTGGCGCCTAATCTGCCGCATGCAAAAAGGGTTGGCTTTCCATTCCGACGTCCTCGTCTAAAGACGATCCGCACAGGACATTCCTTGGCGTGGTCCGTTCGTCCGGAATGAGGTATTAGCTTCTCACACACTTTCGATTTATCTTAGCTCAAGCAAAGGAAAAGAAGATCCTTTTCTTTGCTGAGCGGATGGAAATTCGGAACCACACTACTGATGGACGGCGTGTAAAATTTGTCACTCTGGTTTGCCTTCCACCCCCCGAAGGAAGGAAGAAGGAGGTTAAGCGTTTGCGTGTGTATGTTTACCCAGCTTGAGCGTTGCTGGAGACTGGACCTTTCGAAGCTAATGCCACATAATCGTCTCTGGTTCGTAGCAAAACACAAACACTCTCCTCCTGAACAGTGACACACGCCTCGGACCCGGATCCGGATCGGTTCGAACCTGGAAGGGAAGGTGTGGAGAAGTCCCGGTGGCCGGTGTGGGGCATATCGGTGTGTTTGGCGTTGAGGTGGTGAGATTCACGGCAAATCCCTACCTTCGTTGATTGTGTGCGAGGTACAAAGATCCACAAGGCGATGGAAATCTTGGCGAGAAAGATCTGACAGTTCTGTCATGGTCCATGGTGGACGGAAACGCGGAGAAGAGCACACACAATGGTAAACCAGTTTTCCAATTAGATATCGCAAAATAAACCAACCAAAATGGTCCAATCTATCAATACTGGGTGATAGATTGGCTGTGGTTGTTTTGAAGTGCATTTGATTGTATGTTTTTAAATAGGAATCAGAACGTAAAATTTTGTGTTAGCCTTATATTCTTTCAAAGTGCTGAGTTTCTAGTAGTTTTTTTTTTCAATTTTTCAATGCGATTTTAAGCCCTTGACTGGATAATCGCAGGACGCATGGCCTTGCTTCCCTTACTAAGAAAGAATTTGCATTTTGTGTATGTGTTGGCAGTGTAATTCGATCCCAAGTCCTCGGCGTGAAAGTTAAATGCCTTAGTACATGCAGTGGCATAGCCACGGGGGGTGGGGGTGGTTTAGGGTTACCACCGCCCCCCCCCCCCCCTTCGAAGCCAGAATTTGTGAAACAAATTTTCAGTATAAAACATTGTCCGACGAAATTTTTTTTCGGCTGTGCCGCTATTTTAACTCAACTATTAAAATTCAATGTTTATTGTCTAATTATATTTGTTGCTGTTAACGAAATGTGAATGTCAAATAATGAAAAAAACTTCATCAAGCGACAAAAACCCCTCCCAGAGGAAATTTCTGGCTACGCCACTGAGTACATGTAATGATGATAAATAGAAGTGCTTTTTTATCATGCAGACAATAGTCTGGGGTCAAATTAGTAGGCACAAACGCGAATGTGCTGAAAACAGGGTACGAAAAACGGATCACGCCAAAAAACAAACGCTTTGTCCTAAGCGGTGCATGTCGGTAACAAAGGCGCTTCGCAACAAACGCATGTCAAGCGATGAGAGCAATAAAATAAATATCGCTTGCCGTGCGTGTGCCGATATTTCGGCTTTCCTGCTGAAATTTTCGACCCACATCATCGAATTCATGAGCATTTGGATGAATTAAGACTCTTGCCATCCTCAGAGTCGAGTTTCAGTTGTAAAACAATGCGAAAATCACGATGTAAATAGAACGAGACAAATATTCCTACCGTTTTTGTTGTGAACAAACTCGGGAGCGATTTTGTCATTATCTGCTAACGAAAAAACAAAGCGTTGTTGCCGTGCCTTCTTTTTTGCCTATTTTTCGCTTGCGGTGCCATATTCTGCGTACACTGGCTGAAAATTATTTTTTAAGCTGAAAGAGAAATGGCACTTTGGGGTGTGTTCGGAGCCAGTTTCTGTTCAGCAGTCACATGTTTTGTGACCCAGTTTGTTAAAGAGCCGGTCTAGCAAATACGAAGTAGTGGGCTCAAATCCCAACAGAACGATTTTTTTTCACAAATTCATGTCAACTATTCAATTGAAATCATTCTGGGCCTTCTAATCACAAGCTCCAAATATGTTTTAGACATGCCAGTTAAAGGGCAACATTGTCCGAAAACAAAAAAATAAAATATACCCCTTTGGGGTGAAATTATCCAACATACAATAAAACATCGTCAAAACTGAAATTTCAGTTGTAAATTTATGAAAAATACAAGGTGAAAGTTGGTCCACTAGTTGTCTATTACTGGCCCAAATTTGGAAAAGGTCGGACTATTCCACATGAAGTGAAAAATATCCTAGAAAAAGGCATAAGTATTCGTAAGCCAAGTCTTTCTCCTATGGCTACATAACTCCACAATAAAGGTTCCCCAGAAATTAAAGCCATTGAAAACTTCTAAAATACTACTTCTCAAAAAGTTTAAAAGTCTACACTCATATCTTTACATCTTGTTAAATAAGGTAAGAAGTTTACGATCATAACGGTATGTAGAAGTTCCTTGTAAGCAGGACACTAAAAGATAAGATAGTTTCTAAAAACAAAAAAAGTTACTATCCTGTTTTTGTCGATAGTGCGTATGGATGACGAGAAAGAAGTTAAATACGATCCACAGCTATGTGAGAATTGAGGTTTCAAAAATAGTCACGCTCTTTTGAAATGTTAAGGGAGGTATGCACTTCAAACGGAATCGATCAAGTAATTTTTGTTCAGTGTATTATTTTTTCCGTGGCCGGAATGATCTAGAAATTTAACGCAGCAAACCCCATTTGATTTGACGTTTCGTTTCAACTCCGTACTAGGATCCAGAATAAATGCGTACTACCCATTAGCCGCGAATGGTTGCAAAGAATACCCAAATACCTAGGCAATAGCCGCACTTATTTTTCAAAATTTCAATCTCTGCATGAATATCTTTAGTTGTTCCACTGGTCCACCTCGTTCCGCAAGAAATTCGTTTGTTCGTAATATCGTTTCAGGTTGTCGTTTGTGCACTCTACGTTTGACCAGCAGCACTGCCGTGTACAGCATAGTTGTCCCATGTTACTTTTTGACGATTTTGACTTTTTCAAAAGGTCTTTTTTTTTGCGTATACTTTCAAAATTCACTCTCGGTTAGTATACTTTTTCAGAAACTCCATGGAAACAACATCAAGTCAATTTGTCCAATGTTCGGATTTGTATTCATAGGTTGTCCCATGTTCCATTTTGCAGCATAAGCTGTCCCATGTTCATTTATTTTTTTCTCAAAAGCTATCCGAGCATCACTGAGAGAATCCTGAACATTCTCCGGAAATCCTGATATATTTTATAAAATTCAACATGGGACAGATTATGCTGCATAACTCGACATGGGGCAGCTTATGGTGAAAATAACAACATGTGGCAGCTTATGCTGAACATCTCACATGACATGGGGCAGCTTATGCTGAGAAAATCCCGAAAAATGCTAGATTTATCGGCATTACAGTCCCACCAAAGTTTTTCTTTTTAAAAATCAAAGTAAATTGGATGTTTATGAAATTTTTTGTTCATACTTCAATGATAAATACCAATTTTAATGCTATGCTGATGAATTCACTTTGTGTTTTCATTGCACTTGCCCGTAGAGATGGAAGCAAGGCTGAAACTTAAAACGCGTTTTTCTCAGTTTGTTGTTTTGGAACATAGTACAGCTATGCTGCACATGGCAGAGCAATACGCTACACCATGCTGCCAGATGTCAACGAGTAGCCCTCATCAACCTATCACTTCCTCAAATATTATTGTTTCCCCTACCCTCGACTAAGCCGCGAGTTTTACGGTTTCCCAAAACTAACATAGTCAATATGTTCGAAGTCTGAAATTGAAAAAAAAAGTTTCATATGAATTCGGCTCCGTTATGCCTGTTCGCGCATGAGCCTTAAACTAACATTTAAGTAAAAAAAAAGAATATCTTTCAAATTGTTTTTTTTTATTAACTTGTAGAACATTATTGTTTTACTAAAACTACACAAAATAGAAATAAGTTGTTGTTTTTTTTGGAATCCTTTTATATTTTTTTTCTTTTATTTCAAATTTTAATCATGAAATTCCGAAACTTTTTACCTGCCTGGCAAATTTCTAATCTTTAAGCGTGCTTTTGTAGATATTTTTGTTGTCTAAATATGTGTTGAACGAACTATTCGTTCAAGTAACCATTGTAATGAAAGCATTTTTCTCTCAAAATAGTATGTTGGGTATCATATTCAGGGCTATGGAACAGAGTAAAAGTTTTTTTCCTTTCAGATTGAACTTTAAAATAGTTTTTGATTCAGAACACTCAAAAACAAAAAAATGTATAGGAAGAAACATCGGATAATACATACATATGTGGTTGACACAATGGCTGACTTGAACCCCTACCCATGTTTTTAAGAGCACCAATTACGAAAATTCTTAAACAAATATGTGCTATTTCTGAATTTTTTTTTGTTAATATTTATCTATGTTGAAACAGTTTTCCAATAATACAGTGTATTTACAACAAAACATCTGCAAAATCACGTCAAGCGATTTAAAATCGGTAAAACAGTTAAAATTGGTCAAAAGTAAAAATTTTGAGAAAAAAAAAAGAAAAACTTATATATATATAGGAGATGAACCAGCCATAGGCTGAAAATCTCGATAATAAAGATAATAATGAAAAAAACCTTTAATTTTGCGGGACTAAAACAAAAATAACGAAAAATAATCTAAAAATCTTCCGAAAATATTAAAAATCTATTGAAAACTGAGAAAGTTATGGTTCTGAAAGTGAAAGCATTTTTTATTACTCGAGTGGCGCAAATTTCTAAATCTCAATATTTTTGGCTTAAAGTAAGAGTTTTCTCTTTTTATGTAATTTGAACCCAGCAGGGCTTACAAATTCCATATTCAAACAACTTTTGAAAAATAAGCCACGCGGATAAGCATCTGCCATAATTTCTTGTATTTTTTCAAATATTTTAACTTATATAACATATTAAGGTTCTTCAGATAATTCTGGGTTTACACACCAAAATGAACCAACACATTTTTATTCATGATTTGGTTATAAGTTCCAAAAATATTTGAAAAAAAAATATCTTTTATTTTTGAACTGCTGTAGGTTTTCAAGATCTAATAAAATTTCCCTAATCCCATTAATTTCTAGAACTACTACATATTTTCGGCATTGCAGTTTTGAGTAATTAAAAAGAAAGTGAGCCACCAGATGTGAAATGCAAAAACATCAATTGCTTGTTTTTTTTTTACTTATTCATTTATTTGGAAAGCTCGGGCGCCAAAATTGCTTCGTTGAGTGAAATTTAAAAAAAACGCTACGTTTCACTTAATATCTGAATATCTAATATTTAACAGTTTATTCACCGACAGGTGTATGTCATGCAAACTAAAAACGAATAACTAGTGTTATCCCCTGAAGAAGACTAACACGAGTCAAAACTTTGTAAAAAATCTAGAACTTCTCCAAGACTGCAGTGCTTACTCATTTTAGCCCTATAGATCGCAACAGTCGAACTCTCTTTTTCCCATTGATTTCGCCAGAAATAGAAGAGAGGCTAGATTTGATAATAAAAATTTCCGTTAGCATTTTTCAAGAAATTCAAGCGTTTCGCCACAAGATTATTAAAAGAAAAATAAAATTTTTTTATAAATGCTTCCTTAAAGTTTATATCTCGTAAAATCCACAGAATAGGATGTTTATTTATTTAAGAAAATCATCATTGAATAAGAGATATTATACATGAAATCATCCAAGAAAGTATGAAACAAACTAAAAGAATTTTTAGCAGGAATTTTATCGAAAAATTCTTCCAAGATTTAATTTTCAAAATTAGTATATTTTTTAAATAATTCTTGAAATTCTTGGCCGAGTTTCAAAGAATCTGTGGATTGGATCAGGCGTGACGGTTAAAGCACCTGACTATCACGCCGAGGACCTAGGATCACATTCAACTTCAGCACTGCTTGAGATCACAGTAATTTCAAGTTTCGGAAAAGAATTTCATTTTTCCCGTACAATTATAGTGTCAGATTACAGGAGATTATCTCCTATGGATCAAGTTTCCCTATATCACTGTTCCATATACTAAGCTGCACCAGAGGGGAGTGCAGAGGTCAGAGATATCCAACATTTGATCTACTTGGTTTATAAACGGCCCACATAAGTTTGAAAGTAATTTGGCAAAGTTCTGTGAAAATGCGATACTTTTTGGATTAATTTTAACAAGGCTCAATCTCAATTTTTACGATTCGCCAAAGAGATTGTTGTAAATATGCTGAGAGACCATGAAAACGGGGTTCAAGTATCTCATTTCTGAATTACGATTTATTCTTAGAAAATAATAGAAATATTATAAAATAATCAAAGATACTCAAAAACTTAAAAGTGAAAATAAATTGAAGACCTTCCAATCCATGTGTTAATTTGGGGATCAAGTATCACCGATGTTTTTAAGATGCGTCATAAGACATTCCTCATCCAGTGAATTAATGGCTTAGAAAACTTTACCAATAATTTAATGTACTACTGGTCTGTACAAATTTGCAAAAGATAATTACCTGAAGTTCTTTGCGGAAACAGGACCGAGTTTTGTGTATTTTTCATGAAATTATTACGAAATTTAAAAAAAAAAAAAGAGATAAGGTCTACCCAGTCTCCCTTAATCTTTTTCACGCAGCAAAAAAAAATCATCAACCACATGACGAGTAGGACCGCTCTGCTAATTTCAGGCTCAAAATTGAAATTCAGCGGAGATTAGGATCCGTCGAAGAAAACGATTACGCAGCTTAGCTCTCGTCTGCTCAGGAGCAACCGTAGTTCAGTTGACTAATGATTACATTCAGAGCCGGGAAGAA
Organism: Aedes albopictus; assembly: GCF_035046485.1. NCBI lineage: Eukaryota > Metazoa > Arthropoda > Insecta > Diptera > Culicidae > Aedes > Aedes albopictus. The sequence continues at coordinate 369,847,659 of NC_085137.1, forward strand.
AAAGCCGGAAGGAAGCATATCCCACAAAGCACAAGATGAATTGTTATGAACTTAGACCTCATTTTCATAAATCTGGAGATTGAAAACTTTTTTTCTTTCGTTCGTAGCGGAATCCCAAATGTCTGCAAGCATGAGAAGATGACTGATAAACTTCTTCGGTCGTCGTAATCGGCAGCAAAAAGGGCAGTGGCATGCCTTGATGATGGGATTCAGGGTGCTGCTGAATGCCTACAAACAGTCAGTGGGTGCTTCCATCAATCCAATGGCGGTGGTGATGAAGGCGGCATGGATTAGACTCTTCTTGTTTCCACTTCCCTTGTTGGAAGCAAGGCAAGGACGTCTTGGGCTTTATTGATTATTTTATATGCGGATTAATTTTTGTTGATCATTCTGGTTCTTATCACGGTATCTGGAAAAAGCGAACCGAAGAGTTCAACTTCTGTACAGCAGGGGACTGAAAATCTTTAATTAAAATAATAATAATAATCATTTTGTTTTTTAATTGTATTACACTAGTTATAACTCTATCTGCTAGCATCCCAATACTCATGTAAACTCTAGATAAACTGAATGAAATAGTTTCATACATCAGTCGACTGTGCTAGATGTTTTCAAACTAAGACTCAGCACTCTGTAAATCAAATGCCCAGGATAGGAGCTCTCATTACAGCAGCAAACTTCCAACACATAATCCTCATCGTTATCGGGGTGGCAGCTCCCCGAGAGAAACTCCATTCCAACTCGAAGGAAATCTTCTTCTAATTAGAATGGATAAGCCGCTCCTTACGACCTGCTCTCCAGCACCCCATGTGTGAGTTCACCCGTGTACAGCACACATGAATTCTGGGTGGAATTATTCCTACTTATAATTCTTAGACTTGTTTTGCTCGTCTCCGATATCCGTACACCGAGTTGGAGCGAATTCACTTGCTGGGTCGTGGGCGCTAGGGTGTACCTTGGTTGTCTGGTTCTCCCGTAGCACAATAATTAGATGAACCTCCTTAGAACCAGCCGCAAACTAGCGCACATGGGACACAAATAATAAATAATAATAGCAATATTAGAAACTTGCCGGTATCTTATTATGCAGCAATCTTACGAGTGACGACGACGACGAAGACACGGCATTGGTACCACGTGGATCGGTACGATCAGGATCCACCACCGTTCAGCAGCGGCAGTTTCTCCAAGACGGTATGTAGATGTGTCGTATACATTCCCAAGCAAATCCCTTCAACACCCCCGCTCGCTCGTCCACCATTCCACCCGTTTCTGAGGGCAGCACTAGTGATTGAAGGCAAATCTGCACGATAGGATTAGGAAATTTGTTCGAGTGTTAGTGCAGGTTACGGTTGCTTAGGCGCCTCAGCTGCTGCTGCTGCTACCGGCTGCCGAAGAGGACGCTTAGTGAAGAAATAGCTGCTCCAGAACATCGAAGGATGTGGGGTGGAAAATCCCTTTTCGTTCGGCATCGGTTTGCGAGATATTTATTATCTCCAGTCTCGTGTGAGTGTATGAGCCTGGGCTCTAGATCCTCCAAGAAGCAGCAGCCAGCAGCAAAGCCTTTCTCTTTCCCGGTTCTTAAGAGCAACCTCTCAAGGAAGATGTTTAAGAATATATTTATTTGATTAATAATACCTTTTAACTCTTTCTGTCTTCCCGGGTGATGTGTGAGTGTTGCCTGGCTGGGGATGGGGCGGAGAAAGGGGTTTTAGGAAGCGGCTTAGGCAGCTATGGCTTGCTTCGAAGACGCTAATGGGGAGAACAGGCATTGGCTTGAGCCAGTCGTCGTCGTCGTCGTCGTCGTCAGGATAGGCCTGTCTTAAGACAGACATTGCACGGGCGCTAGCTGACTGGCTGGTTGCAGCCACCCGGAATAGGATCCTGCTTGACAACGAACGGTAGCGCGTGCAGAAGTTACTCGGACACAACAACAATTGGAAATTCTGATTTATATGGGGCACGGTCCACACTAGAGCGGTTAACGGGGACTCACCTAGAAATACCCTTGGAACCAGCTCAGTTGGTTCTGCAACAGCCAGCAGGATGAAGCCAGCTATGATTAACTTCTTGGGACTTCTGCGGACAATGGCAACATGAAGTTTGAAAAGGGCATCTTCTATGCCTGTACACGCATATAGACACGATGCGATGAATATGCGTGCATATGAATATCGACACCATTCAGTGTAAGTGTGGCGCCAGATAAAATGCAGTGGAAGACTAAATGACATTGATGTCATAATCTGGGAAACAGTTATACTCACAAAAGTAGACACTGTTAATAATGGGGAATGTTGAGAGATTTTCAACAGGCTTAGTCAATTCTCTTCTATGTCATAGAAAAGTATTTCCCATACTTTGATATTAAAAAAATGTACTGCGAACTCAGTTATGATTTAGGGTAATTTATAGTTTGACATGCGAGTGATATTCGAAATTTTCATTTCAGGGTACCTTAGAGTGTGCCCTGAAGAGCACATTATAAGCTACACATGGGAGCAGGCCGTTAGGCCGAAAAGTCGTTAGGCCGAAAGGGTCGTTGGGCCGAATAGGTTGTCACGTTTTATATTGCACAAAACGAAATAAACATGAGAAAAGTCGACATCATTGGGGGAAATCAATTTAGGAGGCGAAGTTGAAAAGATTATTTATAAGACAGCATCTCGAAAAAGCTTATTTTTAGGTAAAAACAAAGAGGGTTGGTGAACGGGCACAGTCAAAGCTATCGACAGGATAAAGATATTCAATACAGTAACATTGTCAACATAATTATACTACTGGCAAATGAATGTAATACAATTCAAAAAGGCTATTATTCCTAACCTAAAAGCATCAACATCATCGTGCTTATCATTCTACCATACAAAAAAGAAAACAGCGCAAAGCGAAAATCTGTCAGCATAAGTGATTAAGAACAAATATAGCATTTCAGCTATTAAATTTATCATCGGGGATTTGTCGTTCTTTTAAACATAGGCTGTTCTTTGTAGTTTTAGTGTTCTACTCACTATGAGCATTACAGTAATTAATTTTTTCATCGATTTTTCCTTCTTTTGAAAATAGGCTGTTCTTTCTTGTTTAGCTCTTCTACTCATTATGAGTATTTCAGCCATAAACTTTTTATAAGAGAATTTCCTTCTTCTGTACATAGGCTTTCTCCTAGTCTAACAGTTATACTTACTATAAGCATTACAGCTTTTGAATCTTTCATTGGAGATATTTTCTTCTTCTAAACATAGGCTGTTCCCTCCATTTTTAGTGTTCTACTGACTATGAGCATTACAGCAAATATTTTTTTCATCAGAGATTTTTCTTTCGTTTTAAAATAGGCTGTTCTTTCTAGTTTAACTATTCTAAATACTCATTATAAGTATTACAGCCATCAATTTTCGCATAAGAGATTTTCCTTCTTCTGTACATAGGCTTTTCTTCTAGCCTAACTGTTATACTCATTATAAACATAAAAGCTATTAAATTTTTATTCGGAAAGTTTTCCTTCTTTTGGAAATAGCCTGTTCTTTTTTCATTATAAAGATTCCTTTTCATCACAGTTCCTTCTTCTTCTGAACATAGGCTGTTATCTATATATATAAAAATGAGTTTGAAATCCCTTTGAGGCAACAAAACTCACGAACGGGTGAACCGATCAGCATGACTCTTGCACGGTTCGATTTGTATTCATGGTGGCTGTGTTTATATATAATAAAAAGTTATGAAAATCAACTAGAAAAGTAAGAAAATTGATAAAGTACTGATTTTTCATGAGCTGGGAAGGAAAGCAACAGCATCGAAATAAAACCAATCTAGAGTGCTTTGATGTTATGAGCTCAACAGTTGTCAAACCACCACAGCTTGGCAAGACAACGTTTGCCGGGACAGCTAGTACTCTTATACGTATTACAGGTCGGACTCGATTATCCGGGTGACTCCAAAATTATTTCACCCCGGATAATCGAATCACCCGGATAATCGAGCCATGCTTCTTTTCTTTTATTTTTGATGTTCTTCAATCAAAAACTGTTCGTTAAACATAGAAGCTAACATACATGACGTTGTAGTGCCTAAACTTAACATCAGGTATTATTATAACCATGTTTTTTGAAAATGAAATTTTAGCTGAAAAATGTGAAAAAATACAAACAATTTTCAAATACGCTAAATCCAATTTTCAGGTGTTGTATCTGATATTCATAACATTTTTGGACATATCATAATCTTAAATCTTCTAAACAAACCATAAACAAACTTTTCCCCGGATAATCGAGCCATTTTTGCCGGATAATCGAGCCCCGGATAATCGGGCCCCCGGTTAACTGAACCCCCGGATAATCGAGTCCGACCTGTATAGCTATCAACTTTTTCATCCGGTATTTTACTACTAAACTCTTTCTAGTTTAACTGTTCTGTTTCACGGCGGTAGTCTACTGCTGCTCTTTCTAGTTCAAATGTTTTACTCATTATGAGAATTACAGCCCCCAACAGATTTGAAAAAAAACTTTTTCATCGAAGATTTTTCCTTTTTTTTAACATAGGCAGTTCTTTCTAAGTTTTAAAGAACTCGATTAAATTGCACTTAATCTTGTTAATCATGTTCGTACTGAAACTCTGAATTTGTTCCCGGTTTAACTATAATTTAGACTGTTAAACGCGAAAAACTATTAGTGTGTTTATTCAATTAACCATTCAAAGCCAACTAAAATTTCAAGGTTGAAGACCGTTTCCCTAAAACATTAAACAGTTTTTTACCATAGAGTTGCCTAAGCAAACCGTTCAACCTTACAACCCATTTGACCTAGTGACCAGTTCGTCCTAATGACCCAAACCATCCGGCCTGATGGCATATTCGGCCTAACGACCCTTTCAGCCTAACGGCTTTCGGCCTAACGGGGTAGAACCGCTACAAATCGTATATACGCCAGAACGTCATTTTAGCCATGTAAAATATGCCATTTCACGAGAAATTTCAGAACAGCTGATCGCAGCAGCGGCGTCAACTGACAGAAATCCACGCACGTTTGTTTTGCTAGAATCTCGTGTAATTTTTGAAAAGGTACTTGTGCGACGAATTGGAGATATGAGAAATTGGTGCCAAAAAAAGTCGCAGAAGCAATACAAATCTAATAAATTAATCAGTTATTTTTTTCGTTGCGATTGATTCGTTAACTTGCCGAAAAGAATTTAAATAAAAATTTCTAATTATTATTTTAGCCAGTTTCAAAAACTACGCATGACTTGCACGCAGTCATTAACCATCATCAACCGGATGATGATTGAAAACGTAAACATCAGAGCGTGGAGTTCTGTCGTTTGACTAGCCTCATAAAATAGACTATTCCTGACATGACGATTCATAGCGACATCAGTCTTTTAAGCGTATTGTGACTGCAGGGCGCAAAATTTTCGAGCAGACGAGCTGAACTTCACCGTGCGGCAATTTGACGATGTTTAAATAAATTTATTTCCAAGTTTTTTAAAAACCCATTATTAAGTAAAATTTACCCACTATAGCAGTTCGGTGCAGGTATTCAAATTTAGGTACTATACTTTATACTCAAATATGGCTTCCCGCAAGGAACTCGAAAGGTGGGTGAAAAATACCTATATTTGGGTACTTTCTTATTTCTCCGTGTGCATATTCATATTCAGCTGCTCGATACTCGTTTGTCAACTGAATGAAAGTTAATGAATATTTGTAAACATCTCACAAAGTGTTAAATTGTTGATAAAATATTAACGTTTCGAATACATTTAATGATGCTTTACACAGATCTTTTCCCACTTGATTATAGTGGAGTGTTTTTGGAAGGAATCGTAGCCATAAACGTAGGTAATTACACTAGTTTACAGCATTTTTGAACTCGGTAAGCTGATGACCGTTTTTGGTGTAGAATCATGCCCTGAGTTCGAAAACGCGAAGGAAAAAAATTACAGTAGAGCGGAAATTTTTTCGACTTTCCATACAAGCTTGATGATTTGGAATCGATTTTTGTTCTATTTTTAAGCAAAGTCGCTCACTTCACACATCTCATTCTCTGTAATCAATGCTCCGATTGAGCTAATTTTTTTACTGTAACTCACCCACATATGGTATGTCCAGTAAACATTAAGAAAGAATTTTTAAATTGTTGTTTTCTTATTGAAAAAAATACATTTCTTCATAAATTTTTGGAAATTTTGCTAAAATTCAAGGAGATCGTCCCCAAAACTCGCCAATATCTTGATTTTCATCTATCTGACGCAAAACCTGCATTCAGATGATCGAATGGTATTATATTCAGCTTTTAATTTATGGAAAAAGATTTAAAATTGGTTGAACAAAACGCAAGATATTTGAATTTTATTAAATTCTATATTTTAAAAAGTTGTAAAACTCGATATTGAGCTAAAACTTAAAAACGATTCTACTTTAAATTTTTTGAAGCACGGTTTCGAAATCAGCGCTAAATTATGCTTCAAAAATTTTGGTCGTTGACAGAAGTTCACGACTTTCGTTTTATTTTGTAAACTAGTGTTATGAAAAGATTTCTCGATCGGCTTTATATTCAATGACTTCGAAATGACTGACTGTGTGAAGTGGGAGCGCGAAAATGAATTTGTTTGTTTTGAATATTCAGTGCAGAATCATTCAAATTCGTGCAGCTTTCAGTCAATGACTATGGACATTTTGCACCCTGATTGTAAGTACCACGAAGTAAAGGTTCCATTCCCGCTCCAGTAGGGGGATCTTTTTGGTCTACAGGATGTTTCGTGCTGTCCGTTACCAAATCTTAGTGATCGTTTAGTCCGTACAATCTCGGGTTATAGTATAGTGTCATTGATAGTGTCTTTCTTAAATTATTACATGACAATTACATGACACCATCGCCGGGCCCGTGGCATAGTAGCTACACGTTCAATTCATAAGTGGGTGGTCATGGGTTCGCTTCCAGCCCGGGACATGCAATTTTTCATGGGCCCCTGGATGCATCATGTTAACAACGGCCGCATGAATGCGACTGGCCCATAAGCAAGCGTGGTGAATTTTCTCTTTTGAGTGCCAATGACAGCGAAAATGTTGTTATTGAATCTCGCCGTCGTCACGATGTGAGCGACGAGAGAATTGTTATTCTCTGCTCACTCGCGCCCGTGAAAGAAAGAGGCTTCAACGTCAGAAGCGGTACGTTGAAAAGACAAAAACAAAAACTCACTTTCGTTTTTTTTGCAACCCTGCGTAGTAGCAAGAGCAGAAGAGAAACGGATCCATTGCAGAGAGAGAGAGTTTATTTGTAATTACTAAAGCATAGGAAAGCATGGATCGGAACAATATGCGGAGGCTTGAATGAACTGCCAGTGGTATACGGCACAAAACTGCATTAGTGCCCACCGTGTATAGATGAGACAAAGGTGACAGCCAGGTGAAAGGAGCACTCTGGATTGTGACGTAAAACGGAATTTAAAATAAAAAAAAATAAAAAAAGCGGAACCATTAATGAGAATGATTGCTGAGCGTCTGCGTCTGCTCTCCAGTTGGAGCGACTCACAACAGCGTCACGTTCTTCACGTTAAGGGTGGCTGATCAACGTCTGAAAATCAGTAAAGGACTCTAAGCTCAACTGCAAGGATTACCTATTATGGCAGCAGAGTAATTCCGGTAGGAAATTATCTACCTGATGGTTTGTTGTAGCAGGGTGAGTTAAAATCGCTGAATTCCTTCGGTAGTCAACATAAAGTTGCTATCTCATGAAAAAAGTCAGGCTACTCCACGGACTTTAGTCTTCCTGGCGTATCTACCCAAAAAAGGCTTACGATTGAAAACTCGGTACGTGGAATTGTTAATCTCTGGTTTCATCAGGAACACCCACATACTCGATTCTACATGGGTTCGATTCTCGGTCGGTCCAGGATCTTTTCGTAAAGGAAATTTCCTTGACTTCCTTGGACATAGAGTATCTTCGTGCCTGCCACACGATATACACATGCAAAATGGTCATTGGCAGAGGAAGCTCTCAGTTAATAACTGTGGAAGTGCTCATAGAAGCTGAGAAGCAGGCTATGTCCCAGTGAGGACGTTACGCCAAGAAGAAGAAGAAGAACCCACATACTCGCTTATCTACCGAAGGATCGCGGGTTCGGCATCGAAGCACTGCAAGATGTATGTTGGACTGGATCCATGATGCGAATGTTTAGAGGTGATCATACCGTCTTCCAGAACTTTCAGCATGATGGGCGCTGGGTAGCAGCGCGTGAAGAATATGCAGGTACAGGATCAAGGGTCGATTTTTCAACTTCAGCATAATCAGTGTACACAGCCCTCTCTCCAGAAGCACTGATTATGACAAGGACGCATTCTACGATCAGCTCGAACGCGAGTATTACCACTGCCCAAGCCACGACGTCAAGATAATCATAAGTGATCTTTGCATTTGTGTAGTCCAGAAGAAGTATTTTAGACCGACCATTGGACGGTTTAGTGCCAAACCAGCTGACGAACAAAAACAGCCTAAAACTGCCAAACGTAGCACCTTTTTTTTCAACACAGCCTCCCGCATCGTTACATCCGTTACACCATAACAGACGGAATCGCAAATCGTTCATGTCCTGGTTGATGAACGGCACTTTTTCGAGATTATCGACGTCTGGACCTATCGGACCTATCGACTGTGACCACTCCCATTTGATGGTCAAATTGTGCCCAAACGTCTCCGTCATCATCGACGGTACCAGCGAGCACCGCGGTAGAACCTTGAGCGTCTGAAACACCAGATGTTTGGGCATACACGCCGCATCTCCAGGCTTCGTTTCCAGAAAGAGAGTGACCTCGATGTAACCCCTCCAGAGGACTGTTGGAGTATAGTCACAGCAGCCACCAGCAGCGCAATTGAGAGCATCACCGGGAACGAAATCAATGGAACGAATCGTTCGACGAGAAATGCAAGAGCTATTTTGAAGGAGAAAATCGTAGCGCGGGCGGTGATGCTGCAGCTTGGAACCCGGCGAAACGTGGAACGTTACATCTAGAAGCGTAACCAACAGACCCAACTTTTTTCGAAGAAGAAACTCTGCCTGGAACAGCAGAGTGAGGGGCAATAGAATTGTGGTGCCGTTTCAACGGCAGTTATACAAGAACCTGAACACATCCCGCAATGGCTGCGATCTGCGAGCCGGGATATACAGCGATAAGGACGGGAGCCTTTTAACGGACGGGCGTGAATAAAGTGATATGTTGAAGCAGCACTTCGATGAACACCGCTATGGAATGCCGTGGAGAACGAAGGCACGGAAGACCAAGGCAAAGGAGGAAACGACAACGTCAGTGCAGCAGAGGACGGAAGTCATCCAACTCCTTACGCTGAAAGAAGTTGAGGATATCAGTCATTTCAAGCTGATAAGGATGGTTTTGCAGCTGATTTTATCAAGATAGGCTACCTGCTCCGATTGAAAGTCAAGATCTGTGAAACTAGGCAGCTACCGGGGAAATAAAAGAGAAGAATATTCTACAACATCCACGAGCAAGGTAACCATTTGGAATGTGAGAACTTCAGAGCGATCACTATTTTAAGTGCCGCTTACTAAGTGCTATCAAAGAATAAAAATAGAAAGAATGCCCTCTCTTGCCTTTTTCTATACAAACGTCAAGCGACAAGACAAGTAGCGCTCTCTAAGCGTTTGAAGGTGGAAGCTCTGTGTAACAGTGTTCGTGATTCGTCGTAAGAGAAGATGGTGTGCGTATGTTTTGGTATCCGCATACAATCTGTAACGCACACTATCGCATGAAAGTTGAACTTTCATCCACAGATAGCGCTGCAGTAGCGTCCCCCGAGCATCAGCGGAGTGGGCATTCTTGTTATTCTTATTCTGTGGGGCTATCCCACATCACATTCTGTCGTTTCTCACCTAAAACGAATGAATTGGTGAGAAGTTATCAAGCCGGCTTCATCGATGGCCGGTCGACAACGGACTAGATTTTCACCTTACGGTAGATCTTCCAGAAATTCCTGTAAGTTTCGGATCAACTTCGAGTCGGTATACGGTAGTATCGACCGTATAGAGCTACGATAAATCATGGACAAGAATGGATTTCCTGAGAAGCTGTTCAGAAGATCAAAGCAACGATGCAAAACTGCGTAAGCGTTTCGAGTGAACTATCTACTATAATCTTTGTACCGACTTTTCGAACCCTCTAACCAGAATACCCTCTTCGAATGAGTGTAATCGGACCTTTTAATTCCGCCCTGGATAACTGACACTGAGGAAGATTACAAGTGGTAGTCGAAATACGCGTATCTGTCAAAGGATAAGCAACATAGGGCGGAATTAAAAGGTACGAAATTGATAGGGTAACCAATATAATTTGGACCCCATATAATTTGGACCCCTGGGTCCTATTATTTTTACGGATATTTTCAGAATCATTCGCTAAATAAGTTTGATCTGCACGAACAGCAATCATTTCCTCACTGGAAAAATCCTTATTTGCCATGAAATTACTTTTTGCCAATCTCGTCATCCGTGCGAGTGTCGCATCATGTTTACAAAAAGGGGCTGTCCATAAACCACGTGGTCATGAGAGGGGGGGGGGGTTCGGCCAATGACCATTTTGTATGGACAAAAAAAAATTTTGTATGGACAAATGAGCACGCTGGGGGGGGGGGGGGGTGTTGAAAAGTCCCCAAAAAATGACCACGCGGTTTATGGACAGCCCCAAAGAGATTGCGGTGCTGAGGAAACTTGCAGATGAAACAAAAAAGGTTATCATTCTAGAGCATACGCAAAGTTAATCTAATCAGCCTTTGTCAATCAAGTAATTAGGATGTGATTCAGCATATTCAAGCGGCAAATCCTTCCAAAATAGTTTCAAACGATTTTAAACACCGGGTGTCCAAAATATATACTGAAGAGGGTCCAAAATATATTGGGGTGTCCAAAACAGTAAAAACTGATGCTTCAAAAATCAGTTATATTCATCTAATTTTCAGCCAGAAATGAACTTGTGGGTATTTTTAATGGACAGTGGAGGCTTTTACGAACATGCTAACATCATCATTATGTGTAAATACCCTCTGAATCTGTTTGATTTTGACTTAAATCCAAACGAATGTCCTCTAGGGGTCCAAGATTCAACCGTTACCCTATCTACTATAGTTCATTCGGACCATGCCTAATAACACTAGTTTACAAAATAAAACGAAAGTCGTGAACTTCTGTCAACGATCAAAATTTTTTAAGTATAATTTATCGCTGATTTCCAAACCGTGCTTCAAAAAATTTAAAGTAGAACAGTTTTTTTTTAGTTTTAGCTCAATATTGAGTTTTACAACTTTTAAAATTTGGAATTAACTAAAATTCAAACATCTTGCGTTTTGTTATACCAATTTTAAATCTTTTCCCATAAATTAAAAGCTGAATATAATACCATTCGATCATCTGAATGCAGGTTTTGCGTCAGATTGTTGGAATTCAAGATATTGACGAGTTTTGGGGACAATATCCTTAAATTTCAGCAAAAGTTCCAAAAATATATGAAGAAATGTTTTTTTTAATAAAAATAAACAATTTAAAAATGTTTTCTCAGCATTTATTTGACATATCATATGAAGGCGAGTTACAATAAAAAATTCAGCTCAATCGGAGTATTGATTACGGAGAATGAGATGTGTGAAGATAGCGACTTTGCCTAAAAATAGAACAAAAATCGATTTCAAATCATCAACCTTATATGGAAAGTCGAAAAAATTTCCGCACTACTGTAATTTTTTTCTTCGCGTTTTCGTGTAATCAATGATTCGATACACTACTTCCCTTCTACAATCTACAGAAAAAATCTGGTTTAGCTTATTCCATAGAAACTAAGGGGCTGTCCATAAACCACGTGGTCATGAGGGGGGGGGGGATCGGCTAATGACCATTTTGTATGGACAAATAAAAAAAATTGTATGGACTAATGACCACGCGGGGGGTGTTGAAAAGTCCCAAAAAAATGACCACGTGGTTTATCGACATCCCTTAAAACTATATCCGCTCCCATCTCGAAAGAACAGAAAGATACCACCAGTCACGAAGTGGGCGGAAAAATCCCCAGACAACCTAATTCCATCCCATCAGCAGCGGTTGGTGACAACATGCTGCAAGGACACAAAAGCTGATAGAGGAAAAGCGAGACAGACCGACACAGAGACAGAGAGAGTATCTACAATTTTCCCAATGACTCCGCGGATGACTGACAGTCAGTCAGACTTCAGACAGCCAGCGCGCCCGAGAGACAGAGCGAAAGCGCGCGCGGAGAGCTCTGACGCATATTAGCAGTATTATTATGATTATTTCAGCGCCCCGACAATATAATTTTAATTCCGTAATAAGCGGATAAATTTTATATAAAACGGCTTTGTATTTCAATTTAATGATTGGATGAAATGCCTTAAAGCGAACCGGGAATGTTGCATGTGGTCGGTTTCGAGCGGGCTTGGTGGAATCCAGGGGAGCAGCATTACGCGATTTAGTCGCTGCGGAAAGCGGTCCATCACTAGCTTCCGGTACCATGCTCTCCCCGAGCACGGGGGTTTGGTGGGGATGCGGATTGCTCTTTCAGTTGGGGAAATTTTAATAATGTGCAACAGTCGAGCGCGGTGCGTTTTATTGCAGTTTCCCGGAAAGAGAGAATGAGAGTGTATTACATTTTCGATTGATAGGGGAATAGTTTTGTGCATTTCGGTGCAATGAGGTGTCGGTAAGTGGTCCTGTAGGTGGCCGGCCGCGAAGGGACATCATTTAAGGATTAAAAATCACTAATTAGAGTGCAGTGCATCCGCGTGGGGATGCGAAAAATTGAGCCGATGCGTGCGTGAACCTATGATTCGATATTTTTTCGAAAATAGTCATCATCTTTGCGGAGGCCGTTGCCGGTTCGGTATAATTACCATAATGAGATCAATTAACTGGTGAGCGGTTTGGCGAGTGAATAAAAGAAGCGATCTGGATGAGGAAAAAAAGATGCAGAGAGCGATGGGAGGTGACCCGAGGCGACCATTAATGGCAGGAATTATAATTAAATATAAATAATGCAGAAAAAAAAAGTTGGTTCAATTTTAATCTGTTAAGCTTTTCCACTCGATAGTCTCCCAATAACAGCGCTTCAATGGCTAGGGTGGACAAGGTAGAAAAAGCTGGTAAACAAACATTGAACAAATAGCTGCATTGGGGACACCCTATCGGTTGCTGGATATTTTTTCCAACCATCTCGCGTCCGATGGGCGTCAAGTACACCCCTAAGTGGCTTCGGACCTTAATCCGGATTTAGCGGCCGGATGGATCATTGAATAATTAATTACTGCGGGGGAGATTTTCGCCATTAATTTTCCACGCCGAGTTTCAATCAATTTCATTGTCACACGATTTACACCACTGGTGAATGGGTTGATGATATTGAGAGCTTCTCTTCTCCATTGATGGATGCCGCTGTTTCGGGCGGTCCAAATTTACAATTGTAATCGACTGTCGTGAAATTTTCCCGGTATTTTGGTTCAATTAAACATTGATGGTTTACCCCGTTTAAATGCTTGAAGCATGAACAAATAGCTTTATTTCTTTTTCTTCTTCGGGTACGTCAACGACCTGAACAAACCTGCGAATCCTCAACCTTCAACCTACCCAGTTCCCTCTAAGCAACCTTAATTGACAATATTCAATTAAGAACCATTTCTTTCCTTGGAGCTAAGCTCCGGTGGAATCTGAAACTGGTAAGTGAAACAATGTATTTGACACCCTTCCAGAGCCCCGTCTGGGACCGATATGGATAACGAAGCCCAGAGACGGACACCGCCACCACCACCAGCACCACTGCCACCGTGGTTCATTTTCACCGTTGCATAAGTCACACACAGACTGTAACCACCGGCTGGCTGACTGGGGAAAAAGTAGGAGGATTATAAATTTTAATACCCTACTTGAGTTTTAAGTCACTGCCTTTCCCGTGTCCGCACTGCACCGAGCTGCAAGTCCATAATGTAAGCATGTGCAGGAATCTTTCAAATCGGCTCGGATTGAAATGACACCGCCACCCATTCCTAGTATGAGGGGGGGGAAAGGGTTTCCTACTGTTTCAAAGTGCTATGAATGTTCGTTCAATGTGTGTGACAAAACGTCTTCGTCGTCGTCGTCGTCTTCTTCGTCACCGCCAACATTACCGTCTCACCACGAATTAGTATAATGATATAATGTGATTAGAAATTTTTCCCAAGGATTTGAAAAGCAACGTGATTTGTTTGTTACTGCATTTGTCAGCAATGCTTTTGACTTTTCCTGTTGCTTCTTGCCTTACCTTTAAAGCTGAGGATAAGTTTACAGAAAATCAATACTTAGTCGATTTCCGACTGACGACGGTAGTTGCTACAATGGTTGAAAACTGTTGAAATGCGTTCCTTGAGTTGCTTACCTGCAAAAGAAAAGGAAAAAATCACATTAGTATTTGGAAAGATGATTTCTTTGAAAGCTTTTCCAGAAATAATTTTGTGAACTCTTTTTGCAATTGATATGAGAAATGATTACACATCTTCTTTGTGAATTTTTCGGTAATGCTTATGAAAATTCCTAAAGCAATTTCTTTTCTGCAAGTCATCAGCAATTCCTTTGAAAACTTCTTCGATAATTGCATTGGAAACTTGCTTGGAAATTACATTGAAAACTGCTTCAACAACAACTTCTCCAGCAATCCCTTTGGAAATTTCTCAGGCAAACCCCAAATTTCCATTTTGGCAATTTCAAAGGAAAAATCTTCCTTGGAAACTGCTTCAATAGTTCACTTTCAAAAGAAAATTCATACACAACCCATTTCCTCCAATTGGCTCGGAAGATTCTACAACACATATTTTGGAAAACTAGAGGTTTGAGTGTTCGACTGTTTGGATGCACTAGATGTTGGAATTCTCGGCTATGCAGTCTCCAAACTCCTTGGAACGACAACGGGTTTAATTCGTCCCTACGTTTCGGCAATGTTTATTGCCATCTTCAGGGGAAACTGGGGGATTTTATTGTAAATGTTAGCTCTTAATTTTAGTTTTTCGTCATTGTGTAAACTTACAATCATTTGGTTCGTTCTGTGTCTATAGTCTTTGCTAAGCGGAATGTCTGATTGGAATTTTTTGGTAGTCGGTACATGTGCTAAAGTTAAATTTAAATTAGTTCGTGTGGTATAATAATTGTTCTACAAACTTACGTTGGGTTTTTTGAAAATTAATTTCACTTATTTTGTTGGCACTGTACTGGAGTATTCAATTAGGCAGTTTTTTAGATTTGACTGTTGGTGTGGTTTGTGTCTTGGCTATTTTGTATCGTTCTATTGGGCGTAAATGGTAATTGGGGATTGTTTGTACGGGCTTTGATTGTATGGAGTATGGCAGCATACGTTGTGTTTAGTCCACTTACATCTACTCTTCTATTGACAGTGTTATCTGTGTTGTATATGTGGCACATTTCTAGGAATGCTAAGGTGTTGGTATGTGGGCTTCTATCGACTATTTTGGTGTTTTCAAAATTAAACCTGTGTTCGTGTTCTATGCAATGTTCTATTAGAGCTGTTTTGCTTTTGAGCTCTTCTAATTGCATTCTGTTGTCCACGTATTGGAGATACTGCTCCAATTTGTTTACGTGTGTTTTGTGTCCTGTTAGTCTAGTACATAGCTTATTCTGTGTCATACCTATATAACATTTTTGACAATCATTGCATGGTATATTGTAGATGACATTGTTTTGATCGAGTTTGTTTTTGGGATCTTTGATTTTCGTGTGTAGGTTACCTATCTTGTGGTTTTGTCTATTGGCTAGTCGTATGTGTGGATAATCGGTTGAAATGGTCTTCGTGAGTTGTTCAGTGAGTCCGGGGATGTATGTGAACGATCTGTATTGGATGTTATTCGTTCTGTGGCCATCTTCCTCTGCGGCGGTGTTTGGTGATGCTTGGTGTACTATTTGATTATTTTCTAAATTTGTGCTATTGTAGGTACCTGGATCTTCGATGCGTGGGTGATTATTTCTGGTCGCTGATGCTGTAGTGTTCGGCGCTTCGTGGATTGGAAACGACGATGCTGGATTGTTCTGTTGTGCATAGGATGTCGGGGAACTGTTGGAGTCTCTTGGATAGCTGTTTTGATCGGTAGCTGATTGTTGGTTGGAGTTCGAGTGTGAAGACAATTGCATGGTGCTAGATGTGGGCAGCTGATTGGGTGCTGCGGTGGTTACAGATGGTTGGTGGGTGGGTGTAACACTGGCAGATGGTCGGTGAGTGGGCGGCTGGCTGGCGGATTGTCGGCTGGGGGGTGGTTGGCTGGCAGATGGTCGGCTGGGGGGCGGTTGGCTGGCGGATGGTCGGCTGGTGGGCGATTGGGTAGACGATGGTGGGTGGTTTCTGGTCATCCCAAGAGGCACCGAAGCAGAAGTCCTAGCTGCATTCAACAAACAAGAGGACCGAATCCAGTTCACCATTGAAGTGGAGGATAACAACAGACTAGCGTACCTGGACACGCTAGTTGTGAGAAACGGCAACCAACTCTCTACAAAATGGTACAGCAAGGAAATAGCTTCTGGTAGAATGCTCAACTACCATTCATTCCACCAAATCAGGCAAAAAATCAATGTGGCAAACAACCTGATTCACCGCGTCAAGGGTTTGACATCTGATTCACAAAATCAAGATCAGGTGAATCAAACCATTCATGAGCAACTGAACATCAACAACTATCCGAGAACACTCGTCAACAGACTGTTAAACAGATACAAAAACACACGAAGACCGTCAGACCCCAACACCACCAACCAGTCACCCCCAAACCACCCACCATCGTCTACCCAATCGCCCACCAGCCGACCATCCGCCAGCCAACCGCCCCCCAGCCGACCATCTGCCAGCCAACCACCCCCCAGCCGACAATCCGCCAGCCAGCCGCCCACTCACCGACCATCTGCCAGTGTTACACCCACCCACCAACCATCTGTAACCACCGCAGCACCCAATCAGCTGCCCACATCTAGCACCATGCAATTGTCTTCACACTCGAACTCCAACCAACAATCAGCTACCGATCAAAACAGCTATCCAAGAGACTCCAACAGTTCCCCGACATCCTATGCACAACAGAACAATCCAGCATCGTCGTTTCCAATCCACGAAGCGCCGAACACTGCAGCATCAGCGACCAGAAATAATCACCCACGCATCGAAGATCCAGGTACCTACAATAGCACAAATTTAGAAAATAATCAAATAGTACACCAAGCATCACCAAACACCGCCGCAGAGGAAGATGGCCACAGAACGAATAACATCCAATACAGATCGTTCACATACATCCCCGGACTCACTGAACAACTCACGAAGACCATTTCAACCGATTATCCACACATACGACTAGCCAATAGACAAAACCACAAGATAGGTAACCTACACACGAAAATCAAAGATCCCAAAAACAAACTCGATCAAAACAATGTCATCTACAATATACCATGCAATGATTGTCAAAAATGTTATATAGGTATGACACAGAATAAGCTATGTACTAGACTAACAGGACACAAAACACACGTAAACAAATTGGAGCAGTATCTCCAATACGTGGACAACAGAATGCAATTAGAAGAGCTCAAAAGCAAAACAGCTCTAATAGAACATTGCATAGAACACGAACACAGGTTTAATTTTGAAAACACCAAAATAGTCGATAGAAGCCCACATACCAACACCTTAGCATTCCTAGAAATGTGCCACATATACAACACAGATAACACTGTCAATAGAAGAGTAGATGTAAGTGGACTAAACACAACGTATGCTGCCATACTCCATACAATCAAAGCCCGTACAAACAATCCCCAATTACCATTTACGCCCAATAGAACGATACAAAATAGCCAAGACACAAACCACACCAACAGTCAAATCTAAAAAACTGCCTAATTGAATACTCCAGTACAGTGCCAACAAAATAAGTGAAATTAATTTTCAAAAAACCCAACGTAAGTTTGTAGAACAATTATTATACCACACGAACTAATTTAAATTTAACTTTAGCACATGTACCGACTACCAAAAAATTCCAATCAGACATTCCGCTTAGCAAAGACTATAGACACAGAACGAACCAAATGATTGTAAGTTTACACAATGACGAAAAACTAAAATTAAGAGCTAACATTTACAATAAAATCCCCCAGTTTCCCCTGAAGATGGCAATAAACATTGCCGAAACGTAGGGACGAATTAAACCCGTTGTCGTTCCAAGGAGTTTGGAGACTGCATAGCCGAGAATTCCAACATCTAGCATATTTTGGAAATTTTACAAGCAATGTTTTTCATTATTATTCAGCAATACGATCGAAAACTCTTTCAAAAATTTCTGGATATTACATCGAAAAATCCTTCACATAACTATCCAAAAAATTCTGCTGGAAATGTCTTCAGAATTTTTTAACAATACTCAGCAAATCTTCTGTGAATTGATTTGACTACTTTCTTGTACAATGCTTTTGGCAATTTATTTGAAAATTCAATGGGCATTTCTTATGGGAATTTCTTTGTTATTCCCTTTTAGAATTTTCCGTTTGTTTATTACATATTTAATAAATTAAATGGATTCAGCTATTAGGTATTTGGTAATTCTTTTGAGAATCACGTCTCAAAATTCACTCAAAATCACCGAAGCAGTTGTCATAGCCATTTTCAACGAAGTTATTCGGGGCCAGCCAATAAGTTTCGGAGACTCTTAGAGGAGATGGGGGTGGTTTGTTCTAGCCAGAATCTACGCTCCAAACAATTTTCGAAAATTTTGTATGAACGAAAGTCTACGAGGGGGAAGGCCAAAATGAGTCTACATAGTTTATGGATAGCACCTAAAGTAATTTCCAAATGTATGGCTGAACAAATATCAAAACTATTGCACTTAAACCTTTTCGTTATGCCATGGGCTGAGGGAGCATATATTAAAACAGGGCATAATTAGAGGGAATTTGTGAATAAATTGAGTCAGAACTACAAATGAACGAACTTAGTTCTAAATCAAAGTTTTATTTCCTGGGGTTTTTAGACAAGGCCAAAGGTGTTTCCTGGGTTTTCCGGGGAACCCGGAAGTAGGAGGCTTCAAGAGATTTCAGAACTGTGTTAAGGGGCTCCAGGAGAATTTATATGAAAGGGCTCAACATGTTATCAAGAAGCTTTAGATGCGCTTCAGAAGATTTGAAAGTTGTTTTTGAAAAGGTTTAAGGGGCATTTCAGAAGGATTCAGGGAGCTCTAGAGTCATACATAAAACTCTCATGGTAAACCTATTAAAACTGCTTAGCCCCAAGGAACCTCTGGAACCCTCTGAGCCCCCCTGATGTGACCCTGAAACCTCCTGGGGCTTCTGGAACTCCACGAGACTCCCTTGAAGCCTCATAAAGTGCCCCTGAGACCCTCTGAAATTATCCTGGAACCTCATGAGTCACTCTGAAGCACCCTTGAGACCCACTGGAGCCTCTCTGATACTCCTATGAATGTCCCTGAGACCCCCTGGAGCCTGAGACCCACTGGAGCTTTTCCAGAAACCCCTGAGGCTCTCTGAAACGACCCTGAGACCATTTGAAGTGTTTTTAGACCCCCTGCCTCTTCTGAAGCCCGCTGAAACTCCCGTAAAACCCCTGCGACCTCCTGGTACACCCTCAAGCCCCCTCCACTTATACATCTACGTTTCCGGCTGGCACCTTTTTAAATATCCCTGAGAACCCTGAAATCCTCCGCAGAGAGACCACTGATATCCTCCATAGACCCCTGCAATGCCACTGAGACCCTTGGAAGCGCCGCTTAGATCATCTGGAATCCCATTGAAACCCTGAGATCTTTTGGGACACCCTGAGACGCCCCTTAGACTCAAATACCCTTGAGATCTCCTGGTGCCCTTTTGAAACCCAGCTGCGAAGAATTAGATCTTTAGTTATAATATATAGTCATATAAAAAATTGGAAAAAAGACTGCAATCTTCTCTTGGTCTCCAGCCGTCATCATTACATTTTCATATGCACAACAATGGTTCTAAATAGCTAAACAAAAAAAGCTCTAAGTCCTAAGTCCAGAAATTACGTAACGTTCTAGGGGAAGGGGGAGTACTACCGCTCTACGCATAGTTGTCCCTTGTTATATGGGATTCCCATATAACATGGGACAATTATGCGTATAACGGAAGAGTATAGCCGAGCGTTTTTTTATACATAAAAAGCGTTACGAAGGAGGGAGGGTGATCAAATAATGTAAATTTTAGCGTTACGTAATGAATGGATGCTGCCCAGTGAACTGTATAGTACATTTTTTTCATTATCGTCGCAACGCCTTTACCGTCATGACTAATGTTGCATACTACCGTCACACACTACAATCATGCTGACGTTGATGCGTCAATGTCGTGTACCATGAATGTAACATTTGGCACCATGATTGTAACACAAATCAAGATGATGGGAGTACGAAATGACAGTTTTGAAATGTAGAGTTGGAGTTCCAGTGGTTCCGAAAACTGCGAAAGAAAAATGCGGATAACTCGTGCTAGAGGGTGTCAAGGGCGTTATTTGGGGTCTGAGGGGGATTTCAGAGGCATTCCAAGAAGCTTCAGAGCATTCTCAGCGGATTTCAGAAACTTTACAGAGGCGTTACATGGCGTTTTCTGGGGTTTCGGAGGGTCTGAGATGCGTTACATGGGGTTTCTGGGGGTATAAGGGGGATTTTGGAGCCATTCCAAGAAGCTTCAGATCATTTTCGGCAGATTTCAGAAACGTTACGAAGGCGTTACATGGCGTTTTCTGGGGTTTCGGAGCGTCTGAGATGCGTTACATGGGGTTTCTGGGGATTTTAGGGGGATTTAGGAGTCATTCCAAGAAGCTTCAGAGCATTTTCAGCGGATTTCAGAAACGTTACGGAGGCGTTACATGGCGTTTTCTAGGGTTTCGGAGGGTCTGAGGTGCGTTACATGGGGTTTCTGGGGGTATTAGGGGGATTTTGGAGGCATTCCAAAGAGATTCAGAGCATTTTCGGCGGATTTCAGAAACATTACGGAGGCGTTACATGGCGTTTTCTGGGGTTTCGGAGGGTCTGAGGTGCGTTACATGGGGTTTCTGGGGGTATTAGGGGGATTTTGGAGCCATTCCAAGAAGCTTCAGAGCATTTTCGGCAGATTTCAGAAACGTTACGGAGGCGTTACATGGCGTTTTCTGGGGTTTCGGAGGGTCTGAGATGCGTTACATGGGGTTTCTGGGGGTAATAGGGGGACTTTGGAGCCATTCCAAGAAGCTTCAGAGCATTTTCGGCAGATCTCAGAAACGTTATGGAGGCGTTACATGGCGTTTTCTGGGGTTTCGGAGGGTCTGAGGTGCGTTACATGGGGTTTCTGGGGGTATTAGGGGGATTTTGGAGGCATTCCAAAGAGCTTCAGAGCATTTTCGGCGGATTTCAGAAACGTTACGGAGGCGTTACATGGCGTTTTCTGGGGTTTCGGAGGGTCTGAGGTGCGTTACATGGGGTTTCTGGGGGTTTTAGGGGGATTTTGGAGGCATTACAAGAAGCTTCAACGCATTTTCAGCGGATTTGATTTCAAAGTCGTTACAAAGGCGATTTTGAGGATGGCGGAAACCCTCAGTAGTGTCCCTATATTGTCCCGGAAACCTCAAGCGTCATATTTAATTCCAAAATGGCCTAGGATATCGGGTTTCAACATCAACTCAATTAATCGGGTCTGAAAATATCCGTATGGCATGAGACTTTTTGATTTGTTAGACGTGGGCCGTCAACTATTCAGTTGGGAGCCACTGGCTTTTGTTCCCCTGCTCCATTGGTGGTTATGACCCTCGGAACGCACAATCCGAAAATCTTTGTCTCCGCTTCTTCACACTTCCGGTTCCTAAGTTATACGCATGTTCCGTTCGCAGTTTTCGGAACCACTGGTATTTCATTAGTTCACTCAATTTGAAAATCCACTACATTTTTTTCCATGATTAAAAAAATGTCACAGTCACCCATGAATATTTCATCTGGTCATACATGAATGTTTTTGTTGCATGATAGTCAAGACCATACACCCACGATTATCATGCAAACTACAGTTTTTGATAGTACATTTTGGATCACTGATGCTGCCTAAGAAATTCCTAAAGAAATTCCTGACGTTGCATCAAATTATGATAGCATCTACCTTTATAAAGGAAAGATTCATATCACATTTTGTTATAATATTGATCTGATTATAACACTATGAGTATTTATTTTTATTAAAGCAGCATATTTTTTTGTTACAATTTTAGTAATTCTAGCATCTTCTTGCATTTTATTTATAATATAATAAGTTATGGAAAATTCTAGTCGGGTTAACAAAGTATTGATCCACATGCTGTATTTGTTTATCCTGGTTCTGCACGTGTGCAAAAGGAGGCAGTTAATCGAAATTCAAGTTGGTCATTGTAGCACCCAGTTCCTTCTGCTGTTTCCTTTTCTATTCCCACTCTGCGCTACAAAAAAAAATCTATGAAATTTCGGATGAGATAGACAGTAGTTTTTCGTTTGAAGGTTCAAAAGGTCGTGCATTTGAAATGCTTCACAACAATTGTAGTTCAGTTGCTAATTTAGGACAGTTCAGCAATTAAACTGCTACTATAAGGCAGTAAGCAGGTGGAATGTAGATCTAATGCTTGTTTGAATGCTTATTGATTACCTGGGAAGCCACGAGTGCCGTCTTTGGCCCTACAGATTGAATGAAACTTAACACCAAATAACGAAGGTGTATAGATCATGCATCAATTGTTATGGTAAAAGAACCATTTCTTGAAAAAAAAATGCATCGCCTGGAGCAGGAATGGAACATCAAGGCTCAAAAGGGCTTTGAGGTTCAACTTGGTACGCTTTCAAGCAAGTTTCAGGGGAATTTCAGAGACGTTTCAAGACATGCCAAAGATCCGCTCTCTCTGGCGATTAAAGGGGTTTCAAAGTGCTTTCGTGAGGGTTTCAAGGAGTTTCATGAGCCTCCAAGATGTTTCATGAGTGCTTTCCCGAGAGTTTAAGGGACCTCAATGGTTTTCAGTTAGTTCCATGGAGATTCAGAAGCCTATCTAGGTGATTCAAGTGCCTTTCACAGGCTTTTAGAAGAGCTTCAACACATTCCTGGGTGTTTTTGTGGGTTTAAAGAGGTTCAGAGGCTTTCATGAGCGTTTCAGGAGGAATTTCGAGAGGTTTAGAGCCATTCTTAGTACATCTCAAAGTAATTATATGAAGCTTCAGAAAGTTTCAATGAGGTTCTGTGGGATTTCATGGGGCTCCACAGGTTTTCAAGAGTGCTTCAGGCGATTTCATGAAGGTTCCAGATACATTTCAGGGGATATGGCTTCGATACGTTCCAGACTGGTTGTCTCCAGTTAGCCTAGTGGTTAAAAGGCTATGGATCGCCAATCCGGAGACGGCGGGTTTGATTCCCGTTAGTGTATCATTGTGCTTGCCTCACAATATACAAATTCATGCAATGGCTGGCAAAGAAAGCCCTCCAATTAATAACTGTGGAAGTGCTCAAAAGAACACTAAGTTGGAGAGAGGCAGGCTAAGTCCCAGTGGGGACATAGACCCATAAAGAAGAAGAAGAAGAAGAAGAAGAAGAAGAAGAAGAAGAAGAAGAAGAAGAAAAAGGACGAAGAAGAAGAAGAAGAAAACGTTCCAGACGCTCAGAGAGTAATTGATATCTCCCCTTGATAGATTATACAGCTATCTGAAGCTGTGTGAATGTGAACCTGAATAATAGAGTCCTCAAAAACAAAAGTAAACTTTGTAGATCCGATGACCTATACTGAAGGAGTTGTTTGGGATCCTCAAACAGACATTGAGCTCACCACTTCACAACACATAGTTGCATGAGGCTGTGAAGCAGAACTTTATTCAAAATGCTCCAATGAAACACTGATTACTCTGGTAGAAACAATGGCCTATTATACTCCTGGGAGTTCACGGATACTCTTAGACGGACATTGAAGCCATAGCTTGATAAAATATCGATGTATGAGCCTATTCTTCAATCACTTAACCTAATTTACAGCTCTATTGTCCACTTGGGCACTGCGTGAGCGATTCCAATTGGAAGCTGTACATACACTTTGTACAGCGCCTAAATGTAGTATATTTCTAATTGTGCTAAATTGAACTGGTGGCCGTTGCGTTGCTTTCACTTTCTACCCTATCATGGTAGAATGATGAGCTGGAGGATGTTGATGTGTGGCTGTTGGTTGTTCCGCTTTCCAGTCCGATTGGGGGTCCATTATGGGTTGCCGTTCGCCGATGTCCAAGTATCCGGGTTCATTTGAGCCATGGGCTCAGAAGAGGGTCAGTGTCAGCTGCTCTCAGGGGGAAAGAGCAACTGACGAAAGTGCCGGGGCTGGGATCGAACCCATGACCATCTGCTTATGAAGCAAACGTGTAGCCACTACACCATAGGCCCTGGCAAGTATGAGCCTATGTATACACTTTTTACATAATGGGGTCTCCAGTTAGCCTAGTGGTTAAGGCTATGGATCGCCAATCCGGAGACGGCGGGTTCGATTCCCGTTCCGATCGGGAAAATTTTCTCGACTCCCTGGGCATAGTGTATCATTGTCCTTGCCTCACAAGATACAAATTCATGCAATGGTAGGCAAAGAAAGCCCTCCAATTAATAAATGTGGAAGTGCTCAAAGAACACTAAGTTGGAGAGTGGCAGGCCAAGTTCCAGTGAGAACGTAGAGCCATACAGAAGAAGAAGAAGAAGACATAATACCGCCAGAGGTCACAAATGATGCTTATAGATCCGATGTCCCATGCTCAAGAAATTTGTTGTGGATCCTGACATAGTCTCAACCTACTATCATCCCTCACTTTTGAACGCGACTTGAGCTCTCCTAAACTCTCCTCGCTCCTCCATTACAGTTTACCAACGTTATCCACATTGTTATGTACTTCACCTGTTCTTTGAATAATGTCCACTAGGACCGTTGATACCATCACAAATATTCCCATAAATTATTTTGCTAATATCACAAGAAATCCCTGTATTTGGGTCGTCAAAAAATGAATTAATCTCTAATCCGTTGTGCTTCATAACCAGTTTCCAAAACTCAATCAAATATAACACTACACTGACTTTTTCATTAGTTTGCTCTGTATTGCTAACTCAAAACTTAAAACACAAAAAAATTAGATATGTTATTTTACCATGGGCTCTGTTTTAAATTTCACTCAAAATAATTTCACTGAATCCTTCACACAGTAGTAATAAGATCACTCAACTTATCCTTCTACAAATACTGCTAGAACTTGTCTTACAAAGACACTCCTAACCTAGCTCCAAGAATTCTATTGAAAAAATTATGTTTTCTTTAAAATTCGATTGAAATTTTTGCTAAGGATTTACCCAGGAAGTCTAAGAGCATTCCCTAGCAGGATTATGAAGTACAATAAACACTGGACAGCTTCTGAAAGCTGTAATAAAGCCAAAAGGTCTAAATTTCAGTTTTATGAAGTTTGTAAGCTTCTCCGGGAGTCTATGAGTCTGTGTGTGTAACTAGGGTTACCACCATAATTCAAGTGTAGAATTAGCAAAAGGATAAAATACAAGTTAATAAAAAAAATCCACCATAACTCAAAATGCTCAGCCGGATTGGTTTCGACTGAAGTTGGTGTGCTAAGAGTGTGATTCAGCTTTGACAGTCAACAAACTTGCATCGATTACTTTCAAATCTTTTCCAACGTTTCGGTCCGGAGAGTGGGCCTTCTTCAGGGCTCGATTATTAAACCAACTAGTAGTGCCACGACTATAATTGTGCGCGTAGCAAACAGTGCCAAACACAGTTATAGTCGTTAAATCCTCTGCAACATCAAATTTCCCTGACCATAAGCAGAGGCTTAATCATCCAGATTGATGCCCCAGTTGAGGAAGACTAACCTTTTCAAACCCAAAAATTTAAAATTAGCAAAACAATGTATTTACTTGTTGATTTAAAAATCGAGCCCTGAAGAAGGTCCACTCCCCGGACCAAAACGTCGGCAAAGATTTTAAAGTAATCGATGCAAGTTTTTTTTTTTACTGTCAAAGCCGAATCACACTAAATGTTCAACTTTTATGACCGTGTGTGTAAAAACCGGCATAGAAGCTTAATAAATTATTGTATGTTGGTTTTATGGTAATTTTAACATTTTTTTGAATCAATATATCTTAAAAATAATAAATTGACTACCACTCTTCTGGACCACTACTAATTGATGTAACTACCATTTATTTCCGTAAGTCATCATGTTCAAATAGGCAACTAGTATCATCCCACTTCAAGCTCTCCATACAAGACAAAATTGGATTAGAGATTAAATAAAATATGATACAAACTGGAGTGCCCCAGCCCGGAGAACTGTACTCCACTTTAGCAAACGACTAACAACATTCAGTTATTTTTATTGTGGTTTAGAGACCGAGAAAAAGCCAAGCATCATTGCATCGGATTTCTCCCAGTTCATTAGAGCAGATTACGTTGGTTGTGTTGTGTGCCATGGCATAGAGCTGTACGTAGAAATATATACCATTCTCAAACTAAGGGGTTCGTCCCCCCACCCACTCTCCCCAAGTGGCAGTTCTCGGTTTGATCTGATTGGCTCTTGGGCCACTTCCATTGTCTCCGGTATGTGTCTTGCGCGCCAAGCAAACGACGGCACTCCGGAATCAATGATGCAGCAATGCTGCAAGTCTGTACCTATTCTTATTCCGACTGGATAGTTTTAAAACAATACCGAGCGGGGGTAGCAATTCTTAAATCGCATTTCATGCAAAAGTCTCAATTTTTGATCGGTAAATGTCTTTGCGTACGTCCACGATCTTCTTGGGCAACGTCTTAAGACGGAGCAAGAGCATCATGTCCTTTGGTTCGCTCGGTGACAGGTCACCGGGATCCTTTTCGATTGGCAGATTGCCCCACCTCTAGGAGAGACAGACGAGACGACCGGAGAATACGAGATTTGCACGAGATTCAATCAAATCTCACCGAAATGTGCTCGCTCGGTGACACTCAGCAGCAGCAGCAGTACCACCGTAGTTGTCATCGTCGTCACTGGTGTCGTCTTCGCTCGTCAGGTATTGTTTGGCTATGCAGTGAAGAAAATTATCTTCGAACCAAGTCGGATGCGAACCGGACAGGTGACATTCGTGCTAAAGGAAGACGGGATGAGGGGAAGGGGGCAGCGAAGAGTATCCCGAAAAAGACGTACAGGGATTGATGCTAAGTATGATATATTCGTTTAATACTTTATAGGGGGAAGATCTTTATAATTTTCTTGCCGCAACATGGCATCGTCTGCCATAGTGCCGAGGAGAGAATCTTGGAAAGGTAAAACGCAAATCGTCGGCTGCGATATGAGAGATGCGTCTTGGCAGAATCTAGTTGAACGAGGGGTATCATATTAGTGCAAGATATGGAGCAATTCAGCGTGATATCTGCTAAATAGAATCAAATATATCTACTTTTTGTTAATGTTTGAGAAAAAGTAAAAATAGGATGGAACGAGCTCACCAGGGCACCATTTCAATCTACCCTTTTTTTAAAGTATAATACGTAATACGTAAGCAATGGTTCTTCTAGAGGTTGTTGTTTTCTCCATGTTCAAATTCCAGTTTATGTCAATGTGTCTTGAATGTTAAAAACTTCATTAAGACTTCATTTCTGTCACCTTAACCATTCATGATTTTGAGTGAGTTCTCCCAACTTTCTCTAGCCCCTCGTCACAAACATCGAATCCCCATCACAAGTGAGTTTTCTTCAACAATCATTCTCCTTAGCTGTGTGCTGGTGCTAACAACAACAGCAGTAGCCCGGCAAGGAGCGCCGAAGGATTTTCCGACAAATCCGCCCGGATGCCTTAATCCTGTTAGAGAGACGAACGGCAGCAGCAGCAGCGAGAGACTCACCGATAGTGAATTTTGCTTGGGCTGCTGGCTCCTTGGCTATAAACTATATCGGTTCCTTGCAGAAGGGATATGTGGCGCAAGGTTAGGCTTTAGGTACCAGTAGGTAGTATGGACACAAATCAAAGCCTTGCATGAAGGGGAAGTTTATAACCTTCCTCCCTTGGAAGATACCATTTCCAAGACATTCTTCTTCGGTGCTTTCAGTTTGATTGCCAACCGTTCACGGAGCATTTGGGTTTTCATCTAAGCAGAGGTGATTCGAACAGTAGGGAAACTTATCAAATGAGGTTTCCTAATTTTCTTCTCAACGGATCCGACAACAGTGAGTCCGGGTTCTAGTTATTAAATCATTGAAATATTGATTCGACCAATAAAATAAATCCTGTTGAAATGCAAACCATTCGGAGCTCACTCTCACCAAAGGAAAATGAGTTCGACTCCTCTGATCGCGAGTGCCATCTCGCAACTGGTGTCTCTCTGTTTTCGTTTCTGTTTCTTTTCGGACTCTAGTTTCCCAATAGCAGCATGTTTGGCGGGAAACGTGGAAAACGTTGGCGCCAAAAACCGCCATACTCTACTACTCATACACACCTGTTTAGGAGCGAAACGCGTTCAATGCTTTTCAACAAAAACAGTTTCCAACTCTCTTTCTTTTCCATGTTGAAACTTTAGGATCCATCCACTACGCTTCTCTACACATATTTGGCAAGCAGCTTATTGCATACGACTTTAAAATACATATCATATATTACGATATTCAAAAGTGTTAAGCAGAAAACTCAGATAACACTTCTCGACAAAATTTTACAAAATTGGATGTTATGGGATGAGAAAGAAGAGGGTTGAGACCTTAGACATGCCATCAGGTATCAGTAGGTCGGCTCCAGAGGCACATTCGCTTCTAGACATGCCATAATGAAAGCATTTGTGAAAAATATTGGAACGGGATTTCACAGTTTATGACCGAAGTTTGTATGGAGAACTTGGGGTGTTCAATTGAAATGCACATTAGAAAGTGACGAGCATATATCTAGGCGTTTTCGGTATTAAGATGTTATTGTCTAACTTCTTAATATGTATATGCACAGCGCGTTCTAATGCACATATCAATTGAACACCCCAAGTTCTCCATACAAACTTCGTTTATAAACTGCGAAATCCCGTTCCAATATTTTTCAAAAATTCTTTCACTATGGCATGTCTAAGATCCCAAACCCCTTTTTTCTCATCCAATAGCGCGAACTAGTGTTGAACGGTGTTATCAAAACATAATACATTGTCTTTTTTGTGTCTTGTTATCAACCAAGTGTCGCAACATCCTTCCTCCCTTCAAACGATGACGACGGACGTCCAACGTCCGCCGCATGGTATCGAAGCGACTAGCCAAAACACAACACTATCCGTTCCACGGGTGACCGGATTTCAATCCGCGCTTTCCCATTCAGCCAAAGTTTGAGTTCGTTCGTATACCTACCACCAATATGTGTCCTCCACTGGATGCAGAGGACCCGAAGGTAGGCGATGGTCCCACTGAGGGGCGATCCCGAAGGAGCGGGAGGCAGGGATTAACACATACTAGGAATTAGAGTATTAGCGTAAAGCTTGCTAGGATTAGGCGCCGCCGAAATGGTTGCTCCATCTCTCGCACTCGCAACCCGGGCGGGCTTGGATGGTCGTTCGGTTCGATTTGGTGTGGACCGGAGCGCTGCTGCTGCTGCTGCTGCTGCTGGCTGGCTGGCCGTTTCCTCAACCATCAGCAGCAAGCCAGCGCAGCAGAAGCGCCCAGCAGTTTGCAATAACAAACCGAACGGAATGAGGATTGAGCTGAGCCATCGTCGTCGTCGTGGTCCAACCAACCAGGTGAACCAGGTGGGTGCCAACCAACAATAACCTGTTTGGTTCGGAATGGGTGAATCGATTTGGACCGAAACGATGGATTTTCGAGATAGATATATATTTTTTCGGGGGATTGGAAATAGATTCTAGCTAGATGGTGCAGTCGACTAAAAAATGGGTAAATCATATGTTTAGTTTGGATGTTGCAGGGACCAGGTCACTTGAAGTTCAGGTTTAGGAAGGTACGGTACATGCAGAGATAATCGAGGACGTTTTTTTTGTACTCTGATCTATTTACTCCATTCGCACTCGAAGTGTACTAGTTTATCTGTTGACTGCTTCCGAGATAGCATGTTGGCAGCATACTGGCCGAACTGTGGGTGCTTCTAGCAAAAGCTGGTGAAAATACGACTTCATTAAGAGATTTCCGTGCAGATTACTGCACAACGATGTCTTGTCCGATACCATTGGGGTCGTTGCTAGGGTGAGGCAAGGAAGTATGCTATCACCGCTACTGTTCCTCATCTCAATCGACGAGACCCTGGAAGATGCCAATGATCGTGAACCAAATAGTGGATTGCTGTGGCAGCAGTATCTAAATGACAGGATACTTGACTAGCACCAAATTAAATATGAGTCATACCACAATATTCCTAAATAATGGACGCAGTGGTTAAAAGGCTCTACAGATGAGGAAAAAGAAAAAAAAAAGAAAAGAAAAAATCTAAATGATTGCGAACTAGCTCATGGACGCTTCTCTATTTGCTCAACGGTGCACTGATATGCAGAGTAATGATGATTATCTTGGTGATCGTTATTCGGCGGCAGGTCTTACCATCAAAGTCAACCAGACCAAATCATTTGATGTAAACACGGCCAGCCCTTTCAGATTTACGGAAGTTGTGAAAGCATTGGAGATTTTTTCGAGCTTTCAATATCTTGGTAGCGAAAGAGCGGCCGATGGCGGCATTAAGATCAACATGAGTGACGACGGAATTCTTCCGTTATTGACAAGGGAGTCCTTTCAGTATTGACGAGGAAGTCCATCCAGTATTGACAAGAGAATCCTTCTCAATGTCCTTCCAGTATTGACGAGGGAGTCCTTCCAATATTGACGAAGGAGTTCTTTCAGTATCGACGAGGGAGTCCTTTCAGGATTGACGAGTGAATCCTTCCAGTATTGACGATGGAATCCTTCTAGTACTGACAAGAAGTCCTTCCAATATTACCACAGGAGTCCTTCCAGTAGAATCCAAAGAATCCTTCCAGTTTTGACGAGGAGGTCCTTCCAATATTGACGAGGGAGTCCTTCCGGTATTGACGAGAGATTCCTACCAGTATTAACGAGTGAGTTCTTCCAATATTGATGTCGGAATTCTAACCAGTATTGACGAGGGAGTCCTTTCAGTATCGACGAGAGAGTTCTTCCAGTATTAACTATGGAATCCTTCCGGTATTGACGAGAGAGTCCTTTCAGTACTGACAAGAAGTCCTCCCAATATTACCACAGGAGTCCTTCCAGTAGGTTCCAGAGAATCCTTCCAGTATTGACGAGGAAGTCCTTCCAATATTGACGAGGGAATCCTTCCGGTATTGACGAGAGTGTCCTTCCAATATTGTTGAAGGATTTCTTCCCGTATTGACTATGAAATCCTTCCAGTATTGACAAGAGAGTCCTTTCAGTACTGACAAGAAGTCCTTCCAACATTACCACAGGATTCCTTCCAGTAGGTTCCAGAGAATCCTTCCAGTATTCACGAGGAAGTCCTTCCAATATTGACGAGGGAATCCTTCCGGTATTGACGAGAAAGTCCTGTCGATATTGACGAGAGAGTCCTCCCAATATTGACGAAGGAATCCTTCCGGTATTGAGGAGAGTATCCTTCCAGTATTGATGAGGGAGTCCTTCCGGTATTGACAAGGGAGTCCTTCCGGTATTGACAAGGGAGTCCTTCCAATATTGACGAAGGATTTCTTCTAGTATCGACGAGGGAGTCCTTTCAGGATTGAGAAGTGAAGTAATGACGATGGAATCCTTCCAGTATTGACGAAAGAGTACTTCCAGTAATGGGGGGACAACTCAAGTTTACACAATCCAAAAAAGTTGGAATATCCCACAAAAAGTCAGCATATCCACTGAAAAGACGGCAAAGCTTGTACGTTTTTTTTTTTATCTTTGTTCAGCTTTTTTGGGATATTTTGGCCAATGAAAACTTGTGTTCGCCCCTTCGCTTCCAGTATTGACGAAGGAATTCTTCCAGTATTGAATGATGCGTTACGGAGTAAAATCTACCATATTAAATTTTGATCTTGCTAATTTCCCAACAAATGCAGCCAGGCTCCTGCAGGAATATTCCAGGATCAAGATTTGATGCAGTTTCAGTAGCTGTGCGCTGTTGTGCATGTTTACCAAACGTATCCTTTGGAGTTTACCTATCCACAAACAACATCTCAAATCTCCGAGACACCTAGGCCTGAGAGATCGTAGAGGCTGTCTATCTTAGGTTTCCAACCAACTTTCCTTTTTCTTCCCTCTGCAGTCGCAAGGACGCGGCCAGGACAGTTCAGAGATTAGTGAAAAATCTTAGTGCTTTAATTGGGACAGGGAGGAGGCAACCCTCAGTCTAGGACTGTATCACATATAAATTTGTGCAACTCGCTTAATGCTAATGCTAATGTTTATTTTGTGAGGAGTTTCAGTTGAAATTTAAGGAGTTTCAGGGGGATTTTAAAGGCATTTCAAGGTGTTCTAGAGAGGCTTTGGGAAGTATCAGAGAGCTTCAGGGGGTCTCTACTGGGTTTATGAGCGGTTTCAAAGCGTTTTCAAACTTTTCAAAATGTTTCAAGTGGACAGTGTGGCCTTCTGAGGGTTTCAGAGAGCTCCTGGGAGTAGGGGTTGCAGTACCGACCACATTTGGTGAGTACCGGTATTTCGGTACTGAAGCTACCGTAAAATAACTAGGTAAAATACCGGTACTGGAATATTTTCATTAAAATGAACAGTAATCTCTTTTGTACCATTTACCAGACATTTATGCATTCCTGTTTTCAGAGATGTCATAAAAACTAACCATGAAATTCTAAAATGAACAAAAAATATAGACATAAATGAGTTGTATTAAATTGTTTTTAGAGCTAATGTTTGGCTTCTGAGCAGCTCCACATGTAGTACCTTAGCTAGTCTAAAAAAAACAGGAACAACCTTACTTATAGCAAAATCAAATAGATAGCTGGTAGATGAAGACAGAAGTAGATTAAACTAATTTTTCCTTGATTCCTTCTAAAAACTGAAGAAAAGCAAGAAACTCTAATCTAACAAGTTTTATTCAAGGCTATTAAATCCATTTCCGACATTTAACCTTCCGTAACCCGCGCGGTTGGCCACCACTGCCAGTATAACGCTAAAGCTGAGTATGAAAAGCGAGATTTTCACAACGTGTTGTACAAAATACAACAGTGCGATCGCTAGAGGGTTAACGTTCAATAAACCAATCGTTGCTATGATATCCTGGATTCGCAGAAAGGTTTCATATATCCCCTTCGAGACGGAGCGCAGAAATGTTAAATCTCCATACAAATTGCTCTATTTTGGGTCCCCAGAACTCTTAGATTTCCCAACAAAACTACAATTATTATCGCCTAGGCTTTAAATATACAATAGATGCGTAGTGTGGATGTACATCTAATCCATCCGAAAGGGGTGCAGTTTGTGAAAAGATAAACTCAGAATTTCGAGTTGAGCTTGAATTCAGGTTAGTCACTATGTCTTCGAGTCTTCTCGTAGC
Source organism: Aedes albopictus (assembly GCF_035046485.1). Classification (NCBI taxonomy): domain Eukaryota; kingdom Metazoa; phylum Arthropoda; class Insecta; order Diptera; family Culicidae; genus Aedes; species Aedes albopictus. The sequence goes on from NC_085137.1 coordinate 369,881,225, forward strand.
GTAGCGGAAACGCGCCTGTCCAGTGAGTAGGAGTCGTGAAATTTCGAGTCTCACCGAGAGGACGAGTAATCTTTCTCGCAGATTTCACTTCAATATATTCATTTCTCACTCATGCCAGTATTTGTAAAGTCTAGCTTTTGGAATTAAGTAAAACTTCCATTCGGCTAAGGCTAAGCCGCAAAAATCGATAATTAATTATTTTGATTATACAATCATTTTGCCTCATTTGAAAGAACTACTCTTTGTCTTTCGACTTCTAGCTTTGGCTACCTAGATAAAACGGAAATAAAAAATATACGACAGGTAAAACTTTTCCATGTTTAACGGTTTTTGTCAACTTTTTGTTTAACTAGTTGTGGTAAATATCAGAGGCAACGTAAACAAAAGTTTTTTTTTGCACACATACAAGTATAAGTAATGGCTGAATTATTGAAGCAATGTACGTCACATAAATCAAAGACTAAACAGATAAAAAAATACGCAAAACTGTTATCGATCAACAGCACAACTGTGCTGATTCGACACGAAAGGGATATGAAACGTTTGTGTGTCATAGTACTCGGTTTGAAATGTTTTCGTTTATTTCCATTGTATATTGGCTATACTAATTATTTCGGGAGAGATTTCCCAGTACCGAAAGTACCGGTATCAAGGCTCAGTTAGTACCGGTATTTCGGTACCAATAGTAGGTCAGTTAAACCGGGATTTTCAGTACCGGTACTACCGGTACTACATCCCTACCTGGGAGATTTAAGGGACTTTATATGCTTTTAGGTGAGCTCCAGGGGAGCTTAATGGTGGCTCAAAAAGTTTCCGGAGGGCACTGATATTTGTTGTCCTTTACTGACATTTACCAGATTTGCTGGTATGTTATAAACATACAGAAAAACTTATAATACGAAGGTACAGAATGTTGCTAATTGATAAATTGAGTGTTGAACTTGTGAAAAACCGCGTTCTGGTGAGATTCGAACCCAAGATTTCGTATTAGCTAGACCGGTGCTTCAACAAACTTAGCCACGGAGCAGATAATAATTCAGCGGAATAGAAAGCCAATCTGAACCCGAGTCCATACCATGAACACTCCTTTTTTCACAAACTACCTCTCTTTCGGCTAAGATGACAATCCACAACACAACCGAGTTTGTGCCCACTACAAGTGCGAGCAAATTGTTTTATATGAAGCCGGGACTTACTTATTCACACAGCATACCTAGCAACCAAGCAGTATGTTGTTGGTGTCTAATTAGTATGCGTCGCACGCTCGACGACTAACTGTTCTGGTTCAGTTTGGCTTTCTATTCCTCAGAATCATTTCCTGTTCTGAGGCTTAATTGTTAAAAGCGCCGGTATAGCGACGTCGTTGGTTCGAATCCCACCAGAACGCGTTTTTTTCTTCACAAATTCATCTCTCTGTTTGTCAATTAGCAACATTCTGTGCCTTCTAATTATAAGTTTTTCTGTATGTTACAGGGGCATTTAACGGAATTTCAAAAAAAGTTGAAAGACGGCTTAGGGCGTTTCGGTAGTATCAACGGGATCAGCCCTATTAACACACATGTTCTATAAATGCATATGCAAATGCTCTTATATGACCAAATTCAGGTATACAAGAGTTGTATATACTTTTCTGTGCTATTTGGGAAGGGCTTTTAGGAGATCTTCAGGAGATATCTAGAGGGATTTTAGAGCTGTTTCAAGATATTTCAAGGCGTTTTTGAGTGATTTTAGAGAGTATCACAGGGTTTTAGAGACGTTCCCTAGAGTTTAAGGAGCTTCACCGGTTTACTACAAAAGCTTACAAGCTAGGCATGTAGATCCAATGACTTATGCTTAGTAAAGATTTAGGTGACCCTTAAATAGTCTCCGCATCCGTATACAAACCAGAAAAGGTTATTCAAGGTAGTCTACTTCCTAGAGAATCTGCTCGACAAACATCTCATGGAGCATCAATTTAGTACATTACGCAAAAAGTGGGAAATATCAACCCTTCCTCCTCCCGTCGTACGGATTTTTCCTATACTATTACATTGCTTGTCACACAGTTGAGAACCCACCCCCCCCCCCTCCCCTTCAAGCGTAACGTATTTTATGGATGCCCCCTCATTGATTTTAGTATGGCCAAAATAAGAGTACGTAGTTTGAGAACAGCATCACTATAGCCCAGAGAGATACATATAGATCTATGCATCAATACATGAGTCCTGATCAACCCCATACTCGAATACATAAAATCGATACTATTCGTGAACATTCCAGCAACCAGGCGTCTCCGTAATTTGAAGTGGTAATAGATTGTTCAACTTTTAAAACCATATGCTAAAACTAATTTTGACCAAATTGTATCCCTTCGCAACCACTGTTCCGGATTAAGCCAGCAGATTTTTTCTCACCTCTAGCGGTTGTCGTTGCTGTTGCTACTGTTAGCGCTATATGTACTTCACCCCCACCGTCCGACTCAACTAAACTAAACAGTAGTATGTTGTAGTACTCCCGACTCCCATCGCATCTCTCTTGCTTCCCATCTCCCAGGTTGAGCTCACTCTCGTTGATCCCTAATTCATGTGCGGTACATGATGGCTGGCTGGATGGCACCGGTCGGTGGCCTCCCCGGGACGTTTCAGTGCCCCAAAACCAAATCTCGCGAGACGAAAGTCGAAAGCGAACACGGAACATGCTGCAATACTCAGTCAGTGCTAGGCTAGTGCGGTGCGGTGCGGTGCTAGGAAGCGACGACGACGACGATACGATGATACGATGGACGGCGGCCAGCCAGCCAGCAGCGGAAACGAACAGGATTAAGAGAAACGTACTTTTGTTTTCAGCTGCTTTTCGGGTTCAAATAAATCCTTTTTTATAAAACACGATTCGGCTCTAATTCTAAAAGTTTCTAAAGGCTTTCCTGGTCGGGGCCTGCCACGCCAGCAGCCGTGGGGGTGATGATCCGTCGCTGCACCGCGCGCCGTTCCGTTGTGCAACATACGAGAGAGTCGCCATAGCTCTGGCTGCCACGTGGAAGAGTTCCTCCATGCGCTTGTTTTTAATCTTTTATCATTCTTTAGCCGATTCGGTTGAGGAAGGTCTGGGGTCTCTTTTTGGAGAGGATTTTCCTGCCGAGCCGAGTTAGGCGGGGTTGTGGGGAGGGGGAGGTCGGATGTTGGGTTAAGATGGTCTTTTCTTCGTGATGCGACAATGGGCCAACACAACACAATGCACGACACACACTCCATCACGTTCCCCCTGTACGCTGTCGAATGCCTTCGTCGATCGTATGGAAGTGAAAGGATTTAAATTTATTGATTCTGAAATTTTATAACGAAATTTATACACACAGCCATAGGAGGTTGCTTTCGAGAGCCCGACGTAAAGTGTGGAAGGAAAATCCATTTCTTCGTCTTTTCTTAAATCCAAAATCTATAAATTCTATAGAATTTCAGACTTAATCTTATCTCCCCGCTTCCGTGCGCAACACACGGAAACTGCTTTGTTGGTCTCGGGTGGCGAGGTGGGTGGATGGGTGGTTTTGGTGGGAAGTTCTGATCCTTCGTCTTGCTCGAGAGCGCATAACAATGCTGCCACCATACGTCGTCCTCGAAGCAACCATCGTTTGCTTCCTACCCGACTACTCGTATGAATTGTGTGAGGAAGGATCAGCTTAAGAGTTGCTCCTCTGTGTGGGAGCGGGTGTCTACAAGAGCGCACAGTGCAGGAGAATCTGTGTTAGGATAGAGATAAAGCTTCTTAAGGATTTTTCTTTCGCCAGTTTTCGTCCCCCACTTCGAAGATTTAAGCATCCGACCTGGCACCCACCACCCTCTCCTTCTAGTCTAGTGGAAGACCCGGATCTTCGGATGGGATGAAGTAAGAAAAGGATTTTCTTCGGATCCAGGATAGACCTTTCGGAACTTTGCACTTATAGGCAGCTGCCGGGATGGATAAATAAACAGACATAAATCACGACTCACCGCAGAATTTCTCCAAGACATTGGAAATTTTCTAATTGGGTGACGATAAATCACAATTTTAAGTATTATTTATTTGCTGTTCCCCAACGGTTCCGAAAATCTATCCCTCAAGCCCATATCGCTGCGAAACATCACACCCCATCTCTAATTTCTTTCTAATGAGTTTCCAACCCGAAAAGGGGGAACAACTGAATAAATTGTTATCGTTTACTATTAATTAAGTCGGAAAAGTCCCCTCGTGTTCAGCGATATTTCGCGCCCTCTTTTATGCGCTCAGTGAAAGAGAGTGGAAATCAAACGCATCCTAACCTTGAATTATCTCCGCGGCAGCACTGACTGAGGAGGATGGGCGCGTGTGCGATGCAATCTCCTCCGTTTGCTCCTGTGGCTGAGGCTTTTCGGGTTCCCTTGCCTCGTCCTCCATTCACTTTCCGGGAGAAAAACACTCACATATCAACCATTCATCAAATGTTCACCACCGAAAACACAGCACACTATAACACCACAACCACGCAAATGTGATCCTACAGCGCGCGCTCAAGAAACGAAAACACTTGCCGCGTCACACTGCCTACAACACAACAACGCCGGATGTGCAGCGTTGCATCCTACTCGGTCGACAACTTTTCCTAAACAACACAGCGGGCTCGCTTATTCCGACCGGCGAGCTGCTACAGCAGCGGTGTTCACGACGAGAAACACAAACAAAGAGTGAACCACGGCGCGCGGTACCACACAGTGCGAACGGCTATACGGATGACGACGTCGATGGCACAGAACAGAGCACACTGGCGTCGTCGTCGGCGGCGCGATGCGGTGATGATGGTGCGAGGCGAGAGGATCTGGATTAGGGATAAAGGATAACCCGAGTGGTGTGCGGTAACTTAGTTTGATCGGAAAGTGAAATGAGGATAAATTTATCGGACTTATCCTGAGCGGCATTTTATGATGGGCTGTTGGTCTACTGCAGGGGTTCTCAAACTGTTTCAGCTTGCGACCCACTTTTGATTTGTGTAGAATTTGGCGACCCACCAGCACACATTTTCACCAGATATGCAATTTTTTGCGAATTTGGACTGATTTTTTAAATAAATACATTTTATAACTTACATAGGTTTTGATAAACTTACGTTACCTAGCACAAAAACCAAAAAAAAAAATAGTTATACAAAGTCTTTGAAGATATATTGGCAATTGTATGCTTCTGCAGAATTTCCTCTTGATATGTTAGTCATATACTTTATGCAGACTTATTTTGATTCTATTTTAATTGAAATCACAGTTTAGTTTCTGATTTCCATAAAAGTTCAGATTATCGACATCCAGCAGAATTTTGCTAAAGTTTGGCTTTACAGAAGTTCGGTGAAGGTAAAGTTTCTTGTCCAAATTTGGTATTTTTTTTTTATTTTTGGTGTTTAAATTTTTAGTTGTTTTAACTGCTGAACTTGGCGTATAAATCTAACTGAAAATGTTAAATGTCAATTTCTTGATTTTGCCTTGGCTGACCAAGCCATGTGGGAAATTACACTGTTGAAAATGCTTTGACATCCATGTGCACAACAGAACATGTGCTCGATGAACAAATTGAGATTTGAATTATGAAAAGAAATCCACGTACTCCGGTGAGACTCAAACTCACGACTTACAATTCGCTAGACGGGCGCTTCTATTCCTTCAAGCTACGGAGTCACTTGACTATCTCCGTCGCCAGCAGGCCTAGAACTGAACTCGATTCCACAGTCGCACATGGTTATCTTCTTTTCACAATCCAAACCTTCGGATGTTAACTGCAAGCAACTCCAACTGTTATCTGAAATTTCACCCTTATCTTGAGATTTCTTATTGAATACTCGCAGTTTCAAAATCAAAACACAGACAGAGCTTTAATATCCTATATTCTTCAGATTAGGATGTATGATACAAAACTCTGAATAGAGTTAAGAAGAAACCAAATTTTGAATTTTAATTTGCCGACTCTCGAAGGGATTATTTATAAATTAGGAAATAGCTAAGTATATCATTTGGCATGAGTGAATTGAGACATTTATTACAATAGCGTCCAAACTTTCGCGACCCACCAAAAATCAGCATGCGATCCACCAGTGGGTCGCGACCCATAGTTTGAGAAACTCTGGTCTAGTGGCTACCGCTTCTGATTCGTATCGAATACAAAGCTAATAAGCGCTACTTGTTTTTTTTTGTACAAAGAAAAAAATATTCATGTAAACTTCAGCGAGAAATCATGCACATAAAGGGAATGCTAGAGTTAGTGCATATTTACATGAGATATCATGTAAAATTATGTTACAATCGTGTAAATTGCCACTAATAGTCACGTAATCGGTTGGAGTCCATGATGGTTTACGCGATGGTTGGCGGAAATTTACACGATGGTAATGTAATTTTACATTATATCTCATGTAAATGTGCATTAACTCGAGCATTCCCTTTATGTGCATGATTTCTCGCTGAATTTTAATTATTTTTTTTTCTGTGTATAGGGTATATGGATCATTCCTTGGCCTAATTTGCAAACCGCCTTGACAGTTTTGACCATAACTCATGAATTAATAGCACTAGAAATAATATGTTGACCCTATTACGCACTCTAGGCAATGCATGTTTCACCAATTGGAAGTAAACTAACGTAAATATTCAAGAATTTACTTAACTAAGTTGAAAAGATTCGATGTGATGGTATGCAACGTTGGTCTATGGTACAAAAATTGGCCTATTAGTGGATACAACGTTGGCCTATTGCTTTCCATGCACTAGAACCACTTATTATCTCATGTTTTCAATATTTCTGCTGAGGTATTATCTCTGTTTGTTCACCAATCATACTTTTAAATTACATTTTCGGAGCCAAATTTTCAAAAAAAAAAAAACTATAAATAAATCACTTAAACTAAAGTTCTTTCTTTTTTAGTAACGAAAACAATGCAACCCGATTATTGTGTTATATTTTTACAGTCACCGCACACAAAATCTATTTTTCTGTTCGTTCTTTCTGGTTCTTACGCAAGCAATGTTGTTGGCGTCACTTTATCGGTGTTTTTGACGTCACTTTACTGATGGGCCAAGATTTGGGTACATAGTGAAAAAAATGTCCTCAATATTCGGCCCACATGTAATTTGTAAAATAGTTATTATTCGTTAAAAACAAACATAGAAATTCAAACTAGCATCTTTGACCGTCGCTTCAAATGTTCAGTTATTGAAAAGGCAATTCGAAATATTCCAGAATCATGCCATTTATAATCATGTGTATAGACTACCCACTAAGCCGAAGAATCATGGCGTCTACTAAAGCTAAACAAAGTGACATTTTCATGCAATTTTAATACTCCAAAGTGCTAAAATTGAAACGAAATGTTACAGTTGTTTGGCGCAAAGCCTTTCCGATATCCAGTTCGGCATGTTTGTTTGAGTTTTTGGTTAACGTTACGAGGGGACTATGCCAACGAAGCATCCCGATACCCTATTAGGCCGTTACAAATATTTATTTCACTTTTTGCCCCACCACTTTTTAAGTGGTCAAGGGGGGGGGCGGATAAAAATAATAAAGCATTAAATTTGAAAAATATTTAAAACTCAACGGATTTGTTAGAGAATTTTTATCTGCCCTCTTAAAATGCAAATTCCAACCAAACATTTTTGAAGGGGGGGGGGGAGACAAAAAGACAAAATTAAATTTGTATCAGCCTTATGTTAGGAGTGAGCATACATAATAACAAAAAGAACGGAAACAATTGATGCTTAAGGTGACTTAATGCATCACAGAATTTTCAGAGGCATCATTGACTTTTCATTTTTCAATAATTGTTTGCCTCGCGTTTTTGAAGTGATAAAAGAAACGGGCAATTCTGCAGCAACGCATGATCATGAGCATGATTGACCGCCCGCGGTTGCTCCTCTGTTATTGCAAGGACATCTGCATTTACACAAAGAATCAACAGATAAAGCTCGGGACTAGCCCTCTCCTCATTGTCTAAATGCTGGTATCCCAATACTTTTCAATAAGCGGCCGGCGCTAGGTCCAAATGCAGGTCAATTGAGGATAGGGAAGGAAGTGATGACGTGATTCTTGCTTAGGCCAATTACCGAGGAATTCTCTGCGTTACTACGAGAAACCACTAGGAGTTTGGATATGGGAAGGGCACGTTAAGGATTTTGTCTTGGTAAACAAATTGATACAATTACCGGACGGATTCTTGAACGATGCACTCGATTGCTCGACACACGTTTGAATGGATATACAAAACGTCCAGCTGTCCCTAGCTGCCCTATCTCTCGCTCCATCAAACGCATCCCGGTTAAGCACTAGAAGTTATCACACACGTTACAGAAGTGGATGAATGGATCCGGCGGTGCCATGCCAGTGTGTAGCACAGTCAACTTCATCCACGGTCGCATTTTTCCGTTTCACCGCTAATTTAAGAACGTAGAAGTTTCCTCCAAATAGGCCGTCCACCGTTTATCGCAAACTTTTTGTTGTTTAGTATTTACTTGTACACCAAATTTAAAAAAAATGGCAGGTTACGAAAAAACACGGGACGAAAATTCCAGGCAATCCTGTAGCAACGCAGCAAAAAAAAGCATCATCACACTTACCACGAGTGAGGATATGGGATGATACTACTTGGATTGAACTACTTGGACACCCGCGTCAATTCCCATCACCTCACAGCAAAACAAATCAAAATATGTATCACTTGCCACTTACTTTCCAAACGCATTTCCGTAGGTAATCATCTCCCACAACATTTCAATCCACGTTCACTCTGAAGCCGCACAAGTGCTCAAAACTTATTACACGAAGATGAGTGCACTTCATCAGCTCAAAGATGGGTGCCGATGTGATTTCCCATTTTATTTTGGTGGAAGTTCGGCACTGGTGCCGAGAATTGACGCTGGACTTAACGCAGTAAATTCTTTCAACATAAACTTTGCGGCAGAAAATTTTCACAACAATCACTGTTATCAACAAGTTCACGCATTAATGTATCTGCTTCAGATAGAAGAAGTAGACGAAAACGGTCATTTCGTTGTGAACTTAGGTAATGCACAATGTTGTGCAGGTAATTGGGTCAAACCCCCTATTATTATTTTTTTTTGAGAAATGCTTAGGCTAATTTTGGAAGAAATCCTTGGAAAATTTCCTGAAACCATGCAAAAGGAATCTCTAAGGTAATCCCGGATGAAAATTTCTGAATGAATCTCTAAAAAAATTACAAAAAAAAAAGAATTTCTGAAAAAAATCTACGAGGAATTTTGAATTTGAATTTTATTGAATTCATGTGGAAATTTTATTTTGTTAAGAAATGAATTTCAGAAGGAATGCATGGAGGATTTTCTAATCAATTCCTTGGAGAAATTACTAAAGAAATTCTTTGAAGATAGTGTAAGGAAGACTTTCTTACAGAATCTCTGGAAGAATTTCTGAAGGAACTGCTGGAGAAATAAAAAAACTTTTTGGAAGATTATGTGAAGAAATTTCTTGAATAATTTATGAAATAATTCTTCTGAAAAAATCATCGGAGAAATTTAATAAATTCCTTTATGATGGAATTCTTTGAAAATAACATAGGGAATCTTGAGGAATTTTCGAGAAAAAAAAACATGGAAGAATGTCTAAAAGAATTCGTGGAAAAACGTTTAAAAGTTACTTTGCAGGAATTTTTAAGCAATCCTTGGAACATTTCCTTAAGGCGAAACTGGAAGCATTTCCTCATATTTTTGGTTTTTGATTTTTCATAAAATAACGAAGCAATATTTTCAAAATCGGTTCTCGTACTTATGAAGAGTATGGATCAAGGTAACTTTTGATTTTTTTTTTGTGGTGGAAAAAGTTTTCCATTTTTGCAGAAACCATTTTTTTGTGAAATTTTATTCAAAAATGGTAAACGAAAAACATTTTCCACCAAGAAAAAAAATCAGGAGATACCTTGATCCATACTCTACATGTGTACGAAAACCGATTTTGAAAATATTGCTTCGTTATTTTATAAAAAATCAAAAACCAAAAACTGAGGAAATGGATCCATTCGCCTCAAGGTGAAATGTCAAGAAATATCATTTCAATTTTGCATACAAACTTTAGTGGCACAAATCTAACGAACGAAGAAAGGAATCAAGCTGCGTTTGTTTATCCTGACTTTGTTCACTTGCAAGAAATCTGTCAGAGTATCCAAATCTAACACTTTTGTTTACAAATTTTCAAGATAAGTGCTCTTGAAAACGTGGGTAGTAGGCCAAGGCAGCCATTGTGTCAGCCATATTGTTGTTCTCTAATATTTCTCCTTAAGATGTTTTTTGGAGAAATTTCTGAAGAAATCCTGGAAGAAATTGTGATTTTCTGATATATTCTAAAATGAATCTATCCAAGATCCGTGAAAAATAAATCTGGTGGAATCTCTAAAAGTAACTTTGAAAGAAACCCCAAATAAATAAATAGATTTCAACGTTTTCAAAATTTGCCTGGATTTTAAATTATTGTTCTTCTCCGTCTTTTTCGTAACGTCTCAACTGGGACCAGTCCTGCTTCACAACTCAGTGTTCTATGAGCAATTCTCCTGCCAATGACCATTTGTATGCGTATATCGCGTGGCAGGCACAAAGAAGTCTAGGAAATTTCCATTACGAAAACTTCCTGGACTGAACAGAAATCGAACCCGAGACCCGTAGCATGGGCATGCTGAGTACACATGCGCTTACCGCATCGACTATATGGGTCACTGGAAGATTATATGAAGGGATTCGTAGAATAATTAATAAGGCAATCCGAGAAAAAAAATCTGATAAAAAAATATTGGGGGAATTTTTTAAAGACTCCTTGTAGACATATTTGGAGATAGAGATATTTCTTTACATGAATTTCTTAAAAAAATCCATGGAAGTATTTCTAATAGAATTCCAGAAAAAAAAATTGAAAGCAACTTTGAAATTCTGAAGCAGGTTTTAAAAAGAAATCTTTTTGGGATTTTTTGAATTATTTTTTAAAGAAATTGTGAACTTCGGAGTTTCTGCAAGAAAGTGCTAGATGATTTTTTTAAAAAATCAGTGCAAGATATGGCGAACGCATTGCGGAGATGTCTCAGAGAAAAAACCATGAAGGATTTTTTTTCACTTAAATAGAGCCAATGCAAATATTTAATTTGATTTATGTTTTTTTTTAATTTATTCATGACATTTTACACTAAGAGTGCATTCGTGTTATGTTTTATGTTACAATCCCCAATAGTGGGTATAATTTTGAATTTTTCAATAGCTTTTTTTTGTTCATTTTTTGTTCCCCTTCTTTCTCGGACATAAAATAAAAATAATATTTTCACCAGCCTAACGATATTTTTCTAACGCTAAGCTACTTATTTACCAGGTTTAATCACCGCATGACTTTATCATAATTAATTTTAATTGGCTTTTTTCGGTGATATGAATACTACTCGAAGTAAGAGGGAGTAAAGAAAGTAATGAAAGAGTACGCTCGCTTGCGTACCTATCCACCATATTATTTCATCACTTTTCTTACTCCCACTTACTTCGAGTAGTATGCATATCATCGAAAAATCCAATTAAAATAAATTATGCTAAGCTACTTAGTTTTGAAACTAATAATTACTTCCCTTCCAAGGAAGAACCCATATTGTCGTGAGTCTGTCGAGTGTGGGATACTATCTCAGCCTCGTGGCCGTGCGGTTAGCGTAACCAAGCGTATAGCCGTACCATGCCGAGGGGTGAGGGTTCGATTCCCCCTCCGAGTGATGAAACTTTTCGCAAGAAATGTTTCTTCCTTGTATCCACTGGTGCTCGTAATGTATGTCGTGTCCGTTGTCTAGTGTTAAGCTTCGTTCAGTCTGTACAGCCTCTGGCTGAAGACGGTGTCCGTGTCTTTTTTTCACGGCATGGAAAGCATGTGCTTCAATCATCCCACCAGGTTGTAGATGCACATAGGTTGTGAATTTTCTTAAACAAAGCCATGCAGAAACTTCTGAAGGACTTCAGTGGAGCGGACCTGGTGTGATGGTTAGAGCACAAGACTATCACGCCGAGGACCTGGGATCGAATCCCACTCCCGACAAACTCACAAAATGTGAGTTCTTCCTTCGGAAGGGAAGTAAGCGTGGGTCCTGAGAACTAGCCAAAAATCTCGTTAATACAGATAAAAAAAACTTCCGAAGGAATTCGTGGAATATTTCCTAAAGGAGTTCTTGAAAATCCAATCTGGATAGAAGAAATCTTGTGGAATTTCTGATGGAATAATGAGAAATTCGTGGAGCAATTACACCTTCTTAAAGGGGGAGAACAGTATGGTTTAACCTTTCTTGCCCATTATTCATCGATTTTTATTTTTTTAGAGAAAAAAAAAACAATAAAATCGTGGAAAATTCTTCGGAAGAAACATTGAAGAAATTCGTTACGGTAATCATACTAAAAGCTGAAGTTTGAACATTAACAGCAATATAAATCAATTTGAGGTTCAAAGGAGTGTTCAGTATGAGTGTTTGTTGCTGAACGACAATGAAGATAAATAAATCACAGCAAATCACTTTTCGAATTTTTGGCCTCCTAAAGGGTGGTACGGTCAAAATTTGGTCATACATTTTTTTTATAACGTCAGACTGCGTACACTATAACAGCTGATTTTTGGACCAGTAATGGTACATTATGTGTAGCCTATGCCATAAAATTCTCATCAAAATCCATTAAGTATTGGTTGATTTACAGACAAAACCAACGACCTGCCTTTTTAGAATTTTGTACAAAGGCGCTCCATAGTAAATATTTGACAATTTAAGATCAGTAAAGCACACTTTTGGTTATAAAACTACTAATACTGCTCCGATTTATATGAAAATTTTACAGTATAATATTATTATACAAATATGATCTAAGTAAAATTTTGAGTAATTATGTATGAACAGTGCTGAAAAATTCATTTCGTCATATCTAAATCCAATCACCTGCAGCTCATTTTAGAAGCTGAACCTGAGAATAAACTTGTGCGGCTAGACCCGTTCTTCAAGAAAGTCACGGAAAAAACGATATTTTTCGAATATTTAAGGTAAATGTCACGGACTACCTTCGAAAAATGCAAATGATATTCACGGTGAATACTTCCAAAGTTGTGGCAGGGTGCCACTTGAACAAATATAACTTTGAAACGGCAAAATCAAATTGGATGAAATTTTTACACAACATTTGGACATGTATTCTTTATATACAGAAAAAAAATCATTGAATTTGGTTCAGTATTTCTGGCTCTATAAATAAAACAGTAAAAATGTGTTCTTATTTTTGAAGCCTCTTTCTACAAAATTTTAAAATTGCAGATCTCAGGATTCAACAATATCTCCGCAAAAACTAAACCGATTTTGATGAAAATTTTATGGCATTAGCTACATATAATGCACAATTACTGGTCCAAAAATTAGCTATTTTGGTGTACGCAGTCCAAAGTTATGTAAAAAAATTTTTGGACCAAATTTTGACCGTACCACCCTTGAGTAAGCAATTGTGGTACATACGCAAAAAAAAAAAGAATCACGTTGGCGGTTTTATTATCTTTGGGAGAATAAATTTCCAATATTATAAAAGAATTATTACTTATTGCGGGAGCGTAGAAAGTTTCAAAAATAGTATGGTCCACTGCACGAATTTATGCTGGCCTGCTTACTCTCACAGAAAATTTGACGTTTGAGCGGTGCCGACACCTCTCAAACGTCAAATTTCGTGTGAGAGTAAGCAGGCCAGTATAAATATAGTATTAAGTCTATGGTATAAATTCGTGCAGTAATCCATAGGTGGTTTCATTATATTTAGGAAGGCAGAAAAAAAATACCCAGTACCATAAAAGAAAACCTTTGTTACAATTTGGTGAAGTAAAAAAAAATGGTGGAGGTACGTATTCTTGCCACAAAAGTTCAACTTATTGGACGCAGTAGCTTAATTTCTCCAACAGAGGAGGAAAAAAAATCTATTCCTTACTAGTAAAGTGTCTCGAGTATACCAAAGTGGAGAATCCTTGTCGTTTTGACAGGTCTCCTGCTCGATTGGAACTATGGGGATGACACTAGATCGGCTGTTCTAATTTTGACGTTTCTCCTCTTTGTTATATCCAGGCTCGTTACTTACTAGCTGTCCCGGCAAACGTCGTTCTGCCTGCCTACTGTGTTTTTGACATGCAGCTCTGTAGAAAAATGCCCCGCAAAATGCAATTCCCAACTTTCTCATTTTTGGTGCGTTCCCGGTCAATTTTCCCAATTATTTTTTCGTACGAACACGTCAGAGCCCTGCACGAATGAAATACTGAAAGAATGGTGCAGATCCGTTGGCCCGTTCCCGAGCCTATTCGTGACATACAAACACCATTCCATTTTTATTTATATAGATACCGCCATCATCCTATATAAATTCGATTTGGGGAAGTATGGAGTCATCTCGGCAGGGCATCTACTTTGGGCACTTTTTCTTGAAAACTCAGTCAGTTTTTAATCAATCGACATATTTTTTGTCAGCGACGAGATATGTATAGTATCCAATCCATACGTTTATAAATAATCAAGTCAATTGGTATGAAGCTGATTAATTGATATCGGAAAAGTGTCCAAAATTTCAGTGGCTCAGTAAACCTCGAGTGATGCTTATTTCAATGATGTATTCTTGCCTTGGACTAGGAGATTTCAACTTTTGGACCGCGTGAGGAGGCAAAACGCTGTCATTTTCCACATTGACTTCTAGTGAAACACCTGGGGACTCCATCAAACTCTTCCCAGCAGGAGTATGGATGGAGTAGTAGGCACGAGGTAGTTTAATGGGTTTACTCCATATAACCAACGTAAAATTGCGTAAATTATGTAAGGTGACGACGGGTATTATCGCCAGGTTCGTTCTCTTCGTCATGAGGGGCTTTATTTGACCAAAATGCCTGAAAGTTGATTGGATCAGCTTGGTTGGGAAGGATTAGCACAGACAAACAGAAATACTACTCAAATCGCAATCATCGCACGATTTAACGGTCATTTTGAAAATAATGTGTGGTTCGAACTGTGCTCGCATGTGTCATGGTGGCGCTGCTGTGCCTACATCACCTCTCAATTTTGGAAAGAAATGAACGCGACGCCGATCAATGTTTACATAAAATGAATCAATCATGAACTTTCATTCATGTTTTATGAATGGATGACTCCACGAGGGAGTCGTCACCTGCTAAATTGTCATATCGAGCCGAGGGAAACAACACCTGCACAAGAATGTTTCGGATTGAGCATTATAGAGGGTGCTAGTGAGATGCCGAACGATGTTTTTTAAGCCAATTTCTTCTAAGTAATATGTCTGTTTGTCTGTGGGATTAGGTCAACTTTGAGTTCAACAGCTTAAAAAAAACGTCCATGACGAAGAGAACAAAACTGCCGAAAATACACAATTTCCTCTATAAGATAAATGTGGAAAATCTTTGTTTTCTTTCGATTGTATCAATCGTTCTTAGGCGTAACCTGCTCAATTTTAGATCCAGTTTGTTTGTATCCTATGGAAACCTGCACTATATGCTGAAATCACGTGAAGGTGTTTCGCCTCGGGGAGCTTATGCCCTCAGTTCCCCTAGACTCATATTTTTGTATGATTTCGTCATTAGGGTGACCAATTTTCACAAAGGATGGTCAAAACATATCAAATTTTCTCAAATCCTAAATAAAAATAAATAATCATAACCGTTGAACCTGTTAACCGCATTTGAATTTTCTTCATTTTGTTTGAAAGATATTGAATTGTAGTTTTCAGGAAAAACACATTGGGTCAAATTGTGGTTAAATGCAAAACATAAATAATATTTTACTTTTTCACGTATTCATGGCCTAGGTACTAAAAAAGTGCCCAGGTGTTATACTTTGATATGTAAGAAATTCGGGAAATTTCGACGTAACATAAAAAGACAGATCTACATGTTTTTCAGTTTTTTAAAGAATATTTTTGGAAATAGAAAGCTTTATATTTTAACATAAACTATATTATTAAATTGTCTGATATTGTAAATCCTCATAAAACTATGCATTATTGTATTGCATTTTTAAGTGATACCAGGTGTTTTAGTATCCTTAGTATTGGGCGACTCCAACTAGCACAAAGGTGATTTTTCCTACAATAACGGAGGCACATATTTTCCTTTAGCATCATAGATGCGATTTTATTAAGTAAGAAGACGACTTCGAGTATTGAAATGAAGACTTTTTTACAGGTAGGTTCCCAAGTAACACACTTGTCACCGAAGAGTCACGGCGGCGCAGGTTTTTGTTGCGCAGAGGTCACTGTGACTTACTTCTAACAAATAAACACTTACTTGCTAGAAGTAAGTCACAGTGACTTCTGCGCAACAAAAACCTGCGCCGCCGTGACTCTTCGGTGACAAGTGTGTTACTTGGGTTATTTTTATGTTAAGAGCAAAGAACGCATTTTCATACTGGGAGTTAAAAAAACTGAAGAGCTTTTATTACTCAGTGAGTAGCTTGAAGTAACCCCGATAAAACTATCAATTGCCCACTACTTCAAATTCTAAATTCATATCATGTCACATCCCAACGCTAGGGCCGCGTAAATCCCCCGATTCACAAATCCCAACTCGACGGTCTCAATCTCGTCTCGTGTCCCCTCGCACGTGTTTTCCTTTCCCATCACTTCTCACAATGGCTATAGTCGAATCTTGCCACAACAGCAGCTCCGAACGCTGCTGTGGCTGGCTGTAGAGCTTTCCGACGACCGAGCGACTCGGTGTGCACAGCTCTAAGAGGAAAGATAAACGAAATGGAATATATCCACACCACACGGATGAAAATAATATAAATCCTTTATCCCTAATTCTATCTCGTCGTTCCCGTATGCTAGACGAGTGCGCTGCTGGATGGCTGATCCCCTCGCATCCTCGTCTCGGCGTTCTCTCTAAACCTCCCGAGGGTTTAGTGCACCTCACCACTCCACTTCCCCCGAGTCCCGATTCGCGTCCTTCCACCCATCTCGGGCTGCGCGCTTCTATTGCGTCACCTCTCGGCAATCCGAAACTCACACAACCGAAACACATTTGCCCCGAAATAAAAACCTCGTACTCGCATCAGTTCGCTTCCATTTCGAACTTGATGGGATTAGAGTAAATCCAGATAAAAGGATAAAGCATTATTTCCTTCCCTATACTTTTTCGCCAGAGCAGCACCATCGCCGCCACTATTTCGGTGGGTAGGAAGGTAAGGTACATAGGTAGGTCCTATGCGAGCGACGCTAAGGCGACCCCGCGACCCGCGAACGTCTCATCCGGCAATCTTCCGCGCTGCCTGTCTAACCCATGCATGGATGGACGATGATAGCTAGCTGAGGCTGAGTGGAGGAGATGATGGCGATGAAGGCGACGACGACGACGACCGGAGAAATGTTTTATGTTCCGTGGATTGCAAATCCCGCTTTCGGGAAGTTCTCGCTTCTGAACGTGTTGGTTGGTGGTGATTCGACGGGAGGACGGCAACGAGTTACAGCCTCATCCAGAGCATCCATCCGGTGTCTGAGAAGAGGTTTTATTGTTTTTGTGTAATATTGGGAAACAACGAAAACTATTGTGGTTTGAGCGTTGTGGATGGAGAATGGCACTGGTAGTGGGATTCACTGCGCACCGAAGCCATGGTGGATGGGTCGGATTTATTCACGATAAATCTTGGGACAATCCGGAGTCAGGCGGAGCTGTGGATAGGGGATACTTAATCCCGATTTCTTGAATCCCACCCTATGTCATCGTCACTGGCACTGGACGAAATGGGCAGGTAGTACCAAAAGGCAGCAGTTCTCAATCAAAATTCAATCTAGGAAGTTTTTCTTAATTTGGATGAGGGGATTTTTTTTATTATCGAACACTTTGGGCCGAAGGGTCTCCGATTTCAATGAAAATTTCACCAGAGCTAGAGGTCGTGGATATATGAACATATATGGAATAGTGTACTATTTTTCTGGAAAACGCTAGATGAAACTTCACGATTTTTCAAAATTTTGTAAAACACCCCAAACTTTAAAAAATCATATCTCAAAAACTAAACATCGTAGAACAAACTTTTTTTAGTGAAATGGACGCCAAATTACCTCAGCAATCCAATAAAAATACACTGAGAAAAAAGTTTCTTGGAAAAATTTTCACCATGGAGAAAAAACGTCTAAAAATGCTGATAAAAGTACCGTCCGTATGATAGAATATTTTGAACAAAATTTTTCCTAGAGCAAAAAGTAATGTTCTTCCTTTCGTTCTTTGACGCTAAAATGTAATCTCTTACCGTTTTAGAGATATAGCCAAAAAACCAACGGCCAGTCGCTATATTTTCATAGGAAGCCATCTACAACAGCGGTCGTTCACCTGTTGCAACATATTTACTTTGCAACGAGCAAATTACATACGCTAATTGTAACGTAACTTTGACACTAACGTTCATCGGAGTGCACTGACAGCACATATATAGCACTTGAGTGCCTTTTAAATGCATTAAATAGTCATGTTTTGCATGTTGGTCACAAAAAAGTTTGAGTTTTGGCGGATACTACTAAAATATCACATCAGTTGCAATGATTGTGATTTAGACATTGGCGTATCTAGGATTTTTTCCTAGAGGGTGCCTAGGGGGTGCCAGTTTCAGAAGCTTCCAGTTTGCTTTTTTTTTGTTAGAGGAATACCAATCTACCCTCAATTTCCTAGTTTAATAATATACTGCGGCGCGGGAAGAATTAACCCTGACTAAACCGTAAATTTAATCGCAATCATAAACAGATGTGCACGACTGCGGCAAATCGTGTTGAGGACATCAACGCTTTATTCTTGAGCTCAATTACAAACTTTTTGTAAAAGACACCAAATTTGAATCAATCCTGAGTCGCGTTGTCAAGCTTCACAAACATATATCTAATAAAAAAAAAGAAATAAAAAAAAATGAATTGCTGTATGAAGCTGAAATTTTCACTTTCGTGTAACTTTGATTAGTAATCAGTGTAAAAATTTCAACTTCTAACAGCAAGAAACATGTTTTCGGAAGTTCCAAAACTCGACCGGATAATCGAGTTTTTTTTTTGTTTTCGGCAAAACATTCTTTCGGCAATTCCTCAGGGAATATTCCCGGCAATTCATTTGAAAATTTTATTACCATTTGTACGCCAATTTAGATACATTTTGAAATTTTTTCAGTAATTTCTTTGGAATTGGAAAATTTCTTATGCATTTTCATTGGACTCCCTTCGGCAATTTCTTTGAGAATTGCTTCGGTAATATGTTTAGATTTTTTGTTTATTTTTAATAAAATTATTTTTTTAAATTTTAATTAACTACAAAATACCTTTCGACACATATATTGACAATTTCATCGGTTATTACCAAACCCTTGAGATGTTTGTTTGGCGTTTTTTTAATTCCATCAACAAATTTTTTAGTAGTCTCTCAAACATTTTCAATTACGTCAGCAGTTTTTTTTTTGGTAATTCATTCGACAATAACTCTAACAACTTCCTCGCGAATTATTTTGCAAATATCTTCGGAAATTCCATCTATTTTTTTTCGAGAATTTCGTCGGAATTTTTTTTATGTGCTATGCAGTTTTACTTCGGTATTTTCTTCAAGATTTCTTCAGTAATTATTTAAGGAATACATACAGCCGATTCTTTCAGAAAACATTCGGCAATTCCAATGTTACTTATTTCGAGTTTTTTTTTGGAATTTCATTAACAATTCCTTTGAAAAAAATAATCTTTCAGTCCATACAACTGTTATTTCCAGTAAATTTTTGTTTGCGCTTAATCTATTGCAAATCTAGCAGAACTTTCAGGTCGTTCTCACCAAAAAAAAACTACAATTGTGTTTTTTTTATTCCTATTCCCCAAATAAAATATTGTATTCCAGAAATTACTTCATCAATTTCACCAAGCCTTTCTTTAGATTTTTTTTGCTAGGTTGCCATCAGAAAATCTTTCAATCTTTCAAAAAATATTTCAGAAATGCTCTCAAGTGATTTCTTTGGAAAATTCTTTAAGAATTACTTTAAAAAAATCTCAGAAACTCATTTAGGGATCCTTAAAAAATATAAAAATAAATTCTTCTCCAGCTTTTCTTGAAATTTCGGAGTTTCTAAATTCCATCAGAAATTCTTCCAGAGAGTCTTTCAGGCAGTTATCTAGGAGTTTATTCAGGAATTAGTCATAGGAATTGTCCCGATATCTTTCCAAGAATTTTATTGAATAATCTTCCACAATTTCTTCAGAGTTCCAAAGTTTTCTTTGGAATTCTTATGGATATTCCTGCAAAAGTATCTTTAAGGATTAGGTACCTAGAAACTCTTCAATAGATTTTTGCAGTAATTCCTCCATAAATTCCTATGGAACATCCTACAGAGATTCCGTAAGAAATCCAAAGAATCCCGTCAGAAATTCTTCCAGGGTTTTTTTTTAGAAAATCTTCTACAGCTTTCTTTACGAATTCCACTAAAGTTTCCTCCTGAAAGTCAGCTATAGATAAAAAAAAAACAAGAAATCTATCACATCGCTTAGAAAGTCTTCCATTCCGAAATTCTTCCATGCTTACTAAGCATTGTTCCACATATTTCTGCTAGAATTCCGCTAACAAACCTTTCATGAATTTCCTAATAAACTCTACCAGAAAACCGTAAATTTTAAATTCATTCAGAATATTCTCCAGATATTCCGTTAGAAAATCTGCCTTCGATTCCATCCAAAATGTCTCTAATGGTTTCTTTTGAAAGCTCTTCATGGATTCCTTCGAAACTTCCTCCAGGGATTTCTTCATAAAAACACAGAGAACAGACGTCCAAGCTCAAGCAGTGCGGTTGTGTAAAGCATTGAAACGGTTGTTTCGAAATAACTGGGAAAGTGACTATTACGCGGCGCTGTCACATTTCGAATAGGGGTACAAATTTACCGTTGCTTTGCTTTTGGCGTTAGTGTTGCCAGGTGTGCAGCCCAGTATAGTTCCACCGAGGAAATGTGTTGGTTTTACTAGGAAAACAATAATTGTATTGTTGCTCAACTCATTTCTAATTGAAACTTGTGAGACTAATTATCAATGGGTTGCTCAAAATTTATTGTTGAATTAGTGAAATAGTCAGGAACATCTTGTTATTTGAGCAAATACAGCACAGTCTCTGAGTGGGAAAAATTAAAGGTGTGCTAGTGAAATATTTCCATGGGATCACGCTACGGCTCTGTTACTGCTTTGGGAACTTTTTCGGCAAATTTCTTATAGATATCCCACAGGAATTTCTTTGAAAAAATCTTCGGTAATTATTTCAGAATTATTTCGAACATCCCTTTAGAATTTGCTTGAAAATTCCTTCGGTAATTCCTTTTGGAACTCGTTCTAAAATTCCATCAGAAATTCTTTTGATGATTTTGCCAATAATTCCTTTAAGAATTTCGCCGGCATGGTATTTGGAAAATTGTTCGGTAATTTCTTAGAAAATTACTCAAGCAATCTTTGGAAATTTTCTTCAAAATTTTTTTGGCATATTTTCTGAGAACCCCTTTGAGAAAAAAATGTTTTTATTACTTGTGGTAAGTTTCATGGAAATTTTCTTCGAAAAGCTTCCATATTTTCTTCTTTATTTTTTTTTTATTTATTTTACGTCAATCATTCGTAGACCGTTAGTTACATAAGTATGCTTAGTTGTACATTTTATATTGCACTATTCCACTTAACAATATTTATTAAGTTCCTTGGTTTTGAGTATCATAAAAGTATTTTTTCAATTTTGTCCGAGTCATGGTTAGATCAATCCTTTCACAATGTTGATTATAAGTGGACATCATCTGATTTAGGGCCGATTTCTTCACCTCGGCTTAATCGGTAAGCCAGGCTTACCCATACTGTTAAACCTGGCTTAATGCTTAAGCCAGGGTGAAGAAATCGCCCCTTAGTGGACCGAATTAAGCCTAATTACTGCGGTGAAAATCTACAGCAAATAAGTTTCTACTACGCAGTTGGGGAGTTGGAGTATATAAATTTAATTTTGACAATATACTAGACGAATCAATGCGTTGAGTGGCAACATCATTAATAAACGACACCATCGCACACTCTCGGCGCCTTTTGAATGTTTGGAGATTAATTAACAAGCAACGTGATTCATACGATGGCAGAGGCATTACAGACCAACCTAAGATACGTAGTGCACATAGTAAAAACTGACGTTGAATTGGCTCTATGCGTTCTTCATATTTTTTAGTATAAGGCGACCAAACAACACAACAGTATTCTGAAATTGAACGTACATAAGAAACATAAAGTGTTTTGAGTGTATAAGGATCTTGAAAATGATAGCTAAAACGTTTTATAAAATTAAGCATGTTGCCTGCTCTATGAGTAATTGCATTATAATGATCCACAAATGTTAGTTTGGAGTCTAAAACAATCCCTAGATCTTTTATTTTCTCACAACGTATAACATATTCACTTCCTAATACTACTGGATAACTTGGTGTGTTTTGTTTCCTACTGTAACTTATAATATTACATTTTTTTACATTAAGCTCCAACAAACTTTTGCAGCACCACGCACGAAACACTTTTATTTCATTCTGAAAAACAATGTAGTCATCGTCATTATTGATCTCCAAGAATAGCTTCATATCATCAGCGTATATAAGAATCCTCAATTTGTTCAAAACAAAAGAAATGTCATTAACATATAAAATAAAAAGAAGAGGACCTAAATGTGAGCCTTGGGGTACTCCCGAAGTAACCTGAATTGGATTAGACTTTTGCTCTTTGAATTTTACTATTTGCTGACGATCAGTTAAATATGACTTAATCCAGGTAACAAGACTTATTTCAATTCCCATTTTTTCAAGCTTGTGAATCAACATAGGAATGTCAAGTTTATCGAAGGCTTTACTAAAGTCAGTGTAGAGTGCCTCAACATGATTGCCGTTATCCATTACATTCAATGAGTAATTAACAAATTCCAAAAGGTTGGTAGCAGTTGAACGACCTTTAAAAAAGCCGTGTTGAGCGTTTGTTATCCGATTTTTTATTTGACCAAACATAGTTTAATTAATGATTGACTCGAAAAGTTTTGGAATACATGGAATAATTGCAATACCACGATAGTTGCGGACATCAGCTTTTTTGCCTGGCATATAAATACCAATTAGGAAGGATTTTTTCCATTCCCTAGGAAAAACACCAGAATCTAGTGACATGTTAAATAACCAAAATAAAAGAGTTGTGAGCTCGATTGCTAAATTTTTCATAAATACTGGTGGAATTCCATCTGGTCCTGGCCCTTTATTGCCGTCTTAATCCTTAAGACCTAGCAAAATGTCTTGAATATTAATATGGCTAACAGCAACATCTCTCGAATATTCAGGAAAATGTGAAAAGTACGCGAAATCACGATCATTGTCTGAGAAATTCGAATACGTTTCTTGGAAAAAAGTTGCAAAAAGATTGCAAATTTCTTCAGAATTATTTCCTTCTTTTTCATCTAATGTAATTTTTGATGGAAAGCTACATGATTTTAGTTTAGTCTTGACGGATGCCTTTAATAGTTCTTCTAAGAGTTCTTGATATATTCCCAAAAAAATTCTGGATAAATTGCCATAAACATTACCTAAGAAGTTACTAAAACAGTTGCCAATTGTTTGGAAACTTCTTATTTTTTTTTTATCTTTATTAACGAGATTTTTAACCCTAGGCTAGTTCATCTCGGGACCCACGCTTTACTTCCCTTCCGAAGGAAGAACTCACATTTTGTGAGTCTGTCGGGAGTGGGATTCGATCCCAGGTCCTCGGCGTGATAGTCAAGTGTTCTAACCATCACACCAGGTCCGCTCCTCGAAACTTCTTATTTAGTTTTGATGGAAATGTATCCTGCAATTTCCCTGGGAATTTTTCAGATTTTTTTTTAAATTTTTTATGGTTTTTTTAATGAGAATCTTTTGGAGTTTTTCTTTGCAAATTGATTCGGCAACACCATTCTGCAACATCACAATTCCGTTGTAAATTATGAATTTTTGAATTTCCAAAGGAACTATCAGAAAATTTGCAAAGGAATGGCTGAAGAGATTCGCAAAGAAATAGCCGAAAAATCCCCAAATAATATACAAAAGAAATTGTGAAATGAGTTCCCATGGAATTATAAACATAATTGTTTGTAAAACTTCCAAATTAACTGCCAAGGGAATTTTCAGAGGAATTACAGGAAATACAGCATACAGCGCGAGCGTGGTGCAGTTTTAGGGTCAATGGTTAAATTAAAATTAATCACCCAAACCACTGCCTGAACCGAAAAACTGATACACATTTCATATAGCATCTTAGGATAATCCTATTTGAAGGGTCTTGAACTAATTAATCAGAAAAACCATATTTTTAGTGTTTAAATTATAGAATATAAGTCCAAAATGCTAATACGTAAATTTATCAATGAAGTCATTGCGTTTGTAGCTTTAGTTTTGTTTAAATGCGCCATCAATACATATTGGAAGAATCGTGTGAAGTTTTAATTTCAATATCAACGAATATCAAGGCTAATATCAAGGCAAAATTCTAGGGGGTGCCAAATTCATTCTAGGGGGTGCCAGGCACCCCTGGAACACCCCCCCCCCTAGCTACGCCAATGGATTTAGAGTGCGGATCAATATCAAGCCATTACCTGTCATTGTCGTTTTGATATTGATTGGTCTGGAGTGATAGTGACGAGGGTGCAATATCAGAAGTCACCTGACAAGACTGATAATGCGCAACTCTGCGGCCCTGATAATCATCAATGGGCGGTGCTTCTCAGAGAGGGGTAGTGAAAACTATGCGAGAAATTATGTTTCGTCATTTTTAACTCCAGATAGTTTGCTCTGCACGCCGAGTACAGTTAAAACAAGTGCATTTTAACAAACATTGAGGTGAGTTAGAATGCCATGATAATTGGCATCAGCTCGTTTCATAAGTAGTGTTAGTGTTAAGTGTAATGGTCGATAATCCAAAGGTCGTTAGTTCGACACTGAATTATTGTTTCCTTTCGATTATCATTATGTCGCAAAAAAAACAAAATTGAGCAGCTATATGACGTCGCAATAATGTACACCGTACATCGCATAAGATATCGTTTAAAGTCATATATCGTTGTAATTTTCCAACCAATGCATGTATATCACATCCAATTTTGTACGCATAAGGCACTTTTGCTGCATCTTATGCGATGTAACCTTATCGCATAAAAGTACGTATAACAATGTCATAAACTTCATTGTATGATCAAATTGGTTGTCTGGGTCCTTCTTTCCTAATACTCTGGTATTTAGAAGACCATTTTTATGGTACATTTAGAATTAAAGTGATAGCCTCCTTCAGACGCGTGCACAGAAAAGGCAGCAAGAGAGGCATTTTTTCTATAATTTCGTCAAATGGCGGAGGAGCGCCTAGTATATCCTTTTCGTGACGAACCAGCACAATTGTGCTGTTGAGCGATAGCAGATTTGTATGTTTTTTCCATCTGTTTAGTCTTTGTTTTATTTGATGTAAACTGTTTTAATAATTGAGCCATTACTTTTACTTAATAACTGACCTTTTAACTTTTGCATACGTTGCATGTGAGATTTACCATACACACTTTTTCACACTTTTTCAAAACTAATTTACGATATGTAATAATAATTTATTCGTACTTTGCACAAATGATTTTAAATGTGTATGTCATAGAGAACCACTTTCCCCCAGAAACCAAAGGGCCCAATCACACTGCTGTCGTTGTTGTGTATACACGTTGGTGGGTGGTTGATGACCAAGTTGCATGCATGGTGCTATGTACTTGTATTGGTGTCTCGATCATCCTCGGAAAGGATTATTTCCCTCGACTAACGAGGGGGAACAGCGCATTGCTGGGTTGAAGGGAGCGACAGGAAGGACGTGGTTACACGTGGTTTTCGAGACGCGAACGTGCTTGTGGTGAACGTCTTCATATCCGTCCTAGGATTGGGAACCGAAGACGCGGACAGACGATACGGCGCGACCGACGACAACGACAACGGCTGGTTCACTGAATGGGTCGTGTACCGTCCGTCCGTCTGTCGTCGTAGAGTAGAAGAAGGATAATGCCTCGGATTAACTCGATTGTATGTATTGAGATCAGTGCGCGCCTACGAGGGTGGAAATACGAGCCGCCGCCGCCGGCGTTTGGCGTAAGGGGAAAAGTGTGAGTGGATGTGTGTTTGTTTGTTTGAGCAAGGATTCCGCTCTGAGTTCCAACGATGTGTGTGCACTGGATAGGAAAGGATAAGAAGGTAAACGGGAGTAGATGGACACAGCTTGAAACGATACGACAACGGGCGATGGGGGAGGAGGGGTAGCTTTACGTGATGTTACGTCTTTCTGAGTTTATGTGATTTCGGATTAAGAAAATCCTGCAAGAAAAGGGATTTACTCTACGACGGACTCTTAGGGGCCAGCAAATAAAATCAATATATCAGGCCAAGACTGTAGCTTTAAGGAGAATGCTAAGAAAATTAATTACTGGCACAGAAGCATAGTTATAACAATATTTGTAAAATAAATTTACAGCATAAATTATTGCCAGTTCATTGTCGAAAAGGTTATACGAATAAATTAATATACAAACGTTGAAAAGAGTGAAAAACAGGAATTTCGTAACATAAAGTTAAACGTTATATTCAATATAGAAAGTTTATGCAATGTTGCACAACACATTCTTCTCTAGGCCATAGATCAATTCAAATACTTCGCGCTCAATACCAAAGCTTTCGTGCATCAATAATTCACCGGCTATTGGTATCGTCACTCTGCACTTCTGCAACACGCGAAACAAGGCTTCCGCGCGCACTCTAAGCCGCAGCAACGAGAGGCAAACTTCCTGATCCCAGTCCAGAGCCGCATGAAAACTGCACCCAATCCATCCTGACAACCGTTTTGCTTTTGGCCCGGTAGGTGTGACTCGTTATCCGGCGTCATTCGCCGAAAAATCACACAAGAAAACAAGCGGAAAAAAAGTACAATTCGGCTCCCACACAGAGCACGTAAAGGGCTACCGGCCGGCGCGTCGTTGTCTTTAGCACGATAGCTCCAGCCCGTTCAGAGCGGTACGTTTCTCACACTGTAGCAGGAACAACGAACGGATGGCTGACGAACCGTTTGTAGGTTAGAGGTTTATACATAAATAAAAAGACGAAATCCGTTTTCATCCGCGTGGATGTTGAACAGCGGGCCGTTGTAGTAGGTACTCTGGACAACTGAAACGGTCCTCCAAGTGGGCTCCGATAGTGACATAGACCAAACTTCAACCAAGCCCCCGAAAGGACGTTCATCAATTCCAGATTTTCCTCCATCAATCCAGCACAGTGCCGGCGCCCACCACTGACTGACATTACGGAAAGGGACCAGTTTCTGATAATCCCGACTCAAACTCTGTCACTTTTTTCCCGACCGGTAGGTAGCCTCACACCGTTCGGTCAAATCCGAAAGGGGATTAGGGATCTATTTTACTTTTTTATCGGAATCGAACCTTCCGCCTCCAGTCAGCCAGCGAACGGAACGATAGTGGCCACATCGACTCAATGTTTCTAATACCGGAGAATGTGAGCTTCAGCTTCGCCGATTTGCGAGGACCAATCTCCTTTCATCCGGGCAACAACAAACACCCCGGCAGCCGGCAGACACATGTTGGTGCCCGACCGGGTGAATGCTCCATGTAGATTTGCAGATTCAGTCTGATTCGGGATTCCGCGCGCTTGGGATCAACGCCGCTACCGACTGACTGTGTATCGCTTTTCCCGGTGATCCTTATTTGTTTGCTTTGGCTGACTGGATGGCTGGATGGCCTCTCAATCAGCAGTGTGCGGGCGCGAAATGAATGATTCAGCTTTACGCGAGCCAACCGGGCATCGCCGGTTGGGGTTTCGCGTGCAGTACAAGGACCTCGCGCGCGCGGGATTTGCGAGAGTTACTGCTGCAAGGACGACGATGGAGCTAGCTACATCGGGTGGCCGTCATCATCATTAGTGTGCGTCGGCTTTTTCCCGAGGCTTAAATGGGAAATTGTTTATTTCCCCACACCGACTGGTGCAATCGAGAAAAGCATTCGCGTGGCAATTGAACCGGGTTTATCGTTGCCCTGGACCGGAGTTAGTTATGTACGTATATGTCGAATATGTCGAATATTTTTGTAAGATTTCAACCAACAGGAAGTTAGATGAATAAGATATGCATGTACATCAGTGTTGGTAAACTCACACTCAAAGCACACTCATGAACCGCTCCTGCGTGAGCAAACTCGCGCACGATTCTGAATCGTTTTCTCGCGCGCGAGTTTTTCATGCAAAATCTCGCTCTCACGAGTCAAGCGCCGAAATCTCATTTGCTTATAAAACGAATTCAAATCAATTTGAACGGCATTCAATGTTGTTGTACGCTAGATATACTTTTGTTCTATCAAAAAATTTTAAAAACTTCGATGTAAATAATAACAATACCAAGAAATAAAGCAGTGAGTGAAATCATGAGTTAACTCATGCATGATTTTTTCGGCGGCGAGTTTGGCGAGTCAAGAATCGTGCGTGAAACAACTCAACCATGAGATTTGAGAATTTGAGTTTTTACCAACACTTATGTACATTGTACATAGATTTGGAATACCAAAACAGGATTGTTTACATTTTCCTCGCGTTTTGGACAATTTTTGTACTAAACCTCAGTAAATTCCAAAACAACCAAGATCCTAGTTCTCCTTTTCTGATTTCGTAAAGAAAAACTACACAGATGATTTATTAGTGCGTGCGTGTGTGCGTTTGGGCTTAAATAGTTATTGAAATTACCGTGAGGTCACCATTCACCGCTCGTTCTATACGATTTGAATATAACGAGCGGTGAATGCCGACCTCACGGTACCAGAAAAATGAATTGAAATCCGAAAAAAAAATAAAACAAACTTTCCTATTTTACGTAAATCGTTAAGTAAATTGTCACTAATGTGCTGGAAAATTGACAAATTGAAATAGAAAAATTGCGAATAAATAATTACTTAGTTCTGATGAGCTGTGAACCTACGACTATTTTATTTGCTAAACAGAGCGCGTTAACCAACTTTGCCACAGAACAGGTAACGATTCTGCGGAGTAGAAAGCCTACCTGAATACACCAGCTTAGCAGTATAAAAACTACTTTTAAGGTTTTATCGGATTGGTTTCGACTGGAGTTGGTGCACTAAGAGAGTGTTCCGGCTGTGACAGCCAACAAACTTGCGTCGCTTACTTTTAAATCCTTGTCGACGTTTCGATCCGGGGAGTGGACCTTCTTCAGGGCTCGACATCAACAAGTTAAAATGTTGTTATTTTAATTTTAAAATGTCGGCTTTGAAAGGGTTAGTCTTCCTTCACTGGGGCATCGATCTGGATGATTTAGCCTCTGCTTACGGTCTGGGAAATTTAATGTTGCAGGGGTTTTTTTTTTACAACAACTGTTCTTGGCACTGTTTGCTACGCGAGGTTCCTAGTATGGCGCACTTTTTACTTGGTCCACTCCCCGAACCGAAACGTTAGCAAAGATTTAAAAGTATTCGATGGAAGTTTGTTGACTGTTAAAGCCGAAACACTCTCTTTAAGGTTTAAGAAAAAAATAAGAAATTTAAGTAAATTCAAAAAGTTTTTTTTTCAACGCACACTGAATTTCATCCCTTTTTTAAAAATACCTTCTGAAGTTTCTAGTCCTGTTTCGATTGGTGTTCTGCGGAGTTTCTGAATTATTCAGGAGTTTTCTAATGATAAATATTTCAATAATCGAACTTCACAGAATTGTCCAACAGGTTCTTGAAAATATAGTAAATAGTTATACCAATAGATCGACATTCCAAACTAAAAATATAACAGATGGCTCTTTTTTGTGTGGTAGTAAAATCGAATTTTCTCGGTGAAGAAACTGTTCTGGAACATGAAGTAAACACGAAAAGTTGCCTTTTCAAACCATTCTTGATCTCTATTCACTAACTTTTCATAAAACTATCCCGTTTTCTAACAATTAACGTTTTTTGCGATTTTTCCATACGATTTGGAAGTTCTTGACTACCATGCTTCCGTGAGTTAGAGGTGGGATTTTGAGAAAGTTGAAAACCGAGAGTAGCACAGACGATGCATTGGATACAATTGATGGTGTCGCCGCCGGGCTGTCAGCGCTGGAAACTAGATGTTTTAAAAGTTCTTGCATTGCACGGAATTAATTTACTTGAAAAATCTGTTTTGTAAAGATTGATGGATATTTTGACGATTTCCTTTTAAAGACAGGCAGAAAAGCTGATTCGTTGCAAATAAAACTCATACATGTAAAAGTGTTTATGCTTAGATAAATTTCAGGAAAAAAGTTGGCGCAATTTGAAGTATTTCATAGATAACCTTTGCATCCAGACTTTTTTCAGCATATTCGGTACATTTCCTGAAATTCCCCGAAATTAAAAAAAAAGATGCAGTAGTGTATTCTACGAAAATAACTGCATCAAACCCCCCATGCACCCCCTAGCGGGACATGCTTTGTGTGTAAATTGGGGAAGCGCAATTTGGGAATTGGTACGTAAATCATTGGAACGTTATTTTTCAGTTTTAGAGCAAGTTTGTCAAAGTTACGAACCTGTGATTAGTTTGAGTTGTTTAATTACAATCCATAACTTGTTAGTTTTGCCAAGTTCAGTGTGCACAAACCCATGGTCATGAGCCAAACGAATTTCTCAAGAACCGAAAGTGTAAGGATAAAATGAGAAGGTTTTCCAGATTCTGCATCTCGGGGAGCACTTATCACAATATGGGTGTTACTTTCTAGGTTTAATCACCGCATGACTTTATGATAATTGAATTTTATTGGCTCCAATAAAATTCAATTATCACAATATGGATGTGTTGCAAAAATCAGTGGTTTCCAAACTGGGGTCTCAGGCCACAATAATTGCTCAAGAACCGTAAGTGCTAGGAAGTTGAACATTTTTTTTACGGATTGGTCATCTCAAGGATCAGTATCTTCAATATAGAAATGTCAAACAAAACAGTGGCTTTCAATCTATGGTTACGGGCCACGTGAATCTATGAAGAATCGTAAGTGTGACGACGAAATGAAAATGTTTTTTTGGATTCTACGCCTTTGCGAGCACCTATTCCCAATATGACGTCATAGGCCACGGAAATTTCTCAAGCACCGAATGTGTTAGAAATTAGTGCAAATGTTTTCCGGATTGTTCATCTCAAGGAGCAGCTTCTGCATTGCGAAGATCAGTGGATTAGCCGTATTTTTAACCTCAGGTAGCACTTCCCAAGTAACAGAATTAGCTTAATAACAGATTCTTAAGCTAATGTTAGCTTAAGAGTGGTTTGTTCCACTCTTGTACAGCAAAAATGTTTGTTGGGTAATAAAAGGGGAAATTTACGCATAAATTAAGTTTGGACTTTAATGAGGGGATCTAGTTTGCGAGAACAGGTCTTGCTACTGGACATTTGAGATGGTGCTAACTTTCCAGAGAGCCTAAAAAAGGTTTTTTTTTCTGTTGGGGACATAGTACCACTGCGTCCATTAATTTGATCTATTGTGGTGTCATCCTCTTTATTTTTGCCGTACTGAAAATACTCATCACTATGGAGAAATGATCATCCTCACAGCTATTGGCGTGTTTCCCAATCAGGTACTGCATTTTGTATGAAATCCAATACCTGTTTGGGATGAGAGTCCCAGATTTCCCAAGGCTCCATCAAGCCCTTATCAAGGTAACCGCGGCACTTTTGATAAAGTACAACACACTCACACAATAAGTGTTCAGATCTTTTGCTCTCAAATTTACAGAAACGACATTTGTTACACGGTGTGTTGTTTAGAACAACTTTATAATAAAAAAATAAGTAAGTCTGAAATTTTGCCCAGTGATACTTTGGGCCATTCCCTTCAATTTGCTGGGTCGGTTGAAAACATCCATCGGGGGGTCTAGAACGAAAATTTTTTTTGAAGGTTTTTCATGCAAAAACAGTTAAAAGCGCATATTGTAAATTATTGCATCTCCTACAAATATTCACAACCTTTTTGTCTTTGAGGATAGAACCATAAAATTTTCAGGCGTTTCGAAGTAGTATGCATAGATGACTGTGTGAAAATTTCATTAAAATATGTTGAATGGTTTTTAAATAATAGCAAAACTATCAAACGCATTCTAAAACACTAAGCTTAGTAGCAAAAGTCCAACAAAATATCTATATTTTTTATATAATAATAAATGAAAAATTTTTAATTCTAAGGACCTTGAGTCATTATGATGGCGGTATGTACTGTGAAAACTTGTTTTTCAAATAATGAACAATTCCATAGTCAAATACTTGAAAGGAAAACACACACATTGCCATTATGTAGCTTTTGACTAAAGTATTAATTATTTATCTCAAGAACGCGGTTTTGCGTATACATGTTCATTTTTTCCATTTTTTTAAATGATTTAGGTCTAATCTTAGTATCAGATTGCAAGCAAAAGGCTTTAGGAGAGCGTGGCGCAATAATTTGGATTACAAAAAAACTGTTTGTTTTTTTCGAAAGATATAGATTTATGTTGAAAATATTCTACTAGTCAACGACGCCCTAACAATGATCAATCACTCTTCCTCATGCTTGGAGGACACCACAGAAAATATTTTTAAGACATCATATGCAAATCGATAAGACTATTTAAACCATTGTTATCAAATTGTTTTTCCTTGGCTTTATGCTGAACAGCCTAATTTTCATGCCTAATGTAGAAACATTTTCAATAAGTACTCCGTTCCTTTAACTCTTCTTTCAGAACTTATTATCAGTTATTTGTTAATAAATGGTGGCATAAGTAATAAGCATCATATTGCTATGAAATTTAAAGACAAACCTAAGTTTAGGTCCAACAGCTATGTCAAATATCGTGGAATAATCCGGAAACTATGTTTAGTACCGTAAAGTTGCCCTTGATCGAATATTGCCCAACTGAATTCTGTTTTGAATTCAGTTCTCGTTATTGTGTCCTGTCCACATTAAACGGACTCATACCAACAACTTCAATCAATGTTATTATGAGGTCTTTAACGGAGTTAACTTGTTTTTATTCATTGACTAAGGTGAAATATTATTTAATTTTGAGCTTGTAAACATTAATTATAAAATAATTTAGTTTCTTTACTTTTTCTTCGAAACAGAGACGTTTCCCAATCCTCGAGTGCTTTTCTTGGCTTACCAAATAACATTCAAATATTTTCTTTAGGGAAGGCCGACATGCTCAGCAATCATGATAATTGTGTTTTTTATAGGATCCGTAATAGAGGCATACTACTTGTACTTGTGAACATGTATACGCAAAACCTCGTTCTTGAAATAAATAATTAATACTTTAGTAAAAAGCTACATAATGTGTGTTTTCCTTTCATGTATTTGACTATGTAACTGTTCATCATTTAAAAAACAAGTTTTCACAGTACTTCCATCATAATGACTCAAGGTGTTTAGAATAAAATATGTTTCATGTATTATTGTATAAAAAATGTAGATATTTTGTTGATCGTTTGCTACTAAGCTTAGTATTTTAGAATGCGTTTGATAGTTTTGCTATTACTTGAAAATCATTCAACATATTTCAATGAAATTTTCACACAGTCATCTACGCATACTACTTCTAAACGCCTAAAAATTGTATGGTTCTATCTTCAAAGACAAAAAAGTTGTGACTATTTGTAGGAGATGCAATAATTTACAATATGCGCTTTTAACAGTTTTTGCATGAAAAACCTTCAAAAAAAATTTTTGTTCTAGACCCCCCGATGGATGTTTTCAACCGACCCAGCAAATTGAAGGGAATGGCCCAAAGTATCACTGGGCAAAATTTCAGACTTACTTATTTTTTTGTTTTAAAGTTGCTCTATAAACACACCGTGGTTATCTTATGATTTCCCAATTATATTTAGGTAATATTTGCCAGGGCAATGGCCTGTTACAAGTCCAGTGTAAATGCTTAGATCATGTTTGTTCAGGTTCATTAACCTTAGTGTTTTAGATGCACCTGGTTCAATGAATCGCTTAGATTGACGACAATCTGTAGTGTTCGACCAGATAAGTTTTCCAAATTCTTTAGTTCCATTATGATGACACATGGAGCTATTCCAAAAAATGGCCCAAGGACCGTTAAATTGAGTAGATGACCCTATTTTTGCTAACTGATCAGCTTTTTCATTTCCGTCTATTTATTCCGCAATGACGAGGAATCCAATATAGGTTAACCTTATTGCGACAGCACAATTGCTGCAGTAGCTCGGTACATTCCCAGACAAGTTTAGATGTGTACACCTTGGACTTCAAAGCATTCAGTGCTGCTTTGCTGTTCGAGCAAATACATATATTAGCGTTTTTATTGTGTCTCTTGAGACAAATGTCAGCACATTCTAAAATGGCACAAATTTCAGCCTGAAAAACTGTCGGCCAGCTACCTAATAGTAATGAAACGTTAACTCCAGGGCCGAATGTTCCAGCCCCTACAATGTTATCTGGTTTCGAACCATCAGTGAAAAAAATATTGAGCCATATCAAAAATCCGGCTCTCTGTTTTCTCAATCCTGACGGGACACATTAGGAACTCTAAAGAGATGATCAAAAGAATGAAATCGTCATTCATAGATAATATTGGACTTTCTCTAAAAGTTTTTAAAATGCTCATATGTCCTCTTAGGTCACCTGAAAAAAGGGGGCTTCATGGGCGTTTCAGAGGATTGCTTTAGAGGTTTTCTGGAGCCTTTTTCAGGGCGTCCTGTCTGGTATTATTGGCGTTTCAATGGGATTACGGGGAATTTAGGGGTATTTTAATAGTATTAAGGTGGGTTCAGGGACATTTCAAGGGACTTTGAGGGCAATTCAGGGTATCTCAGAAGCGTTCAAAGGGCATTACAAGAATCTTCAGGGGTAATTCAAAGCATTTCAGAGAGTTTCACAGGATTTCAGGAATATGTTAAGGGCGTTCCTAGAGGTTTTAGAGGCGTTATATAGCATTTCAGGACATTTCAAGGTGCGTTTTAGGGGGTTTCTGGAGCCCATTGAAGGCGTCCAAAGTGGTTTCAGAGGCATTTCAAATCGATTATGATGATTTCAAGGTCGTTTGAATGGGATTACGGAAGTACACCTTTAAATCAAAGGGCATTTCAGGGGCGTCTCTGACAATCCTCTGAAACTTCCTGAAATACCTCCGTAATCCACCTTAAACCTATATGAACCCCATGTAACACACCTCCGAAATCCCCGAGAACGCCTCCGCAACTAGTGATGTCGCAAAATTTCAAATAATCGATTAGTCGGTAATCGATTTTATTTTGCCATGGCGATTATCGATTCGATTAATCGGCTATAATTAATCGATTATTCCTGGTAATCGATTATTTTTATTATAGTATTTTGTTAAACATGTGCACGGTTTATCGCTGGTACAGCGATCCGCTATGTTTTGGCTGCATTAAAGATACCAACATGCTGGGGTTTATAAGGCGATTTAGTAGTACCTAGGTACCTATCAACTTTCACGATCCATACACTATCAAAACATTATACATTTCTTATGTGAGATCGATTCTTGAATATTGTAGTATTGTTTGGTCCCCATGAAAACTGATGAAGAATGCATAGAATCGGTGCAAAAGAAATTCTTGCTATTTGCTCTACGTAAACTGAGATGGACAACTTTTCCACTGCCTTCTTATGAATCGTGTTGTATGATAATCAACAAACTTTAAGGACAAACTTCTTGAAAACCCGCTTCAACAATGCATCAGAACTTTAGACGCACAAATCTCGAGAAGCAAGCTTCAAACAACAGTGCATTTTATTATTCTGTTCTTGCTCACTTGTAATAAGCTTGAAATAAGAAGCTCAGGTGCGCTGGTTTTGTTTACGAAGAGATTTGTGCGCTCAAAATCGTGAGTAGGTGTCAAAGTCGCCATTGTGACGGCCATTTTGGGATTCTAACAAGTCTGTCCTTAAAGAACAACGTGAATATGCTATGATAACATTTGTGAATGATATTGTTTCGCAACGTGGTGACTGCAGTAATCTGCTGTTCTGTTTGTATTTTTATAGCTTATTTTTATGCTTAGGAAACACTCAATTTTGACAGTTTAACAATCCGGTAATTTAAATTTTATTCCCATAAAATATACTGAAACTAAGATACTTTACAGTGTGAAAACCGATTTTACAATTAAATTGGATTTTCCGTGACTTTTAGGGTAATTAAAAAGTGATCTCCAAAGTTATATGTTTTTCAACTGTGCGGTTGAAACGGACCCGTAGAGTGGGTAAGACGGACACGTTTGGAAAATTAGCTAATAAGCCATTAATTGTGTTAAATGGTGGTTATTGCCGTTTGTTTCCGGTAGATCAATCATAATAGGGTATGTGTGCCATCAGTAATCTCACGCTCCCATTCTCATCCTATTCGAAAACAAGCAAGCGATTACGGTACCGATTGATTCCGTTCTTTTTGTTTTCATGGGTGCTCACTTCTAACAAAAAATACAAAAATAAGAAACAAAACAAACAGCGCTGTAATCCTTTGTTTTTTGTAGGATGAAAATGGGAGCCATATGCTTAATAAGGGAACCAATACCCTAGAATCCAAATTTGGCTTTGAATCTCTTAACGAAGCATTTTTTTACAAATTGAATTCAATTTTGTAAATTGGAACAGAACAGAAACCTCCGTACCCTGATAAACGCCTAACAGTATGCAATACTCTGGTATTTAATTTCAAGCTAATTTCAAATTTTGTGAAAATTCCAATATAGGGGGATTAGGGGCATAATGGACACCCTAAGCAAATGAGTATGTTAGGCCTGTATAACAGACAAAATCTTAATATATTATCAGTTGGCTTACAACTTTAACTTGTTTCCTATGTATTTCAATCATTTATAGCAGGTAGAATGTCATTATTGTGAAGAAATAATGAATTGTAACCCGTGTGTTTTTTGGGGCTGGCAGGAAAGTTACGGGGCGAAATGGACACCCATCGGGGCATAATGGACACCCCTGCATATTTTATGCTGTATCTTTGATCATATCGACCAGTTAAGTAATTTGCCTACGGAGATCCATACCATGATACGCCATCTTAGACGAGTTTACATAACATCAAAGTTAATTAAATAAATTTTAGGCTAAAATAATCGAATTGATTTTTTTCCAAACTCTCTAAAACGCCTAACAGTATGCAACGCGCGTACATCCATTCATAATTGCCAGTGTTCATTTCGCCCCGAATCGACTACAACATTGAAATTGCTATTTTGAGTAAGTTCTGATCAAAAATATAATACTTCATCCATTGCTAAATCTGCGTATACATGTAGATAAGCTAACAATTCACTTGTTTTTATGGTGGACACACTCAAACACTCGTAACACCTTATTTGCTGCTGCTTAGTAATTATAAGAAATCCACCATATGAGAAACATACTTCAATTTCAATGATATTTTGGCTATTTTGAAGGAATATAAATGGTACTTTTGAAAAATAGAACAATGACTTGTTCCTTTACACTTATGCATTAAAAGTTTTACATAAAACTCAACGGTTTCGGCAAAAACAGGGGTGTCCATTTCGCCCCGGGTGTCCATTATGCTCCTAATCCCCCTACATTTGAGGTTCGAAATCATTGTATTAACTAAACATGACATGTCAGAGTTAAATTTCATCAACAAAACTGAAACAAACTGAAAGTGCTCCTTCTCAATTAAATATACGATTTATTAAGATTAGTCTTCCTAAGTAATTGCCTACCTTTAGGCGTTATTCTTGGTTTATTGGATTTTAATCCTAGAATAACTTAAAAAGTAGGTAAGCTGTAAGAATTTGGACAACATATTCGAAATCAGGGACCCCGAATTTAGTTAATAAGGGCGTTTTCAACACAAACGAACATTGTTTACTGACATGATCAATGTTACCCAATATCAACAAAATCAAAAATTTGATTAAGAAGCTTGTTTAAAAATGTTTTAAAGTTTGATCATACTTTTTAAAGTAGTCTAACACAAACGAAGATTGCCAGTACTTGTTTTAAAAGTATAAAACATGTAACGTTGGCTTTTACAAGAGAACTACTAAAGAAAAATCGTAAATTTTTATCAATGTTACCCCGGATTACGGTATTTATGAAAAAAATATATTTTTACGGTACATTAACATATGATTATATGCTACGCATAATAAGTTTCCTTTATTTAAGTTGTTTTCGAAGTTTTTTATACAAATTTTTAACACAACAGTTCTATCTTTCTATCTTCTTGAATTTACATGGGCATTGCCTACTTTCAGGCGTTTATCGGTGTATGGAGATTTCTGTCTCAATTTACAAACATGATTCCAATTCATAAAAACACGCTTCATTAAGAGATTCAAGGCCAGATTTGGAATCTACTATGATCGATTTACCGAAAATAAGTGGCCTTTTATTGAAAAAAATAGTCAGAACGTTGATGTAGAGCATATTGTTTACGGGCATGTTTCTGCAATGGAATTACATACGTTTAGGCGTTTATTGGTGTAATCTTGTTCCAATTTACAGAATTGATTCTATTTTGTAAAACTACGCTTTGTTAAGGGGTTCAAAACCAGATTTAGATTCTATTATGATTGATTTACCAAGAACAAGTGGCAATGCATTGGAAAAAAACATAATCAAAACTTTGGCGCTGCTTGGTCCAGACAACATTGAGATTTGTAAGAAAACCCTACAAATGTTATTTTAAAAAGCTTTGAGCATTCAAAAGCGCCTAAATATATGCACGTTCTAATCAACATATCAATTGAACACCCCAAGTTCCCATGGTCATAAACTGTGAAGCCCCGTTCCAATATTTTTCAAAAATTCCTTCACTATGACACTTCTAGGATCCCAAACCCCTGTTCTTTCTTTATCCCATAACACAAACTAGTGTTGAAAAGATGATCGACGGGAAGCGAGCAGAGTATGACGACTGTTTCTGTGTACCACGTTTTTTAATAATCGATGAAATAATCGAAACAAATAATCGATTATCGGAATAATCGAATAAGGCGCTACTCGATTAAAATTTAATCGATTAGTTGAACGATTAATCGATTAGTTGGGATAATCGATTAATTTGCGACATCACTATCCGCAACTCCTCTGACACCAGCCTAAAAAAGACTTCCTGAAATGCCTCCGAGACCCCTTTGAGACCCCCTCAGACCCCATGTAACGCACGTGAGACCCTCGGAAACCCTCGAAAACGTACCTGTAACGCCTCCAAAGCCTGTCGAAAATCCTCTGGAACTCTCTACAATGCTTTTGAAACCCCCCACAAACCCCCGAAAACCCATCTGAGATCTCCTGAAAGCCCTTGGGATCCCCTGAAACGCCCATGTAACCTTCTTTCGCTCTCTCCAATAAGCACCAGTTGGCCGCCGTTGTAATAGTTATTGTTATTATTTGGTTTCTTTTGCACAATATTGGTAGGTACATAGTAGACCGGCCCACATTTGTATGACACGAAAAAACAGTTTTCAAAATTCACGGGGCACCCTCTAGAATCGTGCCTTTGGATGAGAAGAACAATCTGTGACAGATTCAGCTCAATCGGTTGAAAACTGAGCTGGCGCAAATGAGTTGAAGGTTTGTATGGGATGTTCAGTCCAAATATATGGGGAAATGGATGACCTCAAGTCACTCATACAACACGCCAGTTTTGCGAGTTCGATTTGGCTCAGAATTGAAAGAATAGAAGTTAATACCCTAATGAACAACTTTGTAGAAGACCATATCATGATAAAACTTAAATTAGTTGCGGTTTTAGCCAAAGAAAGTAGGATTAGGGCATCTGCCCCCGTTTACTCTAGGTTGTTACATGCTTTTTGAGACGCAGAATATGGGTCTTGTCAAGCTTAAGCTTAAGCTCAAGAGCTAAGCATTACAAATGCAAAAAGTACTCTATGTGATATTATTTTCAATAGTACCGTAAAATGGGTAAAGGACGAAAATTTTTTTCATCCCCATTAATTTATGGTTGCTCCTTCTTAAAACTTTCAGGAAAAGCAGTCCGATCATTGTCTTTCTGCCTGCTACGCATATAGATTACAAAATTTGACGGTTTTTTGGAGAAATTGAAGATATTTAACAAAATGTGCGAATTTTTGAAAATTTTTAAAATGGTGTGTTAAGAAACTTAAGGGGATGAACTTAAAAGTTCTTACCCAAGCAACACACATGTTATATATTAGTTACGACAGCGCAAGTTTTGGTTGTATAGAAGTTAATTTTACGTTATTCCAACACAGTGTTAGAATTACGTAAAATTATCTTCTATACAACCAAAACTTGCGCTGTCGTAACTCTTATATAACATGTGTGTTGCTTGGGTATATTTCAAAAAAAAAAAAAAAGATAAAAATTGATTGATTGCAAACAGTGACTGTAATATTTCTTGAGCATCGCCGAAAAAGATTGTCATAGTGCTGAAGGTGCAGGGACAATTTCTTTGTCATCTACCTTTGTATATGAGTTTTTTTTTTGTTAATGCCTCGAAATCTGAAAAAATCCATCAATTGTACCTGAGTAGCTTCTGTTTTTTAACAAACACATAATTCACAGTTACTATTTAGCGTAACCAAATTGAATTGTTCAGACTGACCAACAGGTTGTAAACTATGGATGTGTATTTAGTTTATTATTCACTTAAAAACTCATTTATATTGAAATGTTTTATATGCAAGCATCATTAGATGGCCCAGGGGGTAAACTGTGTTTTCAATGCTGATATTTCTACTCTGGAGCATTGCTGATAGGTCGTATTTCAGATTCTGAGATATTGTAGCTACCATGAGTCATCCTCATGAATACTTTCTTTTGCAAGAGTTAGTGGCAGTTTAGTTTACATAATATATGGAACAAGTGTGCATATTCTACATTATCAAAAAGCTGTCACGTTTTAGTGCCAATCAATAATAATATTTAAATAAGAAAACAGACGGAAAATCTATTTTGGAGAATACGCCTTTGTTAAAACATAACAAAACACCTAAAGAACGAAACTTCTGTAAAGAGGGGACTACTGCGACATTGAGTAATAAATATTTGACCAATATTCTAATTATATGTATCAATTTAACACTTGTTTCTAAAGATCTATATTATTAGTTGAATTTATCATCTATAGCAACTGTTGGGACGACTATGACCCAAAATGAAAACCGTTATACGTCTTCATTCAGAATAGAAACTGTTATATAATGAATCAATCGCCTCAAAACTTCATGATACAAATAAAAAAGTTATATGTGAAATTTAATCCCTTAATCACTTCTTAAGTGGATGGTCATAGGTTCGATCCCAGCCCCGGCACTTCCCCTAGAAAGTCTGGCACTGTCACTTTTCTGAGCTAAAATGGACCCCGATAATTGGATATCGATGAACGGCAACTCAGAATGGCACATAGGCAACCAGTTCGATATAGTAGAATTATAATATAATACATTTAGGCACTGTAGAAAGTATAATTGCAGCTGACAAATTGTAATCGCCCACGTAGTGCCCAAGTGGACAATAGAGCTGTAAATTAGGTTAAGTGATTAATAATAAAAGAATCCGAAAGTTCGACCCAGTAGTTTCTCAGTAGCTTCCAATCGAAGAATGACAATGTGGTTACATACAAAAATATTTTTTATATAAACAAATCATCTCCTTGGGGATGGGGATGAGGTTTCAGAAAATATTAAAAGTTGACCCAAGTAATAAATGGATGGCCCTTAAGGACAAAAACTACGAATGGTAAGAGGTCCGATACGTCACATTTTATGAACTCTAGACATCTATCAAACCGTGAGTATTGTGTTGTTCTTTGCTGTACATGTATCACTCCTGTAAGGAGTGGGTATGGCAGCATAATTGATCGCGTTCGCAATTGTCTCGCGTGAAAATCAAAACAATGGATGCGCGGGTGTTTAGTGTTCAGTATTGTGTTGTTTCTTGCAGAGTAGAACATTAATCAAGACAATTAGATGATTGGCATTGAACCACAAACACCACACAACAATTGGTGAGCTCTTTCCAATATTATTTATTTATAAATACTTCTACTTCAGTACATATTTGCTATATAACTCGCTATTTTCAACATCCTTTCATCTATTGGAAGATGCTTCAGTTCTGGGCTCTTTCTAAGTTGATGAAGGGATTTATAAATGCTTGCAAGGACTTGGCCAGGTGTGTGGAGCTGAGTGAATCTATGACATTGTAGATAGTAGCGACATCAGCAATGTCAATGGATATATTCAACTTTGCAACTCCATCCAAGATTTGTGCAAGTATTCATGCTATGCTATGCTATGCTCTAGACATCTATCAAACCGTTCATTTTTAAAGGTTTACGGGGTATATGAATCAAGGTCCATTTATATCACCAAGCGCAAGCGCTTGGACTCGGGGTTTCCAAGGGATTAAGGCGATTAGATAAACTATTACAGTCGGTCGATTCATGAACAAACAATGCTTGCTCCACCAGAGGCTCCTGCTTGTTCCAGCAGTCCCTGTCCCTGGGATGAATCATTTCGGGGCTTTTACGACCGTCACGATCCTGTAATACGATATGTCCTTGCTCTCGCATGCCGGTGCGGATTTACGCTGGGATTGAACGGTGGCGGTGGCGATGGCATAGAAAACGAAAGTAAACGACAAAAGTGTAGGTACGCAGCAGGTTTAGGATCCGAGCGATCCACCAACACGTTGTCGCTGTTCAAAACAAACATTGCGTGCATCTCACACCTTTTCGTCGGTGGGACACAAAGCTCATGGGGGCAGGTGCCGTACCTACCAATCCAGGGGAGGGAAAAGCGATTTCCATCAATTGGAAACGATAGCCGCTTTAGCATTAGCTGCCGTCGTCGTCATCGTCGCGTCGCTGACCTCGCCGGAGCGTGTAGGGTACCTACGCGCACATGTGTTCCCTTTAGGAAATTTATGCCCTACTCTCCGCTCCGGTTAGGCTGAAAATCCGTGCTTCGAACACGGCGGACACGTCCCAGTAACAACCCAGTTCGGATGGGTCACGGTTAGCGCGGAAGCTCGCAATCCGCGGAATCCTATAGCGCTCCTATGCGGCGGGTAGAAGTGACAGGGAGGCACGGCACGGGGCGGTGGTGGCGCCTAAATTTACATCCCGTTGCAGATAGATTGAACAACACAGTCGGAACAACACGCACACACAAATATCCAATCGAATCGGATGTTGCTGATGGGCTCGGGTGTCCGACACGGGGAACCAGGCGCACATGCAGACGCATA
Organism: Aedes albopictus; assembly: GCF_035046485.1. Classification (NCBI taxonomy): domain Eukaryota; kingdom Metazoa; phylum Arthropoda; class Insecta; order Diptera; family Culicidae; genus Aedes; species Aedes albopictus. The sequence goes on from NC_085137.1 coordinate 369,924,527, forward strand.
ATCCGTTAAATACATATAAACACCATCCGTGCTAAGCGCGCCAGGACGGATTAAAATCCGTGAACAGCTAGCATCAGCCAGCAGCGCAGTACCAGTCAGCCTCTGCAATGCACAGTATACTGGCGGTGGCGCTGGCAGCAATTGGCTCTCCTAATGCCTACCCCGAGGGATATAAAATGATTTTTGTTTGGAAGCTACACACAGCAATTGTACGCAGCAACAGCAACAGTGGAACTCGCAGCTTGGATGTCAGGCCAGCCTCTACTGCTGGCACAGTGACTGGGGGTCAATTCCAATGATTGTATAAAAACGTCAAATGCATATGAGAGCATTACTAATGATTGCGCTTGGTATAGTGGAAAAATGTTCTAGTGAACATTCAGCTACAAGTGAGAATGAAGCTTGAATAACGAAGGAAGTTTGTCCGTTAAATTATAAAAACCTGATACAGGTATACCTCGATTTACTGGTACTTCGGTTTTATGTACATTTTTATGGTAAAATTTTTAATATCCAATCAGTAGGCGGATCACTTCGTAACATATTATTTTATGGAGCGCCAACCCGATTAGAAAATTGTAAAAAATATAACAAAATTATAACAAACCTTGTAATTCATAACCCATTGTGATATAATCTTGTTTAACATCCTCAATATTTTCAAAATACTATACCTTCAAATGGGGTAACTTGCAAAACTTTTCGACTTTGAAGCAATATCATTGAAAATCTAAGCATTTGAAACATCCTGTGAAGCATCGTGTACGCTAATTACCCCGAGTAGAATACTATGCAGCACTTGGTTTACCAAAATACGTTGCCACCTAATCAGGAGGTGCGAAATACATGCTTGTTGCAAGTTTCCCCATCTGTGGGGTAACTTGCAACACAGGACATGAAGTTAAGTTAGCTATCATTAAACAGCACGAACATTCTAGTGCTTAGTCGTATTGTAGATTTTTGATGAAATGCATGAAAAATGCATTGTTAAGATGTACACTAGCCAATTGACATATAATTTTTCATGAAAGGATTGATAGTTATTGCAAGCGAGAGTATATCGTTTAGCAACAGGTCTCACGTCCCTCAAACACAAAATATATATATGATTCTCTTGACTTAGCACTCATTACAAAATGTCAACAATGATTATTGTCATTTCTTGAAAAGGTAGAGTGAGTCATCTTCAAGTAGTTTTCAGTTTGAAGTGGTGTTTGGCAATTTCAGCTAAATTAACATGATTGAAACACACCTATTCTACTTTGTAAATTTCAAACTCGCTAATTTGGGTATTAAACTGAAATAATTTACTCCATATAGGTTCAGAGTTGATATTGGTGGTTGTCGAATATAATAATGATTTTTTGCACTACTTAGTCGATAAGTTTATTAAACTTTTATCGTTTAGCTAAGCTTACTATTAGGTACCCTAACTGCAAGCAAGGTCATCAGACTTATCGCACTTACCATTAGGGAGAGTTCAAGCACGATTTTCATACTTGTTTTTTATGGCATAAAATGAGCAATCCGTTTTAACAGTGTAGCTAAACCATAAACAAAGAAACAAAGCTAATTTTTATACTAAATCGATATTTGATACACATAATCTTTATAACCGAAATAGTAGGACATACTAGTTTTCATTATTATTAGGAAATGCTTCACATTTAGTGTATGTCATCGTGTTGCAAGTTACACCGCTGTTGCAAGTCACCCCGTTTGACGGTAACTCAATTATATCACAATATGTTATAAATGTTGTTTGATAACTCATTGTATTATAATTACGATTCGAGTCTTCGACATTTAGAAAATGAAGTTATAAAATTGTATCAAGATTTGATAGAAACTAGTAATCTTGAGGATCAAATTCAAATCACATTATGTTATAATTTTGATCTAATTATAACAACATAGGTTGATTAGACCAGTGTACTTTTTGGTACAATTTTGGTCATTTTAATATCATCTTGCATCTAGTTTATAACATAATAAGTTATAGAAAAATATTTTAACATCATAACAAAATATGACATAAACTCGATAAAATTTTCTAGTCAGTAAAGCTTACCTCATGACATACTTAGTTTCATATATTAACCCTAATCTCATACATACTTCCCTTTCTAAGATCATTTTTTTATAAATATCTCTCGCTTTGTCGATGATCACGATGAGCAGATAATATGGGGTGATTCTCTGGCAATATTTTTTCACAGATTCCTTAACCCTTCAGAACGCGCGCCGTTGTGAAAAGTACAACACCACCAAAAAATCTCGCTCTTCGTATACAAGGCGAGCTCGGTGCAGTTTCAGTATCGATAAGGCGTGCGTCCTGAAAGGTTAACATTGACCAGATTTTTGACCGATGCATGCAAACTGCCCATTCATCAGACTTTTTCGCAAAGCTTCTTTAAACATTTCTTATGATTTAATCACCGAGAATTGTAATATATTCCCAATATTTTTGGTCGATGCCTTATACTATCTTGGTGTGTGATGAATTCTGAAGGAATCTCTGAAGGAACCGCTTGAGCAATTCCTGAAGGAACCGCTTGAGCAATTCATAAAGGAACTGCTGGATCAACTTCTGAAACAATCCATTTAACAAGTTTTGATGATATCCCTGCTGAAATTTGAAATAATTCTTGGAATATTGACAACGTCTCTAAACATATTTCCAAAAATATCGCTGAAGAGATTTCAGAAGGAAGTAAAAAAATCTGAACAAAATTCCAAAAGAATTTCTTAAAAAAAACAGTAATATTTAATAATCCATAGATGGAATATCTGTAGAAATTCCAGAAGGAATACCTCAAGAAACACCAAGAAACTTCTGGTTGAATACCTAACAAAACCTCTACAGATATTTTTAAAATCCTGAAGAAATACTCTAAAATCCCAAGCATCCCCCCTATTTTTAATGCACTCATAGAGCAATCCATTAATAAATTCGTAGAAGTACGCTTGAAGGAAATTCTTCTCGGAACTTCTGATGAAATCTTTGTGAAAATTTCTGCAGGAATCTCTGCAAGAATGTTTTCCAGCCTTTCCATAAGAATCCGTATAAGAATCTCAGAAAGAATCTGTAGAAAAAAATCTGAAGGAATTCTTGCAGAGAAATCCTTCTAAAACTTTTTTAAGAAATTCGTGGATCAATTTCTGGAAGACAAATGTTTTGAAGGTATATCTAAAAGAATGTGAAGAAATCCTGGGATCTTCCTCAATAATCTCTTGTAGAATTTCTAAAGCAATCACCGGAGAAAATTTTTTAGAAAGCTTCTGAGAAAATTTTGAAAGAGTTCTGAATTTATAATTCTCAATGTATCCGATAAACAATTACTAAAAAAATCCATGGAGTATTTTTGAGAATGTTTATAGAAGGTTTTAAAGATGAATGCTTTTTAAATTTTCTAGGGGAATCTCTATGAAAAGAAAAACTTGAAGACATGTGAAGACACATTTCTGGAACAATCTATGCAATATTTTTTAAAGGAATTTTTGAAGCATTTTCTAAAGGAGCCATGCAACATTTTTAGAAGCTATCTGTGCAAGAATTTCTGAAGGAGTTCTTGTAGAAATTTCTGGAGGACATTCTATAGTCTTAAGGAATCCCTAGAAGATTTTGTGAAAGATTTTCTGATTTAATTTCTTAAGGATTTCCTGAATGTTTTTTAAAGTACATCTACAATGAGTTTCCAAAATGTCCCTGAAATATTTTTTTTTTAAACTCGTGAATGATTTTTCAAATGAATCGTAGGATTTCAGCAAGGATTCATGAAAGAACTATCGAAAATCTGTGGAAGTTTTATTTTAGTAATCTTTGAAGAAATTTGTAAAGAAATTTCTAGAGGAAAATCTGAAGATATTTCTGAAGAAACTATTAGTCGAATTTATGAAAGATAGGGAGCCCCAAGGGTAATTTTAATCCTTGCAAAAAATTCCCACCCTACGATGTTTGGTTCTTCATATTTGTGCTCTTGAAAATTGGAGGTGCGGCTTTGTCATATTTTCACCTTGAAAAGAGTCCCTGGAGGAATTTCTAAAGACAGAATTTCTGACAAAAATTCCAATTTTCAAAAACCCTGGTGTTATTTCTAAAGCAAACCCCGGAGAAAGTTTTGAAATAAATCCTTGAAAGGTCGTTTTAGAGAATGTATAAAGTAATTTCCAAAGGATTTTTCAGAAAAAGAACATCTACAAAAGTCCCGGAAAAAATGGGTAAATTTCTAAAGGATTTTCTAAAGAAATCCCTGGAAGAATTTCTGAAGAATCTCATACACAACTCTTTGTGAAACTTCTGGAAGAATCTCTAGTAGAATTTCTGGGAAAATTGGAAGTTGCTGTGGGAAATTCTAGTCGAATCCTTTCTGAAGTAACCCCAGTATAAATTTTTGAAGGAATTTTTGAAAAACTTTCTGAAAAACTTTGGAATAGCTTCTGAAGGCATCACTGAAAGTTTCATTAAAAAAAAAATCTGGAGATATTTGTAAATGAATGTCTAAAGGAATTTATGAACGTATTTTTAAAAGCATTCCTGGAGGAATTCCTGCTCAAATTCAAGGATAGTTTATGAAAAAGAATTGGTCAATTTCAGAAGTAAGTCTTGCAAGATGCGTTGAAAGAATTCTTTGTGGAATCTCTGAAGAAAATTTCCGAACGAATTCATTGAAGATTTTTTAAAGAATCCGTGAGGGAATTGTTTGAATACTCGGACAAATTTCCTAGAGATTTTTTTAGAAAGATTTTTTTATAAGAATTTCAAGAGACATTTTTGATAGATTTTGTTGAAGAATTTCCAATATATTCTCCAAACGGACGCCCAGAAAAACTTCTGAGTAAATATCCAGAAGAATTTCATAAGTAACACTTGAGCAAACTTCACGAACAATCTCTGAAATAATTTGTGAAAAATCATGTAGGAATTGGTGAAGCAATTCCTGCCAAATTGTGTAAAATAATTCTTCGTGACGCTTCTGGCGGAACGCATGGAAGAATTACTGAAACAACCTGTTTCGTGATTATTTGATTTGGAAAATTCTGGGTTCACTTACTTTTATTTATCATGGTAAAATTGCAACAGACGGAGACCGAGCCGATAACGCTACAAACCTACACTACTCGTACAGAATGATCGTTCGGAAAATACGGCACAACCAGTAATTATGCTCTATCTAGTGCTTGTCACGAATCTCTAAATTTCCGAAGGAACCCCTTAAGAAATTTTTCCAGGATCCCTTCCTGGAAGAATTTTATGAGAATTCGTGAAGGAAAAGTATTGAAGCAATTCGTAAAGGGATTCCAGAGTAAATAAATCCATGGAGACATTTTCGAAGGAATCCCTCAAAGAACTTTTGAACTTTTAGATTTTTTTTGGGACATTTATCCAACCATTTAACCAATTTCACCACGGGCCTCGGCATTGGTACAATTTCGCTTCATGAAATCCAAAAATTATAACGGAATTGGACTCAGGGCGAACTTATCACCTATCATTTTTTCGTATAACAGTAAAAGCTGAACGCTAAGCTGTGTAGCCCACAATTTCCCATTCAGCACATGCAGCATGTTAGTCTGTTAGATATGACGGCTATTCCAAATCAGTTTTGATGATTAATTTGATGCAGTTTACTTTCCAAAAATCCTGAATTTATATGTTTTAGATGGATTTATTTTTTCCTCTGCAGATTAAATCCCGGATGGCGCGGTCCCATTTTTTTTAATTTTCATTCATAGCGCTAGAATTCCTATGAATACGATTGCATTCATTATTTAAACTACATTGATGATAATCAGTACTTAATTTGTGAGCTATGCTGCTGTATTCTGTTCCATTCGCATCACACAATCGGAAAAGGCATGTCGATGTTTACTATAGGTACATTCATACACGGAATAACAACCGCGAAGAGGGAACCCAGCAGCAGAACAACGTTCCGCGCCAGGAGGGGAAAGCGGATTAAGGTGAATCAAAATTAGTCGGGATTAAAATTACGTGCACTTATACACATCGCGCCTGCACAGTCGTCGTCGTCGCCGCCGCACATGAACCGTGTCGTTGTGATGATTGAGACGAGACGAGGAAAATCTGCAGGATCAGATGAACGGCGGAAGCGGCGTAGCGATGGCGAGGAGTTCCCGGGGAGGAATCTTCGAATGATCCTAATGGATGAAGCTCGTTGTTGGCATGGACGACGACGGGACAACAGCGCAGCAACAACGCAACGGTGGAAGAACACTTGAAGTGAGGTTGATTCGTGCGTGTTTTATTGAAAAGGAATTATCCTTCGATAAACACATGCCACAGAGCGCATCGTTGTCGTTGGTTCCGTTGGTTGGTCGTGCCAAAAGGGAGAGGATCTTTTCGGAGCTGAAGGCACGAACATTAGGGATTCATCTAAATCGTGTGTAAGTTTGCTGTTTGGTGTGCTCTGTTTTCGGTTTACTCGGTACGGAAAACTGAGAACGTTACTTGCGGAAGGGTTGCATTTGGAGGGGTTTGTTGGAAAATCATCAGAGTCTTGGGTATCAATAGCAAATCAACAAATTAATGATTTTACATAAATGGGAAAATTGTTACTTATATTTCGTCAATACATTTCCAACAAAATATCTAGTCCAGACGCCGAGGATGTTCCCACGGAAGATTCAAAGAGAATTTTCTTGAGGAAACCTCTTGAGAAGTTGCTGAATGAGTTACATTTAAACGTAAAAGCTAGGGAAGTTAGAACCTATTCAATATTTTTTTAACAAAATCTGGACAAAAGTTCAAAGAGGAATGGAAATTCAAAAGTAATGTTTGAGCTTGAGCTTGAGCTTGATTGCCCACCCGTGGAAGCTACTCCAGTACCGCCAGACCAGCAATACTCACACAGGAAACCAATGAGATATCTGCCGGGATCAAGCAGGCATCTTCAGTGTGTAAGTGTTGGTGATCTTCTATTTTTAAGGACAAACGTCTTGAAATCCCGGTTCAACGGTGCATCAAAACTTCAGACGCACAAATCTCAAGAAGCAAGCTTCAAACAACAATGCATTTTATTATTCTGTTCTTGCTCACTTGTAATAAGCTTAAAAGGAAGCTCTGGTGCGCTGGTTTTGTTTACGAAGAGATTTGTGCCTTCAAAATCGTGAGTAGGTGCCAAAGTCGGCCATTGTGGCGGCCATATTGGGATTCTAACAAGTCTGTCCTTAAGCGACAGTGGCACCTGTCACGTCAGGTTGTAGGTCAGTGTGGGGAATGGGAAGGAAGTGATGATTGCTATCGTTCGTATCCACAGCAAACCGAATATACCTCTACGTCTGCATAAATTCTTGTGGATGGTTGGCGATGAGTTCACTCATTGGTGCGTGGATGTCAGGTTCGGCCCATTCGACAAAGTGGAGTTTGTGATATGATAATTTTGAAATAGTAGTCGTGGCATGCCAACTTCGGCAAGCCGAAATCGCAATAAGTTGCCGAAAGTGACGTCATGTTTCAGAAGCTGCGAACATATTTTCTGGCGAACATGACGACGTGATCAGCTGATCGGTTTGTTTACATATTTTTGGCGACAAATTGATTGATTGATTGATTTGTCTTTATTAGAGAGACTTTCAGCCCTTGACTGGTTCGTCTCTAGATTTGGCGACAAATACAATGTCCATTACCTATGTGGAACCTCTGTGAACTACATAAACTCATACTTTATCATGTGTCAATGAGAAGGCCTCTCACAACTATTCCTATGAAAACTTCATGATCTAAGGGAAGGCAAACCTTGACTTCAGAGAACCATATATGGACTTCAATTAGAGCTATTCGCACGTGAAAAACAACGACTAGCTTCAGAAACAAATACTACATTGAACAGGAGTTAATCAATTTCTTGAATAGATTCCTGAATACCCGAGATTGCCTGGTTGAAGTCTGGCCTTGAGTTCTATGAGCTGTTGATGAAGCCAAGGGATGATTTCGCTTAGGTCATCAAATTTGCCTAGGAATAGTTGTGAGAGGCCTTCTCATTGACACGATAAACTATGAGTTAAGTGCACAGAGCCTTCACATAGGTAGCAAATTCAACTATTATTAGGCAACGGAATATAAAGAAATTCCCATTGAAATACTTCGTTAAGAAGAAAGTAATAGTGGTGCAAACCGTACCCACTGGCCTTACTCCGTCCAGAAGTCCAAGAAAATTTTGATTCTATATATTTCCAAAACTAGGGCGTTGTGCGAGTATGTATTCAAAATTTGGTCAAATCTGTTAAAAAATAGGCTGTTGGCGATTTTTTGAGCTTTTATTTTACAGCTGGGTACAAACAGGTTAACCCAATAGCAGGCGCAACTAGTGGCAACCATCTCACTTTTTAGTTATACACCCAAGAGTTCTCGGCTAAGTTGTAAGTTTATACAAAATAAACATTTTCTCTTAGACGTCAAAATTCCATAGCCTACTGTTTTGAAAATAAAATTTTCAAAAACCAGTTAGCATATCTTGATAGTTTTATATGAAAGTAAAAAAAATCGAAAATATGATGTAATCTTTAAATTTTAATATCTCCTTAAAGCGTTAAAATAGCAACTACAAAGTTTCAGTAGCTAAAAATCATTTTCACGACGCGATTGATGTGCAGCGAAAATGATGTTATATCACAAGATTTTTTTTTTGCGGTGTATTGGAGTTCCCTCTGTGATTTTTCTAAAGAACTTCTGGACACTTTTCTTCAGAGATTCTCCAAGAATTTCCCTTTCATACCTATTCAACAATTCGGCGAATTCTCAACAAATGTCTTCTGTGATTTCCTTAAAAATCATGAATGAAACTAGTTTAAAAAAGTCTAAAAGAATTATTGAAGGAATACCCTATAAGGAATTTCTAAAAAATAAAAAAATAACTCCATTGAAAATACTAGAGGAAAGTCCTAGACAAACCTCAGAAAGAAGTCTTTGAGGAATCTCAGAAAAATCTTCTGGAGTCATCACCGAAGAAATTTTTCGAGGGATTACAGATATAGCTTGTAAGATAATTTAAGAGGGATCCCTACGGTTTCAGAAGAAATTCATGGATAGATCCCAAGAATAATTCTTGTGAAATACTCAACAGAATCTTCAGGGATTTCTCCCCTCGGAATTTCGTCTTTAGTTCTTTGTTTTTTTTTACGAATTTGTTCTGGAATTCCTACCTTGAGATCACTCAAGAAATCGATTCTGTTTTTTTAAAGAATATTTTGTGCTATTCCTCAATGAGTTTCTTGTGAGATATTTTCAGGCATCTTGGTTTTCCGACATTCTAAGACTTGGGCAATTACGCTTACGAGTTTTAAGGGGTTATTATCTTGCAACGCTCATAAATTCCCTGATATCCATAAGCTGCATAGCCCCTAATCGCCCAGTTCGATTTCAGAAACTCACCTGAAACATCTTTGGCCTTTGAGAGTTCTGTAAGTTTCAGGAATGTTCAAGGTTTCATAGTGGTTTTTGTAGGTTTTATTGCTTTTCAGAACATCTTGAGAGAAGTTTCAGAAGGTTTCAATAGTTTCCGGGGAGATTATAGAAGGGTTTCACCAAAGAACTTAAGGGACCTGGAAGTTTCAGCAGGTTCCAAGGGTGTTTTAAGGAGTTCTGAGGGGATTCAGGTGGATTTCAGGGAGTTTAGAGGGAACATCAGTGAATTTTAGAGTAAGGATTCCATGAGAATTTCTCAAATGTACCAGGGGAGTATCAAAGGGTGCCATGGAGTAAGATTTCAAGCAGTTTCAAGAGGTATCAAGAGGATCTTATCCCTCATCTGTAGAGCCTTTTAACCACTGCGTCCATTATTTAGGAATATTGTGGTATGACCCATATTTATTTTGGTGCTAGTCAAGTATCCTGTCACAATTGAGCTGTGATGGACAATGGTTGATGTAACACCTGATCCCAACTAGGCACAACTCGTTTTATAAAGTTTATTACCCTGTTGGGATTACTTCTCCAAATTTCCAAGGGTTCTAGAAACCCTTTACCAAATATCGCCAATCTGTGATGGTACAGCACTCCGCAGTTGCAGAGTAAATGCTCGGCAGTTTCGTTTTCCGTTTGACAGAAACGACACTCGGAGGATTGGATTTTTCCAATCTTACTTCGATGATATTTACTCGGGCAGTGGCCATTCATCAGACCAGTAATTACCCTGAGATCTCTTTTGTTTAGATTCAGTATGGACCTGGCTTTTTCTGCACTGGGTTTTATGAACCTTTTTGCTTGCTTGGATGTATCCGTGGCATTCCAATTAGATTCTACCGTGGGCATTTCCCAAGTTTTTAGTTTCATCCGAAGAGCACACTCAGGAACTCCACAGAAAGGTGTTACGTTTGTAAATTAGTTGTGACGTATGTAAAGTAGTTTTAAGAATTTTCCATGAATTGGAGAATGCAATTCATAGAAAATTCTTCGATTGTTGCATGGAGTGTGTTATGTTTGTAAATAGTTGTGAACATTTTGTCAGTTAATTTTCTGTTTTGTACTGTGATTTGTTCATTTGCCCCTAAATTTTAATGTGCATTTGTAGCGCTCCAAACATTTCAGGAGCGAACCAGCACAAAACACGCAAGCCGTCCCCTAACACGGACATCAAATTGTAGACGGTCTTGTGTTGTTGCCCAAATCAGGATGCCCCCATAGGATTAGAAATTCCTAGACCAAAACAAGCTATGAATGCAGCAACAGATGCTGCGAACTAAAAGGCGAACTGCCAAACAAAATACATTCTAGGATGACTGATGGACCAAGAACAATTATGAAACCTCGTCATCCTGGGTTCGGACTTCGTTATCCATATGGATGACTGGGCACAAATTAATGTTATGTGTTGCATGTTTGTGTTTGGTGCATTTGTAATGTTCCATTTTATTTTTCATATCTAAGTTTCCAAACGTGGGGCCCGATACGGAAAATAAAATGTGCATTTATGAGGTTCCAATGTACAGGGCTGTTACAAAATTTCCAAAATATCATCCGCGAAATTCGCGACTTCGGAAATTAAATCCGCGACTCGAGAAACAAATCCGCGACACAAACAAAAGTATTCAAATTTCATATTGAACCAGATTTTTTAGTGAATAATGACATATTTTTAAGAATAGTTTCGTAGATCCTAAGATGTTTTCAACGATTTTTCATTAGAGCCACATTTATCGTCAACCTTTGTTTGTGTTATTACAGAAAACGTATTGAGATTCCCGAAGCTTCGGGAACAACTATCTCTAGACCCGATACCCAAGGGCTGAAAGTCTCTCTAATAAAGACAAATCAATCAATCAATAGACCCGATACCAGATTTTAAAATCATTTTGTGATAAACCATTTTTCTGTGAAGTATCTCAGTAACATGTTTGTTGCTGAGATACCTTAGTATCGATTGAACTTAAGACCAGCTTATTGATGAATTACAGCGTGTTCCTCCATTCTGGTGAGACTAGCTTTATAAAGCCAAGTGTCCTTGGGGAATAAGACTCATATGACAGCAAGCCCTAAGAAGGGTTTGTCAAGAGCCTTGAACCTACGATAGGTGAGTGCACTACAATAGCAGAGGATATGTTCTGATGTTTCTGTCTCCTCGTTACCGAAGCGACAATTAGGATTACTTCGATCTTTTGTAGCTGGTATCTGCAGGGACAGTGTCCAGTTATTAGATCGGTTTAGATGTTGGGACCAGAAAGTTGTTGGATTTTCTTGGGGTTTATCATGACGAGCCGCTTGGATTGGCTTTTAGGGGGAAGTACATTCCAGTTTGAAGTGATTCGAGTGACCATAAATTCGCTCAGTTTCATTTTACAGAGCAGCAGAAATTGAAGCAGATCCCACCAAATGGCTCAGGGCCAAGGAACAACCATACAAACAGGAAGCACAATGATTTGGTTTCATTAGTCCAAGGTATAAGAAAAATAATATGTACAATCAACGAGTTTCATTTTCAAATTAATTACATTTTGTGAGGCAGATTCAAGTAAACTGCAAGGCGGCCATCTTTGTATTCAAGTGATCTTATTCTTAAGAAACACTTCATAGTTTGAATAAGGGCACCGTTTCTTATCCTTGGTTAATCAAATATAAATAGCGACGATGCTGGACAAGAAGAACTAATTCCTACAGAAAGGAATTATGAGCCGAGCTATTTTAGTCACAGGAGAAAATATAATTTTAAAGTTGTGATAACCTTTGAAGCAGACCATCTGAGTTTTCCTATTTTATTAACTCCTAGGTACGCTTATCGAAGTGAAAAAAATTAAAGGTGAGTTTTAAAAATAATTTGTTGATTAGATTCTTCTAACATTCAAAAATTAAAAGTTTTGGAAACAAATATCTAATGCTGAATACCGGAATGAATAGTAATTTATGAAACGAGTTGCAAAAAGTTGATTTATTCAGCACGATTAATACGCAGAGTGCTAAAAAAATCGAGTTTTGCAACGATTTACATACAACATTTTATGCAACTATTTTTCATTATGCAAGTCATTTCAGTTGCATAATGAACTAGAGCGGAAACTTTGGCTATTATGATACAGAAATGATTTATATAAAATAGAAATTATGATACTGAATTGCATAAAATAGTTTATGCAATTCAGTATTATAATTTCTATTTTATACTACTCATTTTATTATCATAATGACTTACTTTTTCGTACCGGTTCATTATGCAACTGAAATGAGTTGCATAATGAAAAATAGTTACATAATGTTCATTATGCAACTCATTTGAGTTGCATTATGAACATTATGCAACTCAAATGAGTTGTATGGTGAAAAAATCATTGCATAAAATTTTGTATGGAACTCGTTGCAAAACTCGATTTTTTCAGCACTCTTCGTATTTATCCAACTCGGCAAGCCTCGTTGTATAAATGTACGACTCGTGCTGAAAAAATAAACTTTTTGCAACTCGTTACATAAATAACTATTATGTTTGTGAATTATAATATAACCCTTATAACCCTCACATAAAGTTGTATAGAAAGACACGGTAACGAGTAATTTATGCGAATAGTTTGAAAATTAAATATGGCAAATCAGACAAATCCGCGAAAACCGCGACCAAATATCAAGGATCCGCGAAATCCGCGTCGTGGCACATAAATCCGCGACAAATCCGCGAAAATCGCGATTTTCGCGAAAACCGCGACTGTTGTAACAGCCCTGAATGTACTATTCGTTACATTGGCGCCCAACGTGGGGCCTTGCGCATTTATAAGGTTCCAATGTTTTCGTTACATTGGCGCTATTGAGGCATACAATTTGTTTATCTGATTACCACCCTGTTCCGATCAATAATCAAAACGATGTCGTCGAAGGGAACAAAACCTCGCACAAAGAAGGATCAAGCCCCAGAGGATCAGCAGAGGGAAATGGATCTCCAAGAGATCAAAAAGAGAACTTCCTCGGTCGCCAAAGAGGCTGAAGAGCTGCTCACGGGGGCTGCCAACCTGGCGGAACTACCACCTGTCAATGATGTGGAAGAAACCGCCGTGCAAGTTCCAGATTCCTTCCTGTCTCTACTGGACGCATCTCATGCGGCGAACCGGAAGAAGCTGAGCACTGAACAGCCGAAGAAAGGCGCAAAGGTCACCCTGGAAGTGGAGCGTAAAACGTCTGACTCGTCCTTGGGAGTGGCAGAGAAATCTGGATCCACCGGAGGGACCATCCCAAAGGCATCTCGCAGGGGATCCGGAAGTGCCTCGGCTGAGCAATCCGCGGACGCCAAGGCTGCGTCTGCGCATCTCGCTAATCTCATGTCCAATTCCCAAAGCGTGGTAGAAGGATTTGATACCTACGTGGGTAGGGTTGTCCAGGCGGGCATGAGGCTTCATGACAAAGACGCGGCAAAAGTCTGGAGAGATTGCGAACCGGTAGTAAAGGACCTCACCTCTCGTCATTCGTACAAGGTCTCTAAGATTTTGGTGTCTATTATGCCGTGCTCCGTGGGAGAATTCTACAACCGAGTGATGGGCCTCTCTGAAGGAGCCTCTCTCGGGGTGTCGGATAATCTGAAGAAGGTAGAGGAGTCTCTAGGTCTGATGGTGGACAATCTCCAGATGAGATGTCATGAAATGGATAAGAATCAGCTCTATCATGACACTCAAATGACCTCACTGGCAACGCAGGTAGGAAATGCTTCCGCATCATTCGCTCAATAGGTTAAACTAGTGGAGAACTTCGCGGTTAAGATGAGCGATGCGGTGATGCGGATGCCTTTCCAGTCCAAAGCGCCCACTGTAGTGTCGGAGTCTATCGGGTCCTCCGTCTTTCAAGGTCCTCGGAAGAGCAGAGCCGCTCCAGCTCAAGAGGTTGACCCGTTCGAGTCTGTTGGTCCCTTCTTGGAGAGAATGAAGGCAAAGGCTGCCACCCCCTTACCATCTCAGGTACAAACCATGGGAATCGACGGGGCATACAGACTTCACAAAGTGGTCATTCGCGTTCATGGGGGCAAAGTCACGCAAATTGAGGGGCTCCCTCAGAAGCCTCCGATATCTCTCTTCATGGGAAAGCGAGTGGGGTTGCTGGCTCCAATCTTCGCCTATCCCCCTGTAGCCATTGAGGATTCCTGTCGTGATTTTCCGCACTGGTGGAAATGCCTAGAATGCACATTTTATTTTCCGTATCGGGCCCCACGTTTGGAAACTTAGATATGAAAAATAAAATGGAACATTACAAATGCACAAAACACAAACATGCAACACATAACATTAATTTGTGCCCAGTCATCCATATGGATAACGAAGTCCGAACCCAGGATGACGAGGTTTCATAATTGTTCTTGGTCCATCAGTCATCCTAGAATGTATTTTGTTTGGCAGTTCGCCTTTTAGTTCGCAGCATCTGTTGCTGCATTCATAGCTTGTTTTGGTCTAGGAATTTCTAATCCTATGGGGGCATCCTGATTTGGGCAACAACACAAGACCGTCTACAATTTGATGTCCGTGTTAGGGGACGGCTTGCGTGTTTTGTGCTGGTTCGCTCCTGAAATGTTTGGAGCGCTACAAATGCACATTAAAATTTAGGGGCAAATGAACAAATCACAGTACAAAACAGAAAATTAACTGACAAAATGTTCACAACTATTTACAAACATAACACAAAGGTTCAGGGCCTACAAAGCTTGATGCCGCACCCTGTCTAGCTAAATTGTCGGCGTTTTCATTTCCCAGAATTCCACAATGACCGGGCACCCAGTATAAAGTTACCTCGTTCCTACTGGCCAATTGCTTCAGAGAAATAATGCATTCCCACACTAGCTTTGATTGACACGTGAAAGCTTTTAGCGCATTTAGAGCCGCCTGACTGTCCGAAAAAATACAGATCTTGGCAAACCTATAATTTCTTTTCAGACAAATGTTGGCACACTCTAGAATGGCTTGAACTTCCGCTTGAAATACAGAGGGACTGCATCCCATTGGTATAGCCTTACTGATACCGGGGCCAAAAACACCAGCTCCAGTATTTTCTCCCATCTTGGACCCATCAGTATAAAATACAATAGAACCTGGACGTAAACTTGGCCCACCAGCATCCCAAACATAGCGACATGGTTTCACCACTTTGAAGGGAACATCATAGTTGGTCTTCGTTATCATCCAATCTTCTACTGTGTTTATGTCCATGTTTAATTTGAAGTCTTTGATGATCCTCAAATGTCCAGCAAGATCCCCGTCTAGGACTTTATTGTAACGTATAAACTGCAGGGCTCTTTTTGCCGCTTGTAGTTTAACAAATTGATGCAATGGCAGTAAATTAAGAAGGGCATCCAAAGCAACTGATGGAGTGCTTTTCATTGCTCCTGTCATAGATATACATGCAAGTCTTTGTAACTTACTTAGCTTCTTTTGACAGGTTACCTCATTTGTTTTGGGCCACCAAACAAGTGAAGCATAAGTAATCTTAGGCCGGACTATTGCAGCATAGATCCAGTGAATCATGTTAGGTCTAAGACCCCAGGTTTTTCCTAAGGCTTTGCTGCAAACCCAAAGGGCATTGGTACCCTTGGTTAAAACATTGTTTAAATGAGAATTCCAATTCAGTCTTTTGTCCAAAGTTACCCCAAGATGTTTAACTTCTTCTGAGAACTGAATTTGAACTCCATCTAAAGAAGGTTCAGTAAGATTTATTTTTAACCTTCTAGTAAAAGGTACAATTACAGTTTTTGAAGGGTTTACGTTTAATCCCTCCTCTCGGCACCATGTGATGGTAACATTCAACGCAGATTGTAGCCGGCTAGATATAGTGTCGTCATATTTTCCACGTATCAGAATAGCTACATCATCTGCGTATCCAATAACCTCAAAGCCTTGATTGATGAGTTTTTTAAGGAGTTCGTCCACTACCAAAGACCACAATAAGGGCGATAGTACTCCTCCTTGAGGACAGCCCTTCACAGATCTTACTGATAGTTGCGCACCTCCAAGAACGGAAGAGATCTCTCGATGTCTAAGCATCGATATTATCCATTCAATAATGCATTTATCCAAGCCCCTTGCTTCCATTTCAGAACGCATTGAGCTGTAGGATGCGTTATCGAATGCTCCTTCAATGTCGAGAAAAGCAACCACGGCTATTTCCTTGGCTTGAAACGATTTCTCAATTTTGCCGACTAGCGACTGTAGCGCTGTTATAGTAGATTTGCCTGTTTGATAAGCAAATTGAAACTTGCTTAGAGGCATTTCTACTAAGCTGGTAGACTTGACAAAGTCATCCACTATTTTCTCCATGGTCTTTAACAGAACACAAGAAAGGCTTATGGGTCTGAAGGCTTTTGGAGTTGTTTTGTCCCGCTTGCCAGCTTTTGGGATAAAAACAACACGAACCTTCCGCCATGCCTTAGGTATGTAAGCTAAAGTAATACTGGCTCTGAATATTTCGGTTAAGAGCGGACAAATCGCCTCTTTTCCATGTTGAAGTAAAGCTGGGAAAATTCCATCTTTCCCGGCAGATTTGAAAGGTTGAAAAGAACTCAATGCCCATTCGACCCTCGACGGTGTGAAGATTTCACAAGCTTTTTGATAGGCATTGGTCGACCACGCATGTCTTGCCTTATCCGAGTCCTGTTCTTCATCCGAATAAGGAATCGATCCTGGGAAGTGAGTTCTCATCATTACTTCCAATGTTTCAGAAGAATCAACAGTAAAACTGCCATCTTCCTTTTTAAGACTTCCAAGACCATTTGAATGGTCTTTCGAAAGGACTTTATAAAGCCTTGCAGCCGTAGGAGCGTTATTGATGTCTTCAGATACCCGTCTCCAGTCCTTGCGTTTGACTAGTATCAATTCTCTGTTGTATTCTGTAAGGGCTTGTTTATACTGAACCCAATCAGATGTAACTTTTGCTCTATTGAACAACCGTCTTGATTTTTTCCTCAGATCTGCCAGCTTATCATTCCACCAAGGGACATCCCTGTTGGATGACCTCTGTCGGATTGGGCAACTAGCATGATATGAAGAAATCATTTTATCAATAATCTCATCAGAGGCATTTTCCAACTGTGAAACAGACAAGATCTGCTCACTCTTATATGGCTAACAGTACGTTTAGGGAAGATTTGTGGAATGGTGGGTTCTGAAAACCTTCCTGAAACGCCCCTGAAGACCCCTGAAATTACGCTGAAATTTTTCCCAGCAAATGCTTTTAAGCTACCTGAAATACTCCTTAAGGACAAACGTCTTGAAATCCCGCTTCAACAGTGCATCAGAACTTCAAACACAAAAATCTCAAGAAGCAAACTTCACACAATAATTTATTTCATTATTCTGTTCTTGCTCACTCGTTATTAGCTTAAAATAAGAAGATTGATTGATTTGTCTTTATTAGAGAGACTTTCAGCCCTTGGCTGGTTCGTCTCTTAAAATAAGAAGATCAGGTGTGCTGGTTTTGTTTACGAAGAAATTTTTGCCCTCAAAATCGCGAGTAGGTGCCAAAGTCAACCATTGTGGCCGCCATTTTGGGATTCTAACAAGTCTGTCCTTAACCTGCAACTCCACGGAGACTACTCTTAATTATCTTGGGTTCCCCTTTTACCTACCTTTGACCCATCATTAAACTTCCGTGAGAACTCCTTATGTTGTGAAAACCATGAGATCCCCCGCTTCTCTGATTCTTCTTACATCTCTTTCTTTTCAATCTCTTTGCGACCTCTTCCTGCCTCTCACTCTTAGGCTCTTTAAGACTACCCGTTCGTAAACTATGTTGATTTTTAGGGGAGATTGGTCAAAGTCTACGCTCCATAGACGTTTCAAACATTTCGTTTGGATAAAGGTTTACGAGGGGAAGAGGGGGTCTGAGATGACCAAAATTGAGTCTACGTAGTTTATAGACATCGTCTAAATATTTTATCTGGAGTCGGACTGGTTTGATGTTTCGGAGTGACGCGTATGTCACGGCGAAGACCAAGCTTAACAGACAACAAACCTGATCCTAAAAATACTTGCGTAACGTTATGTTCGATCGCTCCTGTTTATTTACACTCTTCAATTCGATAAGCAATCTATATAGATCAGCGGTACATCATCAACGCAGTGAACATTTCAGCTGTTCACGTTTTATTGCCCTAAGCAAAGACTTTCCGTCCATGCCCAGCAGCTACATTTCATCGATCCGGCGTACAACCCTTCACATGAGCGCGTTGAGGTGTTGTCATGGATTTGGAAACAAATCCTTCCAATCCCGGACGGTAACCGTGCTTCAAATAAATCATACAATTTCGCTAAAGAACCCGGTGAACGCGTCCTGGCAGACAATCCGTCTACTCCATTCGGCGGCATCGGATGTAGCAACTTAGTCGTAAGGCAAAACATATTTGTCCGCGGATTACGTGCCGAAGCAGTGAGGAGCTAGGTTGCGTTGAGATATCCAAACTCCATAATTTGATGAACCTCTGGATAGGTCTCATCACAGTGCTGTGTCGGTTGGCTATTCCCCCCATTTGGTCGGAGTTAAATGGCACCATTCATCATCGAATCACATCGATTCGGTCGGTATGGAAGCTGCTCAGCCGCTGTTACACATTGCAAGTGCAGCTGGGGAGCGACAAAATTTCCAAACGGCCAACAGCCTATACGATGATGGCAGGAAAGCACGCAGGCATGAATATCGGATTTGGAATAGCTGCTTTCCGGGAAGTGGCGTCACCGGCCGTACTGGCCAGCCAGCCCCGTATAGGCATTCAGGATTCTGGCTACGTACGGCTATGGGGCATGATGGGTGTTTAGAGTGCGTGTAAATGCAAAAGGCTTCACGTTTTGGGAGGGTTTGTGTACGGTTGTACAACTGTGTCGTGTGTACATTAGTAATAAATATAAAAATTGCTAATCTGCAAACCAATGCATAGATTTGAATCCTTGGAACTGTTACTTGGAGTGGGATAAAACAACTGGGTAATATCATTTCATTACAGAATATGGAAACCAGTTGAAAGTGATCCTAGGAGATTTGTCAAGATTATGCACCATGCACTTGATGACTCGATTCTGCAAAGATTGTTCCTGTGAGTGAGTCAGTAGCCGATTGCAATAAAGTGCATTCTGCCTCTTGAAACCTGCATACAGCAACAAGTGGTATCTAAAACCTATATGTGGGCAACTGATCAAACCACATCATAACATGTATCATATATACTCTCCCGGCACTGGGGTTTCACCTACCATATCGGTTTAATATGCTTTTGAAAGCGACTCAATCCCACATATTACCGTAAGTTATTAAAATATTAGCACCAAACATCACGGTCAAGTACAGCATCCTTCTAAATTCATCATTCTCCAATTAGCGAAATTAAACCATAAATGTATCCGGCAACAAATATTCTCCGCCGCTTGAAATCTCTCTCCGCCGATGACCCTATAGGTCAATCCCACAGCAGGCACCAGTCAAGTTCCCACATCACTGGAAAACGGGATGGAAATAAAAACAACCCACAGAAAACCCCTCCAGCCAGCGAGAGGCCACTCAATCAGTCGGACCAGTAGTAGTAGTCAGGCTGGTCAATGTACTGGTCGGTCAGCGAGAAAAGCCATAGCCAGGATAATTTTGCGGCTTCCGTTCGTTATCAAATTAAATTTCTCCCCCGGGTTACGGGTGACATTTTTTTTCTTCGCTGGGTTCCAGGTTCGTCCAGGGCCGGATATGTTATGGACTGTATTGGGCATTTCCAGCCCAAAAATTGCCATTTTTGACTCGATATTTATCAATTTTAATGAGATTTTTCACATGCGCTGGATTACGCAAATCATTTACTTTTGCATCAACATACAACCATTTTTTCTCACCTAACTTTTGAAAATGGCGTATGAAAAATACCCCATTTGCTTCTTAAAAAAATTATAACTCGAAAACCGTTAGTAGGAAAGGATAGGGGCATCTGGGGTAATACGCACCCCCTTTGTTTTTCAGGGATTATCGGTTTTAGAGCTTTGAAACCTTATCAGTCTAATAGAACGTCTTAGTAAATGAGCATCTGGAAAATTTTACATATCTGCGTTACGTAATTAGTGAGAAAAATGAATAAAATTGAAAAGCACGATTCTGATCTAATTTTCCCGATCGTTTGTCGAATGATTTGATGGTGAAAATCGACCAAACATCTAATGCTGTTTTGTTTATTCAGTTCATTGAGGGCAATGCTAAGCATAGGAAAAATAACTTAAACAGTTATGTGTGTATGTGTGTATGTACAATCCATCTCCCACTGACCGGCAGTGCTTTTATGGAAGAAAAATGTCTGCGTCTATTTTTAACTTTTATCCATAGACGCAAACAGTTTTAGTCCTGGATATGGAAGGTGATAGCTCTACTGCACTTCCAACGACCCATTTCAAGTATGACAGGGCTTCCACGTACATCTTGAGGTCGTTTTCTGAAACAGTAAGCCCCGCATTGATGCATCCGAATATCAATTGGATATCTGAAATGCATTAACACTTCCTGAATCAAAAATTTGCATTTTTGTTTCTGGCGCGTACTTAGGTATAGTAAATATCACATGTATGAATAAAATGACGTTTTTTTAATTAGAAAGATCTCACCAAGTTCTTCATAGTCTGCCGTGATATAGTTGAACTTTTATTTCTCCAGCGATGCAGCAACGATCGAAATAGGATTATTTTCATTGCCGCGTACACTTAAAACGACGTGGACCGATCAACCGAGTCAGCGATGGCACTACGCCGAAACTCCCGAATAATGGATACTACGCTGAAGAATTACACTTTCACACGAAGAAAATTGACGGGGTGGCGTAATACCTGCCAAACCACCAGCGCAATCTTCAAATAAAGTTCGTTTTGAGAACGTGCAAAAAAAAAAATAAATAACAAGCGGATTTGACACCCGTTCGCGGCAACGCTTACTCGCCACCCACGTTGTTTTTCTTCTCACTGGTAAGTCAAAATTCGATTTTCAATAACTTAAACAGTTATCTACGTAAATTATATGTTTTATACTATTTTATTTTTTGCTATTGATTGGGGCAATATGCACTCCATTCGTTGGGGCAAAACGCACCTATAGAAAACAAGCTCTAATCATATCTATGAGTGCTCTGTAAGTAATCGCAAACAAAATTGAGCTATTGTTTGTCTTAAAACCTTATAAAACATGCATTTTGTCTAAGAAGTAAAAAGATTTCTAAACTCGACGGTGCATCTTGCCTCAATGTTGTTGTGCGTCTTGCCCCTTTGTTTGAGTGCATCCTGCCCCATTGTTGTAGTGCATTTTACCCCGAGCAAGGGTGCATACTGCCCCGCATAAACATACGAAGCCGTAATGTTAGTCTTTACAAAAAACGTTATTTTCAAGAGCTGAACTGTATTAAGGCTGAAATTTTGTTTGGTTTCTCTTAGAATGAAAGTATATGCAATGAATGCATGCATTAAACTAATAAATTATTGCCTTTTTATATGCATTTGGACGCATCTTCCTTAAGTGGTGCGTATTACCCCAGAATCCCCTATTTGAAAGACTTTTAGAAAAAAATACACTGAGAGCAATATTCATGGTGGATCTATGTTAGATGTCACATAATTTCAATTTTCCGAAAACCTTACTCATAGATTTTTTTAAAATTACTTTTCTGTACAATGCTGACTTTCAGCCTCAATAGTTAGGCCTAAGAGGGGGCCTAAACTATTGACATTGACATGTTTTTGAGTGAGTGACTCCAAACTTTTGATCGGGAGTGTACGTGCAGGTGTGTATAAGTATCCCCATGCCTGTCTAACAGTAGTATAAAATATCAGAAATACCATGTGGCTTCGTGGTCGTGCGGCTAGTATCACTTATCATTTAGTCGCTTCGTGCTGAGAAGCGTGGGTTCGACTCCCGCCGCAGCTGTCAGGAGAAGTTTTCGGCTGTGTCACTGGGCGTTGCATTCTAGTCCGTTGTCTAGTGTCGAGCTTCCTTAAAAGAGCGAATAGCTCACTGGAAGCAATAAACGTGTCCGTGTCTCTATAAATCAAGCTCTACAGTTTTTGATAATATTGTTTTCACAAGAATTCAAATATATTTTATTGCAGTCAAATTTTCATTATTTTTTTGCATGAATAGAAAGCTGAATATAAATGCTTCTATCGTCTGAACACAATTTGTATTTCAGAGCGATGGATGGAAGTCAAGATATAAAATTTTGATGAGTTACAATATAACTTCAGCCTAATCGGAGCATTGTTAGGGATAATGGAGACAATTTGCATAAAAATAGAACAAAAAATTGATTTAAAAATTACCGGCTTAACTGGATCTATTTTTCCTTCACGTTTTTGAACTCACGGCCCCTTGAAAGCTGGCATTCCAGACTCAGGGTATAATTCTACATCTACACTAATATGATCATCAGCTTACCGAAACTTGTGTTATTATTTGACAAATAAAACATGAGAATCTAATGATTAACAATTACAGTTTTTAAGTTTAATTTTCATGGATTTGGCTCATTAGCATTTTTGTTGTAGCACATTTGTTTTGACGTCAAAGATTCGCGTGAAAAAAAGTGAAATAAGTGTGGAGCCTCATAGCCGTGCGGTTAGGGTCACCAAGCTTATAATCGCACCATGCTATGGGGTGATGGTTCGATTCCCGCTTCGGGCGTTGAAACTTTTCGTGAGAATAGTTTCTTCCCCGTTTCCACTGGTGCATGCTCCGTTGTCCGTTGTCTAATGTTAAGTTTAAAACAGTCTCTACAGCCGAAAGCTGAAGACGTTGTCCGTGTCTTTTTTTTTTTAAACCATAGAAGCTTTTCATAAACCACGGTTACGCGCCCCAAAACCTAACTCCGACCCTGGCCCTCAAACCCCGCCAGAAACAAACGCGTTGAGATAGAGAGCAATAAATTTAATTGATTTCCTATGTCCCGCGCACTTGCACTTACCGTTGACTTTGCTGAAATCGAAATCCTTCCGATCTTGCATGGCTGCGGCTGCGGCTGCAACGGCCGCCACCGGCGACTGCGGTACAATCCCTCGGTCACCGACGACGGATCCGTTGCTCGGATTCGGCGGAGCTTGGATGCCACCACTAATGCTGCTGCTGCTGTTGGCGACGCCACCGCCACCGGAGCTGATTGGAATGTTACTGTTACTGTTGCTGGTGACTCCGGATCCATTTTCCGCCAGGGAAGTGCTCACGCTAATCCGTGGCGTTAGCGAGCGGGTCGCGTTCGCTCCCATTAGCGATTGGGAAACACTGATCGCCGGGTGGTGGTGTTGATGGTGGTGGAGTTGTTGCTGTTGTTGTTGCTGAGGGGTGCTGCTCCTGTTTGAGGAGGAACCACCGCCGTTGGTGGCCGATGCGGAGCACAAGTTTAGGTTTTCGCCTCCGATGAGGGCTGCTGGGTTCGGATGATCCGAAACGATTGACGATGAGGATGATGAAAGATGCACTTTCGGGCTGGACATTTCCACCTCTCGACCGTTGGAGGGTGACACCGGGACGGAGGATTCCTTCTTCGGCGATTTAGGACGTGTCAGTGCAAGGGCTTGTTGCTGTTGAAAGAGAGAAAGAATGGATTTGAATACATTTTGTTCTAAGGTTTTACGATGTTTAAATGGTTTGGGCAATGTATGTAAAAGAAAAACTAAAAGCCATCAGTGGCATAGTTCAAAATACTGTTTAATTTTAAATTTTATGGATGATATGCCAGCAAAGATTTTCGATAAATTTCGGGAGTACAACTTGCAGACCCATCATCTGTTAATTGATTTAAAGGGCGGCGTACGATTCAGTGAAGAGAAACGAGTTATGGCAGATCATGATCGAACATGGTTTTCCGGCGAATCTGATTAGACTGATTCGTGCGACGCTGCGGTAGGTTGGGCACGTAGCTCGTATGCCGCGCACACGGTGGCTTTTTGCAGTTGAGGAGGACCTAAGGGCTCTAAACGTTCAGGGTGGCTGGAAGCGATTGGCCCCAGGGCCGAGACCAGTGGAGGCGAATGCTTCATTCGGCGTAGACTCACCGCTACGAGTTGTAGCCCATCAAGTATCAAGTAAGTAAGCCAGCAAAACAATGAGCACGAGATGCGACTGTTGTATATCATCATTGCTTCTTTTTTGCAGTCCTCCTAGACAATATGTAAAGCTTTTAAGGACAAACGTCTTGATATCCCACTTCAACAGTGCTTCAGAACTTCAGACGCACAAATCTCAAGAAGCAAGCTTCAAATAACAGTGCATTTGATTATTCTGTTCTTGCTCACTTGTACAAAGCTTAAAATAAGAAGCTCAGGAGCACTGGTTTTGTTTACAAAAAGATTTGTGCTGTAGGTGCCAAAGTCAGCCATTGTGGCGGCCAATTTGGGATTCTAACAAGTCTGTCCTTAAGAAAACTTTCAACTCGCAACTAGTTTATCTCGGGATCCGGTTTTCTTCGCTTCCGAAAGAAGAACCCACATTCAGGGTTCGATGCTAGGGGAAAGTTAAAACATTTCATAATTTATGTCTCGTTTGACAGTGAAATGCGTTCGGTACACACAATTTTTGAAGTTTCTTTGTAGTGCTCAAATGACTATCCCATCAAAGTACCTCAATAGTTAACGATTTTTCACATGTATGCCGTTTAAGCTGCAAATGTATCTGAAACAATCATCAACACCGCACATCTCGAGTAAGTACATTTGTATCGCGCTCCGTGAACATGGCAAGAGATTTATAACAATTAAGATTAATTTAAAGATCATGATCACAACATATTTATAAACTGAGTTGTCGTTCGAATTTGCTCCAGCCAGCCAGCGCGCGATGGGATTGCACACACGTCAACGCTTAGGCGCTTGGCTATTGGCGCAGCGTACTGGTGGCGGGATCCGTTACGACTTGCAATGCAATATCTAACGAAATCAGTTTCAATTAAGTTAACTGCCGGCTTTCGATTTAGTGTGTTGTTCTTTGGGTGTTGGTGTATTAGTAGCTTGGTGTGATCGTTTGATCATCACTTGTTGCGAGCGACAATCAATTTCACTCTGCGTATATGGGAATAGGAATCAGAATCTTTGGAAGCACTTGAGTGGATTGTTTATGGGACGACGACGGCTTCCTATCCAGTCAGACAATTTGTAACATTGACCTAGTGATATAGATTTGTCTGTAGTTTAAACTAAGAGGAATTCTGATCTGATAACGATATGTGAAGCAAGAAAAGATGGTAGCTTTTCTAAGAACGAATATGGAATTCCGTCATCAACTTTATGTCAAAAGAATTTAAATAATCTAGCTCATCTTTATCGCACCCGCACGCTCAGGGGACTCATCCAGTCGACGGCAATCAACCGTAGAACTGTTGCCGTTTTGCTGCCGGCCGCTCGCAGGTCAATCGATGTTAAGTAGCACCACGAATAAAATTCTCCACATAATTGATGGTAGCCCGGACACAGGGCCTGGGCTACGCGACTTCGCGCCAGTTCTACGAGTAACCATAGATACGGGTGGTGGCGCCTTGATCTCTAGCCTCAATTGGGGTTTCGCGCACCGAACGGGAAGATTAAGATTAGTCAACGGTCGGTGCTATTCAGACATGTGACTGCCGTGCCGGGAGTTTCGGATCGGTAAAATTATAGCTTTCGCTTAACTGGCGCAATTAATGACCGTGCGGTCTTGGACCTCGCTACGGATGAGTAACTAGTGATGGTGGCTGTCGGGGATATATCATCCATTTGAATATGTGTCCCAGTTTTTGTATGTCTTTCGACATCGTTGGTGACATGTCAAATTGTGCCACACACATGTCACAACACAACACCCAGTAATCAAGTGAAAATGCCACAGGAAAGATGGGAAGATTGTAGGATAAGTATAATTCATTTTTCAATCGCATTCAGAAACATATGCTTTTCGGGGAAGGAAGTGTCTTTGGCAGCGCTTTCTACGTTTTCACCCCATCCTACGAAACGTTACAAAACTGTCCAAAGTAAGAAATTACCTCTAATGTGCCGTTCTAATAATTACAAAAGCAATAAACATTAAACAAGACTGTCTCGCGGACCAGGAATGGAATTCTCGCCAAGGGATGGATCCACCTTAGGAACGGGAAGAAATGCAGCCAAGAGGGCAAAATTGGAATTATTTATTGAGTGCTGCCTTCTGCACCATCATCCTGACCCGATATAGCAGCAATACAGCGGAGACCGTCGTTGTCGGTGACCCACGTTGATGATGGAGAGAGAACCGGCAGCAATAACGCCAGGAGAAATTGAGCATCGGAGCGCGCGAATGTGAGACCCGGCGGATGGTGTTTTGTGTGCAACCTGTTGCGCCACTACTACTGGCTGCCATCGAGGAGTGAAATTCCTTTTTTGCCGGGTTCGTTTCTTGTAGCCCAGGAGGATGTTGGGGGGTTGCGCGCAGGGTGAATCGAGAAGGAAACAATACATGTTGGAAACAGTTGGAGAATGGATGTTTTTTTTCTTGCTGCTTCACCAGTTGCGTTGCTGATCCGAGAGGGGTGACGAGTTTGTTTTTGTTTGCTGGGTGATTCCTAACAGACGAACCGTTTTATGGGAAAATTATGTTTATGACCTACAAATTGTGACAGATAGGTGCAGGTATGTTGTTTATTGCACTTTTTGTTTGAATCCGTATTTTTTTTACACTGGCGTCTTTTTATCCTCTCCGTTTGAATCAGTTGACTATTCTTTATCCTTCCTTGATACATTTTTTGCTATCGGTAAATGACTAAAAAATCGTATCTCTGTTAATTTGGACTGATATAACCAGTAATGGTTGTTGTGTTTATATCTGGAATAAAAATGGAATTGACCCATGTGTCCGTAATTATTCCGGAGTATCGTGGGGAAGATTTTCTCCTCGGGTCGCAAGGCAAATGTTTCCGGACATACGGACAGCATTTATCATGCACCAACTTCCGGTCAACTGGTTGCCTTGGACATGCAAAGCTTTATGGCTTTAAAAATCAATGTCATTGATTTCTATTTCAAGCATGATTGGTCACAATGCCCTGGATCATTCGGCCAGCTGAATTCATATTAGGGTTTTCAAAGAGATTCTACTATCATTCCTGTTCATTCTGAGATATTTTCAAGAGTTCCTTCGAAAAACTCCTCTATGATTTATCAAGAAGTTTCTTTCCAGATTGCACGAAAGTTTTATTTTTTATAATTATTTTCAAGCTCCTTCTAGAGTGTTAGAGAGAGCTTCTGGAGTTGGGTATCCTAGAAAAAAAATCTGGAGGAATTTCATAAGAGAATTCTGTAAAAATATTCGGGAGAAACTCCATGAGAAGTACCAGAAGAACGTCTACGGGAAACCCCAGAAAGAAATGCTTGATGAATCCCAGAATATATCTTCTTCTTCTTCTTCTTCTTCTTCTTCTTCTTCTTCTTCTTCTTCTTCTTTATGGCTCGACGTTCGCATTGGAACTTGGCCTGCCGCTCTTCAACTTAGTGTTCTTAAAGCACTTCTACAGTTATTGATTGAAGGGCTTCCTTTCCCTGCCATTGTATGAATTTGTACATTGTGTGGCAAGTACAACGATACACTTATGCCAAAGGAGTCGAGAAAGTTTTCCCGATCGGAACGGAAATCGAACCCGCCGTCTCCGGATATGCTATCTGGAGACCCAGAATTTCATGATCCCAGACGGATCTCCTGGTGGAATTGCAATAGTAATGCAATAGTAATTTTTTAAAGGATTCCAAAATGAATTCATAAGAAAATCTCAGAAATATCTTTCTCAATGGTCGCAGAAAGAATGGCAGGATGGATTCCAGAAGAAATTTAAGAGACAATCTTAGTAGCATCTTTAGGTTTCTTTTGGGAGTCCTGTGTCCTTTCAAGATTTGCTTTTGGTATTCCTCCAAATATTCATTCTGGGATTCTCAGGTGGCGGTGCTTAAAATTGGCGTTACACTAATTGTGGAAGCATTATATGTTCTTCGTTTACATTCACAAGTGAAAATGTTCGTATTGCTGAACGCCTTGGGGCCTCAGCGTTCAACTCCTTAAAACAGCGTGACACTTTTTAAAATGCTCATATCTCTACTGTTATTTAATATACCTAATTACAATGTTTTTTTCTATCTGTATTAACGAGATTTTAAGCCCTAGGCTAGTTCATCTGGTTCTCGAGAGTCATCCGACCGGTAGAAGAAGACGTGGAGCGCAGCGAGCTAGGTGGGTCGACCAAGTGGAGGACGATCTGCGGACGTAGAGTGCGGAACTGGAGACAAACAGTCATGGACCGAGTGGAATGGAGGCGGCTACTATGTACAGCAGAGGCCACCCCGGCCTTAGCCTGATCGGTAAGGTAAGTAGCTCATCTCGGGACCCACGCTTTACTTCCCTTCCGAAGGAAGAACTCGCATTTTGCAAGTTTGTCGGGAGTGAGACTCGATCCCAGGTCCTCGGCGTGATAGTCAAGTGTTCTAACCATGACACCAGGTCCGCTCCACTGATAACAATTTTCTTCTACCAGTGGAAATTGCCCATCTTGCTAAAAAAAAAATATCGAACATAGTCGGGAAAAGGGCAAAAGGGGGCATCCCATTTATGTGTTTGGCAAACATATAAACAAATATTTCAGCGCCGCTTTGCCAGCAAATCATGATTACCTTACACGGTTAGAATCTTCAGATGAGGCACTTCCAAGAAAAAATGCAAATGATGGGCGGAGCTATGAAAAACAGTAATAAGGCGTTATTCTTAGAAAATTGGCCAAAAATTTCAAAAAATCATATCTTGACCATAAAGTTAAAAAAATCAATTTTCTTGCAATTCAATTAGAAGCTAAAGATCTTGCATTATTGAAAAAACTATCACACAGAGGCGTAGCCAGTGAAGTTCATAAGGGACAAAAAAATTGAGTTCTCAAATCAGTACACATTATCAATCAATCATCAAATAAAAAAAAATCTTTCTATTTCATCCCTCCCAAGTAACAATCAGCATGCCTTGAAGGTTTATTCATTTTTTATCCTGAATTAATCCGAGCATGTGAAAAAGCTAGTTATTCTATATTAGTATTATGTGGTAGTTTTTTACTTTGCACCTTTTGGCATTCCATAAACTATCATATAACTTCTGCTATGAACATCTTCAGTTAAAGACTAGTAAGTAGTCATGGATTGGTTTTATCACTTATTATATACCATTTCAATAAAACTTTCATTTGCGCATGTTGTCGAAGAGATTTTTTTTTGTAACAAATACACAAAACTGTGAGGCAATGCATAAATCCAACAAAAGATTTCGTGGCCGTAACATAGACCAAAAAATGCTGTGATAAAACCGCTAGTTCTGCCATGAGCTCAGATATTACCACCTCAGGAGGGCTAGTCCTATTGACTCATCAGGAACACAGAGTTTTATCAAAACAATGTGTCGCCTAACCGGGATAATTTATGTAAATACAGAAAAATCATTACTAAATATTGGGTTTCTCATTAATGTTTAGACTACTGTGATAATTTAAAAATCCACTGAATCATCATTTCCCAGCAAAATTTCACACAAATCAAACTTATTTTGTTTACCTGTTGTGCATCCGACACCCCTGTCATGAACTCAACCGAACTTGTGTTTGCCAGCCGCTGCGAAGTCGTGTGCGAAATTCGACTGTGATGATAATGAATTTCGGCCGAGTCTAAATGGGTGCAAATGTCGCAATATTATGATTTTACGTACAGCTTGAGATCAAACTTAACGATTCAACACGTTTCCGTCATGTTTATTTTCAGAAAAAATACATAAAGTCTTTGAAACTCCACTATGTTGAAAAACCCTTTTAAGCACCTAATTCCATCGAGTAAATTAAATGCATTTAACTTCCAATTAATGCACAGTTTGTGTGGCGCACTTTTTTTTGTCGTTATCACAGTCACATTCACCACAAATTTCCCGTGGCATGTCTCCTAACACGTATTAAATAGGAAAACAAATCTGAATTCCAGATCAACATATTTCCAATTGATGGCTGTATAAAAAACCAAGCATAATTTATTCTGAAGATCGAACATTAGTGAGAAATAAACAAAACAAATGTTTGATAAGTCAGAAAATGGTTTTATTTAGGAGGTTGTATCGGGGATACGATAAAACTATGATACAACTCGAAATCCTAAGCCAGTTTGCATACGAAAGTCCTGTAGATCGTAATAAGACTAGGCCAACTAGTCAGAACGTGGGCTTATGGAGGCATATTAGAACTCGAGATGACTTTAAAGTCGGCAACAATTTTTGAATCGCCAAAAAACTTCGATAAAATCAAAATTGTTACTTGGGCTGTTAACCACCAGAATCCACTTTGAATGAATTTGGCATAGTCGTAGCAAGGAAAAAAGTGTTGATGGGAGGGAGGAGAAAGGGACTTTTAATAGTTGTCAAAAGTCGCCGTTTTGCAGGTGAATAATGGCTTTCTTCCACGATTCGCATCTTGATACGATGTACTTTATTAAAAAATGCAATAAATGGGCGGAGCTAGGAAAATAAATAATTAGGAGCAGTTTCTAGAAAAATACACACTCAATTCAGAAAGTTATAACTTTACAATAAAACAAGAAATTCCCACAATTTTCTTCACAAACAAAAAGTTAAGAATTTTGATTTTCGTGGAATTTTCCTTTCGTGGATAGAATGGGATAACATACAATTGAATGAATTCATTAATAAAATTCATCCCTTGGAAGAATTTCAGATTAAAATTGTGATATAATCCTCGAAACTATTTTTGAATGATGTTCTCACAGAAACCCTTACAGAAACTCTTGTTAGAATAAATTGCCTATGAAATCCGTGGATGACACTGGAAAAATTCTCCAACAAATCCCTTACAAAATTCCACTAGGAATCTCTGGAGAAACTGCGCAAAACATGTTAAGAGTTCTTGATGGAATCTCTGTTAGAATTCTCGATGGTATCCCAGGAGAAATTCGATAAGGAGGATCCCTCAAAAACCCCTTGAACAATTTAAGATGGATTTTTTTAAAGAAATTTCCAATTGCTTGATAATGAGATTTCTCAAAACTGCCTGGAAGAACTCCTCAGGGATTCGTTGGGAATACCTCAAGAAATTCACTAAGATATTTAAGGAAAAATGCCTATGCAATCCTTAAAGAAATATTCGATTATATAAATGGAGGAATACCCAATTAAACTATTGGGTGTATTCCTGAAGGAATCTCTGAAAAAATGCTTTGGCCAATTCCTTATGACCTATGGAGAAACTTGTTAAAGAATTACTAAGAATATTCAGGATGAAAATCTTCGTGAACTCTTGGTAGTATTCCCAAATAAGGTACTCAAGGAATCTCTGAAGCAGTTCTGCAACGAATCTCTTGAATCCAAGGGGAAATTTCTTAAAAGATTCCTCAAGTTCCAGGGAAGATTATCTAAAAATGCTTCTACAAATCCCTGCAGAAATTCTTATTCAAATACTTGAAAAACTGCCGATAGAATATCTGGACGAGTTTCTGTTAGAATCTCTGGTAACATTCACAACGACACCATTGAGAAGTTCTTCTATGATTCCCTGAAGGTAGAATTCGAAAAATACCTAAATAATTTCTAGAAAATGTGATTTTTTATTTTTTTTTTTATTCGTGAATTTTACCTAATACTAATTTTTCACACGGAATATGTTAAGAAAATCCGTAGCAAAGTATCTGAATAAATTCCCCAAAAAATTCTCTGTAGAAATTTCTAATGATTTTCTAATCCAGTACACCGAAAAAATGCCTGGATGACTTTCCAAAGAAAATCTCTGGAGGTATTCTCCTACGAATAACTAAAAAATAAACAAGTAATTGCTGTAAAACTTCTGCAAAGAATATATGAAAAAAATCGGTGGCAT
This sequence comes from Aedes albopictus, assembly GCF_035046485.1. NCBI lineage: Eukaryota > Metazoa > Arthropoda > Insecta > Diptera > Culicidae > Aedes > Aedes albopictus. The sequence goes on from NC_085137.1 coordinate 369,956,827, forward strand.
ACCTGGAGAGGTTTCCCTTGAAAACGCCTATATCCCATGGTTGAATAGTCGGGCAAAATCAAATCAATCGACGAAACGAAATTGAAGGGGTTAAAAGCAAAGGGGTGTAAGTGACAAAACCCACTTTCGAGTAAAGAGGTTTAAAGTTTTTAACCAATTTTTCATCCCATACAAAATGTATGGAGTTTCAAAATCAACTCAATTTTCTCGGATTTATTGAAATTTTTCCAATCATCTTAGAAACAATCTTAACCTTCCAGGACGCGCGCCATCAAGCAACCGGAACTGCACCGCGCTCGCACTGTATACGAAAAGCGAGGTTTTTTGGTAGTGTTGTACTTTTTACAACAGCGCGCGCGCTGAAGGGTTAAAAAAGTTCCTGAAAGCTTGAAATCTGAAGAATTTTATGATGTGCTCAGCTTAAAATCGACAAATTGGTCACTTACACCCCTTTGCATCTGGGCAATCTCAAAACATTGAGGGCAATCTCAAAACTATCGAATCAAATTTTGTCAATGCAACGTCTATCTGTCTTTGATATCACAGACATTACAGAGAAACGGACGTTACAATAACGAAATTGCAATCTTATTATGGAGTGCTGGTATCCTCGGCAAATTGTTTGGCTGGTCAAGGACTTACAGATAATGGGACGTTTGATTTGAAATTCCACCACCAGGCGGCGCTAGAGGGCATACAAATTTTAAATTTCACATATCTTAGGATCCTGATTATTTGAAAAGATGGCGTCTTCAACAAAGTTGTTCGGTAGATCAAAGGCTTTCGAAAAATTGCCTTTTGGTTCGAGTTTTTATTAAAAGGCAGCGTTAGATGCAAATTTGCAAAAGCCTACACGTTTAAAATATAACCCAAAAAATATACAACATGCCATATTTTCTTGTAAAGCACACCAGATGTTCTCAAATTTTGACTGCAAGTTTATCAGCTAGTTAGCTATAATTGGGACAATTTTGGGCTTGATTTGTCAACCAAATGAAATGAAACCTTGTACATTCAAGACTCAAATATTTGAAATTCAAAAACATTCGACTGAACTTAAAAATGTTTGAAAAGATTAAAGTTACAGCTTGTTGATTTTTTGGAGAAATTCCAATAATTTGCATGCTTTTAAAATGTTGCTGCAAGCGCCGTCTCGCGGTGAAATCTCACATCAAATATGGCCCATTAACTGTAAGCCCTTGACCTCCAAACAACTTTTCCGAAGACACCAACTCTCTGAGTACTTAACCAAGATCCTTGGATATATGCGATGGATATTTTGTCAGTGCTACGTCTCTAATATCACAGTAGTTTAGGTCCCTAAGCGATTTTCGGATCCACTTGTATGACATTGGTTTATCAAGTGCTCAAACAACACTGACTACTCCTACTCTGAGTTCCATCTTGGAGCAAATACATGAATTGCAAGAGCCTCTACATGTGTCGATGTCATGAAAAGTGGATAGGGGAATAAATTCGGGAGCAATGCTTAAGGTGGGTCGGCCACACTCTACGTGGCGGAGGGTGCGGAATCTGCAAGCTGGCGTAACACTTGAACCTAACACGACATCGTAGCAAGAGCAGGCGCAGAGGTTCATGGCAGCGTAGCCTCGCCAAGAAAATAAAAGAATGCCGGTGGAAATTTGACCTGACGAGGAGATGGCGGGCAATGGTCCAGGATAGAGGACTTTCATTTCAGCCCTCTACACCACCATGGGTGCTTAGGAATGGAAGTATTTAAGTCATGCATCCAGGGTATGAAGAATTTGTCCAAGTTTATATGATTTTGTTTCAAATCCAGTCGAAAACGTTGAGAAGTTTTGGTAAATTATATAAACGCATACTGATACTTTAAGTGAGAAAATTCGTAGACATTTTATGCATATAATATTGCCTTACACGAACACACAGACATACAATAATTGTATCCCAACATATTCCTGACATAACTAAATTCGTCAATTTCCTCATCAATTGCAATTTGTAATCCATAAAACTGTTCCTCCAAACATCGTTAATCCACTTGGTGCTCTCTCTCTCTCGGGTATGTTTCCTCCCGGCTTCCGGCTGATCCCATCGTCTGTAGACCCAACTGCCGCCTATCCACATATCCCAATGCAATGAACCAACCGAAATCGGTAATTGAGTACTACCAGGCTAACAAATGGCAAATAAACTTGACATTTATTATCATCAAACCGCCTTTTTCCGTGCCCAAGCTGTGTACAATTTCGGTCTGCCTTCTGTCGTCGAAGGTTTCCCCCATTCTTCCGCACTTACCATTTTCCCATCACCACCACAACGCATTGCAACGCATGAAGTTCTATGTTCTGCGCGAACTCAATGCGGCGGTGATGGCACGAGTCGATGTCAGTTGCTCTACCCTGCCCAGCCCTGCCTGGCTCTGAACAGTTTAGCAGGGCATCACAGTTTTTGTGTGTCTTCCAACACCACCGACGACGACAACGACGATGACGACTTGGACCGTCAGTAGGTCCGAGGGGTATTCTGTTAGAGTGACTCAATATCTTAAATTGCCCAAATCCAGAAATGAAATGTTACTTTTATAAAGCGAAACGAATGTCTCACAAGTTACTCAAAACTCATAGGGTAGCATAAGACACATGTGTCTATTAAAGTTTTTGAATTGATCAGCGAAGAATTGACCATGGCTCTGCATAACGTAGGGATTGTCTTAGGATCTTAGGGAACGTCCTAATGGAGGTACCTATATGGAATATCTTTACAAAGCATACGAATCGTTTACATTTCCAATATTTTGTATGAAAAAAAAGTGCGAGAGTATGAGAAGGCTGCTGGAGTTTACAGATGACCAAAACTAAGTTTGTGTATTAATCATGAATTTCAGTGACGAAGTTTGAACGTGTGTGATGTGTGTCTCTCCAACTTTTGTCATGTAAACTTCTATGATATCCCACGCTCCAATTATGTGCATCGTATGTCACAGAATTTTACACTCTTTTTTCGATCTGTGTGGACCTTCGACCACCCTATTGCTCCACGTATCCACAGCAGAACAACCAAAGAAAGATAGCAAAACTGCAAGGAGTTTCCTTTTGTTTTTTTTTTTTTGCTGGTTGACTTTACTCCCCCATCAACTGGCGCAGTGTGGCTCAACTGTTTTCGAAAAATCGTTCGTAAGATACCTACTCCGAGCAGGGTGGCATTGCATTGCACTGCGTTGCAAAAGAAGACCATGCGAAGAGAAAGCCGGTCCCGGGGTCTAACCCCGGACAATCATCAACGACGGCCGGAACTACATGTCAATTTGATAATGTTTTTTTCGCTCTCTTCCTTGTGGGTTGTTCCCCTCTCCCGCGCACTGTAGTGGCTTGTATCGTGGATTGCTATTGTTTTTTTGTGCTGTTATCGTTACACATTTTTTTTCTGGTTGGATCGCTTTGTGGGCACTCTCGCTCATTGCGATGCGATACGCAATGCAGTTTTTGTTTTGTTCGTATTAACACACAGGGACAAGGTTGGGTGACAGCCCTTGAGTCGAGTGGAAGTGGTGATAGAGTGTCTGCTGCATTCGTCGGCGTGGCCTGTGCGATAAGACTCGCTGTTGGTAAATAATGCACTATCGTCGGGGTGGGAAACCCTCGCTCCGGTTGTAGGAAGGTATAGAACTGATTTCAATTACAGTTTTGTTGGAACTGTATTTTCTAGCTTAATTTCTGATCAATAAAGAAGGCGTTCCTTAACATTGCAATGTAACCTAAACTAGAACCTACGTTTTAGGTCAGTCGACTAGAACCTAAGTTTTTGGTCAATCTAAGAAAGTCAATTATAATTAGGTTCTTCCATTGAAGCACCATTACCCAAACGGAATTTAACTGCATTTAGAGCTGTTGGAAGAGTAAAGGTAAGATTTATGGAGGGTTAGCGGAAAATGGGCAGAGAAGGGATTTAAAGGAGTTTAGGTTGTAGACGATGATGCAAGAGTAGAGACCTGATTAAGCTGCCTAATACTCTAAATGGTTTTAAGAACTCCCTTGAGGATAGACCTGTGGATCAAACATAGCATAACTAGTGACGTTTGAAGCACTACGAATAAAGCTCAACCTCACCCAGCCTCATGCAACTATGTTGCTCGACTAAGTGGAGAATTCATCAGCTGTTCCGGATCTCCTAGAATTCCCTTGAGTATAAGTCATCTCTCGCTGTATTACGAACAAGATTGCCCCTCTGAATCCCCCTGATGCTCCCATGAAACGCTTTGAAACATCTTGAACCACCTAGAAATCCCTCTGGTTCAAATTCCCCTCCCATTGAGATCTCGGATACTCTTCTTGAGCCCCCATGAAAACCCATGAAACTCCCTGAAACCTTCAGAAACCGTTCGAAACCCCTTGAAACAGCTTTAAACTTGCCTAAAACCCCTCGAACACCGAAAACATCTCCTAAACTTCGCTGCAGCGCCCCAAAACTTTATGAAACCGCATGAAACATCTCGAGACTGGATGAAATGCTTTATGGCCCCGTTGAGATCGCAAAGACTTCTGTTAAACTCCCCTGTCACTCCTAGAAACGTCTTGAACCTTCTGAAACTTCTTTAAACCCAATGAAACGTCAAAAAATTCATTTGAAACTTCCTTGACTCCAAAACCTTTTTAAGCTATCCTGAAACTCTCAGAAATCCACTGAACTCCTTGAACTCCTTGAATCCCCCTGAAATGCATTGAAATCCATCTAAAAGTCTGAGATCAACGATAACTTCTCTTAAACCGTGGAGAACTGCTCCAAGAATCTCTAGAAAGTTCCGTGAAACCCCTTATAACAAATTGGACCCTATTCCAACCTTTCTGAAACTCGCTTAAGATCCCTGGAAACTTCTCTTAAGCCCTTATTTAAAGGGTACTCTAAATGCCTTGAAGCCCTTTTAAAACCTCCTGAAGCTCCCGGAAGTCCCTAAAATTTCGTGAGACTTCCTGAAAAAACTCATATCTTATGTAAATGCCCTCTGAAATGCCTTAAAACGTCTTGACACCTATCTGAACCCTTGAAAAGACGTCCAGAAACTTCAGAATCTTCGTCGAAACCTCCTGGAACTTAGGAATCAAAGCATTCCGAACTTAAAGTACTATGAAATACCTCTAAACCCAATGCGACTCCCAGAAACGTATCTTAAACCCTCAACACGACGAAACACCTTGAAGTCCTCTGAATCTTCCTGAAATGTTTTAGAATGTCTTGGAACACCTTAGAAACCTTCCTTGACCCTTCTCTGAAACCCCATGAATGTCTCAGGAATCCGCTGAAAGACACTTAAACACTTTGAAACCCTTCATAAACCGCAATGTGGCTCCCAGAAACGTTTTCTTGTTGATGTGAATTTAAACCTAATGGTTAATTCTTCACTCACCAGAAACTTCTATTAACCTTTCAGGACGCGCGCCATCAAGAAGCTGAAACTGCACCGAGCTCGCGCTGCGGGTTAAACTTCGGGAACCCCTTTTCAAACCCCCAGATCTGAAACACACTGGAACAGATTTTAACCCACAGAAAATCCTCGAAAGCTCTCCTTAAACCCTCTGCAGTTTCTTAAAACCCTCTGAAGCTCACGATTGGAGCCCCTTTGAAACCATTTGAAAACACCCAAAAGGTCTCTTAAATACCTCTAAATGCCACTGACACCCCCGAAAACCTTCCATAACTCTATGAAACGCTATCTAAAAAATTAACATTGCTCTGAAAGATTCCTGGAGCTGTCTTGCTTAATTAACAACAATGCAACTCCCAGGTAACATTTTGATAGCCAATTAATTTTGTAGAAGTGTTGACAACCATCATAAAACCTATTACCTTTAATATTGGTTAAATTATGATTCTAAGAACCTCTGTTAGTCTATTTGACTAAAAATGTTACTTTGGACCAGTCTTCTTGATAAAAATGATCCTAATTTTAAATATTACCTCAGCACTTTCCAAGTAACATTTATTAGTCTAATAGACTGAAAGAGGTTAAAAAAGTATTAGGTTTTATGATGGTTCTCTGCCATTTATAGGTCCAGAACGAGAGGGTGCACAGGACAAATCCGTTCCACAGAATTTCAAAGAGAGCGCATAGAATGTACGTTAGAATCAATTTAATGTAGATAAAATTTAATAAAAAATAATACACACGCATTGTCAAGACACTATTACTAAAATTGGAAGTTTGGCATCACCACCCATTTTTGTTAAGTTTACTGAAGGGTTCTGTCTCATCTGGAGTCTAAGATTTCCTCCGATAATAAAGGGTGCTCCAGCTCGAATTCCTATACACCATCTTAACACATCATGTTCTCAAAGCGGCGAACAAATATGTTGAAATAAGCAGCCTCCCAAAGAAAACAGCAGCAAATTTTCTGTCGAAATATTTGCAATCGTTTAAGGTCTGGTCTGGCGGGGTAAAAAATTACCCCCAAAATCACCAAAACCATCTTCAAGATTTATAGCCCAGCTCGGTGAAATATTTCTCTAACCGCTCAATTTTTCTGCCCTCGGGCAATCCAAATTAAAACCCCTCAGCAGAAGCTTATCGCGGCTTCCGTCTCGACTCCCGACAACGACAACGACGACGACGGAGTCTTCATCACTGTCAAGGGAGACGATGACGACCACGACAACGATGCGTAGAGCATCATTCCGATCCCGACGAAGAGATCTACCGCACCACCGAAGCACAGTAGCACCTTTGGCTTGGGCGAAGCACATGTCGACAATATTTGCGCTTCTTCGGAACTACTGGTTTCGCTGCAGCAGCCAGCGCAACCAGCGGATTGGAAGGACGAGCGCAACATTTAATGCACTCTAAATACACACAACAAGTTTTTGCGTGACCACCAGCACCGCGCGCGTTGCTGCTGCTGCTGGCTGTTTGCGTCAGAATCTTTCGTTTCTGTCGAGCTTTTCGCCTCATTCCGGTTTCTCGGCAGATTCCAATTTACACATGTTCCGTCATTCCTCCTCGCTGCGCGGCGCGGTTCCGATGATGGAGATGATTACTCCTTGCCGGCACCGCCACCTCTCGGCTTGGCTACTAGCCAGTTCTTTCGTCGCGTTGATTATGTTTGCATCGTGGAATAAAAAATAATTACAAATAAGACGACCATTAACCAGATTTTGCTAAATTAAGTATGTAGCCATCGTTATGTTTGGCACATACAAATCCATGCGACGACGACTGGCAAAGAAAGCCTTTCAATTCATAACAGCAATTATTAGTAACAGCATTAATTTAAACATGCATGCCAAGATTCAGTAGTAACGCAAGAGTAATACATAAATGATAGAATGGTAGAAGCAGCACTTTGCAGAACACCTCGATAGGATCCAGAGCTACAGAAGCAACCGGATGTCGCATGGCATTACATATATGCAGCATTTCGAGGCACCGTTTCGGGACGAGGTTGCACTGCTGCAGCACCGTTTATGTTCGGTTGCTCCAGAACTAAGGCTACAAAATGGTGAGTCGGCAAGGACCATCCAACAAAGCTCAGGCCCTCACTAGTTCCTACCTCATGCTTCTGGTCAATCAATGACAAAGACCGCCACCTAAGAGTTTGTATGCTTGAGGAGGTTGAGGAGGTACGTAATGAGCGACTGTTCACCAAGGGGATGCGGCTCAAACAGCGTATTTTCTGACAACCAGCGGCTGAGTACGAAAGGCTCCTCCACTGGAATCTATACTAAGGTGGTATCCCCACCACGGTGAATAAGGGATTTTAGGTCAACAACATACACGGATAGAAAAGATAGTGTAAATTTCTGTGACATATAATGCACATAATTGGAGCGTGGGATTTCACAGAAGTTTACATGCCATGTCATGTAAATCTCATAAAATTGCATGTAAACTTCCATTATATGTCATGTAATTCAGCATAACTCAGAGTTTTTACATGACGTTAAACACAAATTGACATGATATATCATGTAAACCATCGTAACTGGAAGTTTACATGACTAAAATAAAGTTTACATGACGTGTAAATCTCATTATTTTTATCTGTGTACTGTTCTCGAAACCCAACAACCTTTACAGAAACCGAAAATGGAAGAATAAGAACTGATTCAACCTACGACTTTAAGCGCGAAACAACCGGACAAGATTTGGAACATAGAATGTATTAACCCTAGCCCAGCAGGGTAAATTGGCATAAATAGCCAATGAGGCATGCAGTATGACGCTTGAGATCCTAAGGCTGAGCAAAATCCGTTGGCCGAACTTTGGAGAACACAGATTGGCGTTGGGCCAAATTCTGCTATACTCTGTCAACGAGGCGAACACGCTCCTCGTCAACGTGGAGTTGGTTTCCTGCTCAGAGCTCACAACCACGCTGCGCTAATGAAGTTGGAACCTAATAACTAAAGGATAATTGTTGCCAGATTCAGAACACGGGCCCGAAACCTTACCATGATCCAATGTTACGCACCAACCAATATTGCTGAAATGCAAGACAAAGAGAACTTTAACAGCCGAGCCCATTGAATGCTGTAGTGAATAAGATTCCAAAAAGTGATATCAGGATCCTCATAGGCGATTCAACGCGATGGTTGGATCGGACAACTCATACTATGATGAGCATGTCATGGGACATGAAAACGGAGAGCTATTCGTAGAATTGCACATGGCACAATTATATGGCGATTGGTGATCGCTGTGTCCCCATCGACCAGTGCACAAAGTGACATGGGTTTCCCGTGATGGCGTCATGGAAAATCAAATCGACCACATCTGCATCAGCCGAAAAAGGAGACGGAGCCTGCGAAACAAAAGATCCGGCTAAACAGGAGAAAATCGGGCTCCGGTTCAACACACGCCGACTGGAAGACGCTGCGGTGAAAAGGTCCTTCGTTGAGGAGCTGTAGAACCGTACTTCAGATGTTCCCAAAGATTGAAGCGTAGAAGATCAATGAAGCGCCATCAAGAACGCCATTATCGCCACTGGCGAGAATAATTTGAGTGAGCTACGCCTTACGCACCCAGAAAAAGCAGTGGATCAAAAATGACACCTGGAGGAAGAAGAAGGGGAGCAAAGAAACGCCAAAGCCGCGAAAGAGCGAGCGAAAACACGAGGTGCCAAAGCCGTATCCTATCAGCGACGAAGGCGAAAAAGCCGGAGAAACCGGTGACATTCGTCTTTTCTACGATAGCGATGTCTCACGTCGCCTAAGTCCGATTATGATTAATGTTACGATGCCCGTGAAAGACACATCTGGACAGCTGAAACGCTTGTTCAAATACTTTGAAAACCTTTTTCAAATATGAGCCACGCAAGCAGCCACACCTCAGCATGATCTGCCAAGGGTTCGACGCTACCCGTGTCAACACCGAAGCTCCATCATTGCTGGATGCAGGAACACTAGGAACAGCCATCTGTAGCATGAAATCGAACAGGGCCCCGGTGTCGATCGCATATCAGCCGAGATGCTCAAAGCTTCCCTGCACAACTGCTGCATCAATTATTCTGCAACATGCGGAAAACCGCGACATTTCCGATCGACCGGATGCAAGGCGTCCCGAGCAGGAATGAATAACTTACACATAACTGGAGCATACGTAAGTCAGGTATCATACCAAGACCATATTGGTCGGCTATCCAGGTATTGAAAATAACTTATTTTGGTGTTTTGTAGGTATTGATGAAATACCTCAACGAGTTATTGGTTTGGTGTTGAGGACTGCTTCAGGTATTATTTAATTATGAAAATATCGCTATGTGTATGAAAAAAAACGCCGATTATTATTAAGGTATTGCCATACCAGTTATTATTTTAGGTATTTTACCTCTTATGCAGGGCTTCTTTATACCTCATTTAGGTTGTAGGTATTCGGTTTTCCATATCTGAGTTAGGTATTCTTCGGGCTATTTTCTATTGCTCGGGGTGCTAGTAAAAGTGTCTAAAAAGGGTGATCTGACTGTAATAATTGGCGGGGTATCATGTTGCTGTGCATCGTTCTCAAAGTCTTCTGCAAAGTGATCATTAACCGGATACAGAAGAAGATTGGTGCAACTCTCCGGCAGCAGCAAACAGGATTCCGTGCATGGTGGTTTCACAATTGAATCGGCAACGTGGAACCCCATCGTCGATGGCATCAAAAGCCGATAGCGACAGAAATTCGAGAGCGAGAGTGGAGTTGGGTCGGCTACATTCGAAGAAAAGAACTGTAGTCAAAACAGCAGATGACTGCTGAGTGAAGTACCCGCCAGCTGTAAAATAGCGAAGCATCTGCTGGGGATTGTATCACATACATTAGTAGTCAGTATTTGGAAAACAGAAACGTTGGGAACAAAGTGTAATCTGTGTCATCCACAGGAAAGAAGACAAGAATATAAGAGAACTTTCAAACGATCACTGTTCTGGATGCAACTGAAAAAGTGCTATCCCAAATCATAGTCTGTCGTCTATCACCTGAGGAAAGTTAGTTCGTGGAAAGTTGTCAGTGCTTCGTTGACAGCCGTTCGACAACGGATCAGATTTTCAGCGTACGGCAAATGTCGTTAATATCAGGTCCCAATACATCACCTCTTCATCGAAGCCAAGGGCTGAAAGTCTCTTTAATAAAGACAAATCAATAAATCAATCTTCAAAGACTTCAAGACTAAGCACAGCTATCAAAAATCATAATGGATCAAAGCAACGATGGACGGTGTATAAAACAGCGTAACAGTTTCTGGTAAACTGTCAACTACATCCAAATCTCAACGAAAACTGAGGTAAGGTGACGGCTAACCCTGCTTTACTATTCAACATCGACCTAAAAGGTGTAAAACGGCGAACCGGGCTTAACAGCCGAAGTACGATTTCCATGAAATCCAGTCAATTTGTCTGCTTCGTGAATGCCATGAACATTTTCGCTAGAACATTTCGAACGGTGGTAAAGCTGTACACCCACATAAAACGCGAAGCAGCAAAAAATGGACAGCTGATGATAAAACCAAAGTTCAAAGTGATGTGAGTCATAGAATCTTGAGAGTGGAAGGATACACTGTGAGCTATGTTATGTGATACCAATCAACTACCATCCAAAAGATTCAAGAGAAATAGTGATTTAGTAGATGACCGGATGGAATGGCAAAGCCGTACAACCTAGTACTTTGCAGCGCATGCACGAGCCACTTCCTAGAACCTAGAGGAAGGGTGTGTTCATCCCTTTCCAAGTACAAATCAATAAAGCCTCCAATGACAAAACGTGACAATGTTAGATGGAAAACTTGCGCACGTCAGCCACGCAGCAGCCATATCTTGCCTTATAAGCCGCTGTACTGCAAATAGACAGACACAGATATGTAGGAGCCGTTAGTTCCCCCGAGTATAGCGGTCAACGAGGTGGATCGCGTTTCTCGGGCGGCAACGCGAATTAAAGACGCCCCGTGGAATGGATGGTCGCCATACGGCACACCATCTAGACTAGAATAAATACGTAATAGGTAGATGAGATGCTCTGCGTTGCGCTGCGCTGTCTTTATAGATGGTTGCCTCGAACCACGGCCGGTTGGAGTCAGCCGGGCAGATGAGATTGCCGTTGATTAAAATTGATATCAATCGATTGATAAATTTCAATTGACGACATCATAGCCTTGCTTAAGCAGCGCAAACTCCCAAGCCACGAGACACACTGCTGTTGCTGATGCTGATGCTGATGGCGTGTCGGTGGCGGCGGCGGCGCTTGTGCGCGTGTGTCGAAATCAATTGTGTGATGAGCCGACCCGATCTGGAGTGATGAGCCGACTGACACAGAATCGCATGATCGATTGAGTGTGTCATCCCGTTCCCGTTGTTGGATTGACTATCACAAAGCGACTCGAGATAATGCCGAATCAGATCTCAGCGCCCCGAAAGTTACCCAATAAATCACGAATCAGGCGTCGGTGGTTGGCAGGTGCCGCAGGCTACAGTCGGGTCGGGAGACATTTTCGCGCATTTGCATCTCAGAAGCGTTCGGAAAGTTTTGCACCCCGTCCGGGGCTTATCGGGCGGTGGTTATCGTGTCTCACTGCGCGCCGGTGGTGAGGTGTCGGTGTCACTTCACACGCACACAGTAGCACCGACATTATCATCGCCGGGTGCTCGATTCGCGATTTAGGCGAGCTCCTCGGCGGATGGGTGAGCCAAAAGGGCTGCTCTTCATCAGTGTCATCGGCCACAAAAGAGGACTCCCCGGTTACCTACCTGCAGCAGCTCCAGCCAACCGAAAAACTTTTATTATTATTCATTACAATAAATCATTTGTCATTAAGACGTTGCTTCTGGTTTTTCGGGAAAAAATAAGTTTCGACAGGAGCACCGGAGCGAGCCCGAGCGCATGAAAATGAGCCTCCCATCGCCGCCGCCATCGTCGTCTGTCTGCACTGCGCTAATACATTCAGGTCGTCGTCATCATCAGCGGGCTCGTCGTCGCGCCAGGCGCAGGGAGATGCTGCGACGACGGCCAGGCGCGAAGATGAGAAGAGATGTGTTTTCGAAAATATGATTATTCATATTTTTCTCTGCCTCTTGCGCGGATGGCTTCCTTGGCCGCTGCGACAGTGTGTGAGCGCGATGTTAACACAGAAAATTTCATAATATTTTACAAAGATTAGCTTCCAGGCGTCTGCTGGCGCTTTCCGCATGCACCAGCAACAGGGAACAGAACTGCGAAAACGCGGAAGCTCTCTTCATTAATTAAACATAGAATAAGATGTTTGAAAATGCTGTTGTGGCGATGCAATTTTTGTCCATTTGTTTTCGGGAGCTGTTTTCGAATTAAATGAGCTGAAAATGAGGCAACGACTTCTAGGGAAACGAGCAATTATGTACGATAACAGTAAGACATTATGTCCAAAGTCAACAAAAAAATGGCCAGTACATTAACTACGCTAAGTGGTTTCCTGTTCAGCGTTCACACCCACGCTGCGCTCATGAAGTTATGGGCAGATCCAGACCACGGGTTCGAAACCTTACCAGCCAACTGAATGCCAACTGAATAGCGAGACGGAGCCTTCTTGATGTACAGAACAAACGCAGTATCGACATAGGGTCCGAAGATCATCTCTTAATCGGCGAGATCCACTTGCGTATTGCTAGGATCCATCGACAGGAGGAGAAAATCCGGCGCCGATTCAACCCAAGGAGACTGAAAGACACTTCGGTCTAAAGGTCCTTCGTCGAGAAAATGAAGAACCGTGAAGAAGATTAATATTGCGCCATCAAGAAAGCCTTCATCGTGACCGAGAACAGCTACGCGCCCAGAAAAACAGTGGATCATAGGAGACACCTGGTGGAAGATAGAGGAGTAAAGAAAGGCCGAAGTCGCAAAAAAGCGTGCGAAAATACAAGGAGCCAAAGTCGAAGCCCGTCGGCACTTTTCGACTCCCGGGAAGTAAGCGATATGCTACTGTAGACGGGACAAACGAGCGAGAGTAGAGTCCCTAGCTGACGAAGGTGAAAAGGCTGCAAACATCGGCGATGTTCGTCGCCTCTACGACGTCTCACGTCGCCTCAGTGGGACCAAGATGAATGCTACGACGTCTGTGAAGGACACCTCTGAACAGCTCTTGACAAACCCGGTTGACCATCTGAAACGCTGGTTCGAGCACTTTGCAACCCTTTATCAAGTGTCGGCCACGCCACCAACAGCTCAACATGATCCACTAAAAGTTCGACGAATTTCCCGTGACAACACCAAAGCTCCATCGTTGCTTAGTAAAGCTACTCAAAGAGGGTCATCTGACTCTATGCGACAATGATCGGGGCTTCAAGTTACGGTGTATCATTCTGCAGAGTGATTCTTAACCGAACACAGGAGAATATCATTTGCGAAGTCAAGGATAGTAATAGAAAATCGAAATTAAAATTTGAGGAGATCGATGTGTTTGCAGGAAGTCTCCAAAAATATAGAACTTCCATGTGAAGCAGGTGAGCATGAGCATGAGCATAGATGACCGTACTATTCGTAGTTGCTACTCCGTGATTGACCAGAACAATCGAAGTTGCACAAGGAACCAACAGACGGAGCTTGGGAGTAGCTTACCGTCCTCAATGTGCATCTTCGAGAATTCCAAACTTTATTAGGTCAATAACGGCGCCGGCCACGTCCTTACGGTCATCGAGGAAGGAAATGAATGTTATTATGACGTGCGTTGCTTACTAAAGACCGAGATCACCTCTGCGTCTCCACGTCTGTCATGGGAAGGACTTTTTGTTAGTGGGGAGGGGAAAGGGCGCATGATATGAGTTCACTTTGGTAAGTGGAGTGATTCATGCAACCCTATTAATATCAAACCACTTATTTTCATTTGGACTAAAACAAAACACATGCCGACATCGAAGATGACGAACCATTCAGATAGTTTTCGAAGTGCGAAAATTAACGAAAGAGAAAATAAAGTGATTTGAACCAACGTGGCTTTGGAACTTGGGCCGACACTTGACGTGACGAACATTTCAATGTCTGTTGACTAAAATCGCAAAAAATGTTGTTTGTTGCATTTATCGTATCATAAATCGCCCCGTACGAAGATGAGCAGTCAAATAGACGACGACGACGACCGAATGAAAACGCGGCCTGTAAACTTTTCCTCCAAAAACTCACTAAATCACCCCGTACGAAGATGAGCAGTCAAATAGACGACGACGACGACCGAATGAAAACGCGGCCTGTAAACTTTGCCTCCAAAAACTCACTCTCGCAAAAATCTAGCAAAGCGAGCGCGCGAAACTTTGCTGCTGCCGAACTACCGCACACTACTGACTGCTTGGCGTCCCGTCGTCGGAGCCCCGCAGAGGGAAGAGGAAAAAAAATCGCAAAAATCTAGTAAAGCGAGCGCGCAAAACTTTGCTGCTGCCGAACTACCGCACACTACTCAATATAGAACTTCCATGTGAAGCAGGTGTTGGAAATTGAAAATAAAACAGCAGCCTTAGAATATCGACAAAATCTCAAATTGTATATCCTCCATTATCTTCGTACCAGCTTCATCCCTGCCAGCAACCAGTTGATTGGTGCCATACCGGTATGGTACACGGCTCGCGCGAGAGCGTCGCTTTTATCTTTAATTCCAACTCATTCCAATCTCACTCGGTGGCGGCACTCTTCGTACCGTCCGTAGTCGCCGCATAGGGGGATGTCGAAGTTAATGACGACTATCTACTGCATACCGTCATTGGACGCGGTGGGTACCCATCGCATCGCATCGCACCGCTCACCACACCCCCATCACCCACCAGAAAGAGAGCGTCGTCGTTGTCTTCGTCGTGTGCCTGATTCCCGCGAAACTCGGTAGCACCACGCCGCCGCCGCACGCCGCTCTACTGATGTGAGTGCTTACTACTGCAGCAGAGTAGGAGCAACAGCAGCGATCATAACGATTATGACGCGAGAAATTGTTGGCACCCAATAAAACGCGCACACGCCTCACGCCTCGCTGCTGCTGCTACGGGAAAGAGGGAGCCCCCACTCTCGGGCACGCGGCATGTGCTATCAATTTATACGGCTACCGTGTGACTCCTGCTCGCTGCAGACTGTAGAGCCGTCGGTAAATGCACCGCGGCTTGGCATTAAAATTGAGCAAAATAATGCCTGCATCCGGATGGGAAATGCATCCTTTGTCATCTTAGCCGGCTGCCCTCGCCGGCGCGGCGTGATGTTGGAGACTGTGTGGTGGGAGTGCTTTGCATAGGCGGAGGTGGCGACGGCGGTTGGTTGACAAGATTATGCACCACACCGGATCGACCGGCATTGGCGGCGACAGAGATCATGCCAATGTTCAGCTTCCCGGTGCAATTTTTTCACACCTCTCCGATCAGCGACCTGAAGGCAATATGTACATGGCGCGGCGGTCGGTAGCTGCATATTGAAGGAATTAAGCGTGTTTTGAACCTCCGGTGCAAGCCCTGGCATACGTGGAGACCGACGGAATAAATCCTTTTAAAAATAGAAGAGCGTATCGGGTGGACATTCCGCGGCGGATAATTATTTGCGGATGCGACCGAATTGGGGATCCTCAAGTGTTTACATCAAGTAAGCAGCTGAGCCGTATCAAAGCGATTATTATACGTTTGATTTAGTACTCATCATATGTAGGTGCAATCGTTTTGGATACGAATAAGGAAATATGTATCATGATACACAAGAAAATGAGGGTCCCGAATCATGTTCGAAGCACTTAACGTTCAAATTCATCAAGTTATTTTTTAATGAACAACTGCAACGGCCTAGATTTGTGGATTTATGTATAGAGAATAAACAGGAGGTTCGGGTTCTGGCTAGCACTTAGACTACCCGTTGAACTCAGCTATGGACTCGCTGTATATTACGATGATCATCGGCAAAGCCGACCAGCTTTACGCCTGGTGAAAGTTTGAGCCTCAACACGCCATCATACGCCGCGTTCCATAGTACCGGGTCCAAGATAGAGCCCTATGATACCCCCGCGGTGATGTTGTAGCTCCTCTCGCCTTCCTCGGTGTCATAGATTAGCACCGTTCTCCAGTATCCGGCATAGGCTAGCCGGGACTCCTAGATGGTGTATGGCGCATCCTATAGGCGCATCCTATAGGCGCATCCTATGGCGCCCTACTGACCTCGTTGAACGCATTCTTTGCGTCCAGCTTGACGACCACGCAAAAGCGGATTCCCGTTCGCTTCTTTTGGAGCGCCATCTCGACCATTTAGGTTACAGCCCTAATAGCGTCCACCGTCGATCGACCCTTCCGGAAGCCGAATTGGTAATCCGACAGACCAGGGTCATCGGGTTTCTCGGTATAGACCTTAAGCCTGGACACAATGATCCGTTCCAACAGTTTCCCGGCGGTGTCCAGAAGGCAGATGGTCTGTATGCCGACGGGTCACGAGGTGGCTTCCTGGGTTTGGGCAGTAGAACAATTTTTTTCCTTTTCCCCCTCTCCGGAAATTAACCTCTGTCTAGGCCTAGACACATCTGCATAGCCATTCTGAACATGTCAGGGCTAGCTTCGATGGCCGTCTTGATGTGGATACTGTTGGGATACCGTCCCGACCCGAAGCCTTATTCAACTTAAGCGATTTCGTTAAACTCGTCGATGAGCTCGTCGTTCTCCACCGGCGAGACCTCGCTTTGACCGGTTTGGCCATAGGGGACGGGGCCCATGGTCTTGTATCGTGGAGAGGGAACAACGTTTCCACGATCTTCTGCAACATCTCTGGGGGTGCTCACGCGCTCTTCGTTTTGGCCATGGCTATTCTGCATAAGCATCACCCCCAGGAATCGTGTTAGCTGCCTGGCAGAGATTTTCGAAGCACGCCCGCTTACGGGTCTCAATCTCTTTGTCCATTGCTAGTTTGGTCGCCCTGTAGGCCTCACTTCACTCCATTCCACCATCATCGGTGCGAGCTCTTTGCATCATCCTTCTAGCTCTTAGGCAGGATGCGCGGAGTTCTTCGTTTTCTGGACACCATCAGTATACCAGTTTGCGTCCATTTCTGAGTAGGGATCGCCATAGAATTGCGGCGTCATATGCATGACTGAGGGTCCAGCAAGATCATCGCTGGATAGATCGCAATCGCTTCACAATTGCCGGCTTATCGAAGCGCGACCTTCGGCTGTGGCCGTCTACCTCCGTGATCCACCCCCCTGTATCGAATGGCCAGATGGTCACTGTGCGTGTATCCGTCATCAACTCTCCAGTCTGAGCTAGGGTTTACACCCGGGTTCCAGAAAACCACATCAATGATGGACTCTGTGCATCATTCCTACTGTAGGTTTTCCTGTCGCCTACGTTCGCGAAATCCACGTTCAGTTTAGCAATAGCTTCAAGTAGAGCCAAGCCTCTCTCTTTAGTCAAGCGGCTATCCCACTCAATTGCCTAGGCGTTCAAGTCTGCCCGACAACTGCGAGACTCAATCCCACTAGTGCGCTTGATCCCGAATCCAGCATAGAAGAGCACTGGTCTATCAGTCACCTGGGAGGGGCATAACAACTGCAGTAGTACTCCCCGTTATTCGTCGATATTGCGAAGCCGCTGTGCGAAGTGGCAATTATTTCCTGGGACGGAAAGCGACCGGTTGTACAGATTGCCGCTAGCTTGGCCTTATCTGCTACCCAGTTCCCGTTATCAGGAGAGATGCAGTATGAGTCCGGGTGTAGGGCGATGTCTGTACTTGACTTCGAGATCGAGACTGACTACCACAGCAACTGTTTTGCGACTTCACAGTGGTTCAAGTTTAGCTGTGTAACCTGCATTATCGTCGATAGGTTCACCCTCCTCGCGTGCCTGGACATTTAGGCCCACCTATTATGTGACCCTTGACAAAAATCGCGTTGTACAAGACTCTGATTCTTCCGGTCGCTTTATACGGTCATGAAACGTGAACGTTGAAAGAAGTTGATCGGAGAGCCTTTGGAGTCTTCGAACGTAAAGTGCTGCGAACAATACTCGTCGGTAAATTGGAGGACGGCATCTGGCGGCGTCACATGAACTACGAATTGTATCAGGTATATAAAGAGATGGATATAGTGAAGTGAATACAACACGGTAGGCTTCGGTGGGCTGGACACGTAGCTCGTATGCCGGAGGAACGACAAGCAAAAACTATGTTCAGCAGAGAACCAGGAAGGGGTCGTCGGTTTCGTGGGAGGCCGCGCACGCGTTGGCTTTTTGCAGTTGAGGAGGACTTGAGGACTTGAGGACTCTAAACGTTCAGGGCGACTGGAAGCGATTGGCCCAGGACCGAGGCCAGTGGAGGCGGATACGTCATTCGGCGTAGACTCGCCGCTACGAGTTGTAGCCCATCAAGTATCAAGTTAGTTGTGTGACCCTTGCTCACCGTGAAAATCTGGCATTTTGAAAGACGCGGAGTGCGAGGTAATAGAAGTGGCAGTTCGTCGAGCACCTGTATAGCGTGGAGGACGTAGGCACGGGAGACCACAACAAGGAACAGGGAACGACTGTGTCAATGCAGCAGAGGACGGAAATGAACCAACTCCCACGCTGAAGGAAGTAACGGATGCCATCCACCAGCTCAAAACCAACAAAGCAGTTAGTAAGGATGGTATCGCAGCTGACTGAACTCATCAAGAAGGGCCCAGAAAAAAAGTGGCCACCTGTCTGCACCGGTTGATAGTCAGGATCTGGGAAACCCAACAGCTACCGGAGGAGTGGAAGGAAAGGGTAGTCTGCCGCATTAACAAGAAAGACCATTTGGAATGTGAGAACTTCAGAGCGATCACTATTTTGAATGCTGCCAATGAAGTCCTATTCCAGATCATCTTCCGTCGTCTGTCACTTAGAATGAATAAGTTCGTGGGAAGTTATCAAGGTGGATTCATCAACGGCCGGTTGACAACGGACCAGATTTTCACCGTACGGCAAGTCCTCCAGAAATGCCGTGAATACCAGGTCCCAGGCATCACCTGTTCATCAACTTCAATGTGATGGCAGAACTGTACACCCGCCTGAAGCACGAAGCAGCATAGGTCGGACTGTTTGTGAATGCGTCCAAAACAAAGCACATGCTGGCAGGCGGAACCAAACACGACCGAGTCCGTCTAGGTAGTAATGTGACGATAGACGGGGATACTTGCGAGGTGGTGGAGGAATTCGTCTACCTCGTATCCTTACTGACGGCTGACAATAATGCTAGCCGTGAAATACGAAGGCGCATCATCAGTGAAAGTCGTGCCTATAGGCCCCTAGTATACTAGGGGCTCCGAACGACGCTGATAAGACCGATGGTCCTCTACAGACACGAGACATGGACCATGCTCGAGGAGGACCTGCAAGCACTAGGAGTTTTTGAGCGACGCATGTTAAGGACGATCTTCGGTGGTGTGCAGGAGAATGTTGTATGGCGGAGAAGGATGAACCACGAGCTCGCTGCACTTTACGGCGAATCCAGCATCCAGAAGGTGGACAAAGCCGTAGGATACGGCTGGCAGGGCATGTTGCAAGAACCGGTGGGTATAAAAAGTCGTGAAGCGCAGAGAGCACGATGGGCGGACCAGGTGGAGCGTGACTTAGCGAGCATTGCACAATGGGTCCAGAGCCGTGTTTACGAAGACAAAAATGTTTGTGCCTAAACCATAAGTTTTAGATACATGGTATCTTTGGGAAACTTTCTTTTTATTTTTCGACCTTTTTTCTCATTATTGTGATATTAGGGTGGTCCCTCTAGTTTCGCGGATCCAAACATCTGCTTTTTAATAGTTTTATGTACGTTCACAAAATGTTCTACAAAGTTGTGAAATAACTTATTTAGAGCAAGTTTGCCGAAGAAACCATTATTCTATCTCTTATAATTCCGAATTTATATTTTTTTTAATAGGTTCATGTTAGGGTGATCCATGAATTTCAGTTTTCCTGGAATAACTTTTAATTCGTTCGTTTATCGTAAATACTTTGTTCCGAGCACTTTTAGAACTATCTACGACGCATATTTTTTCCAAAGAGCTTAAAGTTCTAACTCTCATAGTTAAGAAGATATTGGCATTTTTCTTCGAAAAATCACTTTTTTTTTAAATGTCATATCTCAAAAAGGAGCAAATGGATTTTCAATCTACCGGTTGCATTGGAAAGATCGTACTCTGTTCTATTTATGGTGAAAAAACTGTAGGTACCTTTTTTGTTTAAAGCTTTTTATTAAATTTTGAAAATACGATTTTTTTCATGGAAAAGCAGTTGTAACTTTGAAAATCGATGAGATACAAACTTGGCGTCTTCGACAAAATAGTGAGTTTTTGTCTGCTATAAAAGTGCCCAGAACACAGTATTGCGAAAAAATCAACACATAAAATTATATTGAGTAAAAACAGATTTTCATATGGAAAGCGGAACAATTTCAGCAAACTCGACTAGTCTTTGTTAGATAGATCGAAGTAACCATGTCGAAAATATTTAAATTTGCTTATAATCCATAATTCGTCAATGAACTCAACTTAAAATGTGATTTTGAGCTGATTTCCATCATTTTAATTTCAATTTCATCACTTCAATGTATGGATAGCGAAAATGTCAATCACTAGTATATGTTTAGGTTAACGTAAAAGCCTATCAAAGTTACATGATTTACAATATCTTATCAACATTGTGCCTAAATGGTGATGACAGTATAAATAAACATTGGTTCTACAATGAAATGGACGACCATTTACCAAGCTACTTTGATCTATCTAACAAAGACGAGTTGAATTTGCTTGAAATGTGTCATTTGTCATATGAAAATCTGTTTTTACTCAATATAATTCTATGTGTTGATTTTTTCGCAATACTTTGTTCTGGGCACTTTTATAGCAGCCAAAAACTCACAATTTTGTCGAAGACGCCAAGTTTGTATCTCATCGATTTTCAAAGTTACAACTGCTTTTCCATGAAAAAAATCGTATTTTCAAAATTCAATAAAAAGCTTTAAACAAAAAAGGTACCTACAATGTTTTCACCATAAATAGAACAGAGTTCGATCTTTCCAATGCAACCGGTAGATTGAAAATCCATTTGCTCCTTTTTGAGATATGACATTTTGAAAAAAAAGTGATTTTTCAAAGAAAAATGCCAATATCTTCTTAACTATGAGAGTTAGAACTTTAAGCTCTTTGGAAAAAATATGCGTCGTAGATAGTTCTAAAAGTGCTCGGAACAAAGTATTTACGATAAACGAACGAATTAAAAGTTATTCCAGGAAAACTGAAATTCATGGATCACCCTAACATGAATCTGTTAAAAATATAATCTCGGAACCATAAGAGATAGAATAATGGTTTCTTCGGCAAACTTGCTCTAAATCAGTTATTTTACAACTTTGTAGAACATTTTGTGAACGTACATAAAACTATTAAAAAGCAGATGTTTGGATCAGCGAAACTAGAGGGGCCACCCTAATTTCACAATAATGAGAAAAAAGGTCGAAAAATAAGAAGAAAGTTTCCCAAAGACACCATGTATCTAAAACTTATGGTTTAGGCACAAACATTTTTGTCTTCGTAAATACGGCTCTGGACCCATTGTGCATTGGGCGTGACCGAGGATGGAGCGGAAAACGTCGCTGATTTCGGTCTGCGAACCAAAGCAACCAAAAGTTCGGATAAAACAGCGTGTTTGGGCTTAATCAGCTATTCGAAGGAAGATGAATCACCGACGAACCGATGTGACAGCTAGAACAAACAAATTCAAATTTGTTGTCCGCGACGCCATGATGAAAAATAGCCGAACACTATCGCCACCTCTATAACGGTTCGCGTTGATTTGCTAGCTTGACCCCACACCCCCGTGTGTTCATATAGGAAGAGTTTCGCGTCTGCGCTGATTTGACAGAAGAGTTCGCTCGCTTTTCTGGTCGACCGTTGAATTGAGGGGGACAGTTTTGAAACACCACTGTCACGTCGGTTCGTTGGTGGATGAAGAGCTTTCTATACAGCTCACTTTTTAAGTAATTAACCGAACTTGAGTTCACAAAAAGTATACTTGTGCCGCTGAAAAGAACGCTATTCAGCTTAAAATTAAGCTTCGATAAAATAAAAAAAAGCGCTTAGTCCTAATTTATTTTAAAAAAGACAATTCACACCGTCTTCAGCCAGAGGCTGCACAGACTGAACACATTACTTACACTAGACAACGGACACGACACAGAACACCCAGTGGCCCAGTGATGAATTTTTCGTTTGACGAAAAGTTTTCAACGACTGGAGCGGGAATCGAACCCACACTCCGAGGCTTACGAAACGCCTAGACGACAGCCGCCGCTAACCGCACGGCTACGAAGCTCACAAGAGAGACATTTAAGAGACATTAGTACAAGTGGAATCCAAATTGTCTAATACCTTGAAATACATTTTTGATGTTTTTTACTTAATGAGACTTGAACTCGGGTTCTCCTCGTTGAAAGCCGGCGCCTAACCACTACTCCATGTTTGTGTTGTTAGGCACTGTGGGATTTTACTCAAAGTGCTGATATCATTTATTAGAGCTCAATCAGGTTCGCATGTGAACTTTATCTGAACTTGGAATACTTTTTGAAGTCGGAAGTTCGAAAGAAGTTTATGAGGAACTTCTTGTGAACTTACACAGTTTGACATTTACAGTTTGTTGTGGTTCGTAGTGCAAAGCAATAAATTAGTGCCAGTGTATCGACTTTCAGCTCGGTTTCCAGTGACTACGATCGCGTCGATTACCGGCGCGCTGGTGCGACAAGTGAGACGGGGTTGAAAACATTCAGCAAAGCTGGAAAATTTTTGTGCGCAGCCGAAAAAACTCCAGCGGAATCCAGGGTGGAACAGTTGTCCGCTGCGGGGGCAGCCTTTGAGCCACACAATACGGATGCTTTGCGTTGATTACAAGTAAGTACGTTGAAACATTATAGTGAAACAAAGTGTACTTAAGAAATTAATACAAACTGTGGCTGCTGAGCTCGATTTCCGAGTGATTTAATTGAATGAGAACTTCTCCCGGGATCCGTGTCGCCGAAGTTCAAGTGAAGTTCACTTTTGGTACGGTTAATATTTATCTGAACTTTGAGTAATGTTCAAAACAAGTACGAAACAAGTTCCAAACGGAACTTTTTATGTTATAGGAATATGTCCAACTGAACTTTATTTGAGCTTTAGAGGCACGCAAAAGTTCATCATAGGTTCAATTAAATTTTGATTGAACTTTGCTCTAAAGTTCAAAGTAAGTTTTTTTCTGAATCTATTTGCGACTTTAATGTCGTATTGAATAGAAACCAAAAGCTTGTACATGTACATGTACTTCCAAGTTAATAAACAATACATGTGTAACTTTTTGGAGAATTAAGTTCAACGAAACCGGAATTGAACCAAACTTGAACTTCTGAGTTCGTTCTTCAAGTGGAATCCGAACTTTTGGTTGCTTGGGAAACCATCTGAAGATCCGTAGGCTGCAAACGAAGACAAAACTTGCGTTGCAGACTCTGATTCTTCCAGTCGCTTTATACGGCCACGAATCGAAATGACATCGTCTTTCACAGGACTACTAACGATCACAACATTGTGTGATCTTCTGTGGTATGTTTATAATTATATGTAGGTGTTGCATGCCATTGCCACAACACATTAAACAATAATGAACTGGGACGAGCTTTGCTTATGTGATCGTGTACTACGCTCATGATTAATCGTTAATGATCTGGATTAAAACCAATTTGATTCTCAAGTGCTTCCAAGGAATCAAAGTTTAAGAATGTAAACGTTACAATATTTTCTGCTCATGCTGCCCTGATAATATGAAACACAAAAACAACGAAGAAGTTAATACAGTTCCGCTGACCAAGCATCCCAAGATCAGCTCAGCCGTCGAACAAGTGAATTCATCGCTTCTGGCTGCACTACCGCGCGGATTTCCACCAGCTTCTCAAGTAGCTCCTGTGATTGGATTTTGATCATCTTTTTCATTATCAAACCCGAAAAAAAATCGCTAAACCCTTCGAGCGTGGATTGTACTCATAATCATCATGCATCGCGCAGCAACCAGCGGTTGGATTTGATGCATGCATGTGCAGTGCATCTATACCATCAGCATAGGAGGGAATTCGCGCCGGATTCCTTTCGGTCATCAGCTTCAGCAGGAGCAGCAGCAACAGAAGCAGCAAAAGTGACCGCCGCGAAGCCAAGTGCAAGTGTCCACTCTTTCCGAGCAAACATCATCGCTGCACTGCAATGCAGCGCGGAAGGGGTCCGAGGGAAAACGCGGCGCGACGCGACGACCAAAAATGAAGCGTTCCAGAAGCAAAGAGAGCGAAAAAAAATCAGAGAAGATTGATGGTAATCAATAAACTGGAAATACGATTTGGGTAATGCGAAAAGAGTTGTGATCAGGCAGGCGAGAGCGTGGTGGGTCTGGAAGGGGGGCTGTGTGGTCCCGGGGCTGGTAGCCGCGCCGAGGGGACAAAGGTGGTGATGCGTTTTTGATACCAGAAGCAAGCATTAAAGAATAAGGGCTGAGCAGCGAGTGAGCTGATGATGAGTATTGGTGACCACGATCAGGTTGTTTTTCGGTTGTTCTTCATCCCATGCCATGCCATGTGGCGAGGATTGGGACGGGATTGACGAGCGGAGAGCTCCGAAAGAAATTAATCATATTATTAAACTTTGCTGGTCTTGTCGATGCATCATCATCGGTTCTGTTGAGAATGGAGGCTGCTGTGAGGGCCACTGACTCTGACTGTGGTGACGAGCGGCGGAAGAAGGGCTTTAGGGCTATGATTACGTGAGTGCACTGTTGAGCCAGGTACGCAACGATGCATTCCTGGATGCGCGATTTAGACCCTGGGGACGATTACAACGATGATGACGACGACGACGATGAATACGGCGGCGGCGGCGTCAATCCTGTCTTCTGTTCGCGTTTGGTAGATTTACCGTACGACGAGGGTGCTTTGCATTCATTCCAAAGACAACCGATGTAGTGTACCCCAGAATGTTGCTTTACGTGGTAGATTTGCTGTCCAAAAAAAATAGACCCGTATTAAGTGCTTGAGTGGGTTTCAGAGACTTAATATACCTCTAGTGGCTCTTTTATTAATTTATCCTCGCTTGAGGGGTTTCAGAGGGATTTGAAGGACTTCCATAGCATTTAATGGGGTGTGGGAGATTTTAAGGAGATTCAGAGGGATTTCCAGGAGTTTATGAGAAGTTTCCAGGAATCAAATGAAGACTTCTTTCATCTGTATTAGCGATATTTACATTAGTAAGTTTGTCCAGAGTGGGATTCGACCCCAGGTCCACAGCGTGGAAGGTGTGCGTTTTAACCATCACACCAGATAAACTCCCTATAAGAGAGGTTTTTTTGGGTTTCAAGACGTTCCAAAGCTATTAAAAGAGTTTTACTGGATTTACTGGTTTTATGGGGTTCCTGGGGCTTCTGAGACTTCCAGAGAGCTGGAAACTTGCAGAGAGGTTCAAAAAAGTTCCAGTGGATTTTATGGCGTTGCAAAATGGGTTCTTCCAGCTTAAAACAAGTGTCTGGAAGTTTCATGGAGGTTTGAAAGAGGTTTCAATACTTTCGTAGAGTTTAGGGTTTTTTTCAGGAGCATCGGGGAATTCTGGCAGATCTCAGGGTGCTTCAGGAGAAAGATGTTTCAGAAGGGTTTCATATCATTTTAGATAATTGAGGGAGATTTCAAGGGGTTAAGAGGGTTTCTCAGATTGGTTCTTGATGTTTATCTGGGATTATCAAGCGATCCAGGAAAGACTTCAATGAAGTTTAACCCTTAGAAGCCGTAGTTTTATTGCTCAACAGCATAGAAAAGCTAAAATATCATGCAGAATATTTTTTTCTGGGTATCCTAGGGCGGCTAAACTGTCTTGAGTTTAGATTTTTAGGCCTAACGAGTGTAACGGTAACTCTTTCTTTATACAAAGCTACGATTTGTAACTATCATGTTCAGTAAGTCTTATGAAAATGCAATAGACAGTATAAGTTCAGTCGGGATATCCTAGGTCATCCAAACCGTTCTTGAGTTTAGATTCCAAACCCTGCGGGCGTAACGATAACTTCTTTCACTATACAAAGCCACGATATGTAATCTATCTTGTCCAGCAAATCTTCTGAAAGTACAACGCACATCATCAGATCAGCTGAAGTCGTTCAAACTAGGGAATCGCGCTACTTGGGCGGTGGCTTCTATATTCGTCTGTTTTCCACTATAACTCAGTCAATCTTGAACCAATTGACACAATTCTTGGAATGCGGTGAGATAGGTATAGTATCTACCCGTGTACAAAATTTCAAGTCAATCGGTTCAAAATTGACCGAGTTACAGTGGAAAACAGACGAAAATAACAGACGAAGAAAACCACCGCCCAAGTAGCGCGATACCCTATTATGATGCCTAAAATTTAGCATCTACCTATAGCAATTGAAGTTTTTGTTTTGGCTTTATAGAGTTATGTTGCATAATCTATAAGACTTACTGGAGCTCACAGAAAATAATCAGCGACTATGACATAGCTTCGGGATATTCAGAATCGTACACATTGTCCTGCAATATATTATACATAGAGTCTACAGCCGAAATAATATCTTATTTGTTGTTTTGAGTTACACAACATGAACAATTGTAATGATTGTATCTAATTCATTTATTTAGCATTCATAACAATTACAATAAAACCGAATCAACAACTTTTCACCACAACACTCGGTTCGTGGATGCAGTCCTCCAACCTCGGCCGCGTCCCAAATTTGGATCACTTGCAAACACCAGCTTTTCGGGGTTGTTGTCTAGTATTCTCACAACATGCCCAGCCCATCGTATCCTTCCAGTTTTTGCTGCCTTCCGGCTGCTAGGTACATTGTAGAGTACAACGAGCTCGTGGTTCATTCTTTGCCGCCGCACACCGTACTCTTGAACACCGCCAAAGATGGTCCTAAGTACCCCACGCTTGATCGGATTTTCTCGAGTTTTCTCAGGCCTCGTGCTCATGCTTGAGAAACTACTGTCATAGCCATATATTTTTAAGAACAGAGTTCCAGAACACTTAGGATAACACAAAAAAAAACAAAATTTCTAAGAATGCCTTGTGGCCTTCAAATATTTAGTGAACCTGATTGATTATTGAGAGTTACTCTAAATAGCGAGAAATAATTTTGATACAAATGGTAACTGCAAGTTCTTAGTTGTAGGGAAGTTTCGTAATCCTGGAATATCTCAAAGTTATTTTGGAATGACTCTGAGTTTCACAGAAACTTACGGATCTGGGCGGGTTTGACTAGGCAACGTAACTTTTCATAGCACAAACAATCACAACAACGAATGCAGATTAAAAAGAAATAGTTTCATAAAAGTTTGTATAACCTTAAATATTTCGAAGGTACAGAACAATGCCTGCTAGTTTTTTTTTTCTTTTTTTAGTGCTGTTGATTTTTCCCCGAAAAAAAAACAACAACTCTGAAAAATAAAACTAGTCTTTGAAGGATATTAGTAAATTATGTTTCATTATTCAATGCAGACCAGCATTGCAAGTGTAGCTATAAAGGTGTGTATTCCATGAAAGGTTGGATGACCTAAATTAAAACTTTCATGAAGTGACCCTTGAGAGTTAATAGGTTCATGGATCCCATTTGGTTCTGTAACCGCGTTTCCCGAGCAGAAATACCATGCGAAGAGCAACACGTGCTCTAATACCTAATCTTGATATTGCTGCGTTATTCTACGAAATGTATGAGAACATCACAATAACAGTTGAAGGTATTTGAGCAGAGTTTGGTATTGATGTAGTATTTGTTGGTTTAGCAGTGAAAAGAACCGAATAACAAGATTTGCTATTACATCACAAAGTCATCAAACAAATGAAACATGTAATAACAAGAAATGTTATTAGTTTGTTATTCAATAACTTTGGAATAACAAATACAGCACTTGAAATTTCAGGTATGCATTCATTATTGAAATAACAAGACTTGTTATTTTCTAGGTGTTATTTATACAAAATTTTGGTATTCATTTTTGTTATTTTGTCTCTTATTACCACCTAATGAAGGACATATCAAGGTATGGTAGTATTTAAGATAAATACCTTGATATATTATTTTCTTCTGCTCGGGTTGATTATGCAACGTTACTCAGTATATCAGATGTGGCTGCTGTTACGAGTGTAGACCTAAACTTCTGAACTCTAAAGTAGTTTGGCTAATCTGGAATATCCCTATATTGTCTCTAAATGACTAGATTTAAGGAGCTTCACGGATCCCAGAAGATTATTCAATGCTATTAGTTACATATGATGAAAACATTTAAAATTGACTTTAGATTTGAAGGGTTTAATTATAGGACAGTTTGGACGACCCTGAATGTCCCAAAAGCATATAATGATATTTATCTGGTATATTTCAGATTTGTTTGGTAACTGCGGGTGATTATGCAACGTTACTCAGTATAACAGATATGGCTACTGTTACGAATGTAAACCTGAAGTTCTGATTTCCCAGGTAGTTTGACTGACCTGGAATATCCCTAATCCCTATAAGGTCCATAAATGGTCTTATAGATTTCAAGAGCTTCACGGATCCCAGTAAATTATGTAATGCTATTATTTATAGCAAAAATGTATATAATTATTCTTGTAGATTTGGAGGACTTCACTATAGGACAGTTTGGAAAACAAAAGGGTTAGAAAGGTTCCAGAAGTTCAAAGGCTGTGAAGTTTCAGTAGGTTTTCTGGTATTTCAGGAGATTTTCGGCGATTTAAGTGGTGACTCCCGGGTGTTTATGAGAATCTCTCGAGGATTTTGGAATGATATAAGAGGGCTTCAATGCGTTTCAGGAGATTTCAACGAGTGAAATGTGGCTTCAAGATAATCCAAGAGATGTTTATGGGGATCTCAGAGGAGGGAGGTTTAAAAGTTTTCAAGATGTTCCAGGGGTTTTATGGGCTTTCATGGGGTTTATGGGAGCTTGAGAAGGCTTCAGGAGTTTTCAAGAGATGTTTTTGGAAGTCCCAAAAGGGTTCCGAGAAGTTTCAAGGCGTTTCAACAGGTTTCAGTGCGTTACAGGAGAGCTTCGTAGGGTTACAGATTGCTACAAGGGAGTTTCAAATAATTTATCAAAGGTCTCAGGAGAAAATTCAAAGCTTTTAACAGAGTTTTGAGGCGTTCCTAGAAGTGTCATGGTGAAATTGATAAAACATGACATGCGCCAATACTGTGAGCATAACCTTTTTCGTAATGCAGCAAGTAATCATTAGTTACACTTATGAAGCCGATGCCTCATAGCACTTCTTGACATAGAAAAAGCATTCGATAGTGTTTGGCACGAAGGCTTGATCGTAAAATTGAAACATTTTAATTTTCCACTATATATTATTAAAATTATTCAAAACTATTTATCAGATCGAACACTTCAGGTAAACTAAGTATCAAAATTCCAAGTCAGATAGATTACCTGTAAGAGCTGGTGTTCCACAAGGCAGCATACTGGGACCATTCTCATACAATATTTTTACCTCCGACTTACCTGATTTGCCACAGGGATGTCAAAAATCGTTATTTGCAGATGACACAGGTATCTCAGCCAAGGGGCGAAGTCTGCGTGTTATTTGTAGTAGTTTGCAAAAAAAGTTTATATATTTTTTCTTCTTATTTGCAAAAATGGAAGATTTCTCCAAACGCTTCCAAAACTCAACTTATCATATTCCCACATAAGCTAAGAGCTCTTTATTTGAAACCCTCAAGTAGACATGTTGTCACTATGAGGGGAACTCCAATAAATTGATCGGACGAAGTTAAGTATCTAGGGCTCTTACTAGATAAAAACTCAACTTTTATAAACCACATAGAAAGTATTCAAACTAAGTGCAATAAATACATTAAGTGTTTATATCCACTTATTAATAGTAAATCAAAACTTTGTCGCAAAAACAAATTTTTGATTTATAAACAAATTTTCAGACCGGCTATGTTGTACGCTGTCCCAATATGGTCGAGCTGTTGCAATACCAGAAAGAAGCAACTTCAGAGGATTCAAAATAAAATTTTGAAAATGATTCTGAAGTTGCCTCCCTGGTATAGCACTAATGAGTTGCATTAAATTTCTAATATTGAAACATTGGAACAGATGTCGACTAAAATCATTGCAAACTTTCGTCAAAAATCGTTGCAGTCTTCTATTGCTACGATTAGTTCTTTGTATTATTAGTTTAAGTTAGGTTAGGGTTAGGATAAGTTAAAAAAAATGTATTTCTGACACGCAGGTGAAAAATAAAGCCTGCAAAAAATCTTAACTGCTGTCTGCTACAGCAAATGAAATATAATATGTTATTAATTAGTATTAATAATAGCTTAAATTTATTTTACCAAATTAGGATTATAGTGTGTTTCAATACACAGAACACCTAGATTAAGTTGAAGAATGTAAAAAAAATGATTGAGATACCAATAAAGATAATTAAAAAAAAGCCGATGCCTTATGCTCATCACAGTAGCATCGAAGATAATTGGATAAGATTTGGTGAGCATGAGCTCTGTTCGTAAGAGAAACTATCTCACAAAAAGTTTCATCGCCCGAAGCAGGGATCGAACCCTCACGTCAAAGCATGGTGTGATCATGAGCTGGGTGGCCCTAGCCGCACATCCAGGAGGAACGTATAATGACGCACCGTAATGCACAAAACCATATCTGAACGTCTTCATTACTATAAAGATGGTATTCATGCTATATAAACAACCAGCGAATATGTTGCATGTTCAAAGTAGCTCCACCCTACAGTGTGCACCGAAACGCAACTAGAGGGAGAACCGCGGAAAGTGGATTTTAATTCATTCTCATTTCAAAATTCTATTACCCGGTACAAAAGGTGGTTAGCCGGGACATCCCCGCGAGACGCTTCTGAATTGGGGGTTCAATTAGGTTGATGATTACAAGGAAAGGCCAGCCAGCTAGCCAGCCATCCAGCCAGGATAGGCTTTGACGAAAGTTTGACTTGATTTCGACGCTTCCGGGCGTAATTATCGGCAATGATAGCGCGCTCGCTCGGCTCACTGACTCGGGGTTCGGGAGCTACCATGCCAGCAGCGCAGCAGCACCAGAGCGAGAGAGACGCGATGCATTTTGAGTCGACGACGAGATGCAACAGCGTTGATGCTGATGACGACGACAACGACGACGACGACGACCCGACGACGGACGACGGACGACGGCCAACAGAAACGCATTAAAGCCGCACTCGCTCGCCGCGCCGTCAAACATGGGGACGTCCCCCAGGAGCCAGAAATTCTTCATTCGACTCAGCTGCTTAATTCACGTTTTGGGCTGATTTTAATTGAAAAAGGCAATCTGGAAAAAAAATGAGCGTCTACTGGTTTGGGGCATCCGTGTGCGCGCGCGGAGGCCGGGAAATTAGAATCGCCAAGAAGGGAAGCTCATTTTTCTTATCGCGAGCGTTGCTGCTGATGATGTTGCTACTGCTCTGATGAGCGATGGGAGGCGGTGGCGGAGCATATGCATAGGAGATCACGTCGAGGAGTTCTTTTTGGGGCGGATAGCGGCCATCGACCTGCCATCGCCCATCGCGGACGTCATCGTCAATGCTCAGCATGGGTCGTCCGGCTGGGATGCATCAGCAGCAAGTGCAGTCAGTGAGGTGGAGAAATTTTTGCAGCAAACATACATATTCTCCGGACCGGGTTGGACATGTTGCAGTCTCCAGCAGCCAGCCAGCGTCTCTTTATAAATCAATCTCGTCAACTGTCAAACTTTTTGCATGTTCAACTTTTCAGGCGATCGCGAACGCACAGTAGCCGCAACGGTTTTCGGTGGTTATATTTGGTGGATCTTTTGTGATGGAAAATGTTGCTGAAGCGAGCACGTATGGTGTCTCCGTATTGTGTTTGGTTTGGAGCTTTCTTTTCACCCCGCTGAGTGATGGGAAAGCCACAGACATTCCAGGAGATTCGGACGGAGGGATTTAGGTGGGACAGGGACATGGGGCAAGGATCGGGTCATACTTCATGTTTCTTGAGGGTAAATTTGACAACTGAAATCGATGAAACGACAATTGTGTCCATCTGTTGTTGAGCTCGACTGCTGTGACAGACAGTATTCGTATGTTCGATGAATATTTATAGACTTGACGAGACTAGATGAGTTCAACCAGTAAAATGAATTAATAATCACTACATGCGATGGATCAGTAAACATGGCAATCGTTGTGGAAGAAACGCCAAAATGTCGATATTTGTTGCTGTTGAAACCTTAGTTCGAAATAATTCAGAAGCTTATTAATGATTTTATACAATTCAGTATCATAATTTACATTTTATATAACTCATGTTGGTATCATAATGGCCAATTTTTCCGAACTGGCTCATTATGCAACTGAAATAAGTTGCATAATGAAAAATAGTTGCATAATGTTCATAATGCAACTCATTTGAGTTGCATTATGAACATTATGCAACTCAAATGGGTTGCATTATGAAAAAAATCTTTGCATAAAATTTTGTATGGAACTCGTTGCAAAACTCGATTTTTTCAGCACTCTTCGTATTTATCCAACTCGGCAAGCCTCGTTGGATAAATATACGACTCGTGCTGAAAAAATCAACTTTTTGCAACTCATTACATAAAAAACTATTATTTAAGATTTTTTTAAGTTGTTCAAGAGCATATTTTCCTGACACCGCCACGTGGCCTCGGGGACCCAATGTTCGTTGCAGAGTTGATGTACACGTGCTGTAGTCCCTAGTGTAGTCCCATGTACGGGAGCCACATGGCAAGCGAGCTCCCAGGAGCTCTGTACATTTTGAGACTGAAAGTTGTGCGCGTCATTTATCTCAAGATGTGTCTCATGAGCTTCGTCTCATGCGCTGATTAAATTAGAAAATTTCACGACAAAAACTTCCTAAACGAACGAGAATTGATACCTTAATCTTTGCATTGAGAATCCCTAGTCGTATCGTATAGACCAACCAGACACTTGAGTTGTGTACGGAAAAAAGTTGTTGAGGTTCTTCGTTACCAAGAAGTTGTTTTTCACCTTAGATACCAACAGCTCACGCAGCGCATGAGACGAGCTCCCCGGGAGCTAGGCGCTAAGCTCGCACCCACCCTAGCACCCACCAGATTTTCGTGAGCAGGTCACTGCACGCCGCGGTTGCTAGGGAAAATTCTTTTAAGTCCTTGACGTTTCGTGGCCTTGTTGTTTACGATTTGGACTTAGAAAAATTTTGCTGGTTTTACTGAGGTGCACCCAGGTGGGCAGGGTGGCTTTGATTGAAATTATCAACGCGTGGTTCGTGGGTGGCGGAATGTGCGCGTTCGGGCTCCTACTTGCAAGATTATGAAACCTGACTTGACTACAGTTATGAAGTTCAGCAATTTGTAAGGCATGATTAGCTGATGTCAGGATGAATCATTGACCACATGGTCACAACTGGCCACTCCGGGAACTTCCGGGATGACCCGAAACAACCTGGAGAACCGGTGATAGGGGTCAATTACGTTTATTTAGCAAAACATGATGAAAAACACCACGGCTCTTTT
This sequence comes from Aedes albopictus, assembly GCF_035046485.1. Classification (NCBI taxonomy): domain Eukaryota; kingdom Metazoa; phylum Arthropoda; class Insecta; order Diptera; family Culicidae; genus Aedes; species Aedes albopictus. Next base: position 369,990,782 of record NC_085137.1, read on the forward strand.
TTTATGATTTTTCGTCAATTCACTTGTGACTGCATAGCAATACTGGCCATGGTTCCCATGTGCCACTTCCGAAACTTCCGGGATGCCCTGAAGAACCGACATTAGAGGATAATCATATTCTAACAGAAAAATGTGTCATGCGACGGATCTTCCTTCATGAATTTTCATAGATATGTTTGAGGTTGTGTCGATGCTAGACATGGCCCCCATTATTAGCCACTTCTGGAACATCCAGGTACCCCGACGGAAACGACAACAAAAGCTAATTACGATCATACAACAAAACATGTAATTGACCATCATGATTTTTAATTCCTATGTATGTGGTCGTATCAAAAGTGGCCACACTCTTGGTTGACCATTTCTGAAACTTTCTGGGGCGCCCTGAGGGAACCGATGGCCAGAATCAATTTGGTTCATTCAGCGACGGTTTCATCATGTTTTTCGAGAATATGCTTGTGGTTACTGCTAAAACTTAGAGAATGCCCTCAAGAGACTGATGGCATATTGAACATACGCGTTCATATGACAAAATGTGGTGTGTAACGCATCTTGGCTAGGTCCAGAGAAATATCTGACAGGATAAAATAATGCCTGATGGAACTTCCGAAGGATTCCCTGGCGTAATTCCTGGAGGAATCCCTTTCAAAATGTTTGAAGGCATCCTCAACGGAATTTCTTGAGAAACGTCCATCTGGGAATTCCTCCGGGTTCTCCTCCTCCAATTCCTCCAGGAGTTTCTCTAAGAGTTCATTCTAAATTTTTTCCTTAAGTAAGTATGAGAGTTTCTTTCAAAACTTCTCCGGGAATTTCTTCTGTAATTCCGCACAAAGTCCTTCCTGGAACTCCTCTGGGAGTTTCTTCTTAAGTTCCTCTGGAATTCCCCCCGGCAGTCCCTTTTAAATTACACCAGGAGTTTCACGTAGAATTTCACTGTGAGTTTGTCATAATTTCCCCCGAGAGTTTATGCTGAAATTCTTCCACAGGCAGTTTCTCATGAAATTCCTCCGGGAATTTCCCCAGGAATTCCTGCGGAAGATGCTTGTAGAATTTCTTTAGTTCATTCTAGAATATCTCTGGAAGTTCCTTCTGAAATTCCTCCGAGAGTTCATCCTGGAATTCTTCCGGGAGTTCACTCTGAAGTTCACGCGGAAACTCCAACGGTAGTTCGACCTAGAATTTATCTGTGAGTTCGCCATAGTATTCCTTCAGAGTACCATCCGGGAGTTTCCTCCTAGAATTCCTCTTGAAATTCCTCATGGAACTTCCTGGATCCCAAAAATGCTTCAGGAGTTTATCACAGAATTGCTCGGATGTTCCTCTTGAAAAACGTCCGGGAGTTCCTTCAGGAAATCTTCCGGAAGTTCCTCTGGAAGTTCGTCCTGCAATTTCTCCTAAAGTTGTTTCTGGAATTCTTTCTGGAAATTCTTCTGGAATCCTTCTAGGAGTATCTCTGGAGTTAATCTGAGAATTCCTCCCAAAATTCCTCCTTTCTTACCGAAATTTCTCTGAAGGGTCACTTTGAAACACCTTCTGAAATTCCCACAGGAGTTGCTCGTGAAATTTCTCATTAAATTTCACAGGGGATTCTACTTTTATTTCTTAGGGGGGTTTGCCTTAGAATATCTCTAGGAGTTTCTCCTAAAAATCTGGGACTTCCTATTGAAATTCCATCTGGAGTTCCTCCTCCTCTGAGAGTTCACGCTGGAGCCCCTACGAGAGTTCATCCTGAAATCCTCCGGGAGTAAGTCATAGTATTACTTCGGATTCTCCACTTGAATACTCTCCACGAGTATCCTCCTGGTACCTCTATGAGAGTTCCTCGAAGATCCTGGAATTCCTCTATGAGTTCGTTATATTATGTCTTCGGATGTTCCTCTTGAATACCCTCCTGGAATTCCTACGAGAGTTCCTCATGAAATGTTACCAGGAGTCCCTTCTGAAATTTCTCTAGGAATTCCTTCTGGCAGATCCTCCTGGAAATCATCAGATAGTTCCTCCTAGAATTCCTGCGGAAATCCTTTCGGTAGTTCCTCCTGAAACTACTTCGTGAGTTCATCCTAGAATTTCACAGGGAGTTTCTCATGATATTCCTGCGAGAGTTTATGCTGGAATTTCTTCGGGAGTTCCTTCTTGAGTTTCTTAGGTTATCCTTTTGAAATTCCTTCATTCCTTTGAAATGCCTGATGGAACTTCCGGAGGATTCCCTGGCGTAATTCCTGGAGGAATCCCTTTCAAAATGTTTGAAGGCATCCTCAACGGAATTTCTTGAGAAACGTCTGGCAAAATGTTTGAGGAATCTCTGACTAATATATTGAGGAAATCTCTGTTGGAATTGTTGAATAAATATCTGGCAGAGATAATCCAGATGCAGTGCATTGCCCTTGCGGAACTCCTTGATGAATCTCTTAAAAAAAAAAAACCCTAATTAATCCACCTAGCAGTGATGGTGCCTTTCTCGTGCTTTTAAATATCTTTTCAACAAAACTCGAGCGACATGTTGATGACATTGACATAAATACAAAATGAAAACTGCTTGCTAAATCTACTCAATATGGATACATTTTATATGAGCATAACATCCAATATTCAGAAAATATAAGACAACGATCCAAAACTCAAACCAAACAAGTGTCATGAAGCCGCAAAATTTTGAAACGTCATTTTAGATTTTTCGGTCATCATTTTATGACTCCGGATATCTATCCCAACAAAACTAACCGCCACCTTGAACATTGAGACACCATCTTGGATGTTCTGGTATTCATTTTTGGACTCTGCACCTAAAATTACATAAAATAGTCGCCGTATTGAATTTTGGCATGTCGTTTATGATGATGATTAACCTGGGCTTGTTAGGGGAATATCTGTAAATAAAAAGAAAATCGGGTTAAGTACGGTTCCTTTGAATTCCACTAAGAATTTGCATCAAGTCGAGTCAAGTACAAGACACTGTAGACGACCTTACAGTTGAGGTCGAAATACGTATCTGTCAAAGGATACAAATTCTTAGTGGAATTCAAAGGAACCGTACTTAACCCGATTTTCTTTTTATTTATGTCGTTTATGATTTTCTGGTTACCAGTTTCGGACGAAGACCGCCATTCTTCCCCATTCAAACTATAGTCTGCGGACCTTGTGAAACAGCGCACAGCTTGGGTTTTCTGATTACAAATTTTGAATTCTGGACATATTTTCATACAAAATATGCCCATAATGCAAGAATTAAAAATCCTATAAAATAGGCACTAACTTGAATACTGGGCCATTATCTTGGACTTTGGATCGCTATTTTGGATACTCTGGTGGACTCCGAACATATTTCCCATACCAAATACACTTATTTTACATAGTTTTAGAGCTCAAAATTCCTTAAAACAGCCACCATCTTCTGTTGACGCGACCAAATTCTTATTTTTCCATTCAACGTTGACCCATCCTGCTATAAATTTACACCTTAGGAATCTGAAATGGTACGATTTGGTGAGATCGCTTTAGTTTTGTCTATATTTTGTTCTCATATATGAGGACTTAGACCTATTCGTCACTGTTGTTCATACCAAATGTTTATCAGGCCAATAAACAAAGCCACGATTTATTTTTTCACATGAACGTTGATTCTGCTACACAACAGCTAGTCTGTAATGTGATCTAAGGCTATTTTTTTGCTAACCGTTCATTAGATTATCAAAGAATCTGCGATCTGATGTGTCGTATGTATGGGTTTGGTTCATTTTTATATTTGGTAATTTCCGGTGGGATAGCCGGATCTGATTCCATTAGTCATGGACCATGACACTACCGGTTGTCCCAATTATGGTCTGAGAATATTTAATTGCTATTTATTCACCTTTACCTAATCACCGCGATTTGATATATCGCATGAATGGGTTTGCTTCTCTTATACTTCTAACCACTTTCGAACCCGCAACACTACCGGGAATCTAATGTGGTCTGACCCTATTTTTCCATCAGGTTGTCGATAAGTCGTGATCAGTCTTGTTAGAGATCACAGTCATTTGAATCTTTTCGTCGATATTCGGCCTCCTTTGTCTCCGACATCCGCAACACAAGCAATCAAACTACTGTTCGAAACAAAAATGTCAAACGAATGCACTTCACCACGATAGCGGTTTTCGGAGACGGTTCGGCTTTTGTTATTCCTGTCTTCTTCCATAATAAGAGCTATGTTGTCCATCTGTGTGTCGTATTCAATGCAACATGCAATAATAAACTAATATTAACATTCATAATCGGAATTGGCTGAAAATCTATGCGTAAAGCTAGAATTAGACACATGTCATCGTGTCAGATGACATTGATTTGACCCTTTCTTATGTTTATTGATCTTCGTTCTACTGCTCGTGTTGTGTGTAGGTAAGAGGTAACGATAGCGCATGAATGTAACAAAGCCGACTGACACCTGACTGCGGCAACGAAATGAAGGTAGTAAAAAGTGTCGAATGTTTACAAAACTGGTCGTGATTTGATGTACCGCATCCATGGGTTTGGTTGAATTTTAAATTTAACTACCCGAAACTGTGGTTCCGGGTAACTACCGGCTGAACCAAATATGGTCTAAAATTATTGTCTTGTTAACTGCTCATGGGTTACCCAAAAACGCTGCAAATTGAAGGTGTCACATGCAGGGTTTGACAATTTCGACGGGACTCTCGGAACCAATACCGATACACTACCAGTTATCTTTAGTGTGACGTAAGGCTATTTTCTAGCTAACTGTTCATCAGGTTATCGCAAAAGCCACGATTTGATGTGTCACATGCCTGGATTTGGTTTACTTTTACATTTGGCCTCTTCCAGCCACTCAAAACCGATTCCGAAATACTTGCTGGCCGATCATTAGGTAATCTAAAAAGCCGCTATTTGATGTGACGCATGTACGGGTTTGTTTTTCTTTCAGATTTAACCACTTCGGCGGGACCCCCGGAACGGGTTCCGGAACACTACTGGTTTAGATATGGTCTGAGATGATTTTCCTGCTCATTATCCTCCAGGTCATCGAAAATGCCGTGGTTTGATGTGCCGCATGCATGGGTTTGGTTTAATTGTATATTTGGCCACTTCCAGCGGGACGACTAGAACCGGTTTCGGAACACTACCGGCTCCGGCTCAGATATGATCTGAGATGATTATCCTGCTCATTATGCATCAGGTCATCGAAAATGCCCTGGTTTGATGTGCTGCATGCATGGGTTTGGTTTAATTGTATATTTGGCCACTTCCAGCGGGACGCCTAGAACCGGTTCCGGAACACTACCGGTTCAGATATGGTCTGAGATGGTTTTCCTGCTCATTGTCCATCAGGTCATCGAAAATGCCGTGGTTTGATGTGTCGCATGCATGGGTTTGGTTCAATTGTATTTTTGACCACTTCCAGTGGAACGCTTAGAACCGGTTCCGGAGCACTACTGGTTCAGATATGGTCTGAGACTATTTTCCTACTAACCGTTCATCAGCTTATCGAAAAAGCCGCTATTTGATGTGTCGCATGCATGAGTGTGGTACACTTTTATATTTGACCACTTCCGGCGGGACACCCGGAACCGGTTCCGGGACACTACCGGTTCAGATATGGTCTGAGACTATTTTTCTACTAACCGTTCATCAGGTTAATGAAAAAGCCGCTATTTGATATGTCGCATGCATGGGATTGTAGCATTTTAATATTTAACCACTTCCGGCGGGACACTCGGAGCCGGTTCCGGGACACTACCGGTTCAGATATGGTCTGAGACTATTTTCTTGCTTACCGTTGATCAGATTCTCGAAAAAGCCGCGGTTTGATATGTCGCATGCATGGGTTTGTAGCATTTTCATATCTGGCCCCTTCCTGGGGTACCGGTCCGGAACACCTAAATGGCCATAACTCCGGAACGGCTGGACCGATTCGAACCATTTTCAATAGGAAACAATGGGACCAGATTCCGCATCGAATGAACCATCGGTCATTAAAATCGGTTGAGGTTTACTGCCAAAAAGTGATGTGAGTTTTTTTGTACACACACATACACACACACATACATACACACACACACACATACATACACACACAGACATCACCTCAATTCGTCGAGCTGAGTTGATTGGTATATGTGACTCGACCCTCCGGACCTTCTATCAAAAAGTCGTTTTTGGAGTGAACATATAGCCTTTCCAGTACACTTAGTGTACGAGAAAGGCAAAAAACAGATGGAATTCAAGAGCAGTAATTTGCGTAAATTTTAGAGGAGTCCTTAGCGGAGTTCCTGTATGAATTTCTTAGCGGAGTTCCTGTATGGCGGAATTTCTAAAGAAATTTTGAGAGGAATGGCAGCAGTAATCACCTGCAGTACTCTTTTTTTTACCCCCGCTGTTGGGGGAATGAAACAGCACTCTAAGAGCAACCCCTGATGGATTTCCAGGAAAAATCCCTGATAAACACCACGAAGAATACCCTCCGGAACTGTTGGAGAAATTTCTGGAAGAACTTCTAGCTGAACTTCTGGAGCAGTCAGTGGTGGAATTCAAGATAAATTACTAGTGAATCTTCAGAAAAATCCCTGGTGAAACACTACGCACAATCCTTTACGAAACTCATGGAATGATACATGGTGGAGCTTCTGGAAAAATAACTGGCACAGCATCTGTCAGAAATCACTAGCACCACAAATTATTTTCAACGACTTTTGATAGGGATTTCTCCAGGAACAAGACCAGGGAATCTCCCAGAAGTTCCTTAACTTTGGTGTAGCTAGAGCGGCCACCAGGATCCGAACAATCAGAGGAACATTTGAAGAAATACTCTTACGAACTCTCGAAGGTATTACAGGAAGGACTACCGAAGGAATTCTAGGAGAAATCGCCATAGGAATTTTGGGAGGAAATCCCAGGGGAACTTCTACGGAAATTCCAGGTCAAACTCCCGTGGGAATTTCAGGAGAAACTTCCGTTGACTTTCTAGGAGAAATTCCACGAGCAGCTCCCGCAGGAATTCCACGAGGAAATCCTGAAGGAATTTCAAAAAAATAACCTAAGAAACTCAAGAAGGAACTCCCGAAGAAATTCCAGCATGAACTCTCGCAGGAATATCATGAGAAACTCCCTGTGAAATTCTAGGATGAACTCACGAAGTAGTTTCAGGAGGAACTACCGAAAGGATTTCCGCAGGAATTCTAGGAGGAACTATCTGATGATTTCCAGGAGGATCTGCCAGAAGGAATTCCTAGAGAAATTTCAGAAGGGACTCCTGGTAACATTTCATGAGGAACTCTCGAAGGAATTCCAGGAGGGTATTCAAGAGGAACATCCGAAGACATAATATAACGAACTCATAGAGGAATTCCAGGATCTTCGAGGAACTCTCATAGAGGTACCAGGAGGATACTCGTGGAGAGTATTCAAGTGGAGAATCCGAAGTAATACTATGACTTACTCCCGGAGGATTTCAGGATGAACTCTCGTAGGGGCTCCAGCTTGAACTCTCAGAGGAGGAGGAACTCCAGATGGAATTTCAATAGGAAGTCCCAGAGTTTTAGGAGAAACTCCTAGAGATATTCTAAGGCAAACCCCCCTAAGAAATAAAAGTAGAGTCCCCTGTGAAATTTAATGAGAAATTTCACGAGCAACTCCTGTGGGAATTTCAGAAGGTGTTTCAAAGTGACCCTTCAGAGAAATTTCGGTAAGAAAGGAGGAATTTTGGGAGGAATTCTCAGATTAACTCCAGAGATACTCCTAGAAGGATTCCAGAAGAATTTCCAGAAAGAATTCCAGAAACAACTTTAGGAGAAATTGCAGGACGAACTTCCAGAGGAACTTCCGGAAGATTTCCTGAAGGAACTCCCGGACGTTTTTCAAGAGGAACATCCGAGCAATTCTGTGATAAACTCCTGAAGCATTTTTGGGATCCAGGAAGTTCCATGAGGAATTTCAAGAGGAATTCTAGGAGGAAACTCCCGGATGGTACTCTGAAGGAATACTATGGCGAACTCACAGATAAATTCTAGGTCGAACTACCGTTGGAGTTTCCGCGTGAACTTCAGAGTGAACTCCCGGAGGAATTTCAGAAGGAACTTCCAGAGATATTCTAGAATGAACTAAAGAAATTCTACAAGCATCTTCCGTAGGAATTCCTGGGGAAATTCCCGGAGGAATTTCATGAGAAACTGCCTGTGGAAGAATTTCAGCATAAACTCTCGGGGGAAATTATGACAAACTCACAGTGAAATTCTACGTGAAACTCCTGGTGTAATTTAAAAGGGACTGCCGGGGGGAATTCCAGAGGAACTTAAGAAGAAACTCCCAGAGGAGTTCCAGGAAGGACTTTGTGCGGAATTACAGAAGAAATTCCCGGAGAAGTTTTGAAAGAAACTCTCATACTTACTTAAGGAAAAAATTTAGAATGAACTCTTAGAGAAACTCCTGGAGGAATTGGAGGAGGAGAACCCGGAGGAATTCCCAGATGGACGTTTCTCAAGAAATTCCGTTGAGGATGCCTTCAAACATTTTGAAAGGGATTCCTCCAGGAATTACGCCAGGGAATCCTTCGGAAGTTCCATCAGGCATTATTTTATCCTGTCAGATATTTCTCTGGACCTAGCCAAGATGCGTTACACACCACATTTTGTCATATGAACGCGTATGTTCAATATGCCATCAGTCTCTTGAGGGCATTCTCTAAGTTTTAGCAGTAACCACAAGCATATTCTCGAAAAACATGATGAAACCGTCGCTGAATGAACCAAATTGATTCTGGCCATCGGTTCCCTCAGGGCGCCCCAGAAAGTTTCAGAAATGGTCAACCAAGAGTGTGGCCACTTTTGATACGACCACATACATAGGAATTAAAAATCATGATGGTCAATTACATGTTTTGTTGTATGATCGTAATTAGCTTTTGTTGTCGTTTCCGTCGGGGTACCTGGATGTTCCAGAAGTGGCCAATAATGGGGGCCATGTCTAGCATCGACACAACCTCAAACATATCTATGAAAATTCATGAAGGAAGATCCGTCGCATGACACATTTTTCTGTTAGAATATGATTATCCTCTAATGTCGGTTCTTCAGGGCATCCCGGAAGTTTCGGAAGTGGCACATGGGAACCATGGCCAGTATTGCTATGCAGTCACAAGTGAATTGACGAAAAATCATAAAAAAAGAGCCGTGGTGTTTTTCATCATGTTTTGCTAAATAAACGTAATTGACCCCTATCACCGGTTATCCAGGTTGTTTCGGGTCATCCCGGAAGTTCCCGGAGTGGCCAGTGGTGACCATGTGGTCAATGATTCATCCTGACATCAGCTAATCATGCCTTACAAATTGCTGAACTTCATAACTGTAGTCAAGTCAGGTTTCATAATCTTGCAAGTAGGAGCCCGAACGCGCGCATTCCGCCACCCACGAACCACGCGTTGATAATTTCAATCAAAGCCACCCTGCCCACCTGGGTGCACCTCAGTAAAACCAGCAAAATTTTTCTAAGTCCAAATCGTAAACAACAAGGCCACGAAACGTCAAGGACTTAAAAGAATTTTCCCTAGCAACCGCGGCGTGCAGTGCCCTATTCTTAGTCATCCTTAGCAACATTTCTGAGTCAAATGAGAAGAGATTCTTAGTACCATCATAAAACCAAAATAAAAGGTATAAGGTTTTATGACGGTTCTCAAAACCTCTTCAAGACTAATGAGCTATCAAAGTGTTAGTTGGGATGACCAAACACGTTTTATCAAGCCAGATCAGTTTGGTCGAAGGAATCCCTGAAGAAACCTCTAGTACATTCCAGGGTCGAAGGAATACCGGTAGGAATGCCTGGCTCCCGGGAGGAGACTCTGAATTATCCAGCACCGAAACACGGGCACAGATCCCTGTGCCATTCTCGAGATGAATTGTTTTAGTAATCCCAGGAAGAATCTCTGGTGGAATCTTGAAAGAATTTAATGGAAAAATCTAAAAAGGATTTTTTCGAAAAACTCCGAGCGAAGAGAAGTTCTACGAGGAATCCCTGAAGAATCGTTATCGAGGTTATCGAGGAATCCCGAAATAAAATCTCTGTAGTAATTCCTAACGAGTTTTCAGAAGGAATAATGAGAGCAATCCCAGGAGGGATTCCTAGCAAAAATCGTAAGACGAATGCCAAAATAAAATTCTTGTAGCAGAAGAATTTCGAAGGTAAGTCCTCGAGGAATTCAGGGGAAATCCTTGGAGGAATCCTTGGAGGAATCCTTGGAGGAATCCTTGGAGGAATCCTTGAAAAAATCTCAGGATAATTTCCTGATAGAATCTTGAGCGGTCGGGGAATTCTGTGAAGAGTCCAAGGAAATCCTGTGAGGAATCCCTGGTGGAATGCTAAAAAGTATTCCTGCTGAAATCTTGGAAGGAAACACGAGACAATATCACTAGTAGAATCCCGAGAGAACATCAAGGAGGAATCCCTAGAAGAATCTTTGGAGAATTCCGTGGAAGATCCCCGGGAGAAATCTCTGAAGGATTTCAAGAGAACTCCTGGCAGAAAATCATGGGATAATCAAAGATAAGATCCCTGGAAGTATTTTTGTAGGAATCCCTATAGGGAAATGTCTGGAGATATCTTGGTAGGAATCACAAAAGGAATTCCATGTAAAATCCATTGTTAAATCCTAATGGACATCCTTGAAAGAATCCTGGGAGGATTCTCTGGTGGAACCCTAGGAAGAACCTGCGGAAATAGTTCCAGAAAGATTCCCAAAAATGATGAATGTCCTGAGAAATTTCAGAATAAATTCCTATCGCAATATCGAAAAAAATCCAGGCATAATGGCGTGAGCTCTCAAGTAACAATTCCATTGCTGACTGGTTTTGTTTGATTTTTATTAGGGTTTTATTACATAAATATTTAAAATTCACAGTTTTATGACTACTTTTATGGAAACTGTTGATGAAATGTTTAATAGTATACTTGAAGATATCCATAAAACCAGATTTTAAGAGTAAACAAAACTCTCCGATATGTAAACCTTCTGGCATTCATTATTACCACAATAAAACTGTTCAAACTCTCAACAGATGGCGATCTGTTCGATAAGTAACGACATCTGTTGGTGGAAGAGCAGAAACTATGACACATCTAGGTTTATTGCGGTCATCATAAAAGTAAACTTGCTTTCGTTTGATTTTCGCTAAATATGGTCGTCGCCATATTGAAGAATCAGATACGTAAATGGAAAATAGTTTATTTCGCTCAAGCTAGCAACGAATTGATAGTTTGCCGTCATTTCCATAGCATGCTCACATAAATAAACTCTTTCAGCTGAGTTTTCTTGTAATTCGAGATAGTTTTACTAAATTAACAAATTGATTTATTTCATTCCAAGATGATAATATTCACTATTTTCGAAGCGCATTAATTTTATGTTTCTGAAACCCCAACATTCACGGTAAAATTGAATGCGCATCAGCCTTGCAATACAATAACTACTAAATTATTACTTTGAAATGATCGCTTTCTACTTGCGAATAATATCTCTTCCACAATTTACGTGCCATTGATGAAGCTACTCTGTTTCTTGAACTGTCATAATTTTTGTTGAAAAAAAACAACAATTATCATCATACTGTTTTTAAGTATGAAAAAAATTTCAACTAGGTTTTAAAACAGTTTTATTGATACTCTTATTGCGGTTTGCAAATCCTCTCCGAGAGTGGTCCACTTAGCCGGATGCTGCTCTTAAAGAGGTTTTGATGTATGAATCAGTTTTATTGCAAGTTTTATTAAATTGATCATGAAAACCTCTTATAGACCCGCACAAAACTTTAAATGTTGCTTGGGCTGGGTAATTCGTGGTTCATCTTTTTTTAGTTGGGATTATAAGTCTTTTCCCAGCAACTCTTTCGGCACCGGCTGGAAACTACGAGCAACCTTAGAGAAGATCGGGAAGATCAATCCCGATAGGACTTTGGTCGTAGGCTGACAAGTAAGGGGGCGGCTGATCAACGTCTGAATGCCAGCGATGGACTACGATGGACTAAGCTTTACTGTGCAATTGGAAACCATGGAACTGCCAATCTCTCCCAAGTAACACAACATGTTTTATAACAGTTTAAATTTAACCTTTCATACCAAGTGTGCTGTATTTTTCTTGAATAATTTACTCATTTTTGAACACTTATAAAGTCAAAACAGCGCAAAAAATGGCGGCTTATAAAACATCTTAAATGTTATACAAGATGTATCCTAATACACTTATAGTACTAAAAATTGGGGTCAAACTACAAACCATTTAACTGTCTATTTTATATCAAAATATTTTTCGATAATATAACTTGGAAAAAACATATATAATGCAATAACATTTTCCAGTCCGTATAATATACATTATCAGTGATATAACTTGCAGAATACTTTTATATTACATTCCATTTGTATTGGTTGGAACAGAGCTTTTTGGAAGTCTTATAACTGATAAAAAGCATTTATAATACAAAATATACTCAATTATACAAGGAGCATATATTTAATGACGCAAAACAAAAACAAAAAAAAACAAAAAACATTTTATTTATAAACACAATTTTGGCCTCGTTCACTACTTAAACATGCAACATGGAAATATTATTGAGTCAACGATTTAACTATTCGGAAAATTCTTTGGAAAATGGATCATTCTCCCTAATAATAGCGCTATTTTGCATGCGCTTCCAGATTCATGGTGAAATTTCTCATTTTGCTCATTAATATTTTACGCGCTGCTGATTTCAGTTAGCAATCATAACATAATTCAACCAAAATGGATTGTTTTTGCATCCACTTCTTGAATCCATTCGAAGAAACAATATGGCAGACATCAAACGATTCCTACAGTGCCGTACAGAAAATGTAAACAAGTATAGATATTGAGAATTTATATTTTTTTAAGCCTGAGATTTATTTTAACTTTTGATTCACGTTGCATTAGAGCATTCTTAACTGAAAAAAAAGTTTGCTTCAGAATTTGAGACAAATAGACGGAAATAAAAACATTACCTTGTCGCTTATTTTTATTTTGTATACATAGTTTTGCCACATACTGTAATCCGGATGATTTTTCTAAACTCCATGTCAACAGACTCAGCGCTGCATTTTAGAAGGAAGTTCAAATTACACTTATAATCCATCCGTAGAACAACCTTACAACAAGTTTTTGGAAGGAGCTATACCTACGATTATAATACGTTTAAATAACATATTTTCAACAAACGTATTGTATAGCTGTAATTATGTTTTGTGATCATAATTGAACTGCTCAGATAACTAAACTACAGCTTAGTTAAGCAGAAATCATGTTAAAATGAGCATCTGTCAAAAAAGTAAACATTGCAGTAAGTTAGCAATTATACTCTTCGTTGTGTTGCAGATTCCGAGTGCATTTTCAGTTTTTTTTTGTGAAATAGACAGTCGGTATTGGACACAAGGGGTTAAGATTAAACGTTATCTGATGATTAGCTGGAGTCAAGGAGCCCATAATGTGAGCTTGGTGATGTCTGAGAAGATTTGTGACCAGCTAGTATTCCACCGTAAAGAAATTTTGGCGTGTTGAATCTACTCCGTCAACTTCAACAATCCGACGAGTTATATCACCAAATTTATCATCAACTCTTACGCATTCATTCTTTCTCTACGGCCATCATTTTCTACGCTCTGCAAAGAGGTTACAATCAACGTGACTCCACTTCGACAAAATTTGGCTCATCGGGGAACTTGCTAACCACTGCGGACCAAACTATGAGGCATTACAGCTGCGCAGCGAACTGTTTTTTTTTTTCCTATAGTGATGTACATTTACTAAACACATTGTGATTATGTTATAGGGTGACGAAGGGTATTATCGGCAGGTTTGTTCTCTTCGTCATGGGGGGGTTTTTGTGGGCCGAATTACCTGAAATTTGGGCATATAACTCAGCTTGGTTGGGAAGGATTTGAGGCCAACTCTGAGATCTACAGGTTTCAAATAACCTCTCATGACGAAGAGAACAAAACTGCCGAAAATACGTAAGTTCCCCTATTTAGAAAATAAAACTTCTGTTGCTTCAATGGGGTTTAATGTTGTGTAGTTTGAATTGAACATGATATATTCAATAGTCCAGGACTGAAATATATTCATTTTTGATCATACGATTCGCGATGTAGAGTGCTGGTTTTAGGATGTAAACAATGTTGTTTTCGTGATTGGTTCGCATGATGCTCCAGTAATGTTATGTGTTCTCAGCATATATGTATTTTAAACTTGAGATACCCAAGTGATTTTATTTTCTGTTTGTCATCGATAATTGATCGGCTAACACTATTAAAGCCAAATCAAAACAGAACATGTTTTCTGATTCACTTATATTACTGTTGTAATACATCTTTTGAATTTCTGATTTCCAAAGATGTTTTCTGTGTTACTTGGGCTACCAACTACCAGAGCTGTGGCAACACACGCGAGCTAAGAACAGCTCGTTGTATGCACAGGCGCCTGATCGGTTGGAGCCGATCGACAAAAGAATATGCAGATTGAGCATCAAGGGCCGATTCTTCAACTTCAATATAATCAAAGGGTGCAGCCCTCATTCCGGAAGCACTGATAACATGGACGTATTCTACGCTCAAAGTACGACCGTTGCCCAAGATTATCATTTGAGACGCTCAGGTAGGCCATGACACTTGGAGAGCGCCCACAGGAGCGCCCACCAGCTGGCAAACGAAACCGGCCTACAACTCATCGATTTCGTCGCATTCAAAACCATTGCCATACGTAGCAACTTTGTGCGAGCTCGATGTGACCTCTCTAGAAGACTGCTAGAGTGTTATAAAAGCAGCCATCACCGACGCAAACAAGAGAACCATCGGGTACGTGGAACGAGGTCGACAGAACGAACAGTTCGACGAAGAATACAGAGCGATTCATGAGGAGAAGAATGCAGCACGGGCGGTAATGCTGCAGCAAGGAACGCGGTAGAACGAGGGATGATACAAGGAGTACCGTCCTCAAGAAGCACGGAAGTTCTACTGGAAGCTCAACACATTTCGCAATGTCGTTGTACCTCGAACCGAAATATTCATTGATAAGGACGAGAGCCATTTTACGAAAGGACGGGAGATGATCGTAAGGCGGAAGCAGCACTTCGATGAGCACCTGAATGACGTCAAGATATCGACTGTTCAGAACTACCTTTAGAAATAAAAATCTCGTTGATATAGACAAAACAAAAAAAATACCTTTAGAAAATCATACACTGCTAGCAGTTTACATTATGAACATCGACTTGTGTACATTGTGAACATCGAACAAAAGATATCGACTGCTCAGAACTACCTTTAGAAATAAAAATCTCGGCCATATAGACAAAACAAAAATAAATACCTTTAGAAAATCATACACTGCTAGCAGTGTACAGTGTGAACATTGAAGCAAGTGCAGATTTAAGAAGTAAGGATTATCAGTTCAACACTAAGCTGAGAAGCAGGCTTTGCCCTAATATTGCTTATTCGTTTATTTGAAAGGCTCGGGCGCCACATGGGCATAACTGAGCCGAAATCATTTGTTCATTTTTTTACATTGAATGCTATTTTGGTCTGGAAAGCCGGAGTACTCGTGGCTGTTTCGAGGTTAGGTAATACAAAATTGGTAAGGTGGCAGTTTTTTTAAGGTGGGAGTTAGGATACTTTAACTTAATTAGTTGCTTACCTATACTTTTATTCTTCAACCACTCAACCTAATTTTACAGCTTTTTTGTCCACTAGTTCACTGCGCGAGCATTTCCAATTGGCAGCTGTACTGACACCCATCTATGTTGCCAGCTGATCAAGGTCTCCTGACGAGCCAATGTAAAAAAATCGTCGAAGGCCATTTGACGCTCCCAAATATTGCCTTCGCTAGCGCTCACCTTTGTCATAGAGTCCGCTTTCTCATTGCCCAGAATCGAGCAATGTGAAGGGAACCAAGCTATGATGGTGTATGAGCGTTTGGACAAAGCACTCAAGACTTGGCGTCTTCCATTCAGGAAGTACGCTGAGTGCTTCATCAGTTTCATTGAACGAACAGCCTCCAGAGAGCTAATACTGTCGTTGAAAATGAAGTAGTTCTTAGGTAGAAGAGTGTTGTTAATGTACTTTAAGGTGTATATAGCCGTTAGCTCCGCAACGTATACAGAACAGGGTTTTTGAAGCATGAAGTTCGTTGTAGACACCAAAATCGAATAATCGGTTTTTGAACTGTCTGTTCTCGGTAAGCTGATTCTTTTTGACTGTGAAAAAGTTTAAAAATAGTTAAGCAAATTCGAAACATTTTCTTACGAACAGGAAGCTCATACATTTTAAAATCTTATAATAAAACATCCAAACCAGCTCTAACTCAAAATTTCAAGAAGTAGGTAATGTAATGAGGTATGGGATTCCATAAATCTTGACGATCATACCCGCGCAATGACACTATATACCGAAGAAACATTAACTGAGCTGCTCCAACTGAATCTTGACTCTGCTGCTCTGAAAATCAGGAAGCCGGTATAAATCTTACTCGGCCTGCTCAAGGAGGGCCTAACACCCCGGGTTATTTATTGTTTCTAATAAATTTCCTAGAGCTTTGGCCGTGGTGTACCTACTAGAGATGATGATGATGCGGCGACGGTGGAGGTGGTGACGGAGGTGCTGCAGGTCCAAATTCCCGTGCGGTTGAAAATGAGAAGCTGAGCTGAGCTGATTTTCCCGTAAATGGATTCCCCTTGCTGCGCGGTGCGCACCGCATGCAGCCCAGGTATGGGGTTGTCAACATATACTCCGCTGCTCCTTCACCGGTGTACACACTCCCGGGAATCAACACATTATTATAATTCTCTCTATATCATCGTTTCATTATTACTATTATTCTTATTAATGCTGCGCCACCGCGCGCCGCGGCCGGTCGGGTTTTTGCATGGTTCGGTGCTGCTCCAGATCCTGCATGCAGCCGGCTGGCAGTCAGCAGCAGGAATCAGAGTCAGCATGTAATGATTTAAGACGGTTTTGCGAGCAGCAGCGACACGAGGAGGCACTGCTCGCGACGAAGAGTCTTCAAGGAATATTATAAAAATCCGGTGATGTATTTTCCGAAGGAGGAGTAATGGTTGGGCGAATGTGCAGCTGGGTTGGTGTATATTCCATGGAACCATGCGGCTTACCTGTTTATGCTGTCGTTTTTTATCTGTTCTGTAGATGCTACCATTCAAAAGGTATATAGAGCACAACGGGGAAAATTGGAATGGTTTTGTTAAACATGAAGTTCTTATCGATTTCCTGTAGAAAATTCCCAGAGATTAAACGTTAAATTTTCAACAAGATTTCACTTGAAATATAATTCAATCATCACACATTTTCAATATATATCTTCCCTGTCCATTGTACACTGTACATCTCCTAAAATTTGCGTGAATTCTCTGTCTGAAATAACAAAATTAGTTTCTTAAATCGTAAATTTAGATCCTTGTTAAAAAAAATCTTTCAACATTGTAAACTCTTACGAGAAAAGCTCAAAAACATCCTCTTGGGCAGGGGGGACGACAAAAGTTTTCAAAACCTAAAAAAGTTGGAACATTCCACAAAAAGCCGGCAAAACTGTTGCGGGTTTAATCGTTTTTTTTTTAATTTTTTTGGTATATTTTGGCATGGGAAAACTAATGTCACCCCCCAACTCCTAAATTAAAGTCGAAAATAATACTAAGATAAAAAAAAATCAGAATTTCTCCGATTCTTTCAGGAAGTTATCAGTTATCATCTTTAAAAATCTCTTTTGGAAATTTCTGAATGCTGTTTGTAGGTTTTTTTTAATTTCTTTGACAATTCATTTGAACTTTTTCGGCAATTTCTTTCCTAAAGAATCTTTGGAAATTTATTTGGTGAAACCTCTGGAAATTTCTTGCAGTAATCTTTCGAGAATGTATTCGAAAATTACTTTGGAATACATTTGTGAATTCCTTTTGTAGTTAATTTGAGAAAAAAATATACTTTTTTTGTGAATTCTTCGGTATTGCTTTTGAGAATTTCTCCAACTTTTTTTAATCATTTGCATATTCTTTAAAAACTTCTACGATAACTACATTGTCAACTTACTATAACAATGCTATTGCAAAATGCTGTTTCGCAAATTGATTTTTTTTGCTTTGGAAATTCCACTGAGTTTGGAATTTCATCGAAATGTATTGGACAGGCATTTAACGGATTTTTTTTAGGAATTTGCCCAATGAATCCCTCCTTTGGCAATTGTTTTGGAATTTTTATCGGCACTTGTTCCAATTTCTTAAGGAGTTTCTTCTTCACTTATTTTGGGATTTTTTCAAGCAATATTTTTAAAGCAATTCTTTCCACTCTTCAGTAGAATTCACATAGTAATGCTTTTAAAAAATTCTTTAGAAACTTTTTTCCAGTAAACTGTTTTGGAATACCTTTTGGGTAAAGATTTGGACAATTCCTGTGTATAAGTTTTTGGAAATTCCCTTGCCAATTCCTATTCTTTTGACAATATTTTTTTCAAATTTTCAGATGATTATTTTTTTTGCTGTTTGTTTTTT
This sequence comes from Aedes albopictus, assembly GCF_035046485.1. Classification (NCBI taxonomy): domain Eukaryota; kingdom Metazoa; phylum Arthropoda; class Insecta; order Diptera; family Culicidae; genus Aedes; species Aedes albopictus. The sequence continues at coordinate 370,009,318 of NC_085137.1, forward strand.
TTTTTTTTTTTTTGATTTGGCAATATAGAGTTGAAATTCCTCCGGTAACCGTTTTGAAAATCAGCGGTTCTTTTTTCTTTTTTTATTTGTAAATTTATTCTCTAATACCTTTGCCGATTCCTTGAGCAGTTTTTTTGGGATTTCTAAACAAATTGTCTGGAAAGTTTACAAAGTAATTACCAGAAAAACCAGAGAAAGGTATTTCCGAATCAATATCCATGGAAATAGCTAATGAAAAAATCCCAAACGAGCTGCTGAACCAATTCTCAAAAAAATATGAATGGAATCCTAAAATTAATGCCGAATGAATATTCAATCAAATAGCCATTGTAATCGGTGACGATATTTACAAAATAAAATTCGAAAGAAATATCTTCAGGTACAGCTGAAACATTCCAAGTAATTCATAAAAAATATTGAGGGAAATTTCAAAAAAAAAAAATACCGGAAGAAATCTTTTAAAAAGGCCGGTTAATTATCAGAAATCAACCAATCCTTGGAAGCTGCTGGAAAACTGATGTAAATTCTTTTGAAACTACTTTCAAAAAGTTTCATAAATTTCCTGGTAAAGTTTTTTATCGAAATAATTAAAGAAGCCCCGCATTTTTTCAGAAATGCACAAATGTTTCATTTCAATACATGAAGGTCTTGATTATATTCATGCAGAAACCTTAGAAGAACATAAGTTAAATTTTTGAACATTTTTTGTAGAATTTCTCCTAAAGAACTTTTGAGTAGGTTTCGGTCAACACAACAAAAATAATTATGCCCGATTGCTAAAATTGTGCATCCAGAATGCCACTCTTATAATCAATTTTAGTTTAGTAGTACCTTGAAAAAATTGTATTAGAAATCCTAAAATAACTTTTGTTTGCTTAAACATTTTTTGAAATTTCAAGATTTTTTTTCATTACGCGCTATCGTTTTAATCTGAAAGTCAAAAAAATTTAAATCATTCATGGAGTTTGATAAAAATGTCATTACTCTTGATGGAAATTCTTTTGATTTTACTTTCAAAATTCCTCATAAATTTCCTAATAAAGTTTTATCGAATTCATCAAAGGACCCTCATATTTTTTTTTTAAATAAACAAACTTTTCATTTGAAGGCATGATGGTCTTGAACGTATTCTTGCACGAATCTTAAAAGACCACAAGAAAAATTTTAGCGATGTTTCTCTAACAAAACCTTCGGCGTGGTTTCGGTGAACTCGACAAAAAGAAGTCTGTCCGATTGCTAAAATTATGCTTTCAGAATGTCACTCTTTTGTTTATTTTTTTTTCTTTGCCTTATTTTGAGAAAACCAAACCTGAACATATTTTTTTTGGCGTATATTTCTGAAGAATGTTCAGAATGTTGTAAAAAATATTTTACAAATCCCAAAGCTACTCTTGGTTGCTGATAAAATTTACCAAATTTTAAGAAATTTTTGAATATTTTTTTTTTGTATAGAATTTAAAGCGCACATTTTATACTGAAAGCTTAAAAACCTACTTTGAAATCATTCATGCGCATTAAGGAAAGTTTAATTAAAAAATAACACATTTTTTAATGAAAGGTTGAATAAATTTTTATTTAAAACTATAAAAAAATAAAAAAAAAATCGGTAAATTTATGAGAAAAAAATTACATTTCTTTCAGGATTCTTCCACGGGTTCGCCATCTATTCCCAACAAGATTGCATCCAGGATTCTTTCTCCAGGGATACCTCCCAGAACTTTCTGAAGAATTCTTGTTAATATTCGACGAAGAATTCCATCCATGTATTTCTACTGGTTATCTGGTAGAGATTTAGGCAACATCCATTTATTACGTAACGCTAAAATCGACATTTTTCGATTCCCCCTCCCCCCTCCGTAACGCTTTTTTGTATGAAACCCCTAAAATTTTTGTATGGGTCGTAACGCTCGGCCGTACTCCCCCTTTTCCCCATAGAGCGTTACATAATTTGTGGACGGCGCCTCATCCCAAGATCCCTTCAAGGATTCCTTTCGTCATTCAACTTAGGAATCTTCTCGAAATTACATCCAGAATTCTATCCAAGGTTTGTTCCGTACTCGTCTCGAAATACCTATACAAATTCCCCAAAGATTCCTCCGTGATCCATGTCATTTTTTGTTTTCTCCAAATATTTCTCCCGGAATCCAGGGCTCCTTCAGAAATACTCTCTACAGGGTTCCATGTGGAATTCTGCAACGAATTTGTCCAGATTTTTTTCCGAAATTCTTTATGGAATTTCTCCTGAGATATCCTCCAGGTTTTCTTCAAAAAATTTCACCTGGAGTCCATGAGGGATAGCAAGGGATTCTTCTCGGGATAACTCCAAGGATTCCTGCAAGGACTCTCCTAAGCAAAAGATTCATACCACAATCCCGAGAAATTCTCTTTTCGGCAAATCCTCCGGAGAAACAGCTTTCCTAATGATACGCCTTTGAATTTTAGGGTCACGGGCTCCAGTAGAAGCTGCGGTCCAAAACACAAAAAGGCGAAGGGGGGTAGTTGCCAAGCACGTCTAAAGACTAAATAGTCTGAGTACTCGGAAGTCTTGAAGGTGATGAGGAGCGACGACAAGCTCCTGGATATGGGAGCCGACGTGCGCAGTACCTATTAGACGTACTATAGTAGGTGAAATGATCCTCAAACAACTCTGAAGGTAAAAAACCTAGACGCGGAAGAGCACGTCACGGCACTCCAACAACAGCGCCTAATGCAGGTGGCCACTGCAATCGTTCGACTACGGAAGGGACCGGCAGGGACGCAGGTAGGAAATCTGTAGTGGGCGCGTCATGGTGCCAACTAATCCTGCACTAGTCGCCTGAGGCTTGCTTAAGGTGTCTGGAACCAGGCCATAAGTCATGGGACTGCAAAGACTCTGACAGCAACAAGCTGTGTAGGCGATTCGGCCCAGGATTCCTACCGGCAATTCTTTCCGCAGTTTTTCCTGGGATTCTTTCTGGATGCCCTTCGAAACACTTCCGGAAATAACACCCACGATTCTTGACAGAACTCCTTCACAAATTCTTCTCATGATTTCTTCTGGAATTGCTCCTACAATTCACAGATTCTTTCCAAGATTTGTTCAGGGATTCTACCAGGATTTCTTGATAGATTTCCTTCGTTTCCTCGAACAAGATTTAATGCTTAAAAGTCTTTTGAGTAATTTCTTAAGGAAAATTAGAAGAAAACTTTTATTAAACATCAGCCTTAAGGTCCACCTTACCCCACACTACCTTACATCGATTCGGTACCATGCAGCAGCAGCAGCAGCAGCAGCACTGTAACGCCAAGCGTAATCTTGTTCGCCAAGGTTGGCCTTCTGTGCGAAAAAGGATTTACGCGAGCGCGCTAAAAATTCCACCATTTCTGGTCCCTGCCTGCCTGCGTGAGGTGAGCCAGAGTAATGGCTTCTGCCTATCTATCTCGCTTGCCCCTAGCACGCAAGCCCCAGCCCCTTTTCGCAGCGGGTGACGAAATGGTTTTCACTCATCCGTAGCGCCAATATGTGTCGCCGCTCGCAAGCCGGGGACCCCGCGCGAAAATGTATCGAATCGAGAGCCAAGAGGCGCACCCCTTGGGACCGAAGCGACCAGGAGGTGCGGTGTGGTTGGATGGTAGCAAAGTGGCTCAATGGCTATCCTCCTGGGCTGGCTGGGTGACAATGTAGGTACCTCGCGTGGTGGCTTACAGCTGCCTGCCTGCCTGCCTGGCGGATATTTGTGCGGTCGGTGATTTGCAAACCACGACGGCAGCGGAAGCAAGATAAAAGATGGAACACCGCCATCGTCATTACCTGCCACACTACATACTAGATGTCTGCTGCTACATTTGGGCTTCGTCGTCACCTTATTTGCTTGCCAGTGTGGTAGGGAGGATCCAATTTGTGAATGATCCTCTTTGGAAATATCACGTCGGTCCTAGCATCAGCCTTGACACGCCCCTGAATGACAACTAGCAGCACTAAAGCTATTTGCTAGTTGCACGATAAACCGCCCTGACTCGTCGTTGTGAATTAACACATCAAAGGCTAAAGCGTGATATTGGAGGGGCTTTTAAACGTGTTTATTTGCCTTAATACACATGGGCGGACCGATAAAGACCAAAGCAACAACGCTGCGCAACACTTTTGCCCGGTACAATAAAGCTAATTGTTCGAGATTAGCCTTCGGGGTGGTATCAGTCGATGCTAACCCTTACTACGTATGTAGCTCGCTAGGTAGGTGAACCGAATCGCGAGATGCGATTTCCTCAGTTTATCGCCGAACGTCCAAATTTACCTCCCACTCAGCGCATTTAATCCAAAGGCGATATCGATCTCGGACAAAAATATTCCTCGCGTGCAAATGATCGGATTAGCCCTGGTATCAGGCAATTACGTTAACGAATCCCCGTTATCAGGAGCCCAAGCTGCCAGCAATCTACCTACCATTCGATTTGATCAAACAAACCCGGCAAAGAAAGACGAATTCTTGTCGAATCGAAATACAAGCTGAATCTCACACTGGTTTCAGGTTTTGAGATTATCTCGATGACAGGTGCAGACACAGGCGAATTAAAGCATTCAATCGGACACCGAGATTGATTTATGGGTTTCTTAAACAATTTGTCACCGAAATTGACATTTGTGTGCGATCTTTGCGGAAGAATCACAACATTAATATGGTTCCAGTATGTCAATACTTTTTATATGGGGCTGCTGTGAAGTTATGCTTTTATGCAAAACGATCAATGAAAACGATTCTATGGTATAAAAATATCTACCTCCAATGGATGTACAAACCTTCTTTGGACTTCGTTTATAGTTGGAAGATGATATCGTTCATTACCTGCAAAATATAATAAAAATGTATTTATAATAGTTTTAAATTTAATTTGAAGAAAATAATCTAATCTAATCTAATACATATGTATATAAATGCCGAAGCGAAACAAAAAAAAGTCTTACTCAATGGTCACTAGCGTGGGTCATGCAGATTATGTTTGTCCCAGTTTCATTTCAGGTCCTAAACAAATGGGCAAAATTAGAGCGTGATCGATTGTGCCTACACTTTGCGTAGTGTAATTGAAATTTTTATGATATTGTACATGGGAAAATAGCCTAAGATGTCCTGAAAAACTTTGTCGTAGACCGCAAAGCGATCCGATGCGTCAAAAATAAGTTATATTCGGCATTCATGTGTTATAGCATGTGTAGTAAGCATCCTAAACCAGAATATTTTGCCACAGTACTTGGAACCTCGAGGATCTGCAGTTTGCTGTGTATTCAGCTGCGGTGGCATTTGTCAAGACGTTGGGATTACGGACGCGCCTCTAAGGAAGATGATGAAGGGCGCACACGCTCCAGCACACAGAAACCCGCGTGGATGCAACGTTTGGAGCACCAGATCGCTACATTGATGACCAAGATAGGTCTATTAACACAGTACAGGCAGGGGAATCGATCAACGAGACATGTTCGTTATTTTGTTGAAATTGTGAAGCCCGCAGAACTCCAAGAGCTCACAGAAGTCAACATTATGGAGACTCTCGACACCCACATACAGCGGTTGAGTGCTCTTGAAAGGAAGTTCTACAACTGCATCCGAAACGACAAGCCTGATTATGGACAAGGCCTTCCGGGAATTGGTGACGTCTAACAGTTCTGGGGGTGAACCCTGTCCAGCACAGCGACGATTGAATGTGGTTGGCAGAAGAAGGACGACAGTGGAGTTGGAGACATGACCGCGTTCGTAGTATATACGTGAGGCTACCCGGTATATCAGAAACTGGGCTGCACCAGGACCCGATTCACGGGCGGGTGACGGAATGCTTCAACATGGTGTTAAAAGACTCCACGCAGAGCTACCAGAGTTCATTACCAGGGGCATCACTTATCTCTGCCGAAGGGCCAAAACACAGCTGAAGTACAGACCAATTACGTGTCTTTCGAGTCTATACAAAGTGCTGTCGTCGGTAATAGCGAAGAGGATACAAGCCCACTGCGATACCAACAAAGTGTTTTTTTTTATCCGTATTAACGAGATTTTTAGCCCTATAGGCTAGTTCATTCTGGGACCCACGCTATACTTCCCTACCGAAGAAAGAACTCGCATTTTGCGAGTTTGTCGGGAGTGGGATTCGATCGCAGGTCCTCGGCGTGATAGTCACGTGCTTTAACCACCCCGCCGGGTCCGCTCCACAACAACGTGATGACCGACAAACAAAAAGGATGTCGCAAAAACACGCAAAGCTGAAAAGATCAGGCCATCATAAATGTAGTCATTGTGGATCAAGCCACCGAAAAGTAGAGGAATCTTAGCATGGCGTACATCGACTACAAGAAGGCGAACCACCTTCTCAAGTTACTGTATTTATTCAATGTAGACTTTAACATCATCAGGCTAATGCACCACGCGATGAGGATGTGGTGCAAGTCCTTACAAATTACCGACGGAACATCTGTGTTGCGGCCCAGAACTCTCAGCATCAGGAGGGGGATATTCCAAGGCGATACCTTTAGTCCACTATGGTTTTGCCTTGCAATAAAACCCTCAGCAGAGCACACCAATGCAACTATGGAGATCAACTGAAAAGTAGGACAAGGTGTACAAGAATAACCCACACCTTCTTTATGGACGACCTGAAGCTGATTGCGTAATCAGTACAGAGGCTGCATCAACTGTTGCAGCTTGTGACGGTGACGGTGTTCAGCAACGACATCCGGATGGAGTTTGGAATTGACAAATGTCGGGGCCAGCTGTTTACGTGTCAACGAACAAGAGGAGATTCGGAATATGGTTGAAGATGATGAGTACAAATGCCTCGGCTTAGGGGTATTCGCCACACAACAATCAAGAAGGATCTGAAGGATAAGTTCTTGTATCGTGTCAACTGTGTTTTGAAGAGCTTTCCTTCAGCTGGCAACAAGGTGAAAGCGATCGAGACGTTTGCTGTGGCACTGTTGACCTACAGCTTTGAGATGGTAAAGTGGACCAAGACTGACCTCGAGGCATTAGAACGAGCAGTATGAGTTGCGGTCACCAAACACCGAATTCGCAAGCTAGAACCATCACGAAATGTACCGCACTGTATGTGAAGCTGACCACGGTTACAGCGCGCTGTACTATCGCAGGAGGATTACCAGCTGAACTGCGACATCAAGACGGTCGACGACATGATCGTAACGTGGAAGCAGAAGGAGCTGCATGGGACCAACCCTTATCAACCGTAGCTCGAGCACATCGATAAGGCGGCGTCGAACGCGTGGCTGGTTCGGGGTGACCTTTTCTCGGAAACAAAAAGTTTCATGGTAGCCATCCAGGACCGGTTAATTACGACGAAGAATTAGCGGTGACTAGGTCGATAGATTTATAACCTACTACAAGTACAGGCAGAACCAAGTTCTGGAAAATAGTCACATAAAGCTGTACTGGGATCAGGACAAATGTATGAAGCGAGTAGCCCTTATCGATTTCGCAGTACCGTTAGAACATAAAGTCCGATCAACGTTCTCCGACAAGATAACGAAGTTCCCCGACTTAGCGGAGGAGTTGAGGCAGATGTGACACTTGAAGGACGTCCGTATAGTTCCGGTTGTCCTCTCGGCAACTGAAGTTGTCCATAAATCTTTCCTGAGGTCCCTAGAGATTCTGGAAAACTCTAAACAACATCCAGTAAGTGGTGATTCTTGAAATCTGTAGCATAGTGAGATGGTTCCTGAATCATCACCACTGATAGTACCGTAAAATGGGGTAACTTTGATCAGGCCCGTGCACAGAAGTGGCGCCAAGGGAGGGGTTTTTTCCCATTTTTGGCAAAAGGCGGAGGGGCGCCTAGTGTATGAAGCGTCGGTAATGGGGAGGGTTTAACCCCCAAAACCCCCCCTTGTGCACGGGCTTGACTTTGATAGTTTTTCAGCGAATTTTCTCAATATTTTTACATGTAACAGTATTTCCCCGAGTTTTATATTTTTAAAACAAGTACTGGGGTATCAGTTATCAATTGCAATTGAAAGATTCAATAATCTGAAATATTTTTGATAACTTTTAGTTTTTCATATAACCGAAAATCAGGTTTTCATTTTGGGGTAACTTTGATTATGCCCTAAAAACACATCAAATCTCAAAAAATAATCACAGATTGAAATCTTAGGAGTATGAACATGATGAGAGAAGGCTTGTGGAGTATATTATATAGAATTTTTATATCAAAACATTGATTTTTTACTAAATTCTACATATAAAAATGAGTTTGTGGAGTATTGAGAGCGAAACACAATAAATTTAGCTATCAAAATTCATTATCTTTGTAATAATAAATGCTTAACGGTACATCAACATATGATTACATGATATTCATGGTTAGTTTTCTTATTTTGGATAGTTTTTAAATGTTTTATTAACAAATTTTAAACAACACATATTTATCTACATGAAATTACAAGGGCATTGCATACTTTTGGGCCCATATAGCCGAGGCGGTAAACGCACGGGTATTCAGCATGACCATGCTGAGGGTGACAGGTTCGATTCCCGGTCGGTCCAGGATCTTTTCGTAAAGGAAATTTCATTGACTTCCTTGGGCATAGAGTATCTTCGTGCCTGCCACACGATATACGCATGCAAAATGGTCATTGGCAGAGGAAGCTCTCAGTTAAAAACTGTGGAAGTGCTCATACAACACTAAGCTGAGAAGCAGGCTTTGTCCCAGTGAGGACGTTACGCCAAGAAGAAGAAGAAGAAGATTGCATACTTTTAGGCGTTTATCAATGTATGGAGATTAATATCCCAATTTACAAAATTGCTTCCATATCGTAAAAACACACTTCGTTAAGAGTTTCAAGGCCAGATTTGGAATCTACTATGATGAATCTATCGAGAATAAGAGTCCATTCATTGAAAAATTAGCTGTAACGAAGTCGTATAGCAGATTGTTTGAAGGGATTGATAAATGACAAAAATATCAATAATTTTTATTTTTGGCCCAAAAAGTTGTATATAAACTAGATTTTAATGAAAATACGTCTAAGATGAACTTTCATATGTATAGAATTGATTTACGTTTACCTTTTTCTTAACTGGTTGAAGGAGTCATAGTTATAATATAAATTACACAATGCCTGCCGCACTATCAAAGTTACCCGCATTATCAAAGATACCCCGTTTTACGGTATATCTAAATGCAGACTCATTAGTATTTTTGCTGAGAAGTGTCAAGACTTTATGATAATATTTTGGAAATATTAGACTGGGATTTTTGATACCTATGGAGTTTTTTCGGCTTTCAGTCACGAGAAAAGCGTTGATAATTTTATATCATTGCCAACGTTTCGATCCTTGGATTGGATCTTCCTCAGGGCTCAATCTTAAGGAACATTCATTCCAAGGATCGAAACGTTGGCAATGATATGAAATTATCTAATCAACGCTTTTCTCGTGACTGCAAGCTGAAAAAAACTCATTTTTTTATATAATTATAATATTGAACGGCCTTCACCAATGGACATCCATGTGCACGTCCAGAAGTACACAAGGACTCACGAAAAAAGCAATTGTAATCATGTGCTCGATCAAAAATCACAAATCCATTTTTTTGTAAGATTAGCGACGTTCATCGACTCTGTGACATTACACGGAATGCAATTCATCAGAAGACAGTTTTCTGCAATTCTTTTGTTCTTATTTTATTTTTATTTCTTTTAATTTGACTCGGGGTACGGATATTGGTCCACATTCCTGATGAACCGAAAACGATTTAACTAGGGAATTTTTCCAAATAACTTTCAGCTTTATCTGAAAGGGTTTTTTTTTGAGTAATGCTGATACAAAGTTGTTTAGCGGTTAAACTGCCAACTCTCCCATAAGAAGTTTTCACTTCTGTTTACCAAACGCGTTGCTTCAGAGTTGCATTGTTATGAAGTTGATTGGCAGTCGAACTGCTGAATCTATAGTAGATTTATCCTTCTCATCCTAATATTTAGGCTGTTCTGTCAAATTACACTATTATGCTAAGTTTCCAGATTCCAAGTAGAGCGCTCAACTAAAATTCCTCCTTTTCCGCAAGTAATTTTGACAACTGATCTATATCCCTTTCGTGACGAACCAGCACAATCGTGCTGTTTTTCGGCATTGGTTTTACACATTTTTTTCAATTTTTTTTTTCCTCAAAATATGTGATGTAAATAATTTTTATGATCGAGTTATTACTCTAACTTGTATTTCTGAGCCTCAGCTTTGATTGGAATTGTTTATAAAAAAACGCCACGATAAGTCCAATTGTGCTGGTTCTAATTTGACCCCAAAAAGTGCTAGGTGCATAAAGTAGCCGAAGTAAAGAAAGTTTTATTCTAGAGAACGTTAAGTTTATAAGAGAAAATTTGAGATAATCATTCTTTTATGGTCCGTCACGAAAGGGATATAATAAGAAATGTCACTTTTCCTTACGGAATAATAACACGGACTATTTTTCCGCGCGGAAAACTGACAGCTTCATTTGATTTGCACGGGAAGCGTTACTGGCGTTACACTTTTTTCCTTACTTGCCATCTGCGAACCGCTCAAGTAATTTTGAAGCGGAATCATTACTTGATCATTACTTGTCCTATCTTTTTGCTCAGTACGTACGAAATGGAAACTAGCCATTACATAATAGACTAGCAGGTAATCTTTCCTGCTTTCAAACGCAAAGACGTGGGCACCGTCTTCATCCAGAGGCTGTACAGACAATATGACGCTTAACACTAGACAACGGACGCAACGCAGATTACGAGCATAAGTGGATATGAGAAAGAAACCTTTCTTACGAAAAGTTTCATCAATCAGAGCGGGAACGGAACCCTCACCCCATGCCATTTCAAGCAACATTTTTTAGTCAAATAGACTAGAAGAGGTTCTTAAAAGAATCATGATACCAAAATATATAAAAAAAAGAAATTTTAAAAAACCTCTAACCTTTTCAAAACCTCTACAAGACTAACTGGTGTTCAAAATGCTACTGGTGATGGTACGGTTAAGGTACACCGGGACAAGTTGAAACGGCTGGGGTAGGTAATCATGGTGGTTTCTTATGATGATAAACAATTTGATTACCATAACACATAGCTTTTAATTCAAGCAATCTTTTAGCGAAGGATAAATTTCCAAAATGTATTGAAATCTATTTCAAAACATCACGTTTCGCCTTGCCTCACCCGTTTCAATTTGCCCCGGTGTACCTTACATGCTTGGTGACGCTGACCGGATGACCACGAGCAACTTGATCTTTAGACTTACACTCCTACAGAATATTATTATGGCGCCAGCACCAAACCGAATAGCGACGTTTTGACTAGCTACCCTTTTTTTCAGAACCAGGTGTAGTGCGCTGTGTGCGTTAAATCAAGCACTATCAATACATCACTTCCGATGTATGTGGTAAACAATACAGAATTAGCAAAACTATTTTTCTTGAAACAGTTTTTTTTATTTTCGATTTATTTCATAATATTGTGACCCAAACGGCTATCTCTTCCATCTATGTTGTTCCTTTTCCCTATAAAAGTCTGTTACCCGACCAGTTGCTAGTATTTCCTCAGGATTTTCCCTTCTTCCATTCATAGGCTTTTGAGTCATACGGCCGTAAATTATATTATCGCTATGGCTTTCCCTTCTTTGAACGCAAGTAGTTGTTTTAAGTAGTACTGTTGGGAGACTATCGACAGTACATTTATTCTATAGCAAAACGACCAAAAACGTGGCCGTTATCTCTGGTATCTTCTGGTTAAAACTAATGTTCAAGTTGGTTTTAAAAGGTATCATATGCTGTTCTATTTTGAGGTTGTACTCTCGCATTGAAACTTGATATTTCTATATTTCATTTCTTATGAGTTTATTCATAGTTATTAGACAAAAGTGTTCTCCTCATGTTCCTGTGTCATGTATCTGTATGGTGTTTAGTAAATGTAATCATACACAACTCCCAAGCAATTAGGAATTCCGCCAGAAATCATCCTTCGTCAGACTTGGAATCAATACCGCAGTCTCTTGATAAGCAATCTAAAGACATATCCTTTAGTCCAATCATATCCCCAAAACAGTACCATGAAGTATCAATCGTGGAAAGGACATCCCTTCCAATGTCTTCGCTTTTCCGAATGCGATATTGCCGGTCAACCTTCTGACTCTTCTTCAAACATATTGCATTAATTTGCTGATTAGGTGTGCGGAATACTACTGGCAGTATATACGGTCGAGAATTAGCAACGGGTGTTTTAAGGTTGAAGGATTCGTCATTGACATAATCGTCATCATTGAAAATTCTAAAGCAGTTTTCTCGCTCGAAACTTAAAATGTTCGCATTGAAAATGTATTCACTGCACTTCATTCTCCACCCGCAAAACAGTGAATTCTTTTTCACTCCAAAAATATCAGTTTTGAACGAGAAAACTGCTTTTGAACTTTCAATGATGACGATTATGTCAATGACGAAACCTTCAACCTTAACCCCTTCGGGACGACTTTTTTCACCAACCTCGCCGCTGTAGAACACGTCAGTGAGGTGCAAATGAAAGGGTTAAATAAAGATAAGTTCCGGAAGAAGCGCTGTAGATCGTCACCTTTGTTTGGCACATATTACTATCGTCCCAAGTCCGCTACGGATGACCAAGTATTTTGCATCAGTGTTTTCCGCGGAGGATGCAAAAGCTGATCAAGTCTAGTGGATATCAAACACTTATAACCATGACATCTTTCGTTTGAACGACCTATGGGATTATTCAAGTGAATGTCCAAGGATGGCGCTGTGAGATTATCCATCTATTTCCAATCAAGTTCAACTTCGTACCCCGAACAAACTGAACACTATTATGTTGTAGGTACTGTAAACCGGGGTCAAATTGATCTCCGGGTTGAAATTGATCAGACGATTTTCTGATAGTTAAGTATCTGATCCCCACAGCACGATACTTGAAAGAAATTGTTTAAAGTATGCTTTTTCAACAGAAAAACGTCTGATCAATTTCGATCCGGAGATCAAAAAATATCTACTACTTTACCGAGCTTGAATTCTCACTTGCTCTTCTTTCATGTAAGCATTCCGCTCCAGGAATGGATCGAAATAGGTTCAACTTGTTTAAAAACCTCCCCGACGTCGCTAAGAGGCGCTTGTTGAACTTGTTCAATCAGTTCGAACATCGTTCGATGTTCTTTCCGACAAACTACAGGGAAGTGGCCTTTCACCAATTTTGAACATCTTTTTGTATAATTTTCTGTTTGAGAAGCAGATGAGTTTTGCTCATGGCGACTTGACAGTTTCACGAATTAGCTACATGGGTCTCCCCCAGGGTTCATGTCTAAACCCCCTTCTTTACAACTTTTATGTCAGAGACGTAGATAATCGTCTCATGGAAAATTGCACATTAAGACAGCTTGCGGATGACTGCGTTGTTTCTATAACGGGATCAATAGCAGTCGATCTGCAAGGACCACTACAGGATACTTTGGACAAATTGTCTACTTGGGCTCTCAAGCTGGGTATCGCATTCTCTCCGGATAAAACTGAGATGGTTGTCTTTTCTAAAAAAAAAACACAAACCGGCTAAGTTTCCGCTCGTTTTGATGGGTAAGACTCGGCGTCTGGTTCGACTCCAAATGCACCTGAGGGAAGCACAATGTGTATCTGACAGAGAAATGCTAAAAGCGAATCAACTTTATGCAAACTATAACCCGGAAGATCTGATCAGGCTGTACCAAACAATCATTCTGTCGGTTTTAGAATAGGGTAGCTTCTGTTTTCAATCCACGGTGAAAACACACTTGTTGAAACTTCAACAGGTTCAGTACCGTTGTCTTCGGATCGCGTATGAACTCAACTCACACTATGATTTTAGAGGTACTCGCTGGTTGACAGCCTCTGACAGACCGCTTTGCGAAGTTATCGTTCCGGTTCCTCATCCGATGCGAGGTTGTGAATCCATTGGTCATAGAAAATTTCGAAAAGCCGCTCGAACAGAACCCTCAAACTCGTTTTATGACCGTGTACTACTGGTACATGACGCTGGAGGTAAGCCCATCTCCGGTTAACACCAATCGTGACAACTTCTCAAACTTCGACAGTTGATCTGTGGATTTTGATTTGTCCATGAAGGATGAAATCACCGGAATACCAGAATCTTTTCGTTCCGTGTGTATTCCACAAATTTTTGCAAGTAAGTTCGGGCATGCTAGCGGGGACAGACAGTTCTTCACAGACGGTTCGAAAACCGATCATTCGACTGGTTTCGGTGTCTACAACGAATTGCATAGCGCCACCTACATGCTTCAAAAGCTATGTTCGGTATACATTGCTACCCAGTCAACCAGTGATCGTATAAGATGTTGCATAAGATGTTAAAGTGGAGGCGATATGCGTATATTTTACATGCGCCTAAATGGAGGCATGCACGCATATCGCCTCCACGTTATCATCTTATGCAACATATTTTACGATTACTGGTTAACTGGGTAAGCTAGCGGCTATATACTACACCTTAGAGTACATTCGCACTCTTCCCCCTGAGCACTACTCTACCGACAGTCTAAGCTCTCTGGAAGCTGTTCGGTCAATGAAGCCGATGAAGCACTCAGCGTAGGAATACACCAAGCCTTGAGTGCTTTTTCCAAACGCTCATACATCATCACTATAGCTTGGTTCCCTTCACATTGCTCGATTTCGGGCAATGAGAAAGCGGACTCTCTGGCTAAGGTGGGTGCTAACTGCTAGCGAAGGCGATATTTACAAGCGTCAAATCGCCTTCGACGATTTTTTTGCATTGTCCCATCAGAAGACCTTGATCAGCTGGCAACACAAATGGAGAAATGGATAGATGGTTGCACTTCATCATTCCACAGGTGTCGAAGAAGCCATGGTTCAAAGTGTTGGATTTAAACCGCGATTTCATTCGTGTGATGTATCGGCTGATGTCCAACCACTATTTGTTGAACGCACATACCTTCCGTATTGGGCTCTCAGAAAGCAAACTCTGTGTCTGTGGCGTGGCTCACCAGGATATCGAACATGTCGTGTGGGGATGCAATGAGTATCGTGAGGTCAGATGTGAGCTGCATGAAATTCTCCGAGTCCGAGGAAAACAACTGAAACCCGCGTTAAGTACTGTTCCTTTGAATTTCACTAAGAATTTGCATCCTTTGACAGATACGTATTTCGACCTCCACTGTAAGGTCGTTTTCAGTGTCTTGTACTTGACTCGACAAGTACAAGACACTGAAGACGACCTTACAGTTGAGGTCGAAATACGCATCTGTCAAAGGATGCAAATTCTTAGTGGAATTCAAAGGAACAGTACTTAACGCAATTTCCTTTTTATTTACAGATATTCCCCTAACAAGCCCAGGTTAATCATCATCAACTGAAACCCGTTAGAGAAATGTTGACAGGACTTGATTTGGAATACATGAACCAGATTTACCAGTTTTTGAAACGTGTTGATGTAGTACGTTCCTTGTTTTCGTTGTCCGCCTTTTGATTTTGTTGTTGGCCCCTGTCTGTCGCCGCCCCCTTCCGTTTGTCCTCTTCTTGTCGTTGTCTACCGATAAAGTATTTTCTTCTTGATTCCGTTACAGATATGGATAATTTGTCCCATCAATGTTTTTAGTATAAGTAAGCAAATAATTTAGTTTTAAACCCATAAACCCCTTCTTTTCAATTTTATTTTATTTTTTCAATCCTTAACCTCGAAACAGCCGCGAGTACTTCGGCTTCCCAAATTAACATAGTTCTAAGGCAGTAATAAATTGTAAAATGTAAAATCAATGTAAAAACAAAAGATTTCGGCTCAGTTATGCCCATGTGGCGCCCGAGCCTTCCAAATAAACGAACAAATAATAAAAAAAAAACTTTACCGAGCTTGTTGTCGTCCTTCTCATGTCCGTGTTACACTTGTTCAAATGACCTGAGAATTGTCAGTCACTTTAAGGTTAGGTTCGTTGGTGTAATAAAGAATACCTTCTAATTTCGCCCTGTTATGCTTATCTTTTGACAGACACACATATTTTGACTACCACTTGTAATCTTCCTCAGTGTATATTCCCTTACCGGTGGTTTGTTAAATACTTTTTTGTAGCAAAAACGTTTGAGGATAGGGAACGCTCTCTTTAGTAAAAACTATGCTAAAATTTACGCTTAGTTTTGGTAGAGGCGAAAACGCCATAAAGAAGAATTTTGTCAGCTTTTTACTTAGGGTTCAATTAATTGCTCCGACTATCATTCTAAAGCCAATCAATCATCCAAACGTGGGAAATGTCATCAATAAATCAACATTCAGTCCCAGTTACTGCACTCCAAAACGCACATTAAAGGGCCCAAATCAAAACGAATGCAGTATACCTCCAAATCAATTGTGCAAATCAATTCGTAAATCTTTCGCCCCATCCTTCGGTTGCTGGATTCGTTTCAAACCATCAAATCATTCAATCTCTCCCACAGCTCAACGCGCGCCCTATTTGGCCGAATTCATATCCCTAATGTGACATTTTTACAAGATTTATACAACAGGTAAGCCCGCAATGACACACAACACGGTTGACACTCGTCTCCGATGAGGACGGATTCGATCGAAGACTTGGTCCAGGCCTGGCCTGACCATCAGACCCGATCATCAGGATAACATAATGATCAACTGTGAAGACGCAACAGGAAAAAAAAAGTAATAACACAAAACAACCACGAGAAACCTCCCAAAAGAAGACAGAAGATTGACGAAAAATTCAACGACACTCTCCGGTCATCACATCTCCAGCAGCAGCAGCAGCGGTGGAATTCCTCTTCGCGGTCGCGACCACAACTCCACGTCAACCTGGTCAGGGCACGGAGCAGAGAGGGGCGAGCGCAAAACACTGGTAGCTACAAATATTTTACCAAGATCAATGATCGATTAAATATACGGTTGCCACCGTTTTGTGTCCTCTCTTGTCCCAGCAGCAGCCCAGCCCAGCGCTACATTGCGTAGCGGCGCGTTGAGTTGGGCTGATTGGCGAGGCAGCCAAGGGAGAGTGCGAAAAAGGGATAAGATCATGTATCAAACGTCAAATTATATCAAATTATTTTCGCTGGATGCAAGGTGGCAGAGGGGGGGAAAGGGGGAAGATGAAACCCCGAGTAGGTACAATGAAATGTGACGATGAAGAAGATGGATCTCTCTCTTTGCTTGGAGGAGCCCTTCAATCGCTCGCCACAGTCTGTCATGTAGGAACAAATGTCCCTTGGCGATGAACTCGGATGAGGCGGGGATCGGGGAAACGCAGCATGTATAAAATTTGCCAAAAATATTCGAACGACATTTATTTTCGTTAAGTCGAAATTGTTTTTGCACTTTTGATGCACCCGAGATGGATGGATGGATGGACGCCGGGATCGGGCTCAGACAGCGACGACGACGACGACGACCTAAAGTAAGCGAATCTTTACGACTCTCGATCATGATAATCTCGCGTTTGCGACCGCTTTTAATGGGATTCCTTTCAGCGAGGTTTTAAAACGGCTAAATTCCGGAGCGATTCGGGGACCCAGCCTGCCTGGTCGGGTGGTGTTTGCGGTCAAGATTACAATACATGGTGGATTTTTCCTTTTTGGCTTTTTCTGAGGCCTGGGGCATTTTTGGTTGCTGCTGCATTGAATCGATTGGGTTTTGGGTTGCTGTTTGGAGGGTGCGGGGAAAGTAAACAAGTGAATAAGAATTTTCGTCAAAAGAGTGCCTTTTTGTGATTAAGTTTCGATGCAGGGTTGAAGTTGATGGACTTTTTGTTGGGACAGTTCTGCTTCTTTGATGTATATGCTTGTATGTATCTTTCAACGTGGTCAATCAAAATGATCACTGCGTGTGTACTCCTTCTTACCTGGACTACCTGTCTGTTAACGAAGCAGAGCAAGGCCTGTTTCATCAGACATCATATCTGAAATGTCCCAGTTTTTCTACGAATTTGTTTCGAAGTTTCTCTCGAGGCTTCTCAATTAGTTATTCCCGGAGTTTTTCGCGAAATTTCACCAGGATTTCGTCCTATATTGCTCCAGAAATTTTTTACGAGGTTATCTCACGAACTATTCCGGGAGAAAGTAATAGAAAATTCCAGCAAGAACTCCGGGAGCAGCTATTATAGAAAACCTAAATAAAACTACCAGAACTTCTGGGCATTTATAGTGTGGACTTCGGAGAGAACTACGAGAGAAAGCTTGGAAAAACCAATAAAAAAGCGGGAAAATCTCTATGGGAAAGGAGAGCAAAAGTTCTGGGAATAAATTGTGGGAGAAAATCAAAGATAAAACAGGATAAACTTTAGAAGACATTCGGAAGAAACTCCGAGAAAAATCCCGCGTGAATCATCAAGAAATATTCCGAAAAAATGTAGAAAATCAGAGAGGAATTGCTTGAACCTTGAACAACAATGGTGACAAGAAATCCTGAAAAAATTCAAGTTACAGCTTCTGTAGTGATTGCACAAATAGCTTCAAATTGTCGATAAAGAAGGAGTGATTATTTCTGGTATTCCTTCTTCCATTGTTCAATCGGTAGCTTTAGTTGCATTAGTAGAGTGCTCTGCTGAAACAGTTCATACTTGCTGCTACTAACAGCCTTTGATGGTGTAGAGGGCCGAATTGAAAGATCTCCTTCGTGAGCAGTTGCCAGCCATCGCCTTTTTTATCTGTATTAACGAAATTTTTAGCCCTAGGCTAGTTCATCTCGGGACCCACGCTTTACTTCCCTTCCGAAGGATGAACTCACATTTTGCGAGTTTATCGGGAGTGCCATTCGATCCCAGGTCCTCGGCGTGATAGTCAAGTGTTCTAACCATCACACCAGGTCCGCTCCACAGCCATCGTCTAACCAGGTCAAATTTCTGTCGATTTCCTTCGTTTCTTTGTTCAGGATGCACCGCCATGAGCCTCTGGGCCAGCCTCTGCTACGATGTCCTGCTAGGTTCCAATCTAACGCTCGCTTGCAGATTTCGTTTCCGCTACTACGTAGAGTGTGGCCGACCCACCTCCATTTTCGCTCCAAAATTTCCAACACAATCGGCTTTTGATGGCATCGACGACAGAGCTACACGTTGAAGATTCTATTGTGAGGCTACCATGCATGGGTTGTATACCGCAGGTATCTATTGATGAAAACCTGCAGCCTTTGAGTGTTCTTTATTGAGTCATCTTGATCGATACCTTGATACCTTGACCGATTGAACCCTTGAAAAAAATCCCATACGGACCGAAACGTCGAGAAAAATCATAAACTAGTGTGTTCGATTCCCTCAAAAGACTGCAAAGACAACATTCCGAAGCCAAATCATCCCAGTCGTACCCCAGCCAAGTTCTTTATTGATACACACCAGGTTTCACTGGCGTACAGACGCACAGATTTCACGTTTGAGTTGAAAACTCGGATGTTGATGCGTCGACTAACCTGATGATTTTCCATAGATTTCTTAAACTCGCAAAAACAGCCCTCTCCTTCTTGATACGTATGTCTTGGTGCTGCAATCAATCGCCATTTGTTTAGAAATATATTGGAAGTAGTCCACAAACTCCACTGCTTGCCCAACTACAGTAAAACTGGAAGGGTTGACCGTGTTTACATTCAACGATTTGTTGATAGGCGACGTCCACAAATCACGAAACGCTCTAGGAGAAGGGGGAGTACGGCCAAGCGTTACGTTCTATACAAAAAACTAAGAGAGCTACGTCATCAGTTCGAAGTAATCCATAGTAATGGGCTGCCACAGCGACCACAGACAATTGGGTTGTTTAGTGAATAAAATATTGCTAGTTTCTATAGCCTAATCGAAAGAGCTCATTTTTCTGAGTATGTATGACGTGATTTTATTGCGTTCCAAATCCTTTGTTTGATGGTTAAATAAACGAAACCATTTTAATTTCCGTGGATAGAATGACAGTTCAATCGATAAAATGACAGTTCGTCCCAAACAAAAAAAAATCCCCATACAAACTTTGAATGCATTTTAAAAATAGTTCCCGACCACCAAAAATTGTAAAATTTTGGATTTCGACTAATTTTTGGACAAACATTCCGATTATGAAATAATCTCGATACCCCTAAAGAACCCAATTGAAGGAATTCCCGGAAAAATCCCAGATGGAGTTCCCGAAAAACACCATCTGGAATTTTACTGGGAATTCCTTCAGAGATTCTTCCGGAAACTTATTCTGGACTTCTGTCAGGAATTACTTCTTGAATTTCTTCCAAAACTCTATCGTGGATTCCTCCGTGAACTTTTTCTGTAATTCTTTTGGAAACTCTTTTAATACAGGAAATAATCCCTGGAAGAATCCGAAAAAATCCTGGAAGTAGTTCCTGGAATGAAATCTTTAAGCAATCTCGGAAGTAGTTCCTGAAAGAATTTCAAAGCGATTCCAGAGAAGATTTTGGAGAAATACTGACAGAAGTTCTCGGTAGGGTTCTTATGGGATTCCTGGAAGGGTCTCAGAAAGAGTCCCTGAAGGAACTGCAGGAGGAATCTCGCAGGGAATTCCTGGAACAAATCCCAGAGGGAATTTTGAAAGCAGTTTCTGAAGGAATCTCGGAAAGAATTCCCGATGCAATCTCCGGGCGATCCTAGAAGAATTGAAATTGAAATTGTTGGAACACTTTCTGGAAGTCCAACAAAATTTCAAGAAATTCCAAAAGAAACTATTGGGAGAATCTCAGATGGATTTCCTGGGAGAATCCAGAAATTGATTAAGAAATCCTGGAAGAAAGCTCTTGAAGTCCCAGAAGGAATCCTGGATAGAGTTTCTGGATGTACCTCAGATGGAACCTTGAAAATCTCAGAATGGATTCCAGAGGAAATTCGTGGAGGAATCTCAGGAAAAATTGCTGGGGTAATCCTAGAAAAAGCTCCTGAAGAAATCTCGAAATTTATTTGTTGAGAAATTTTAGAAGGAATTTTGAAAGAATCTAGGAACTCCTGAAGTAATCTTAAACTATGTTTCTTAAGAAATCCCGGAAAGGATCTCTGGGGGAATCCCGGAAGAATTTCATCAAGTATTCCGTGGGAATTCTAGAAAAAAACTTCTGCAACAAGTTTGTGGAGAAACCGCGACGGATTTCTTGAAGATATCCCGGAAGGAACTCCTGGAGGGATGCCACCGTGCCGCCATCAAGTCATAAATCAGCTCACTTTCCCACGTACGCGTACCCCACAAGTGTTGTTAACGTCGCAGTAGTATTTTCTCCTTTTTGCCATTATAGACCGACGACAGCACCTTGTATAGATTCAGAAAAGCACGTTATTGGGGGCTGTCCATAAACCACGTGGTCATGGGGGGGTTCGGCCAATGATCATTTTGTATGGACAAATTAAAAATTTTGTATGGACAAATGACCACGCGGGGGGGTTGAAAAGTCCCAAAAAAATGACCACGTGGTTTCTGAATAGCCCCTTGGCCTGCACCTTGCTGGATCAGCTTAGTTCTTCGGCAGAAGATAGGTGAAGTTCTACCATCTGTCCGAGGTAGCCTCAAATACATCCAGAGTGATTGTCATGACCGCGGTTATGTCTGCAACTCTATTACACTGTTGATCTTCTACTGCCGGAAGTTGACTAGTCGGAAAAAATGTAGTGCGGAAGGTTAGAAAGTTCACTGGGTGTTAATTAGTCAGCTTAAAGATAAAAAGTGTGCGCGGAAGATCTGGTAGTTCGCTTACCGGGAGTTGGTTAATCGGCGCAAAGAATAAATAGCGTGCTCGGAAGATTCGAAAGTTCGTTTGAAACTCAGCGAGTGGTGAAAACGAGAGAATGTTCGATATGGTTTCTATGTTGCAAGCAAAAGTGCGGAACACTAGCTTAGAACTATCCGGTGAGTTTGTTCCCAGGTGTCCATTTACAGTTGAACATGGCATATCCTTGGAGATTTTCAGTGGGAGAAGGGGAGTTAAATGAACTTGTTTCTGGGCAAATGTTTGTGGGATGACCAGGCTTTTGTTACGAAGCATCATATTGTTTTCCAAATGTCTCCAATGATTTAAGCTTACCCTGCTAAGACAAACTATCACGTAGATCATTCCGTTGCGGTCTTACTCTGCAGCCATAGGCGATCCTTGCGCTGATGGTGTGTCATCATTTAATGGGATCTCTAAGGTACGGGTCCGTATATTTACCTCATTCCACTCATATTTACTCCTCTTTGCTGAAGCGATTCGAGAAAGATGCAACAAACGGGTTGTCCCGAACAAGCCACGCTACCCATTGCGATGCGATTCACTTGTTATTGATATTCATTGATGCTCGTTCGAAGTTTGGATCGAAAGCGAATGAAATAAGGAATGAAAGGTGAATGAAGGTAGAATAAGGGAGCCGGCTCATAATTTAAGCATGTCTTGTTGAAATTGCTAGTGTTTTTGTATGGATGCTAGATTAATGGAAAATAAAACAAATATTTTTCGAAAACATTAAAACCGATGTCAAACCGAACACAAGTTAAAATCAGGAACGCTGCTCAAGGGCTTGTGCAAGGTTTCCAGTGGCGTTGCAGAAGGTCTTAATGGTTTTTCAGCGGTTCAGAGGCGTACTAAAGGATCTCAAGTGGTTTAATGGATTTCAGAGGATCTCAGGGGCTTTTTGAATGGTTTCCCGAGTAGAAGTAAAAATCAAAACAATATCATAATTTGATATTTCTCAGCGAAGTACTCAAGATCATCATTAGTTATTGTTTGACATAAGAGATGAAAGATCAAAAATTAGTATGGGAAAGAACATAATAATATCTCATTTTGGTATTATAAGATCAGACTAATATCTGGGGAGATATGGGCTACAGCACATCAAACCAATATCATAAAATAATCTGACAGATGGAGTAAAAAAAAATGGCCGCGACAAAAATAGAACTTATGACCTTGTGAATTATGAGCAGTGACATTACCACTACACTACGACTCATAGCCGCAGATTCTACGTTTTCCAAGATGTTTGACTCATGGTAGTTGTGTTGGTTTGATCCCGCCATGTTGTAGATGAGTGTGTGAAAGAACTGATTTTGATCTTGAGCAGTATTTTTCAGATCTTTCGATTTCTGGATGTTGCAGATGAAAATGTAAAGAGCTAATTTTGATCTCATCCGTATTTTTCAGATTTCCCAATGATAAATGTTCTATTGCAGAATATTAACACAATTTTCACCCAAAATTTACAAACTGATGCGATAGTATGGAAAATAAAAATGAATTAAGGCTCAATTAGGAATTGCATATTTCCTTAAACTAAGAGAGCACCTTTATCTAGATGATTTCAGATTTTATGCCTATTCTCTGAATTGTTAACAAAGCTAGTGATCCAAATTTTAAAAACGACATGTGTAGAAACATGCTTGGTTTATTTTGCGCTTAAAACAAATTTCCACCAATAGAATGCAATCAGTGAAGTACTAAATTGTTTTAATCAGCTGAATTTTTGTATGGTTGGAAAGTAAATTCTCTATTTCTGCAATAAAATGACGCTAAAAGCGTGGCTATCATGATTTCTTGCCTAATTTTATGCTATTTGAGCAAGACTTTGGTTACCTGTGTTATTGTTTTCTCCATTTCTTGCAACAAGGTTTTCCAAAGTTTTGTTCTAACTGCATTGAATAAGGCAAGGAATCATAATACCCACGATTTTTGCATATTTCGTTGCAAAAACGGAAAATTTACCTTCCAGATATAAAAAAATCAGCTAAAACTTCACTGAACGTGCCCTATTGTGAACTGTCGCCCAGAAAAGCATTGGAAACATTCAGAAGATCGTAGTCTTCACGATTGTCGTCTGTTCGTATACCCGAGGCAGAATCACTACGCAATTTGTTGGTTGACACTCTACAAGCTGGTCGACTGCAGCGGTATGTTTTGTTGAATCTAGAATCAAATGGTCCGTTATTCGAAATGGTCGTATTTTTAGCGGGTCAATAAAGCTCCCAAATTGTCCGGTGATTCATTTATTGAATTCGTACCACAAATGCAAGCTCGACATCGAGGTCCAGCTCATGTTGCCTTCAGGGTCTATTGAAAAGCCTCTGCTGCTGGATTACACACAGTGAACTAAAATAATTATAAACTGAGATTAAGAAAGCTATCATAGAATTCATTATATACTTTTGTGCCTTTTTAGTATCGTAAAGTAAAGCAAATATCGATTATATGCGTTTTCTGAGCCAATTACTCTGTTTTTTTTTTGGTTCAATTGCCACATCTATAAACCCGCTTAATAAAAATGAAGGCCACTTCTACTTCCTTTTTGTCCCAGTGCTCGTTTTTAAAATTTGTGGTGGACATAAGGGAGCATCTATTTATTACGTAACGCTAAATTCGACATTTTTGAACTCGGTGGTTGGTTCATTAGGATCTGGCGGCCTTCATAATGTGTTTTTGTATGATAACTCCAATTTTTTGTATGGGTAGGCTGTATTCCGTCAAACGGGGTTACTTGCAACACGATGGCATTCACTAAATGTGAAGTATTTTCTAATAATAATGAAAACTAGTATGCCCTTCTATTTCGGTTATAGAGATTATGTATACCATGGATCGATTTAGTGGAAAAAATAGTTTTGTTTTTTTTATTTATTGTTTAGCTACACTGTTAAAACGGTTTGCTCATTTTATGCCATAAAAACAAGTATGAAAATCGTGTTTCACCTCTCCCCTATGGTAAGTGCGATAAGTCTGGTTTGGTTGCAGTTAGGGTACCTAATAGTAAGCTTAGCTAAACGATAAAAGTTTAATAAACTTATCGACTAAGTAGTGTAAAAAATCATTATTATATTCGTCAACCACTATTATTTATCTTCATTTCACGATATTTTTGACAGAAATAATCGAAATCGATCATTTCTTGATTACGTAACGAGTTAATTTTCAAATGACAACTCATTTTTTACATTTTTTTGAACGTGATTTTCAAGCATTGTTAGGAAATATTTTGGAGTTTTATTCATGTTACATCTTGTTAAAAGTTTAATTTAATTTATGGGCGCTTCAAAACAATCACCAACATCAATTCTGAACCTAGATGGACTAAGTTATGTCAGCTGAGCATCAAATTAACGACTTCGGTATTTACAAAGTTCAATAGATGTGTTTCAATCAAGGTTATTTTAGCTGAAATTGTCAAACACCACTTCAAACTGAAAACTACTTAAAGATGACTCACTCTACCTCTTCAAGCAATGACAATTATCATTGTTGACATTTTGTTACGAGTACTACGTCACGAAATCCATACATATTTTATATTTGAGGGACGTGAGACCTGTTGTTAAACGATATACTCTCACTTGCAATAACTATCAACCCTTTCATGAAAAATTATATGTCAATTGGTTAGTGTACATCTTAACAATGCATTTTTCATGCATTTCATCAAAAAATTACAATACGACTAAGCACTAGATACTAGAATGTTCGTGCTGTTTAATGATAGCTAACTTAACTTCATGTCCTGTGTTGCAAGTTACCCCACACATGGGAAAACTTGCAACAAGCATGTATTTCGCACCTCCTGATTAAGTAACAACATATTTTGATAAATCAATTGCTGCATAGTATTCTACTCTGGGTAATTATCGTACACGATGCTTTACAGGATGGTTCAAATGTTTAGATTTTCAATGATATTGCTTCAAAGTCGAAAAGTGTTGCAAGTTACCCCATTTGACGGTACCCTATTCCCCTATCACAATGAGATTAGAGCAGATATTTGGCAACTCTTTGAATATCTCATCAATATCATATTAAGATATGACATCCAAATTTGATCGTTTTAAGATATGATTATGATATTCATGTCTACCCGGGTTACTGGCATTTCAATTCATCTCAGAAGGTTTCCAGAGGCATTTCAGGCGACCTAGGTGGATCTAAGGGGTGTTTCAGAGGTATTTCTGGGAGTTTCAGGAGCGTTTAGAAGGGTCTCATGCAGTTTTAAGGCTTTCAGTGGCATTTTTTTTTCTGTATTAGCGAGATTTTTAGCCCTTGGCTAGTGCATCTCGGGACCCACGCTTTACTTCCCTTCCGAAGGAAGTACTCACATTTTGTGAGTTTGTCGGGAGTGGGATTCGATCCCAGGTCCTCGGCGTGAAAAGCATGCGCTTTAACCATCACACCAGGTCCGCTCCCCTTTCAGTGGCATCTTAATAAGTACTCAGTGGTGTTTAAAGAGGTTTTAAGGGTGATCCAGGGAATTGCAGGTGTTTTATGGCAGGTGGCAAGAGGGGGGGGGGGGGGCGGTGATGGCTGCTCAGCGGCTACTAAGGGAAATTCAGGGGTATCACGGGGGAGCTTTTAGGGAGTTTCAGCGTCAGTACTTATGACTTTTGACAATCACTTTTCCCGTGAAGTGATAATAAGCATTGCAGATGCGAATATGGCATTTTATAACTACGTGCCTCTGGTACCGTAATATGTAAACGCAAACAAAATTTTCACTAAAAAGAAGCATCGATTGTTCCAGTGGCCCTATGTATATGTGGTCACAATCCGTAGAAGTTAAAAGAAGCAGACTTAAACACCTGACACAAGTACTGTATTATTCCAGTTGTATAAGATTAATATGAAAATTATGGCTGTTGAGTATTGGTATAATTTTTATTAATAATCACATTGTTTTGCGATCTTATTCAGGTAAAAGTTAACAACTACATCCCTGAATCCGCGTCGATCTCACCTGATAGCCCGAATGATAACGCAAGGAATGAACAACAACGGCAGCTACATTGCGTCCCGCAGCTAGTGGTGTGGCTCCCAGCCAGAAGCAGCAACAACGACGACGAAAGACGACAACGACGATGACGATCGACGAAAATGGTGAATACAGAAGCGATCATCTTTTTTTATTGTCTTCACCCGCGAATCCACGTTGCGTTTCCCGCAGCCGACGCGTTGTCCAACGATTCTCCACCGGGGTTCCGTTGGAGGGTTGTCGCGGTTGACGGAGGGCAAAGGAGCAAAGCGACACTGGAAAACCGCAGGGCATTAGCGAGAACGAGACAACGCTGCGCTGCCCTGATAATGATGATAAAAGTTGTTCCTGGTGGAGTGGAGATCCCCTCGCGAGTTGCATCAACCCTTTGCAGCACACGTGAATCCCTTCCCCGTGTTGCGGTTCGATTCAAGGAAGAGGAAGAATGCGTTCATGTTCTTGGGGACAAGGAATGTACGGAGACGGCCGTATGTGAGCAGGGCACACACTACACATGTGACAACGTCGCCGTCGTATCGTGTGTGAAGAACGTGTGTGTGTGTGTGCGAAGGCCGGAGAAGCTCGGACAGCTTGGATCAAGTTCTGATCAAAATATTTCCATCAACTGTCGTCCCAAGGTGTGGAGCCGATTACAGGCGGGGAGGGCTGAGCATTGGACCCAAGCCACTTAATACCTGGGCGAAAGTAATTACTTATGAAGGTATTTCGGGCTCTTGCCGCTTTCTGTTGCGCATATGCATACAAAGCGGGAATGATGTGATGATCCTTTAGCTCTGATCGATCTCTATCGCGATTCGTGCGGCATTTTTTCAAACAGCAAATGGATACACCGGGATCCCTCAAATATCAACACGTCTTTCAGAGGGTAGCATTTCGCCACTGTTCGTCCGTGCTGCAACGCCTTCGACGACTGTTAGGGTATGCGCGCGTTTAATTACACTTAATTGGATGAAACATTTCTGCCGGAATTCCACGGGCTCTGTGAAATTTAATCACAACAAATTTCAGCTGTCACCTCGTTTTGGGAGGCGATCGACCATACATAGCGATTCGTTGCCGACGACAGCTAGTGGGGTTCGAAAAGGGCATACCAGAATGTGTGTCTGCAGCACGCCAAAATCACAACTCACGACGACTCTCCTCTCATCGACCGCAAGCGCGGGATTGATTCCAAAGGGAAAAATCATCATCACCACCGGCTATGCCCGAGAAAGGGCAATAGCACGCAAATAATCTCACAAGTCTCCTGACGATCGATCCATCAGCGATTGTGTGGATGTGGATGGATGGATCGATCGAATGTTTCATTGGGTAGCTCGCGGGCACGGTACAGCAGCAGCGACAGAAGGGGAGATGTCCTGCCAGTACCTTCGGGCGAAATCAAGTGCCGTGTCTCGTCGCCATCCACCACATCGCATTACAAAGCCCTCCTGCTAAGGATGGATCAGTTTTGCTGGAGCAGCAGCAGCAGCAGCAGAAGCTGTTATTATTGACTAATAAAATTTAAAGACATACTCCGAAGAGTTTTGATTCGGGAAATATTTCCCGAATATTTTCCAATGCACGCTACCCAGCTGTTAGCCCCGTAATACGGGTTGTTTGACAATTTTGCGGTGCATCTTTAGGGGGGACAATGAGTGCCAATTAGACGCAATCGGATGTTTTCATTGCCGAGAAGGGGTATGATTGGTCAGATTGAAGGATATCAGGTAATTTGCATACCTGAGGGCATCCGGAGGCATTTGATTGATGCAAGCGATGTCAAACGCATTCGGTCTTAGAGATTTGGCGCGACTTGGTTATAATTATGGTTCATTGACACTGAACACGTGTATTTTTTAACGTAACGCATTTTGTGATCCGAGAGGTATAACTGCCGTGAATCGCAAGTCAGTCCCATATGTAAAAAGTAGGCATTGAGAAAATGGCCGCTGAGGTTTTCAAATTCGATTTCTATGTAAAACTCGAAAAAATCGCCATGAATTGAAAACTTCTGCGATCATCACGAAACTTTAACATATTATTTCAAACGTGACAACGTAACAGTGAAAAATATAAAACTGGCTAAAATAGTGTTAGGTTTTGTACTAGAGGGTGGACAAGTTCGTAATGGGACTGACTTGCGATTACATTTCATTATGGGACAATCTGACTTGGTGTTGTTCTACAATTTTACTGAACAAACTATATATTTTTTTGCACGCAGCTGAAAGATCATCCGAAGAAAGCTCGAAAACGGCCATTAACTCATTTTTGCCCAAAATGCAGATGGGACTGACTTGCGATTCACGGCAGTATACTACAGTACAATTTATCACATAAACAGAAAACTTGAACAATGTATTTTTATAACTCCAAAACAAATACTCATATCGATATGGAAATTGGAATGCAAATAGTGAATACATTGTTCAATAAGGGGAAATTTTCGAATTTGGCACATGACTATAAAATTAGCTGCAACGTTACGGTTGCAATGGACGTTCCTGTTCATCTGTCGGGCACTTGAATCAACAACTTTTTGCTTGGTAAGGTAATTCTAAAGGTAGACTTGTGTTTGCCTCCGTATATCGACTTTACGAAATTTCCAATGGACTTGAAAGCAAGCAATGTGTTTGGAAATCATTTAAAACTTTAGATAAAACGGAGGAAAATCTACATTTTCTTAGCATTATTTCAAGGAACGAGGTATTTACATATCTAACACATCGTTTAATACGAGCTTTTATTTCTGAACAAGAAATATGGCAGAAACTTGGGCATCCAACTTGAGTTACTCAAAAAGACTATTTCAGCTGTTCAGCAGGGTGTTTCAACCTACTTCCCCGTGAAAGAGTTTAATTAATTGCTGTCGTATTGCTTTCGATTTCGATTAAGATGAATTTCGGAACGTTAGATTCATTATTGCACTGTAGCCCTATTATAATTGCTGCATAGTTCAGTGGTTATTGGGTTAACCAACATCTTTTTTTGAATGATAACACGATTGTTTCTAGCTTGAAGCAAGTCGGAGCATCAATAACGTAAATAGAAAATTAATTAACGAATCAGTTTTGACCGGAAGATGAACTACACAAGACAAACAAGAATTCAAGACTTCAAAATCCGTTATCTCACCCCATCCATCGTCAACGAATCCAACATAACCCAATTGCCGCTGTAACGCCCATCACAATTCTGTAAACACTGTGGCGAAATACTTCTCGGAGATTCCCACAGCTTGTTCAAAGATTCCCCTGAATCACTGGATAGCAATATAAATTACTTCCCAACAGATAAGCAAAATATTTGCCGTTTTGCTCGATCAAACCCAAGCAGCCAAATGTCAGCACGAGTTCTCCGCCGGATGACTGCTTATCTTGGTGGTGTTTATTCGTTTATCTTGCAGCAAATTAGAGTTGTCGAAAAGTTTCCCCACACCACCACGGAGGAAAGTACAGAAATTTCACGCCCTGCAGGCATCGAAAACTACGCCGGCCGGGACAGGCGAAGCTCACCCACTCGAACGCCGAAAACCATCCACCCATAAACGTCAATAGCCAATTGGCAATAAATTTTGATCATCCACATCGAGCCCGGCTTCTGTTCTACAAAACAAACGGCCTGCGCCTCGACCCCGAATTTCTCGTTTTTTTGTCTCTTCTTGCTTTCCTTACGCCTTTCATCGATTCGATCCCATCAACCAGATATGCAAGAGGTGTGCACCGGCAATTGCACTCTCACGGTGCGGTGGCTATCCTTTCTGGTGGCGCGCGATTCAACGCGGATGACCCGCTTCGTTGTTCCAGTTGAGTGATCCGAATTTTACCCCTCATCATCGCCGTCTTGTGCAGCAGTGGCAGCAGCCTGCCAGCACCACACCGGAGTCACACTCTTTCGTATGTTCCCAGTGCATGTTACTTCCTTCCGCCCTGCTATTTGTGCCTTTCGGATAGCCCTCTAAGTGCTTGTTGATTGTCACCCGGCCGCCACCCCTACCTGCCCGTCGATTGCCCGGAGGAAGATTGAACAAATTGTCCCCTTAGCTTTCGGGTTATTGCCTTGTGTCACACATAGCGCCGCCAATCGGGG
Organism: Aedes albopictus; assembly: GCF_035046485.1. Classification (NCBI taxonomy): domain Eukaryota; kingdom Metazoa; phylum Arthropoda; class Insecta; order Diptera; family Culicidae; genus Aedes; species Aedes albopictus. The sequence continues at coordinate 370,040,079 of NC_085137.1, forward strand.
CCAGGGTTGGCCCAAGGGTGGATTAAGTATGAGATTTTGTCAGGTAATTCTCCTGTAGATGACTTAAAGCGTTATCTTGTCGAAGTACGGTTTGCACTATTGCGATGCAAGTTATCTTATGCGAAAAAAAACCAACTCTCATCATCTCAGAGTTGAACTACAAACATAGTGTTTTGAAGCTTCGCTTATAAATTCTCTGGATTTCCTGAAATTCACTGAAATTTCGTCAAATTTAAAACTTTTAGGCTTTGGCAAGATTTTTTTCCCTCGTATGTTGAGTCAACGAAGTTCATGGATCATGACACTCATAACATGATCGAAGTTTTTCTGCGAAAAGAAAAGGTCGACTCTGTCCTGCATGTAAGTATCGACATTGCTGCATAAAGCAACGAAATGGGCGGTTTAGAGAGAAGCGTATTTGTGTACATTGAGGCTTTATCCGTTTTCTATAGGAAACAGGAAAGTGAAATAAAAAGGGGTGAATGGATTCCTTTTATGAACTAGCAAGGAGTATAGATAACGGAGTATAGATTATGGTAATTATAATTATGGGTTGGACAACTAGGAAGAAAGATGATAATAATTTTCTGTTGCAATTTCGAGCCTTCTGATGCACGACCGCTGCAATGTGGGAATGGAACACATGTTCCCGCGTCCAAAGTCTAGAGGCGCATTCGAGAGATTCTCTAAGTTAACCCGCATTACGGTACGCACGCTCTGATCCGCTTCGGTCGCAAACAATCGCCGGAAGTGATCCCACTGGACGCAGATGTCACTCCTGGAGTCAGTTAACCCTAAAGAAAACCATTAGCTCATCCTGCCTCTATACCACTAATGACAATCCACCGACCTGTACCGGGAGGTATAGGAACCCACCGAGCGGGAAGTCATCATTATCCACTCTACGAACTCGTCAACCACAACCCGACGGAGGACGACCAATCCCACATCGAAAGAACTGCAATGCGTTAAACCCAAAACTAGTAGGGGGAGAAACGCACAAATACTGGGTCGATAACAATAGCAAACGGTTGATCGTTTTTTCCACAAACTCAATTTACCTTGCGCTACAACATCCCGGTCGCAACAGCACTGAATCGATCAACCCACTCCCTATCCTGTAATCGGTCGAAGAAGTTTAATTTTTGCTGCTGCTCATCACTTCGGAAAGTTATTCCCTTCCTGTGTCCGATGCAACCGTTCGATCGAATTCCATTACTGGGCATGTTGGCGATGACGAATTTCGAAGGTGGCCTGTCAACCGTTAAGGAGATCGAAACGGGCTGACTTTTAATTTATAATCCAAAACGCAAGGGCTGGCTGTTACTTGCCTTGACCCAGGCTTTGATCGGACATCCGGTGTCATGAATCAATAAATTAACGTGAATCTGTTGATGAAGAATGCACCAGAAAAAAAAATTGAAAGAGTTTTATTTCATGAATTAACGACATTTTTCGCACTAGGAGAAAAGAAAGATGTTAGCTTTGAAAATAACCTAATATATAGGGGGTGACCATCGCTGTTTGCAGTACAGAAATCACAGTAAATTGTAATACTCCCTACCGAGAATAGGAAACACTTTCTTAATTATTGAGTTTTTCTCACTCACTTCAACACTCAATCAGATACTCCTCTCTACCAGTCAAATTGCTCTGCTTCGTTGAGTTCAAGAAACGCAGGCTACATGAAACACTAGGGAATCCAAGTTTCAAAGACGAACTGAGATAGATCGAACGATTGTTTTCATTCTGTTGAATGAACGGCTTGCGATCGACGTGATCCATAAAGTACGTCTCGCTTAGATGGGGATTATGAAAGTGTGACAAGCAATATACACTCAAACCTCCATTTAAGTTGAATGCAAAACTCCATCAAAGTCCCTCCATTTGAGTAACGTAACTTTAATGGATATTGACTGTAAATATTCACAGCAAAACAAATGTGCTGCGGTTTCGAAAACACATGTTCTTAGAAAAGGTCATTAGGCCGAACAGATCATTGTGTGTGTGTGTGTGTGTGTGTGATCCAACTAACCCCCACTGTCCGGCAGTGATATTATGGAAGAAAGTTTTCTGCAATATAATTTTGAAGCTACTGCAAAAAGCTTTAGTCCGGGAGTTAGAAGGTGATAGCTCTATTGCAGATTCAGGGACCCATTTCAGAATGGCTGGAGAGACACGTCCATTCAGAAGTCACTTTCACTTACAATAAGCCCCGCATGTGTACATCACCGTTATCATTTGGATAATGATGATGCAAACACACTTCCTGATTCAAAGATAATCTTCGAAACTGGCGCGTATTTAGTTCATTTTGTTGTAGTAATAGTAATCAGAACATTCTCACCGGAATCCATTCAATCCAAGGTAGTGCTGTCATCACCATGGGAACGTCTTCATTGCGCAGTCGGGCTTCCTCCTCGTCTCCCCTTCGTTGCGCTGTTGCGCACGCAGTCAGTCATCATTTGAACACACGTCACTTTAGCCCCCACGGAAATATGAATGTTGAGCCGGGATGATTATGAAATTACTCGCGAATCACTGATGACATAGCTTTAGTTTAATAGCCTCATACGTAAAAAGAATCACGAAAAAAAAACAGTCACAGTACTTTTACAATAACTTTACAATGGAGAAACTAGCGAAAGGCGAAGTGCCGGTGAAAACACGAAATACTCGGCGCATTCCTGCACTCGAAATGAATTTCAGCACCGTTTGGGAACCCGAACTACTTGAGCAGCGGCATTCAAACGCACACAATCGTTGAACAATCAATCCATTTTTCACTATTAAAACTCTCCCAATCACTTTTTCACACGCGGAGACTATTTCGGAAGGCGTAGCACCGGCCAAACCGTCAGCAGAATCGCACAAAAAATTGACGAACGCGAGAGAAACGTGACGAGCAAAACAAAACACGTCTGCACGCGGCTACGCCTACTGCGCTTCATTAGGCCGAACAGATCATTGGGCCGAAAAGGTCATAAGGCTGAATATGCCATTAGGCCGAACAGGTCAATAGGCTGAATAGGTCATTAGGCTGAATGAATACGTATTCGGCCGTAAAAATCGTAAGGCCACAAAAATCATTAGGTCACAAAGGCCTTTAGGCCGAAAATGTCTCTAGGCCACAAAGCTCTTAACCTTTCAGGACGCGTGCCATCAAGCACCCGAAACTGCACCACGCTCGCGCTGTATCCGACGGGCGAGTTTTTTTGGTAGTGTTGTACTTTTTACAACAGCGCTCGTTCTGAAGGGTTAAGGCAGAAAAAGTCTTTAGGACGAAAAGGTCTCTAGGCCGAAAAGGTACATACATACATTTATTTGTTCAACATCACATATTTAAGACAAGACATAATCAACAATAGTACGCCACAATACTCGGTTTGTGGCTGGCGCTCTCCATCCTCGGTCACACCCAAAGCTCGCCAAGTCACGCTCCACCTGGTCCGCCCATCGTGCTCTCTGAGCCCCACGCCTTCTTGTGCCAACCGGATCAGTAGAAAATATCAGCTTTGCAGGGTTGGTATCCGGCATTCTTGCAACTGCACCGAACTCACACTAAACGAGACAACGCTGCGCTGCCCTGATAATGATGATAAAAGTTGTTCCTGGTGGAGTGGAGATCCCCTCGCGAGTTGCATCAACCCTTTGCAGCACACGTGAATCCCTTCCCCGTGTTGCGGTTCGATTCAAGGAAGAGGAAGAATGCGTTCATGTTCTTGGGGACAAGGAATGTACGGAGACGGCCGTATGTGAGCAGGGCACACACTACACATGTGACAACGTCGCCGTCGTATCGTGTGTGAAGAACGTGTGTGTGTGTGTGCGAAGGCCGGAGAAGCTCGGACAGCTTGGATCAAGTTCTGATCAAAATATTTCCATCAACTGTCGTCCCAAGGTGTGGAGCCGATTACAGGCGGGGAGGGCTGAGCATTGGACCCAAGCCACTTAATACCTGGGCGAAAGTAATTACTTATGAAGGTATTTCGGGCTCTTGCCGCTTTCTGTTGCGCATATGCATACAAAGCGGGAATGATGTGATGATCCTTTAGCTCTGATCGATCTCTATCGCGATTCGTGCGGCATTTTTTCAAACAGCAAATGGATACACCGGGATCCCTCAAATATCAACACGTCTTTCAGAGGGTAGCATTTCGCCACTGTTCGTCCGTGCTGCAACGCCTTCGACGACTGTTAGGGTATGCGCGCGTTTAATTACACTTAATTGGATGAAACATTTCTGCCGGAATTCCACGGGCTCTGTGAAATTTAATCACAACAAATTTCAGCTGTCACCTCGTTTTGGGAGGCGATCGACCATACATAGCGATTCGTTGCCGACGACAGCTAGTGGGGTTCGAAAAGGGCATACCAGAATGTGTGTCTGCAGCACGCCAAAATCACAACTCACGACGACTCTCCTCTCATCGACCGCAAGCGCGGGATTGATTCCAAAGGGAAAAATCATCATCACCACCGGCTATGCCCGAGAAAGGGCAATAGCACGCAAATAATCTCACAAGTCTCCTGACGATCGATCCATCAGCGATTGTGTGGATGTGGATGGATGGATCGATCGAATGTTTCATTGGGTAGCTCGCGGGCACGGTACAGCAGCAGCGACAGAAGGGGAGATGTCCTGCCAGTACCTTCGGGCGAAATCAAGTGCCGTGTCTCGTCGCCATCCACCACATCGCATTACAAAGCCCTCCTGCTAAGGATGGATCAGTTTTGCTGGAGCAGCAGCAGCAGCAGCAGAAGCTGTTATTATTGACTAATAAAATTTAAAGACATACTCCGAAGAGTTTTGATTCGGGAAATATTTCCCGAATATTTTCCAATGCACGCTACCCAGCTGTTAGCCCCGTAATACGGGTTGTTTGACAATTTTGCGGTGCATCTTTAGGGGGGACAATGAGTGCCAATTAGACGCAATCGGATGTTTTCATTGCCGAGAAGGGGTATGATTGGTCAGATTGAAGGATATCAGGTAATTTGCATACCTGAGGGCATCCGGAGGCATTTGATTGATGCAAGCGATGTCAAACGCATTCGGTCTTAGAGATTTGGCGCGACTTGGTTATAATTATGGTTCATTGACACTGAACACGTGTATTTTTTAACGTAACGCATTTTGTGATCCGAGAGGTATAACTGCCGTGAATCGCAAGTCAGTCCCATATGTAAAAAGTAGGCATTGAGAAAATGGCCGCTGAGGTTTTCAAATTCGATTTCTATGTAAAACTCGAAAAAATCGCCATGAATTGAAAACTTCTGCGATCATCACGAAACTTTAACATATTATTTCAAACGTGACAACGTAACAGTGAAAAATATAAAACTGGCTAAAATAGTGTTAGGTTTTGTACTAGAGGGTGGACAAGTTCGTAATGGGACTGACTTGCGATTACATTTCATTATGGGACAATCTGACTTGGTGTTGTTCTACAATTTTACTGAACAAACTATATATTTTTTTGCACGCAGCTGAAAGATCATCCGAAGAAAGCTCGAAAACGGCCATTAACTCATTTTTGCCCAAAATGCAGATGGGACTGACTTGCGATTCACGGCAGTATACTACAGTACAATTTATCACATAAACAGAAAACTTGAACAATGTATTTTTATAACTCCAAAACAAATACTCATATCGATATGGAAATTGGAATGCAAATAGTGAATACATTGTTCAATAAGGGGAAATTTTCGAATTTGGCACATGACTATAAAATTAGCTGCAACGTTACGGTTGCAATGGACGTTCCTGTTCATCTGTCGGGCACTTGAATCAACAACTTTTTGCTTGGTAAGGTAATTCTAAAGGTAGACTTGTGTTTGCCTCCGTATATCGACTTTACGAAATTTCCAATGGACTTGAAAGCAAGCAATGTGTTTGGAAATCATTTAAAACTTTAGATAAAACGGAGGAAAATCTACATTTTCTTAGCATTATTTCAAGGAACGAGGTATTTACATATCTAACACATCGTTTAATACGAGCTTTTATTTCTGAACAAGAAATATGGCAGAAACTTGGGCATCCAACTTGAGTTACTCAAAAAGACTATTTCAGCTGTTCAGCAGGGTGTTTCAACCTACTTCCCCGTGAAAGAGTTTAATTAATTGCTGTCGTATTGCTTTCGATTTCGATTAAGATGAATTTCGGAACGTTAGATTCATTATTGCACTGTAGCCCTATTATAATTGCTGCATAGTTCAGTGGTTATTGGGTTAACCAACATCTTTTTTTGAATGATAACACGATTGTTTCTAGCTTGAAGCAAGTCGGAGCATCAATAACGTAAATAGAAAATTAATTAACGAATCAGTTTTGACCGGAAGATGAACTACACAAGACAAACAAGAATTCAAGACTTCAAAATCCGTTATCTCACCCCATCCATCGTCAACGAATCCAACATAACCCAATTGCCGCTGTAACGCCCATCACAATTCTGTAAACACTGTGGCGAAATACTTCTCGGAGATTCCCACAGCTTGTTCAAAGATTCCCCTGAATCACTGGATAGCAATATAAATTACTTCCCAACAGATAAGCAAAATATTTGCCGTTTTGCTCGATCAAACCCAAGCAGCCAAATGTCAGCACGAGTTCTCCGCCGGATGACTGCTTATCTTGGTGGTGTTTATTCGTTTATCTTGCAGCAAATTAGAGTTGTCGAAAAGTTTCCCCACACCACCACGGAGGAAAGTACAGAAATTTCACGCCCTGCAGGCATCGAAAACTACGCCGGCCGGGACAGGCGAAGCTCACCCACTCGAACGCCGAAAACCATCCACCCATAAACGTCAATAGCCAATTGGCAATAAATTTTGATCATCCACATCGAGCCCGGCTTCTGTTCTACAAAACAAACGGCCTGCGCCTCGACCCCGAATTTCTCGTTTTTTTGTCTCTTCTTGCTTTCCTTACGCCTTTCATCGATTCGATCCCATCAACCAGATATGCAAGAGGTGTGCACCGGCAATTGCACTCTCACGGTGCGGTGGCTATCCTTTCTGGTGGCGCGCGATTCAACGCGGATGACCCGCTTCGTTGTTCCAGTTGAGTGATCCGAATTTTACCCCTCATCATCGCCGTCTTGTGCAGCAGTGGCAGCAGCCTGCCAGCACCACACCGGAGTCACACTCTTTCGTATGTTCCCAGTGCATGTTACTTCCTTCCGCCCTGCTATTTGTGCCTTTCGGATAGCCCTCTAAGTGCTTGTTGATTGTCACCCGGCCGCCACCCCTACCTGCCCGTCGATTGCCCGGAGGAAGATTGAACAAATTGTCCCCTTAGCTTTCGGGTTATTGCCTTGTGTCACACATAGCGCCGCCAATCGGGGCCAGGGTTGGCCCAAGGGTGGATTAAGTATGAGATTTTGTCAGGTAATTCTCCTGTAGATGACTTAAAGCGTTATCTTGTCGAAGTACGGTTTGCACTATTGCGATGCAAGTTATCTTATGCGAAAAAAAACCAACTCTCATCATCTCAGAGTTGAACTACAAACATAGTGTTTTGAAGCTTCGCTTATAAATTCTCTGGATTTCCTGAAATTCACTGAAATTTCGTCAAATTTAAAACTTTTAGGCTTTGGCAAGATTTTTTTCCCTCGTATGTTGAGTCAACGAAGTTCATGGATCATGACACTCATAACATGATCGAAGTTTTTCTGCGAAAAGAAAAGGTCGACTCTGTCCTGCATGTAAGTATCGACATTGCTGCATAAAGCAACGAAATGGGCGGTTTAGAGAGAAGCGTATTTGTGTACATTGAGGCTTTATCCGTTTTCTATAGGAAACAGGAAAGTGAAATAAAAAGGGGTGAATGGATTCCTTTTATGAACTAGCAAGGAGTATAGATAACGGAGTATAGATTATGGTAATTATAATTATGGGTTGGACAACTAGGAAGAAAGATGATAATAATTTTCTGTTGCAATTTCGAGCCTTCTGATGCACGACCGCTGCAATGTGGGAATGGAACACATGTTCCCGCGTCCAAAGTCTAGAGGCGCATTCGAGAGATTCTCTAAGTTAACCCGCATTACGGTACGCACGCTCTGATCCGCTTCGGTCGCAAACAATCGCCGGAAGTGATCCCACTGGACGCAGATGTCACTCCTGGAGTCAGTTAACCCTAAAGAAAACCATTAGCTCATCCTGCCTCTATACCACTAATGACAATCCACCGACCTGTACCGGGAGGTATAGGAACCCACCGAGCGGGAAGTCATCATTATCCACTCTACGAACTCGTCAACCACAACCCGACGGAGGACGACCAATCCCACATCGAAAGAACTGCAATGCGTTAAACCCAAAACTAGTAGGGGGAGAAACGCACAAATACTGGGTCGATAACAATAGCAAACGGTTGATCGTTTTTTCCACAAACTCAATTTACCTTGCGCTACAACATCCCGGTCGCAACAGCACTGAATCGATCAACCCACTCCCTATCCTGTAATCGGTCGAAGAAGTTTAATTTTTGCTGCTGCTCATCACTTCGGAAAGTTATTCCCTTCCTGTGTCCGATGCAACCGTTCGATCGAATTCCATTACTGGGCATGTTGGCGATGACGAATTTCGAAGGTGGCCTGTCAACCGTTAAGGAGATCGAAACGGGCTGACTTTTAATTTATAATCCAAAACGCAAGGGCTGGCTGTTACTTGCCTTGACCCAGGCTTTGATCGGACATCCGGTGTCATGAATCAATAAATTAACGTGAATCTGTTGATGAAGAATGCACCAGAAAAAAAAATTGAAAGAGTTTTATTTCATGAATTAACGACATTTTTCGCACTAGGAGAAAAGAAAGATGTTAGCTTTGAAAATAACCTAATATATAGGGGGTGACCATCGCTGTTTGCAGTACAGAAATCACAGTAAATTGTAATACTCCCTACCGAGAATAGGAAACACTTTCTTAATTATTGAGTTTTTCTCACTCACTTCAACACTCAATCAGATACTCCTCTCTACCAGTCAAATTGCTCTGCTTCGTTGAGTTCAAGAAACGCAGGCTACATGAAACACTAGGGAATCCAAGTTTCAAAGACGAACTGAGATAGATCGAACGATTGTTTTCATTCTGTTGAATGAACGGCTTGCGATCGACGTGATCCATAAAGTACGTCTCGCTTAGATGGGGATTATGAAAGTGTGACAAGCAATATACACTCAAACCTCCATTTAAGTTGAATGCAAAACTCCATCAAAGTCCCTCCATTTGAGTAACGTAACTTTAATGGATATTGACTGTAAATATTCACAGCAAAACAAATGTGCTGCGGTTTCGAAAACACATGTTCTTAGAAAAGGTCATTAGGCCGAACAGATCATTGTGTGTGTGTGTGTGTGTGTGTGATCCAACTAACCCCCACTGTCCGGCAGTGATATTATGGAAGAAAGTTTTCTGCAATATAATTTTGAAGCTACTGCAAAAAGCTTTAGTCCGGGAGTTAGAAGGTGATAGCTCTATTGCAGATTCAGGGACCCATTTCAGAATGGCTGGAGAGACACGTCCATTCAGAAGTCACTTTCACTTACAATAAGCCCCGCATGTGTACATCACCGTTATCATTTGGATAATGATGATGCAAACACACTTCCTGATTCAAAGATAATCTTCGAAACTGGCGCGTATTTAGTTCATTTTGTTGTAGTAATAGTAATCAGAACATTCTCACCGGAATCCATTCAATCCAAGGTAGTGCTGTCATCACCATGGGAACGTCTTCATTGCGCAGTCGGGCTTCCTCCTCGTCTCCCCTTCGTTGCGCTGTTGCGCACGCAGTCAGTCATCATTTGAACACACGTCACTTTAGCCCCCACGGAAATATGAATGTTGAGCCGGGATGATTATGAAATTACTCGCGAATCACTGATGACATAGCTTTAGTTTAATAGCCTCATACGTAAAAAGAATCACGAAAAAAAAACAGTCACAGTACTTTTACAATAACTTTACAATGGAGAAACTAGCGAAAGGCGAAGTGCCGGTGAAAACACGAAATACTCGGCGCATTCCTGCACTCGAAATGAATTTCAGCACCGTTTGGGAACCCGAACTACTTGAGCAGCGGCATTCAAACGCACACAATCGTTGAACAATCAATCCATTTTTCACTATTAAAACTCTCCCAATCACTTTTTCACACGCGGAGACTATTTCGGAAGGCGTAGCACCGGCCAAACCGTCAGCAGAATCGCACAAAAAATTGACGAACGCGAGAGAAACGTGACGAGCAAAACAAAACACGTCTGCACGCGGCTACGCCTACTGCGCTTCATTAGGCCGAACAGATCATTGGGCCGAAAAGGTCATAAGGCTGAATATGCCATTAGGCCGAACAGGTCAATAGGCTGAATAGGTCATTAGGCTGAATGAATACGTATTCGGCCGTAAAAATCGTAAGGCCACAAAAATCATTAGGTCACAAAGGCCTTTAGGCCGAAAATGTCTCTAGGCCACAAAGCTCTTAACCTTTCAGGACGCGTGCCATCAAGCACCCGAAACTGCACCACGCTCGCGCTGTATCCGACGGGCGAGTTTTTTTGGTAGTGTTGTACTTTTTACAACAGCGCTCGTTCTGAAGGGTTAAGGCAGAAAAAGTCTTTAGGACGAAAAGGTCTCTAGGCCGAAAAGGTACATACATACATTTATTTGTTCAACATCACATATTTAAGACAAGACATAATCAACAATAGTACGCCACAATACTCGGTTTGTGGCTGGCGCTCTCCATCCTCGGTCACACCCAAAGCTCGCCAAGTCACGCTCCACCTGGTCCGCCCATCGTGCTCTCTGAGCCCCACGCCTTCTTGTGCCAACCGGATCAGTAGAAAATATCAGCTTTGCAGGGTTGGTATCCGGCATTCTTGCAACTGCACCGAACTCACACTAAATACAAAGTTTAAGCATTTTTGGTAAGTAGTGCTGTATATACTTTTTATGACCTGTTCGGCCTAGAGACATATTCGGCTTAATGACTTATTCGGCCTAATTACTAATTCCACATACGTAATGATCTATTCGGCCAAATAAACACTTTGATGTAACAATATTTTTCGGCCATACGACCTTTTTCCGAACCAAACGATATATCGGCCTGGTGACCTTTTCGACCTAACAACATTTTTGGCCTAAATACGTTTTCGGCCTAACGATCTATAGGCTTATTTCGATAATATTGTATATATTTTGAAGTAAACTGCAATGGCTCTTCCTTGAACTCTATTTAAGTCAAAAACTGAATCCATCTAAATAATGAATCCTTTTACGTAATGGATCCGTTTAAGTATCTCCGACTCATTAGTTTAATGAAGGTTTGAGTGTATTAAGATTTATGAATAGGAAAACCCCGTACAAAGGAGACGGGGTCGAAAATACGTTGGCGTGACGTACTTCATGGATGCTTAAGGGTTCGATTTGTGAATTGTCGGTGGCCTTTAGGTGATTCATCCTGTTTTATCGTCATCTCCATATTCAACGCTTGGTGCCATTGGATCCGCTGTCCGACAATTTGGCCGAACGCCATTTGACCGTATGGGTCGATTGACCAAAACATGTTCAAAAAACTTCAGAGGAATCCTTGGACATCCTAGCTGTCACTATGATAACCAGTAAAATTTCCTTCTTATAATCATTTTTGCCTTTCTCGTACACCAAGGTGTACCGAAAGGCTATATGTTCACTCCAAAAATGAAATTTTGATAGAACCCCCGGAGGGCCAAGTCTTATATAGCAATCGACTCAGCTCGACGAGTTGAGATGATGTCTGTGTGTATGTATGTGTGTGTGTATGTATGTGTGTGTATGTATGTGTGTGCGTGTGTATGTGTGTATGTGTACAAAAAGGTCACCTCACTTTTGGATAGTAAATATCATCCGATTTCAACGCTTTTATTTTCAATCGACGCGGAATATTGTCCCATTGTTTCCTATTGAAAATGGTTCAGATCGGTCCAGCCGTTCCGGAGATATGGCCATTTAGGTGTTCCGGACCGGTACCCCAGGAAGGGGCCAGATATGAAATTGCAACAAACCAATGCATGCGACCCATCAAACCACGGCATTTTCGATTATCTGATGAACGGTTAACAGGAAAATAGTCTCTGACCATATCTGATCCGGTAGTGTTCCGGAAGCGGTTCCAGGTATCCCGCCGGTAGTGGTCAAAAATAAAAGTGAACCAAACCCATGCATGCGATACATCAAATGGCAGCTTTTTCTATAACCTGATGAACGGTAAACAGGAAAATAGTCTCAGACCATATCTGAACCGGTAGCATACCGGAACCGGTTCCGGGTATCCCGCCGGAAGTGGCCAAATATAAAACTGAACCTAACCCATGCATGCAACACATCAAACCGCCGCTTTTTATATAACCTGATGAACGGTAAGCAGAAAAATAGTCTCAGATCATATCTGAACCGGTAGCATCCCGGAACCGGTTCCTGGTGTCCCGCCGGAAGTGGCCAAATTCATACATGCGACACATCAAATCGTGGCCTTTTCGATAACCTAATTGTACGATTAGCAAGAAAATAAGCTAAGTGCACATTAGAAACTACTGATAGTGTCCCGGAATCGGTTCCCGTTGTCTCTCCGGATGTGGTCAAATGTAGAAGGGAACCGACCTTCATGCATACGACACATCAAATCGCGGTTTTTTCGAAAGCTGATGTACGGTTTTCAAGAAAGTCGTCTCAGATTACGTTAGAGATCACCAGTAGTGCTCCACAACCGGTCTCGGTTGTCCCGCCGGAATTGGTCAAATGTAAAAATGAACCACATGAATTTTCCAGAACCGGTTAAAGGTTTCCCATCGGAAGTGAACATATATAAAAGTGAATCAAACCCATGATTGCGGTAGATCAAATCGCTTTTTTGTTAGTAACCTGATGCATGGATAATAAGAAAATAGGCATAGTCCACAGAAGTTACTACCGGTAGTGTTTTTAGTTCCGGGTAACCTGATTAACAGATAACATTTTCATAAACTCAGACCACATATACCGATAGTGTTTCGAAATCATTTCCGGGGGTCTCGTAAGCAATAAAAAAAGGCTCAGACTACATAAGCGGCTACCAGTGGTGTTGCAGAAGCAGCGTTGGGTGCTTCAGCGAAATTATGAAAGTGAACTAAATCAATGCAAGTGATAGATATATGCATGAGAACCAAAAACCAAAAAAAAACCAAAGCTTCTCATCAAATCTCACCATTTAAGATTCTTGAGATGCAAATATACAGTAGGATGGGTCAACGTTGTATGGAAAACATAAAATTTAAGCGCATCAGCCCCAAACATTTTTTAAATCCCTATTTGCGTCTAAAATTACTGCGCAAAATTTTGATACGGCTGGAGGGCGAGCTCTGTCATGTGGTTGATATTTGAATGGGATATTGCATTGGCAATTCAAATTACTACATTACAAATTTTGCATGAGTCTTGTAACCAATTATAATAAAATATAGCCTAAAGCAAGGCCTAAAGTGTACAGAAAAAACTTTGTCAACTGATAATTTCAGCTCTACCTATACGTTGAACATAATGTCGGAAAAAGTGCCCCAATTCGAAGATGACCTTGATAGAATTCTTGATTTTCTAAATAAAGTATTCTCAGGATTCAGAAATTCGTAGGTGGTACAGTCCCAGATCGCTGTTATTAGAATTTCCTTCTTCTCGTCCGGTACCAAGGCACAGATATTTGGGGGTGATCACTGACTCTACGGCAAGATTTATTGCGTCGACTGAAAGATCATGAGTACATTTTCGACGAGAAAGGCACTATCACCGCTAGGTGGATTAATCTGGGTTTTTTTTTCTACTTTTACAATTCAGCAATTAGGTGGCGTTCAAATTATCGATATTTTATCACATTTTTCCTTCTTTAAATCATGGGCTATTTTTTCGTATTGTACTGATGTCGTGAACAGTGGCACGATCACTGTAATTCATCATTCCTCTTTTGGCCAAATAGCATTCGTCCAAATGGCGTTTGACCAAATTGTGTAAGGCCAAACGACCCGAAACCGTTTGAATTATTTTGCATGTGGCCAGCAGTAGCCGTGATAGGGTATTGGTTCCCTTATTAAGCATGTGGCTCCCATTTTCATCCTACGAAAAACAAGGGATTGGAGCGCTGTTTGTTTTGTTTTGTTTTGAGCATCCATGTAAACACAAAGAACGGAATCAATCGGTGCCGTAATCGCTTGTTTTCGAATAGGATGAATATGGGAGCATGAGATTACTGATGGCACACATACCCTATTTTATATCGTAAGGAAGTAAGTGTTTTTTTTTTCGGAATTTGCTATTGTGGCCAGGGATAGGAATACATACTCTCTAGCAAAGAGACACATTCACTTACTGCTATCTCTGTTCAGAAGCTTACTATGTATATAGTACTATTATCTTGTTATTTCGACGCTGATTTTTCATTAGGGCCTAACTGACATCATCGATTTCTTCTCATTGATTCTCTCATTGTGTTATTACAGTTTGTGTATAGAGTTTTCCAAAGAGTGTCTAGTTAAAATACGAAGTTTGCGACTATAAAAACATCCTGCTATAAAAACATAGAGAATAATGATTTAGTTTGTTTTGATCAAGTTATTAGCGAAATAGAGAGTCGGCGAAGAGAAATCGATCAAGTCAGCTAGGCCCTAATGAAAAATTAGTGCCTAAAGTTATCTAAGACTTTGTCGAATACAGGTCAAGTCGCACACGCTTACCAAAGTAATGAGAGCTATGAGCGCAACTCTTCACACGATGAATCTGAATTATACTCACTCCGTGGAAAGTGAGTTCATAGTTTTCCCATGATTTTGATATGCGTGTTCGACCCTTACTGTATTCGGTTAAGTTCTAGGTAAAATAACAAGGTATAAGTCCCTTATACAATGTTTTTTGATAGGTAACAAATGAGTGTCACTCTTTGCAATTGAGTATTCCCATCCCTGTTTGTGGCTTGGTGGTTGAACGACCGCGAATGGAGTAAAAAGCCGTTCGCGCTCTCCTTTCGCGATATCGAGTAAAAGTGAGTTCTGCCCGTGTAGCTGCCGGCTTAGAATAGCACTACGGACCACCTGTTCCGGGGGTAAAAGTCCACCAAACAGGTAACCCCAATCCAAGGTGTCAGGCGACCCGTGCTGAGGGATAATGGTTGAAGGGGTTTAAAAGATGCTCAATCTTTAACGGAGCCCGTAGCGTGGGTAGATCGCCTTTTTGGGTTGCGTTGCGGTGATAGATCTACCAAACCGAAATCTAGTGTCGTCCTATTTTTCAATTTTGGAATATGTGTTCTGGTAATTCAAGAAATTATAGTATTAAGTCCTTACTACTGGTGTTTTGGTGACTTCCAGTTTTTGAATAAAACTGAGTTTACCAACTTTACTGTGCATATAGTTAAAAACCTCACCATCTGAGGCTAAACTGAATACAAAGGAAATCAAATTGGGTTAGGGATCCGTGTATGTACTAACTCTTCGAAGACTGGAAAGTGCTGGTACGCAAGGAACATACTAGAATCCTTATTACTGAACACATGTTGCATTATTGAAATGATATTGCTGCTAATGTTAAAACCCGGGTCCTAAACTTCCTACTGGGGAGAATTTAGCAGTAAAACAAGGGTGATGCTAGGTTTCCGATGTATGGCCAATATCAGTACTTTCGTTTGGTTTCTAAGAAAACAAAACAAAAACTGTATCAAAATCGATACTTTATTGCCCCTCAGTGGCAATTGAGTAATGCGACATGCACTACACTAAGGATACGGGTAATGTCACAATAGATCTAAAAACTGGTCGCGGTGACAAGCCCGAACAGGAATAAAAAAAAGTGAGTTCATTCGTGACGGGAATGAGGGATCTATATAATAAAAACGATCCATTCGTCGCGAAAGGTTTTTTGCTCAGCGACGAGAAGTAGTCAATGATTCGACTGTTTTAATCCCAAATAAGATCAGCCGAGCCAACCGGGTCGCCGAAACCCACCGCTCGCTCTAACGGATCCAGTGTATTGGTACAATAGAGAACATGTCCGTTGCAGGCATAAGTTCATCCACGCAAAAGATTTGTAGTACCGTTACAGCAACCGAGGCGAGAGGTTGAGTGCTACTGATTCTTGATGAAACTGCAGCTTTTAGTACTGAAGCAGCCGTCACTAACGCTGCCAACATATACATGACATATCGACATGGAAATCGCCAAACCTGCCGCTCCTCTCATCGACATTCCGACGTTTCGACGTATATTTCGTCTTCTCGAAGCTGTAATCATTTTAGCTGCATAGAAGACTGAAAGAGCCGAAAACTTTCCAGGTTCTCAGATGCGTTACACGGGGTCGGAGGGGAATTCAGACGGTTTTTGGTGGCATTTCAGAAAGTTTCAGAAAATATTCAGGGGGTTCCGATGGCGTTACAGGAGGCGTTTACGGGGGTTTCGAAGGGTTTCAGGAGCGTTACATGGAGTTTGAGTTTAAGGGGGATTTCGAAGGTATTTGGCAATGGCAAATGTCCGTTGAAAGTAATAACAAGCCAAATAAGTCATGTATCAACAAACGAATGACAGGGCAGTTACAGTTAGACGAAACACAATACCAAAAACGATCAAATTAGTTTCCTCCTGAAGAAGATGCTAACCCCGTGTCGAAACGTTGAGCAAGTAATAAATATCGTTTGCTAATTTCAATACTGCGTAGCCGTTTATAATGATAATTATTTTGATCGAATTTAACACATGTAAAAATCAAACCCATAATTAGGCCTCCAGCACACGACTCTGAACGAAGCAAATCACGGTTCGTCGGCTCATATGGCCTGTGATTTTCTCCAACGATATCACCCAACCCAACCCAAACTTCCCACTCATCCCGCTACCCTCATCGTTCCTGTCTGTAGTGATTTGTTGTGTACACATTAGGCTCTTAAGTGAGCACTGAGCAGCAAAACCGACGATATAATGTGACGACGACGACGACGCCGATAAGCGGCTGATAAGCGAGAATAGTGCTGCTTCATCCCCCCACTGCACCGCCGCGGATCGGCTTAAACGTTGCTGCTAGTTGGGCCATTCATCGGAGGAGTTCGTTCTAGTTCCCCCCGTAGAAAGCACCGCACCGGAATAACCCAAAAAGAAGTAAGTACCTACTTGCGCCCAGGGTGATTGTGTTTCGTGAAGGACCCACCAAATAGGTAATTGATTGCCAAGTAAACAGCACCTATCGTGTCGGCGTTGTTGGCCCATACGGATACGACGCGATGGCTTCTTTTTATCGGAGGGCAAATAGATATCGTCCGACGATACCCACTCAACAAAAGTTCGGCAAGGCGTCGTCACCGTCGTAGTTTTTGTTGATTCACGCTTCAACGGTTCGCGATAACGAAAATCCATTGCTCAATCAAGCGCGAAGCTTGGGCCTGTCAGCGAGAGCTATTGGGCGCGCGCGCGCACGAAGGGGAAAACTCGATTAATCGACGTTGGTTCCCATGCTTATTCAGGCTGGGTCTCCTTAAACGTGTGTCAGTGCGGGGCATATGGGGGAAGGTGGGTCAATATTATGCAACTTGTTTAGGTTTCGAAGCTTCCTATTTAATATGAAAAAAAGGACTAATTTGGGTTAGCAATTCGTAAGACAATCTTCTTTGAATTGGGAAATTCAAACATTATTTGATGTAACTTTCGAATCAGTTCTTTATTCGAAAAAAAAATAGCAGCTTTCGAGTTGGCACACAATTGATATTACTCATCTTGGACATTTTACCCCTCTGCGTCGGAGTACCAACGGTATTAACCAAATGAAGTGGATGAAAGGTAACGCCTGAGTGTTCAGAACACGTTGGCTATTTGCACGGAACGACGTGGTGGCGCTACGACGAAGGTGCAACCGTTTGGCGATTGACAGCTTCGATTCGATCAACACCGAATTGGCAACAGCTCAACGCTTTTCGGCGTTTAATTAATGAATTTATTATTAACAATCAACACCTTTGGAGGGTGTTCGCGTCATTACAGTTTGGGTAATTGTATGTTGGGATAGTACAGTGAACCTTTCGGGAGTGTTGCTTGGCAATATCCTATAACAATTGGACTTGCCGAAAATGTTTGTCTTCATTGGAAATAGGGCGATTGTCCCAGTTATGACTACAAAACCTCCCTATTTTGCACTGAAAACATGATTTTCTAAAATTCTCTGGCTGAAGATGGACGATTCACAGGTTAAAACATCTAGAATAATGAGTCGGTAAGAAGTGAGTATTGGGAGTAATGTGTTCAATATGCACCTAAGCAATTTCTGACATGCAAACAAAATGTTAGGCCAGAAAAAAATATTGACTGATAAATATGTATTGTGTAATACAAGCTAAGCTACAGTAAAAGAATGCGAGCTTGAACAACGACGAAAAAGGACATGATATTGGAAGCTCGCCACTTGGGGCTACATATACCTGAACTACATCAGGGCCATACGCACACTCGCCGATTTACGATAGAACCACTGGTTTTGACATTGTAGCGCTGTAGAATGTGCTTTCTACACATGTTAACGTTTCTAAAGAAGAGGAAAGTTCCTCCCAGTTTTATTACCGTATTCCTTGCTATCACTCCATTTGCTTTGAGTGGCCAATCGCTTTCTCACAGCTGATAAAAGTTTTCCTCAAACGGCAAAGAGAGCATGCACCGCCTAATAACAGCAGGACAAAGAAGTGTTCGTTATATTCACCTCGAAAGTGCAGCGCTAATGACACAAAGAACAATTGAATGCAATTACCCTCATGTTTTACGTGTGCACATTTTGGAGACTCGTTACTTACACACTGTGCGACCACCACCGGTTGGTGATGTTTTAAGAACTGTCCCACGTGATATAGAAACGATAAAACGCACCCAAGGGGAACAAATCGGTTGCAGTAGATTACAACGACGACGATGCCGGATAGGGGTCCCAATGTGTCTTTGTTTGCGACGCCCTACTTGTGTCCTACGTACGTACGTAGGTGTACAAATTACACTATCAGCTCTCCCTGGCACCCTCTGAGGACTTTCCGAAACGGCGTTCAAACTGTAGAAAAAACTACTGCTCCCATAAGACAGTTACCTCGATTCAAGCCGCGTTACCATTTCCGTGTGGAATTCCAGCCTGCGCTAAGCTTCTGAGAGCCACCACCTTCATCAAGCCGGAGCAATAAAGCAATGCCAAAGATTTACATAAATTAAACTTAATCACAAATCCAAAAAAGAATGCTCAACTCGGTGTCTCCCGCTCTCGCACTCGCGCCTGGTCGGGTTTGTTGTGGCGCGGGGCTCGGATTGTGTGTGTGTGTGCGTATGTATGTCGCGCACCTTTTCCTTTGGACCAGGCCGATTTCAACGGAATTAAAGACTACTCAACGACTTGGGCTCCGACGTGGATTAAAACATTTATAGGGGATTAAAATCTCCATCAGGGCCCCCGCGTGTACCCCTCTGTTGAGTCCGGTCCCTGCCGGGAATTAAGGTGACTCCACGATCAGCAGTGCGGGCTGCTGAATCAACAGTTGTCTGGTATTGGTGGGCCTAGTAGTGCGGATTTCGTATCCACTAAAAACGAAACCGATTCGTCTCATGAGGGCAAATCTTGGCGTGATCTTCCGTCAGCCCACGTCTACGGTGATTAACCCTTTTCCATCCTGGAGTTTTGTGTTTGGTTAGGAAGTATTTATTGGAACTTTGTTCTAATAAAAGTATTCAATTTCTACATTAGCCTTTTGGCCACAAGGCCTTTGCAATCTTTTCGGTTATTTAAAACAATCTTATGTTTTTTTGCCAACGATTTGATCCTCTTTTCCGATATTCTCTAGAGAATCAAAGAAAGTATTACTTTTTCTTCCAGTAGTTTAGGTACTTAATAAGTGTGATAAATTCGACTGATAAGTTCTTCAGGAATATCCCTAGATATTCCTCCAAAGATTTCTTTATTTCTCAAACGATAACTTTGAAAAACCTTCTACAGATTTTTCGATAATACTTTCTTGGACCCTTGCAGAAATTCATCCTAGGATATATTTGAAAAATCTTTTAAGAGTTTCTAAAAAAAACATCCAGGGATTCTTAAAAACAATTCAAGCCTAACTTTACCAAACACCGTATCTAACAAAATCCACGAACGGAGAAAATCGAAGGAGAAGTTAGCTGTTCAAAATTTTACTATGATACTTCCCGAAATTCTTCTAGAGATTCCTCTAAAAATTTATATTGGGATTCCTTTAGGAATTCCTAGTGGGATTGTTCAAGACAATCTTCCGGGGATCCTTCCAGAAGTTCCTCTGGTGATTCTTCCAATAATTCATTCAGAGATTCTTTCAGAAATTTTTCATGGAATTCCTCCAGGAGCTTATATTGGCCTTCCTCCGGGAATTGTGGCTAGGACCCCTCAAGCAACTCCTGCTGCGATTCTTCCAACAATTTAACTTAGAACTCCTCCTAAAATTCTTACTGTGGTACCTTCAGGAATTCTACTAAAAACCTTAAAATCCCTTTGGTGATTCGTCCAGAGATTTCTTCAAGGATTTATGCAAAACTTCCTCCAGAGGTTCTTCCATAAAATCCTCTCCTGCGATTCTATCAGGGATTCCTCCAGTATACTTCTACCGATTATTTCAAGGAGAACTGTAGGTATTCCTCAAGCCATTTGTTAGAGGAACTTCTCTTAAGATACCCCCGGCATTCATGATTCTGGGATTTCTCTCTAGAAATTACTTCTATGATACCTCCCAGAATTCTAGAAATTCCTGCAAATATTCCAGCTGGATTTCCTCAAACAATTCCTACGGTTCTTTTAGCTATTCTTCCTCCAGAAATTCTAACTGTCGTACTTCAGAAATTATGCTATGGATTCTGCTAGAGCTTTCTCCTAGATTTTTTTCTGTGATCTTTCCAGGCAATTTTCCTGGAATTCTTGCAGAAATTCCTTTCGTTGTTGCACCAGGGATTTCTCCAAGGACTCATCCTGAAATTCCTCCAGAGATTTCATCCAAAGATTCCTCCAGAAACTCCTCATGGAATTCCTGCAGCAACTCCTTCTGGCCTTCCTCCAAGAATACCTCAAACAACTCCTCCTGCTTTTCTCCCAGAAATTCTTCCAGAAATGCTTACTATGATACGTCCAGAAATTCTTCTAGTGATTCCTATATGAATTTATCCTAGCATTATGGCTGGAATACTTCCGGAAAATCTTCCTGATATTTCTTCAGAAATTCCTCCTGCGATTCCTTTAGAGCCTTCTCTGAAGATTTTTCCAGAATATCTCTACCAGTTCTTGCAGGGACTTCTCTATGTATTTCAAGGATTCCTGATGGGGTTTCTCTAGAAATTCCTGTATAGTTTCCTCCAGAAATTCCTGCTAGGATTTCAGCTGAGATTTCTACAATGATACATCCTAGATTCTTCAGAAGCTCTCCGGTGATTCTTCCAGGAATTTTTATCCAAGGATTCTCTTATAAATTTCTCCTGGGAATTCTCCAGAAACTCCTCTTAGTCTTCCTCCAAGAAATTCAGCTGGATTCCACAATCTATTCCTGCTGTGGTTCTTCTAGCAACTCCTTCTAGAACTCTTCCAGTGATTCTTACTGTTATACTTCGCGGAATTCTTCTAGGGACTCTTCTATGAAGCTCTCCAGATTCTTTCAAAAACTTGCTGGGATTATTCAAGGCAATCTTCCTAGGAGTCATGCAGAAGTACCTTCGGTGAATTTTCAGGAATGCCTCCTAGGTCTGCTCCAGAAATTCTTACTGATACCTGCAGTAATCCATCTAGGAATTTCTCCTGATCTTCTTGCTGGGATTGTTCTATGCAGTTTTCCTAGAATACTTACAGAAATGCCTTTGATTCTTCCAAATATTTTTCTAAAGACTCATCCGGGAATTGCTCTAGAGTTTTTATTCGTGGATTACTCTAGAAATTAATCATAGTATTCCTCTTGGCCTTCTTTAAGAAATTTTAGCTGAAAGAATCCCAATAGATATCTCTAGAGGAATCCGAAAACAAATTTCGAGGATAGTTGGAATTTCCCAAGAAAACCTAAGAGGTATTTCTAGACAAATCTTTAGTGAAAGCCTATAGGAATTAATGGGAAAACTAGTAATTGATTAGAAGGCACAGAATTTTGCTAATTGACAAATTGGGAGATGAATTTGTGAAAAAAGTGGGATTCGTACTGACAACTCCGCATTCGCTAAACCGCAGTATGGCCAATTCTATGAGGGTTCCTTTGGCATGGTTGTTTTTCCTGAAATAGTTTCATTGTAATTTAATCAACAATTTCTCTATTTTTTTGCAATTATTTCAATAGAATTATCTCAGCAATTTCTTTCTCAGGTATTTTGCAAATTTCTCAGGCAATTTTCTCGTGATTACTTTCGTAATTCTTTATTATTAAATTAAATTTATATGTATAATGTTTCTGAAAATTGCTGAATTGGAAATTCCGAAATTCTCAACTGGGCTTGCTCAGAGAAAATCCCATGAAATTAACTAAAAACTTCCTGACAGATTCTTATAGAAATTATCGGAAAAATGCTCATCAAAATAATCTTGGAGCTTTCAAAGTAGTTGCCAAAAGAATTTATAGAAGAATTACAAAAGGAATTCCTGAAGAAAATATTAAGGCTTTTTGAAGACATTGGCCAAAACTAATCTCAAAATAAATTTCTTGAATATATTCTATAAAAAAAATCCATACATATACACAAAAAAACGAAGAAATTCTAAACGAATTTCCCGAAATCATCAACGAAATTCTAAAGAAAATGTAGAAGAATTCCAAAAGTAATTGTCGAAGAATCACCGTGACAGACGTTTAAAAGAACCGCCAAAGATTTTTTTAAAAGTAAATTCCCGAGCAAAGAAATTTGCCAAATCATTTTCCAAAGGAATTACCGAAGAAATTCCCAAAGTAATTATCAAAGTTTCCAATTTGTTATCATGCAATAACACAAAGAGGATGCCACGATGAATACAAGTTACACGAAAATTTGTGGATATTTTATTGTTTCCGACATTTATAATTCTAATAATTGCTCTGGAAATGTATTCTTACGGACCTGATTGTTTTCAATCCACAAAACAAAGGGGTTTTCGCGATGAATGTTGAGTTCAAACTGAAAATACAAATTCCATGTATTATACACAAACAAGTCAAGTTTTCAAACCTCACACGGAGGGGAAAGTGTGAAGTCAGTACAACGGTTGAGATATTCAAAAAAAACTTTTGTAATCTTTCCCGCGATGCTGTTTTTCATTATTATAAGAAGTTGAGGGTGGATGCCGATCCTTAAAAAAAAAGCAAAACAACCTGGAAACTATTAAAACTGGCACCTCCTAGGCACACTCTAGGAAAAAATCCTAGATACGCCAATGTAGCTGTTCCCATAGCAACTCATACATTGAGCATTTTAGAAACGTAAAATATCCGGGTATTTTTTTCACAAATCATTTCCAATGTCACTCTCCATTAGTCCTTAACAAAATTCAGCGCCTCATGTGAAAATCTCTTTTTTGTTTACATATGTTACATACGGTGTTTGGTAAAGTTAAGCTTGAATTCTTCTTGGATTCATCCAGGAAATCCAAAAGAAATTCAGTCAGAAAGTCACAAAAACTTCTGGAGATTCCAACAAATTTTGAAATGTTCTCAGAAATTTTTTCAAGAACTTCTTAAGAAAGTCTTGCACGGATATCTTCCAAAAATGTTGCATGGATTTCTTTAGAAAATACCTAAAAAATTCTTTTCAGAAAATCTCGCATAGATTGTTCCAGAAATTCATCTACAAATTTTTGTGGAGCCTCGTAGCCGTGCGGTTAGGGTCACCAAGCTTCTTATCGCACCATGCTGTGGGATGAGGGTCCGATTCCCGCTCCGGGCGATGAAATTTCTCATGAGAATAGTTTCTTCTCCGTATCCACTGGCGCCCGTATGTCCGTTGTCTACTGTTAAGTTTCGTCAGTCTGTACAGACTCTGGCTGAAGACTGTGTCCATGTCTTTTTATTCAGATTTTTTTTTTGATGGGTGAATCTGAAATTTTCCAAAGCATTCATCTAGAAAACCTTCCATGAACTTTCTCACAAATTCTCCATAAATTAAAAAAAAAATCACGGATGCATAAAAAAATTAGAAATTCAGAATTCCTTCAGACTTTTCTCAGAAGCTTTCTAAAGATTTCTTCCAAGGATTGCTTCAGAAATACGGCAAAAGATTATTAAGAAAATTTCCAAGATTTCTTCGCATTCCTGTTTATATTCTTTCAAGAAATTTCTCCAGGGATTTCTTAAAAAAGTGTTAGAAAAAGCAACAAAGGTTTCTTCAGATTTTTTTTACAGAGATTTCTTTCAGATATTTTTGTAAGGATCCTTGCAGAAAGGCTGGAAATCATCTTTGCAGAGATGTCTGTACAAATTCATACAGCGATTTCATCGGAAATTCTATCGAGTATTCTTCTATGTATTTTCTCAGAAATTCATCCAGGATTACCTCCAAGCGTACCTCTAGGAATTTCTCTATGGATTCATCCAGGGATTCTTTGAAAAAATATTTAGGATTTTTTTAGGTGATTTCTCCAGGATTTTGGTTCCAAAAGTATCTCTTGAGATTTTGTTAGGGATTCCTCCTGGAATTTCTTCATAAAATCAATCTATGGATTCTTAAAATATTCCTGTTTTTTTTTCAGAAATTTTCCAGTTTTCTATAGTTATTTTTTTAATTCCTTCTGAAATTTCTTCAGCACTACTTTCGTAAATATCTTAAGAGACTTGAAGAATTTCTTCAGAAATTTCAGCAAGGATTTATACAAAAGTTGTTCCATGGATTTTTAAGAAGTAGTTCTAGCAGTTTCTTCAGGAATCACTCAAGCGGTTTCTTCAGAGATTCCAGAGAGGAATCCATTCATGGGAATTTACCAGTGAAGGGGCACTGAAATCGGGGAACTTTGTCTAACTAGCTCTGATTTCACCATGACAGCACTGGAAATAATTTATCACTTTGTTCTAATAAAAGTATCCAATTTCTACATTAGCCTTTTGGTCACAAGGCCTTTGCAATCTTTTCAGTTATTTAAAACAATCTTATGTTTTTTTTTTGCCAACGATTTAATCCTCTTTTCCGATATTCTCTAGAGAATCAAAGAAAGTATTACTTTTTCTTCCAGTAGTTTAGGTACTTAATAAGTGTGACAAATTCGACTGATAATTTCATCAGGAATATCCCTAGATATTCCTCCAAGGATTTCTTTATTTCTCAAACGATAACTTTGATACACCTTCTACAGATTTTTCGATAATACTTTCTTGGACCCTTGCAGAAATTCATCCAAGGATATATTTGAAAAATCTTTTAAGAGTTTCTAAAAAAAATCATCCAGGGATTCTTAAAAACAATTCAAGCCTAACTTTACCAAACACCGTATCTAACAAAATCCACGAACGGAGAAAATCGAAGGAGAAGTTAGCTGTTCATTGGCGTAGCTAGGGGGATTCCAGGGGTGCCTGGCACCCCTAGAACAAATTTGGCACTCCTAGAATTTTTCCTTGACAGCCACCTAAAATTTTAAAATCTACACAATAATTCCAATATTTATTAATGGCACATTTGAACAAAACTTAAGCACACCCGGAATTACTTATATACCTGTTGTTACGTTTTGGCGTTTTGGATGTCGGTAAGAACAATCAACAGACTTTTTCCTGGATTCCTACAGAAATACCTCTCTCTGGGCTTCCTTTATGGATTCCTCCCAAAATTTCTTCAATAAACTGCTCTCCTAGGATTTCTTTGGAAAATTTTACTATGATACTTCTCGAAATTCTTCTAGAGATTCCTCTAAAAATTTATATTGGGATTCCTTTAGGAATTCCTAGTGGGATTGTTCAAGACAATCTTCCGGGGATCCTTCCAGAAGTTCCTCTGGTGATTCTTCCAATAATTCATTCAGAGATTTTATTCAGAGATTCTTTCAGAAATTTTTCATGGAATTCCTCCAGGAGCTTATATTGGCCTTCCTCCGGGAATTGTGGCTAGGATCCCTCAAGCAACTCCTGCTGCGATTCTTCCGACAATTTAACTTAGAACTCCTCCTAAAATTCTTACTGTGGTACCTTCAGGAATTCTACTAAAAACCTTAAAATCCCTTTGGTGATTCGTCCAGAGATTTCTTCAAGGATTTATGCAAAACTTCCTCCAGAGGTTCTTCCATAAAATCCACCTACCGATTATTTCAAGGAGAACTGTAGGTATTCCTCAAGCCATTTGTTAGAGGAACTTCTCTTAGGATACCCCCGGCATTTATGATTCTAGGATTTCTCTCTAGAAATTACTTCTATGATACCTCCCAGAATTCTAGAAATTCCTGCAAATATTCCAGCTGGATTTCCTCAAACAATTCCTACGGTTCTTTTAGCTATTCTTCCTCCAGAAATTCTAACTGTCGTACTTCAGAAATTATGCTATGGATTCTGCTAGAGCTTTCTCCTGGATTTTTTCCCGTGATCTTTCCAGGCAATTTTCCTGGAATTCTTGCAGAAATTCCTTTCGTTGTTGCACCAGGGATTTCTCCAAGGACTCATCCTGAAATTCCTCCAGAGATTTTATCCAAAGATTCCTCCAGAAACTCCTCATGGAATTCTTGCAGCAACTCCTTCTGGCCTTCCTCCAAGAATACCTCAAACAACTCCTCCTGCGTTTCTCCCAGAAATTCTTCCAGAAATGCTTACTATGATACGTCCAGAAATTCTTCTAGTGATTCCTATATGAATTTATCCTAGCATTATGGCTGGAATACTTCCGGAAAATCTTCCTGATATTTCTTCAGAAATTCCTCCTGCGATTCCTTTAGAGCCTTCTCTGAAGATTTTTCCAGAATATCTCTACCAGTTCTTGCAGGGACTTCTCTATGTATTTCAAGGATTCCTGATGGGGTTTCTCTAGAAATTCCTGTATAGTTTCCTCCAGAAATTCCTGCTAGGATTTCAGCTGAGATTTCTACAATGATACATCCCAGATTCTTCAGAAGCTCTCCGGTGATTCTTATAGGAATTTTTATCCAAGGATTCTCTTATAAATTTCTCCTGGGATTTCTCCAGAAACTCCTCTTAGTCTTCCTCCAAGAAATTCAGCTGGATTCCACAATCTATTCCTGCTGTGGTTCTTCTAGCAACTCCTTCTAGAACTCTTCCAGTGATTCTTACTGTTATACTTCGCGGAATTCTTCTAGGGACTCTTCTATGAAGCTCTCCAAGGATTCTTTTAAAAACTTGCTGGGATTATTCAAGGCAATCTTCCTAGGAGTCATGCAGAAGTACCTTCGGTGAATTTTCAGGAATGCCTCCTAGGTCTGATCCAGAAATTCTTACTGATACCTGCAAAAATCCATCTAGGGATTTCTCCTGATCTTCTTGCTGGGATTGTTCTATGCAGTTTTCCTAGAATACTTACAGAAATGCCTTTGATTCTTCCAAATATTTTTCTAAAGACTCATCCAGGAATTGCTCTAGAGTTTTTATTCATGGATTACTCTAGAAATTAATCATAGTATACCTCTTGGCCTTCTTTAAGAAATTTTAGCTGAAGGAATCCCAATAGATATCTCTAGAGGAATCCGAAAACAATTTTCGAGGATAGTTGGAATTTCCCGAGAAAACCTAAGAGGTATTTCTAGACAAATCTCTAGTGAAAGCCTATAGGAATTAATGGGAAAACTAGTAATTGATTAGAAGGCACAGAATTTTGCTAATTGTGAAAAAAGTGGGATTCGAACTGACAACTCCGCATTCGCTAAACCGCAGTATGGCCAATTCTATGAGGGTTCCTTTGGCATGGTTATTTTTGTAAACTCCTGAAATAGTTTCATTGTAATTTAATCAACAATTTCTCTATTTTTTGCTATTATTTCAATGGAATTATTTCAGCAATTTTTTTCTCAGGTATTTTGCAAATTTCTCAGGCAATTTTATCGTGATTACTTTCGTAATTCTTTATTATTTAATTAAATTTATATGTATTGCTTCTGAAAATTGCTGAATTGGAAATTCCGAAATTCTCAACTGGGCTTGCTCAGAAATTAACTAAAAATTTGCTAATTTGCTAATTTGCTAATTTGAAATTAACTAAAAACTTCCTGACAGATTCTTATAGAAATTATCGGAAAAATGCTCATCAAAATAATCTTAGAACTTTCAAAGTAGTTGCCAAAAGAATTTATAGAAGAATTACAAAAAGAATTCCTGAAGAAAATATTAAGGCTTTTTAAAGACATTGGCCAAAACTAATCTCAAAATAAATTTCTTGAATATATTCTATAAAAAAATTCATACATATACACAAAAAAAGAAGAAATTGTAAACGAGTTTCCCGAAATCATCAAAGAAATTCTAAAGAAAATGTAGAAGAATTCCAAAAGTAATTGTCGAAGAATCACCGTGACAGAAGTTTAAAAGAACCGCCAAAGATTTTTTTAAGTAAATTCCCGAGCAAAGAAATTTGCCAAATCATTTTCCAAAGGAATTACCGAAGAAATTCCCAAAGTAATTATCAAAGTTTCCAATTTGTTATCATGCAATAACACAAACAGGATGTCACGATGAATACAAGTTACACGCAAATTTGTGGATATTTTATTGTTTCCGACATTTATGATTCTAATAATTGCTCTGGAAATGTATTCTTACGGACCTGATTGTTTTCAATCCACAAAACAAAGGGGTTTTCGCGATGAATGTTGAGTTCAAACTGAAAATACAAATTCCATGTATTATACACAAACAAGTCAAGTTTTCAAACCTCACACGGAAGGGAAAGTGTGAAGTCAGTACAACGGTTGAGATATTTAAAAAAAAAGCAAAACAACCTGGAAACTACTAAAACTGGCACCTGCTAGGCACACCCTAGGAAAAAATCCTAGATACGCCAATGTAGCTGTTCCCATAGCAACTCATACATTGAGCATTTTAGAAACGTAAAGCATCCGGGTATTTTTTCACAAATCATTCCCAATGTCACTCTCCATTAGTCCTTAACAAAATTCAGCGCCTCATGTGAAAATCTCTTTTTAGTTTACATATGTTATATACGGTGTTTGGTAAAGTTAAGCTTGAATTCTTCTTGGACTCCAAAAGGAAATCCAAAAGAAATTCAGTCAGAAAGTCACAAAAACTTCTAGGGATTCCATCAAATTTTGAAATGTTCTTCAGAAATTTCTTCAAGAACTTCTTAAGAAAGTCTTGCACGGATATCTTCCAAAAATGTTGCATGGATTTCTTTAGAAAATACCTAAAAAATTCTTTTCAGAAAATCTCGCATAGATTGTTCCAGAAATCATCTACAAATTTTTGTGGAGCCTCCTAGCCGTGCGGTTAGGGTCACCAAGCTTCTAATTGCACCATGCTGTGGGGTGAGGGTCCGATTCCCGCTCCGGGCGATGAAATTTCTCATGAGAATAGTTTCTTCTCCGTATCCACTGGCGCCCGTATGTCCGTTGTCTACTGTTAAGTTTCGTCAGTCTGTACAGACTCTGGCTGAAGACTGTGTCCATGTCTTTTTATTCAGATTTTTTTTTGATGGGTGAATCTGAAATTTTCCAAAGCATTCATCTAGAAAACCTTCCATGAACTTTCTCACAAATTCTCCATAAATTAAAAAAAAAAAAAAAATCACGGATGCATAAAAAAATTAGAAATTCAGAATTCCTTCAGACTTTTCTCAGAAGCTTTCTAAAGATTTTTTCCAAGGATTGCTTTAGAAATACGGCAAAAGATTATTATGAAAACTTCCAAGATTTCTTCGCATTCCTGTTTATATTCTTTCAAGAAATTTCTCCAGGGATTTCTTAAAAAAGTCTTAGAAAAAGCAACAAGGGTTTCTTCAGATTTTTTACAGAGATTTCTTTCAGATATTTTTGTAAGGATCCTTGCAGAAAGGCTGGAAATCATCTTTGCAAAGATGTCTGTAGAAATTCATACAGCGATTTCATCGGAAATTCTATCGAGTATTCTTCTATGTATTTTCCCAGAAATTCATCCAGGATTTCCTCCAAGCGTACCTCTAGGAATTTCTCTATGGATTCCTCCAGGAATTCTTTGAAAAAATATTTAGGATTTTTTTAGGTAAATTCTCCAGGATTTTGGTTCCAAATGTATCTCATGAGATTTTGTTCGGGATTCCTCCTGGACTTTCTTCAGAAAATCAATCTATGGATTCTTAAAATATTCCTGTTTTTTTTTTCAGAAATTCTTCCAGTTTTCTTTAGTTATTTTTTTAATTCCTCCTGAAATTTGTTCAGCACTACTTTCGGAAATATCTTAAGAGACTTTAAGAATTTCTTCAAAAATTTCAGCAAGGATTGTTCCATGGATTTTTAAGAAGTAGTTCTAGCAGTTTCTTCAGGAATCACTCAAGCGGTTCCTTCAGAGATTGCTCCAGGAATCCATTCATGGGAATTTACCAGTGAATGGGCACTGAAATCGGGGAACTTTGTCTAATTAGCTCTGATTTTACCATGACAGCACTGGAATAGTTATTTATGTGACGAGTTGCAAAAAGTTGATTTTTTCAGCACGAGTCGTACATTTATCCAACGAGGCTTGCCGAGTTGGATAAATACGAAGAGTGCTGAAAAATCGAGTTTTGCAACGAGTTCCATACAAAATTTTATGCAATGACTTTTTTTCATAATGCAACTCATTTGCGTTGCATAATGTTCATAATGCAACTCAAATGAGTTGCATTATGAAAATTATGCAACTATGTTCCATTATGCAACTCATTTCAGTTGCATAATGAACCGGTACGGAAAAGTTGGTCATTATGATACTGAAATGAGTAGTATAAAATAGAAATTATGACCTTGAATTGCATAAAATGTATTTTAATGCAACAACAGTGTTGTCCTCTCACATCTGCCAGTAAACAGCCGAATTCCATAAGAAGCTACTCCTGCAGCGGTAAGCTCTAAAAGTGTCGAAATCCATCAATTTTGATATAAAAATCGCTCGTACACGTTGGATAAGATATGCATGTATCTATTAAGAGAAGTATTGTTTCATTCTGGGATTCAAATGCTAAAATAATGTGACTTTCAACAGTGATCCATAATGTGACCCAAAAACTGATCGTTTGACGCCATTATGGATCACTTTAAACAAATATAGATTTTTGTTCCACTCAACGCTCTTGATACAATATTCTTACCTTAAAGTATCAAAAGTATCATTAAAAGAAAAATCATTAAAGAAGGTTAAAGTTCGTTTGCGCTGACTTAGGCTGATACGGATTAGGCATTACATCTGGTCCACTTCACATGATTCTATAGTTCAATACTATAGGAGTTAGGGCTTGTCCATAAACTACGTAGACTCTTAGGGAGAGGGGGGGTCTGGTTAAAATCTACGCTCCATACAAATTTCGAAAATTTTGTATGGACAAAAGTCTACGAGGGAGAGGGGGGTTTGTCTGAGGTGGTCAAAAATGAGTCTAAGTAGTTCATGGACAGTCCCTTAGTCCGGAGATGTAATGCCCTTAAATGTGTGTAAAAACCAGTACGCCGTAAATGAAACGAAAAGTTAAGAATTTAGAGTAGTTATTTCCAGTGGGAATAACAAAAACTTTTATACAATCTCTAAAGCGACACTGGATTTGAAAGGGTTGCCCGGTCACCTCCTTCCGCTTGCGGCGAACACGAAAGCACTAAAACACCTGCGCCTCCATCCAATCTCCGATGGCCGACCGAACGCGTGCGCGCCCGACGAGGGGAAAAGATCATCAACTTGATCGGTGATAAAATATCGCGTAAAAGTAAAATACGCGACTACCACCGAGTCGAGCGAGAGGCCCCAAAGTTCGGATTCGGGTTCTGGCTGGGATCGAAGTCAAATCGAAACCCCTTGGGGTTGGGATAACGCGCGAAAGTTCCAAGCGGCTTAAAATTGTCACCTAATTTTGGTCCGGTCATTGCGCCGCTGCGCTGCTGCCTGTTTCGTGTTTGTTGGACCCAGTCAATCGACCGCATATATAACCGATTTTCTCAAGCGGACCGCGAGGATTAATCTCCATCGCGACTGGGGAAGCCGAGTTGAGCCATGGCTGGGGAGTCGCCACTGCTGCTCTCGCAGCGACGCGGCGGCGGTTAAGTGTATGAGTTGATTTGGCCGTGAGTTTCAAATTATAATCCCCTTTTTATATTTCTTTAATATCGCAATAAATATTAGCTGATGCGTCGTCGCTCTTAATTCTTCGGCTCGTTTTTTTTTTTTTTGGGAAGCCAGTCCGGTTCAGGGTGAAGCGCGTGTTTTGCACCCTGGGAAAGGGTAATCCCTCACGGCTTTACCTCGATCAAAATAACAACGGGTTTGTTTGTGTGCGATTTGAGTTTTCGGAAATGGATCTGACTCATGTTTGAGTCAACTGTTTCCACATCTGATCGATTGCTTTATTGGTTCATTGGAAGAACTCACTGGCTGCAAAACGTCCAGGAGAGCGTCCAACATAGCACTGGTCCTCACAAGTTCCTACCTTATGCTTCCACGGGTCAAGCGATGACAAAGACCGCCAGCTTCGAGTTGTGTGCTTAGCTGGTAGTGCAACCTGAGCACTGTTATCCCTCTGACTTCAGCTAGATTGAGGAGTTACGACCCGAGCGTCTGTTCACCAAGGAAGTGCTGCACAAACAGCATTTGATCTGGATCCAGCTAGATCCAAGGTGGTAGCCCCATCAGCGTGGTCGTCCCAGTGTTGGTTGGGACGTTAAACAGAACTGGCACGATGGCGAGACAGTCCTGAGTGTTGGCGTAGGCCCTATAAGCCACCCGTAAAAATCCCCATTGCGAATAACATAGGAGAAAATACGACTCGATACAATCGGCAAAGACCCACGCGACGAAATAAGGACTACGATTGGAAACTTGGAACATGGAATTACAAGTCACTAGGTTTCGCAGGATGTGACAGGATAATCTACGACGAACTACATCCCCGCAACTTCGACAATGTGGCGTTGCACGAACTTTGTTGGACTGGACAGAAAGTGTGGAAAAGCGGACATCGAGCGGCTACCTTCTACCAAAGCTGTGGCACCACCAATGAACTGGGAACAGGATTTATAGAATTGGGCAAGATACGACAACGTTCGATCGGGTAGCAGCCGATCAACGCAAGGATGTACGAGAGTTAAGGGCCGTTTCTTCAACTACAGCATTATCAACGTTCACTGCCCACACGAAGGGAGACCTGATGACGAGAAAGAAGCGTTCTACGCGCAGTTAGAGCAAACATACGATGGTTACTCGCCGCGTGACGTGAAAATCGTTGTCGGCGACATGAACGCGCAAGTAGAAAGGGAGGCAATGTACAGACCGGTAATCAGGCGAAACAGCCTGCACGCCGTATCGAATGATAACGGCCAGCGATGGGTAAACTTTGCAGCCTCCCGTGGTATGGTAGTCCGAGGCACCTTCTTCCCCCGCAAAGGTATCCACAAAGCCTCCTGGAGATCACCCGACCATAAAACAGAAAACCAAATCGACCACGTTCTAATCGACGGTAAATTCTTCTCGGATATAACCAATGTCCGCACATACCGCAGTGCGAATATAGATTCAGATCACTACTTAGTCGCTGTATGCATGCGCTCAAAACTTTCGCGTCGAAGTCGAACGCCGGCTCAACATCGAGCAGCTGCGTAACGTAGAAGTGGCTCAATACTACGCGCAGCAGTTAGCAGCGGCCCTACTAACGGAAGCAGCTTGGCGCAGCTACATTTGAAGATGGGTGGAGGGACTTCCGATCCGCCATAGGTAGTACCTCGTGTACAGCACTAGGCTTCGCGACTCCGAATCACAGAAACAACTGGTACGACGGCGAATGTGAACAGTTGAAAAACGAGAAGAATGCAGCATGGGCGAGAATGCTGCAACACCGTACGAGAGCGAATGAGGCACGTTACAGACAGGCACGGAACAGGCAGAACTCAGCCTTCCGGATGAAGAAGCGCCAGCAGGAAGAACTAGATCGCGAAGCGATGGAAGAGCTGTACCGCACTAAGGACACACGAAAGTTCTACGAGAAGCTGAACCGCTCGCGCAGAGGCTTCGTGCCACAAGCCGACATGTGCCGAGATAATCACGGGAATATTCTCACGAGCGAGCGTGAGGTGGTCGAGAGGTGGCGGCAGCATTACGACGAGCACCTCAATGGCGACATTGCAAGTACCGAAGGTGGCGTGGTAACAAATTTAGGAGTATGTGCACAGGACGAGAGACTTTCGACCCCTATTGAAAAACAACAAAGCCGCTGGAGCAGATCAACTACCAAGCGAGCTTCTTAAATACGGTGGAGAAGTACTGGTGAGAGCACTACACTGGGTCATTACCAAAATTTGGGAGGAGGAAATATTACCGGAGGAATGGATGGAAGGTATCGTGTGTACCAACTACAAAAAGGGCGACAAGTTGGATTGCGGGAACTACCGCGCGATCACACTTGAGCGCTGCCTACAAGATACTCTCTCAAATTTTATGCCGCCGTCTGTCACCGATTGCTAGAAAGTTCGTGGGGCAATATCGGGCTGGATTTATGGGTGAACGCGCTACAACGGACCAGATGTTCGCCATCCGCCAGGTGTTGCAGAAATGCCACGAATACAACGTGCCCACACATCACTTGTTCATCGATTTCAAATCGGCGTATGATAAATTCGATCGAGAACAGCTACGGCAGATTATGCACGAATACGGATTCAATACGATTGATCAAGGCAACGATGGATCGAAAGATGTGCGTAGTTCAAGTGTCAGGGTCACTCTCGAGTCCCTTCGAATCTCGCAGAGGGTTACGGCAAGGTGATGGCCTTTCGTACATGCTGTTTAACATTGCTTTAGAGGGTGTAATAAAAAGAGCGGGGATAAACACGAGTGGAACGATTTTCACGAAGTCCGTTCAGCTGCTTGAATTCGCTGATGATATTGATATTATAGCTCGCAAATCAGAGACGATGGCGGAAACGTACATCTGACTAAAGAATGAAGCCAGGCAATCGGACTATAGTCATTAATGTGTCGAAGACAAAGTACGTGATGGCAAAGGGCTCTAGGGAAGAATCACCGCGCCTGCCGCCCCGAATTTCTATTGTCGTTGTTGAAATCGAGATGGTTGAAGAATCCGATAACTTGGGCTCACAGGTGGCCAGACACAAGCAGAGAAATTCAGAGACGCATTATGGCAGGAAATTGAGCATACTTTGGACTCCGCAGAACTCTACGATCGAACAAAGTTCGCCGTCACACGAAGGTAACTATGTATCTACAAAACGCTGATTAGACCGGTAGTCCTCTATGGGCACGAAGCATAGACTCTACAGGGGATAGACAAAATGGTCGGGACAGGCAAAATTTTTCCTTCTCAAAAAAATTTAAAATAGCTGTAACTTTTCGAAAAGTGCATCAAATATTCTTAAATTTTTACTGTAAGTTCATCAACTATTTGTGTATCAGTGGACAAAATTTGGAAAAGATCGAACTATTCTGCACGAAGTTATAAAGATTCTAAAAAAAGGTAGAATTATCCGATAACCAACTTTGAGCTGTTATATCTCCGGATTCAATGAACCGAATGCAATGAAATTTTGACCATTTATGACTTACATAATGAGCTTTGAAAAACTTTTGACATAATTTAAATTTTTTAACACGGAAGAAAATTATAACGATTAGATTATTTTTCTAATAAAACACCATATTTTCTTAAATTTCAACATCGTTTCAAAATTCAAGATGTCAATTACAGTTCATTTAAATTCCCTCCAATTGTCTTGAATACAGATATGTTCTGAAGGAAAATAACAACATAGGCGGCAATTCATTGAAAAAGTAATGTGATGCATATTAAAAATAGATCAATTTACTAAAAAATCATAAAATTAATGAAATCGTTATAACTTTTTCTCTTGTTAATAATTACAAGTTTAGTCAAACGTTTTTCAGAGCTCATTATATAAGTCATAAATGGACAAAATTTCATTGCATTCGGTTCATTGGATCCGGAGATATAACAGCTCAAAGTTGGCTATCGGATAATTCTACCTTTTTCTGAAATGCTTGTAACTTTGTGCAGAATAGTTCGATCTTTTCCAAATTATGTCTACTGATACACAATTAGTTGATCAACTCACAGTGAAAATTTGAGAATATTTGATGCACTTTTCGAAAAGTTACAGCTAATTGAACATTTTTTGAAAAGTTAAAATTTTGCCTGTCCCGATCATTTTGTCTATCCCCTGTACGTGCAGAGTGTAGCCTTTGCTCCATGTACTATAGTAATTATTCAATTAAACCAGACATTCCGCCACCCAAATCGATCTAATTTTAAAGATCTGCAACACGCCTTAAGGTAGACCGTCGCTTACTCTAGATTTACCGACATAATCGGCTACAGGCGTTATTAATGGTTGCATTCGGCCCTGAAAACTGTCTCCGAAGGTCAAGTCCATTCGGAATCTTTGGAGAAAGTCGAGAGAGAAAAGGTTGCGGCCGAACGCGAAACCTGAGCGATCGGTCAGCATATTCTTCTAGATTAACGAACTATTTCGAAGAATGTCGCGGGAAATTCGAGTATCCGCTGGACTCGACCGAGGTCATCTTCCCTAATCTGAGGGTCACGGCTTTGATTCAATTTCGTCCGAACCGTCAACCTCAGTGGAAGTGTCGCGCTTTTGTAAAACGTGTCGATTGTTCTTTTCCTAGTATAAAGATAGTTAGGAGAAAGTTGTGCGTCGTTGAAGTTTGTGCGTTTTCTTGACAGAAACCAGCCAACGACCTCCCGAACATCTTCGCGGCTTCCTATTGTTCCATCGGACAGAAAGATCCCGACATCGCCACCCCGTCGGAAGGAAGCGATCCGTCAACATATCGCTTCGGCCTATACTGCGGCTACCACGTGCCGCTCAGTGGGCCCGTTCCGTCCAGAAAGGATCTACACCATCCACGTGGATTCGCGATCGCGAGTCCAAAGGTCGCGATCAAGCACCGTGGTCCAACCGCGCTAGTGTCAGGAGCGCAGGATCGAAAGTAGCAGAACGACCAGCCAAGCCGAGTAACAGCAGCTGCAATCGGTGAGTCCGTTCACGTTTTTCTTTGTGGAGGGCGGCGTCCGGTGAGGACGCCGCGGAGTGATTTTTTGCCGACCAAAGGTCGAAGAGCTTGATTTGGGCTGCCCATCCAGCATTTGGACGCGTCCATAAATTTTGAGGTTGGGTGCGGCATGACGAAAACGTGCGCACGTAATTAGTGGACGACCCATCCAACCCTAATTCAATTAGCCACCCGGGTGTGAAGCTTTTCCCATCGCCGCTTTCATCATCCAGGGAATATGAATGAGCGCACACTAAGCACGAGCACGGAGGAGCAGCAATAGACAGAGGTAGTTAGAAAAACGCACACGATAGGTACGCAATAAGACTAGGAACAATACACGTAGCTACGAGAAGAATACATGCATGTGAAATTCAAATAAAGATTTTTGTTTTCCGTCTCCCTATATGAAATGTCGTATATTGATTAATAAACGTTTACTAGTTTAGAGATATTGCGTCCAGTACAGATGGTTTTGTAGAAGAAAGGATTCCCATATTGTCGCGTGTAGTTGTCCGTTCGTTCAATGTCTCCCGCGTCTCGGGATTTGAATCTGTTTGTACTTTTCTCCTCCACCTTGGTTGCGCCTCTGGCGGGAAGGGATTGAAGCCGCCAGTGATGAGAATTTAGCGTGCAACATTTCCCCTCGTTGCAACGTTTCTTAGGCATGGGTGATCTCTCACCGCTCTTTGGAGACGTAGTACGGTAATCTAGAAGTTATGTTGGTTGTGTAGGGTAGTTACCCCAGTTCTGGAGTAGTGAGTAGGCGAACTGGCTCGATCTTGGCTTTCTTCAAGCATTTTGAATGGACTCGCCCTGAACGGGTCTCAACCGGGCAAACTAAACTCGTCTTGCGGTCTCCTCACGGAGTGGCGCTTAAGCCGCAAAGATTATTTCCAGATCGACCAGTGTCGGCTACAAAATGGCGCCCAACTGAAAGGTCTTATGTGGTGTCTGTAGTATGTTTATGGAGCAAATTTTTAGTATACGGTCTTTGGTTCAAAATTATGTTGATGCGTGAAATTTCAGAATTAATGTACTTAAGTAGATTCTGAAAATTAGATTATGGTGTAGAGTATTCGTAAATTTCGGTATTTTGTGGAGAATTTTGTTGAGTATCTGTGGCTTACGTTTATATGGTGTATTGTTAGCTTTGGAAGCTGTTATACGGATTTTTTGAATTGGTAATTCAAAAAAATAATACTTAATTATAGATTTTTGTTTGAACAAAACTGGTACAAGGAAAATGGCTCATAAATTTCCTCGTGCTGATCACTTGACGACTGAGGAGGTGGATTATGAACTAACGATTAGGGATAGGGCAGCGGATATACGGAGCGATCTGGATGCAAAACAGAGACTTTTGAGGAATCTCTTTTTTGTAGATGCTAAGGAAGGAAGGGAATATGGGTCAAAATGCACTATTGATCAAATGTTTGAGTTTATTTTGGGTCAAGTTGAAGCAATAGAAAAACAGTTGGAAAAAGGACCTGATGATAGATGTATTTCTCGGCTCAAACATTATGCGCTCCGGGTTGAGCGACTACAAGCTCAGAGCCCACAAGGTGAGGAGCTGAAGAACCAACTTGAGAGGGAAGTTAATAGGCTTTTGAACAAATTTAGTAGTAAGAAAACTTCTGAAGACAAAAATGCGAAAAAGAGCGAGGAGAATAAAGGAACTAACGCAGGATTAAAAGGAATAGAGGAGTTGTTGAACCAGGAAAAGGAAAAAAGTAAGGAAGCAGGTGCTGAGTCGTTGAGCCTGATGAAGCAGAATGTGGTAACAGGACAGCATGAGAGATTGGAGGAAAACGTAGAGGCAAAATTGAGAAGTGCATTAGAGGAGAAGACAGCGAAAGAAAAGTTTTACCTACAGAAAATTCAACAGTTGGAAGCAAAGCTGGAAAAGTTTTGCCAAATTGTGGAAAGACAATCTGTTTTGGAGCATGCTAACCCAATGCTTTCAACCCCAGAAGTAGCTAGAACATTACCGGTACCAAGTAACAAAACAGACAATATACACACTGGACAACAAGAAAGAATATCGCAAACAGAACAGGTTACAGCAAACATGGTAGCGAAGTCAAATCGAAATTGGAACAATCAGTCGCAAACAGAGCAGGTCGATTGTAGGAGAGAGATGGAAGAGGACCAAATAACCGGAAACAATAATCGACTGTATTCGGTGTGGCGAGAGGAGAATGACAGAATGGGTGATGAACGCCACCGACATGATCAAGAATTTCAGTCTTGGAGGAGATCAGCTACAGGATACGAAGATGAATATGAAAGGAATGAGATGATAGGAAGAGGTAGGGAAGGGGTTACAAACTTTCCAGGGTATGGAGGACCCAGACAACTCAATACTAACCATCGGAATGAGTTTTCGCGGATTAACGAAAATCAACAGCCGTATGTTGGCAGGTTTTCAGCTATTCAACAGCCGAACGATGTTGAAAGCATACCAGACGACTTTAGGAGGGACCATAGAGCAGATCGCCAACCGGAAGTTCGATCACAAAATCGGTACGCAAGATCGGAGGACTTGGATAATGGATCGAGGGGAGACCATTCAGGAAACCGTCCATACCAACGTAACATTGAGGCGGAGATAATCAACGCGGATAGACGTATGGAGAAGTGGCACCTGACTTTTAGTGGAGATGGACGTCAAAGATCTTTGGAGGATTTTCTCCACAAGGTGCGGCGGTTGGCTAGAATGGACAGGATTTCTGATGGCATCCTCTTGCAACGAATCCATACAATTCTACGCGGGGAAGCATACGATTGGTATCTCTGTTACGCGGACGAGTTTCTTGATTGGGCGGACTTCGAGGAAAGGATTCGCTACATGTATGGAAACCCGAACAAGGACCAGGGGAACAGACAGAAGATCTACGAGCGTAAGCAACAACGGAACGAGACCTTTCTAACATTCAAAATGGAAGTAGAGCGGTTGAACAAACTTTTGAGTACCCCATTAGATCAAACCCGACTGTTTGAGATAATTTGGGACAATATGCGGCCTCACTACCGGTCACGGTTGGCGTGTAGAACGGTAAGGGACTTGCGGATGTTGGAGTACTACGCGTATCGCATAGACGCAAACGATCCGACGTTTAGAGGTCACCGGGAAGGACCCAATAGGCCGACCGGAAATGTGCACAACATTGAGGCAGAAAACGAGTCAAGCGACTCACATTCGATTTACTCGGATTCGGAAGAAGTTAATGCTCTGGACAGAAGGTTTAACAGAGACAGAAGAAGCAAAGATGACCGTAGACAGACAGAGAGGAAAGTGTCGGAGACTCCAACTCAACCACAAACGGCGCAGCAATCATCACAGCAAACACCGAGAGAAACTTCACAAATGCTGTGTTGGAACTGTGGAAAGACAGGGCACATGTGGAGGTATTGTCGAGAAGAGAAGCGGATCTTCTGCTATGTTTGTGGAACTCCAGGCAAGACGTCTGTCAATTGTCCAAACCACCCAAGATCATCTCAACAGGTCATGTCGGGAAACTAGAGGAGGAATGTACAAACGGGAACGACGACATTCCAGCGTTCCGAATAGTTCCCATATCCGAACGTGTAAATGGAGAAGAAGCAGTATTGTGTGAGGTAACGGCCACGGCGGAGAGATGTCCTCATGTCATGGTGCGTATCTTTGATACGGATTACGATGCATTGTTGGACTCAGGGGCTAGTGTCTGCGTCACTAGCGTTACTAACATCGCAGAACGCAATGGTCTTACGATGAGGGAGAGCCCAATACGCATCGTGACGGCAGACAAGACGGTTCACAAAAGTCTCGGATACGTTCAGCTTCCGATCGAGTTCAATGGAATTACGAAGGTTGTACCAGTCCTCGTTGTACCTCAGGTGTGTAGGAGAATGATCTTGGGGTATAACTTCTGGAAAGCCTTCGGAATTCAACCGATGATGGAAGGAGTGAACGGATTTGAGAAGATTGACACGGTAAGCAGAGAAAATGCTGAGTTGGAGGTTCTAGACTTCACGATTCTACCGATCCAGTCACTTCCGGTGTTACAGAAAACGGAGCCAGATGAGACGTTGGACATTCCAGCGTTAGAATTGCCAGAACCATCGCAGACGACACCTGAAACAGTGGAAACGGAACACGAACTGCGACCTGAGGAACGAGCGGAGTTGACCGAAGCGATTAGGATGTTTCCGTGCACCACAGAGAATCGGTTAGGAAGAACGACACTTATCCAGCACGAGATTATACTGAAAGAGGAGGCGAAACCGCGTAGGCAACCGCTATACCGATGCTCTCCGGCTATTCAGGCCGAGATGGAAGCTGAGATTGAGAGATACAAGAAGATGGACGCTATCGAAGAATGTTCGAGCGAGTGGGCGAGTGGATTGGTCCCAGTAAGGAAATCAAATGGGAAGCTGCGAGTTTGCCTAGATTCACGAAAGATCAACTCCTGGACCAAAAAGGATTCATATCCTATGAGGAACATGGGGGAGATCTTTCATCGGCTGGGGAAAGCCAAATACTACTCGGTAGTAGACCTGAAGGACGCGTATTTCCAGATTCCTCTGAAGGAGGAATCTAGGGATTATACGGCGTTTCGGACCCCTCAGGGTCTGTTCAG
Organism: Aedes albopictus; assembly: GCF_035046485.1. Taxonomy (NCBI): domain Eukaryota; kingdom Metazoa; phylum Arthropoda; class Insecta; order Diptera; family Culicidae; genus Aedes; species Aedes albopictus. The sequence goes on from NC_085137.1 coordinate 370,081,871, forward strand.
GTTTAAGGTTTGTCCCTTTGGGCTAACTAACGCTCCATTTACAATGTGTCGTCTGATGGACCGCGTAATTGGTTTCGACCTCGAACCATACGTGTTTGTCTATTTGGACGACATTGTAATTGCGACCAGGACTTTTAGCGAACATGTTAGGCTGCTAAAGATCGTGGCACAGCGATTGACGAACGCGAATCTAACCATTTCTTTGGACAAAAGTAGGTTTTGTCGCAAAAAGGTTTCCTATCTGGGATACTTATTAACGGAGGATGGAGTATCGATAGACAATTCACGGATTGAACCAATACTGAACTACGCTCGGCCTAGGAACGTGAAGGACATTCGACGATTGCTCGGTTTAGCCGGTTTTTACCAGCGTTTCATACGGGAGTACAGCCGGGTAGTCGCACCGATCTCCGATCTTCTAAAGAAAGCCAAAAAGAAGTTTTTCTGGACTGAGGAAGCGGAAAAGGCTTTCGGAGAGCTCAAAGCAGCTTTGGTCTCAGCTCCGATTCTAGGAAACCCCGACTTTGCTAAACCATTCATAATCGAATCGGATGCGTCGGACAACGCGGTCGGGGCGGCGTTGATTCAGGAATTTGAAGGGCAACCGAAAGTAATCGCCTACTTTAGTAAGAAGCTAAGTAGCACACAGCGCAAGTACGCCAGTGTCGAGAAGGAGTGCTTGGGAGTCTTGTTGGCGATCCAGAACTTCCGACACTACGTGGAAGGCACGAAGTTCAAGGTCGTAACGGACGCTCGTAGTTTGTTGTGGCTTTTCACAATCGGTGTTGAGTCCGGAAATGCCAAGCTGCTGCGTTGGGCGCTAAAAATCCAGTCTTACGACATCGAACTGGAATACAAGAAAGGCAAAAACAATATCGTGGCGGATTGTCTTTCCCGATCGGTGGAAACCATCAACGCGATTGCCGATGATGAGGATTACCAGAAAGTGGCAGCGGAGATAACGAATGATCCAACAAGCTTTCCGGATTTTCGTGTAGTCGACGGACAGATCCTCAAATACGTCAAGGATACTGGGAAATTCGAAGACCCACGGTTCAACTGGAAGAAATACCCGCCTACAGCGGAACGGAAAGGAATTATGGAGAAAATCCACGGTCAGGCTCATTTGGGGGCAGAAAAGACGTTGGCTGCGGTTAAAGAACGCTACTTTTGGCCGAGAATGAGTAGCCAAGTCAAGAAGTTCTGTCAGACGTGCCTCACTTGCCAAACCAGTAAAGCGACGAACCAGAATACGACTCCTCCCATGGCAGAACAAAAGAAGATAGCCCAGTATCCCTGGCAATTCTTGGCGATGGACTATGTCGGTCCACTACCCGCATCGGGAAGAAACCGTAGTACATGTTTGCTTGTTGTCACGGACCTGTTCAGTAAATTTGTCCTTGTGCAGCCTTTCCGTCAAGCTACGGCTGAGTCCCTTGTCCAATTCGTAGAAAATGTAATATTTCTGTTGTTTGGTGTACCGGAAGTGATTCTGTCTGATAATGGTACTCAGTTTGCGTCTAATCTGTTTAAAAACCTTCTTGAACAATATGGGGTAACGCATTGGAGAACCCCCAACTACCATCCCCAGATCAACGACTCAGAACGCGTCAATCGGGTGATAACGACGGCTATTCGAGCGACGATTAAAAAAGATCATAAGGAGTGGGCTAACAACTTGCAAGAAATTGCCTGCGCCCTAAGGAATTCCGTCCATGAAACAACTCGCTATACTCCGTACTTCTTAATGTTTGGCAGGAACATGATCTCGGATGGTACGGAGTACCGAAACTTGAGAGATTCACCAACAACTTCCTCTGGTGCGCTGAACGGTGAGGAAAGAAGAAAGCTGTATGAAGAAGTGAAGCGCAATTTGGAAACAGCTTACAAGAAACACGCGTCCTACTACAACCTGCGCTCAAATGCCAAATGCCCGACGTATTCCGTTGGAGAAAAAGTTCTGAAGAAGAATATGGAACTATCGGACAAGGGAAAGGGAGTTTGTTCCAAACTAGCTCCAAAATATGTGCAGGCAGTAGTAAAAAGGGTCGTTGGTGCCCATTGCTATGACCTCGAAGATCTAAATGGGAAGAGACTTGGGATCTTCAACTGCAAGTTCCTTAAGAAACTGGCTCAGTGAAGCCTCTCTTGAGGAATGCAGTTGAGCATAACGTTTATTAAGCTATGTAGCTCTCAGTTGAGTAGCAACGACGCGCCATGATGCTTTAGCTCTGGTTGCATGAAAATACTTGCCGCCGTTTGTGAGATTTGGCTCTGGCCGTTCAGCCAGAGCAGCCCCACAACAACTTTATTTACTGGGTGCTTCCTAGGGGAGAGGCTTTTGCCGATCCTCTAGAAGAAATCTCACAGACGTGCTGGACTAGGCATTCAAGGATTGCTCTAGCAGGAGGATCTTTGTTGAAGATTTTTGGTTTGCTCAGGCCTACCCTCTCGACCGGAAGACGGAGCGAGTCCATGGAGTTACCTCCAGGACGATGACCTTTAATTGAAACTCGGAGCTAATAAAGCGTTGATGAGGAGTACCACCAACGGGAAGTATTGAAGCGAGAGTCTGAAGATTGAGGGTGCTCAGACGATGACCGCCTAAGACTCTGAGGTCTAGCTCATAGGAGTAGACGATGAAGAGCACACCCGAGTAAATCGAGCAAGCAAATCAACAAATCTCTAATAAAGTGACTGCTGACTAGAAAAATCATATTTAAAGGGTAAATAGCTCTCTCCCATTGTAGTTAAGGACAAACGTCTTGAAATCCCGGTTCAACAGTGCATCAAAACTTCAGGCGCACAAATCTCAAGAAGCAAGCTTCAAACAACAATGCATGTTATTATTCTGTTCTTGCTCACTTGTAATAAGCTTCAAATAAGAAGCTCAGGCGCGCTGGTTTTGTTTACGAAGAGATTTGTGCCCTCAAAATCGTGAGTAGATGCCAAAGTCGGCCATTGTGGCGGCCATATTGGGATTCTAACAAGTCTGTCCTTAAGGACGCAATCGTTTTTCTAATTTATTACATGTTTGGATATTTCTTTCATGGTTCGTGATTGATGTTAGTAAGGTAGTTAACATCGAGTCTTAGTCTAATTTAGTGATCGTAATTCAAAACTTTATTCAGGTTCAGTGTTGGTGAAGTGATGTTCGCAGAACATCCTTGTTTATATCTATGTTACATGTGTTCCGTTCCTTATTTATTGTACATGGATACATGTTTATTAGATGCTTTATTTACACTATTTATTTATTTATTTTCTTATTTATTTATTTACATAGCTATTTTCATTATTCATATTGATTTATTTACTTATTTATATATTTACTATTTATCTATTGATTTATTTATTTATTTATTTATGTATATGCATATTTATTTTTATTTATTTATTTATTAGAGATTTATTTATTCAGATTATTCATTTATTTATTTATATTGGCGGAATTTTGCGTCGCCTTGCATATTTGGCCGGTTCGTCCTTTTTGCACGACCCATCATGCGACATTCTTGCGTGGGTCGCGCAACATCCTCTCTGTCCGATCGTTCCTAAAACAACAACATACTATTAAAAATTGTTCCATTAACTCACCTCTGATTGGAATCCAACTGGCCTTTCTTTTCAACTGGCCCCGTCCTTGACTTGATGCCACGCGTCTTCAAAAGTGGTCGCGAAAGAGTCTTCTGGTCGTGGGTCCGTCCAAGTACCTCGACCCTTCCTGTGAACAGCCTAGCATCACGATGATCCTCAGCGCATGTAGAACCTTATAAATAAACAAAATAGATCAAATTCAGTTCAAGCCACTTACCCGTATCAGTGCCGTCAAGATATTTTTAAGGAAAACAGCCACTAACAGTTAAAAAACTACAAAATTACCTCTTTGTATCACTTTTGGTGCCATCACGTAAACCACCTTTTCTCAACTAACGTTTATTGTTTTCTCGTGGGGGTTCAATGTGTGGGTGACATTTATTTTTGCGTTCTATGGTTGTGTTAGGTTTGGTCATTTTGTTCTTGTTTCGTATTGCCGAATAGTATATTTGGTGTTAGAAACATGAATTAAAGTGAAATTTTGGGGATTTAGTATGTGTGTTGTGTGTTTTGTAATCGCTTATGTGTTAAGTGGTAGAACCATAACCGATACTACTGTCAAGTGTTGAGATATTTTTGTGGTCAGTTGTATATGTTCTGCGTGCCGATGAAATTTCGGTATAGAACAAGCAATTGATTTTTTTTTTAAATTTGTGTTAGGTCTACGTTTTGTCAATTAGAGTGTTGTGCAAGCTGAGGGATAGCCTTGGTGACACACTCGAAAGGCAAAATAGTTGCGGTTTGGGCAGATTAGGGATACCTTTCCAACATTATGTATGGAGTAGTCCCGAAACTGTCCTTACCTGTTATTTGGAGTTATGTATGGTTACTATGTTATGGAGTTATGTTGTGTTGTGAAGTTTGGGAATTGGCTTTAACTAAAATGTCATTATTTTAGTTTAAATGCCGTATTTGGGGATTTTGTTATGTTTGAGAATTTATGTTTTATGTTGAACCACCACCGAGTAAACGAAAACGTTAATTTTTTTCTTCCGTACTTTCCATTATGAACCAAAGATTTTTTTTTGTAGATTTTGTAAATAGTAGGTTAGCTTGTTGAAGTTTATTAGTAAGTAATTTCGAGTAATTTGAAAATATTAGGTTAAATACAAGTATTGTTTTTTTTTTGTAAATAAAATATAAAATGTTACATCGTAGGTTTTGCCCTTACGAAAATTTGGTTGTAGTCCTACAACCAAATTTTCGTAAAACAAGCCAGGTGTTATGTAGCCTTTGCTCCATGTACTATAGTAATTATTCAATTAAACCAGACATTCCGCCACCCAAATCGATCTAATTTTAAAGATCTGCAACACGCCTTAAGGTAGACCGTCGCTTACTCTAGATTTACCGACATAATCGGCTACAGGCGTTATTAATGGTTGCATTCGGCCCTGAAAACTGTCTCCGAAGGTCAAGTCCATTCGGAATCTTTGGAGAAAGTCGAGAGAGAAAAGGTTGCGGCCGAACGCGAAACCTGAGCGATCGGTCAGCATATTCTTCTAGATTAACGAACTATTTCGAAGAATGTCGCGGGAAATTCGAGTATCCGCTGGACTCGACCGAGGTCATCTTCCCTAATCTGAGGGTCACGGCTTTGATTCAATTTCGTCCGAACCGTCAACCTCAGTGGAAGTGTCGCGCTTTTGTAAAACGTGTCGATTGTTCTTTTCCTAGTATAAAGATAGTTAGGAGAAAGTTGTGCGTCGTTGAAGTTTGTGCGTTTTCTTGACAGAAACCAGCCAACGACCTCCCGAACATCTTCGCGGCTTCCTATTGTTCCATCGGACAGAAAGATCCCGACATCGCCACCCCGTCGGAAGGAAGCGATCCGTCAACATATCGCTTCGGCCTATACTGCGGCTACCACGTGCCGCTCAGTGGGCCCGTTCCGTCCAGAAAGGATCTACACCATCCACGTGGATTCGCGATCGCGAGTCCAAAGGTCGCGATCAAGCACCGTGGTCCAACCGCGCTAGTGTCAGGAGCGCAGGATCGAAAGTAGCAGAACGACCAGCCAAGCCGAGTAACAGCAGCTGCAATCGGTGAGTCCGTTCACGTTTTTCTTTGTGGAGGGCGGCGTCCGGTGAGGACGCCGCGGAGTGATTTTTTGCCGACCAAAGGTCGAAGAGCTTGATTTGGGCTGCCCATCCAGCATTTGGACGCGTCCATAAATTTTGAGGTTGGGTGCGGCATGACGAAAACGTGCGCACGTAATTAGTGGACGACCCACCCAACCCTAATTCAATTAGCCACCCGGGTGTGAAGCTTTTCCCATCGCCGCTTTCATCATCCAGGGAATATGAATGAGCGCACACTAAGCACGAGCACGGAGGAGCAGCAATAGACAGAGGTAGTTAGAAAAACGCACACGATAGGTACGCAATAAGACTAGGAACAATACACGTAGCTACGAGAAGAATACATGCATGTGAAATTCAAATAAAGATTTTTGTTTTCCGTCTCCCTATATGAAATGTCGTATATTGATTAATAAACGTTTACTAGTTTAGAGATATTGCGTCCAGTACAGATGGTTTTGTAGAAGAAAGGATTCCCATATTGTCGCGTGTAGTTGTCCGTTCGTTCAATGTCTCCCGCGTCTCGGGATTTGAATCTGTTTGTACTTTTCTCCTCCACCTTGGTTGCGCCTCTGGCGGGAAGGGATTGAAGCCGCCAGTGATGAGAATTTAGCGTGCAACATTTCCCCTCGTTGCAACGTTTCTTAGGCATGGGTGATCTCTCACCGCTCTTTGGAGACGTAGTACGGTAATCTAGAAGTTATGTTGGTTGTGTAGGGTAGTTACCCCAGTTCTGGAGTAGTGAGTAGGCGAACTGGCTCGATCTTGGCTTTCTTCAAGCATTTTGAATGGACTCGCCCTGAACGGGTCTCAACCGGGCAAACTAAACTCGTCTTGCGGTCTCCTCACGGAGTGGCGCTTAAGCCGCAAAGATTATTTCCAGATCGACCAGTGTCGGCTACAAGAGGACCAACGCGCCCTTGGAGTTTTCGAAGGGAAAGTGTTGCGTACCATCTACGGCGGAGTGCAGATTGAAGACGGGACTTGAAGAAGGCGAATGAACCACGAGCTGCATCAGCTGCTGAGAGAACCAACCTTCGTCCATACCGCGAAAATCGGGAGTCTACGGTGGGCGGGTCACGTCATCAGGATGTCGGATAGCAACCCGACTAAAATGGTTCTCGAAAGTCATCCGACCGGAACAAGAAGACGTGGAGCGCAGCGAGCTAGGTGGGTCGACCAAGTGGAGGACGATCGGCGGACCCTACGCAGAGTGCGGAACTGGAGACAAACAGCCATGGACCGAGTGGAATGGCCACCCCGGCCTTAGCCTGATCGGTAAGGTAAGTACCTATGTTACGGATTTAAATCTCAAATGATTGATTTAAAATAAAAAAATAATTTTGAAATCCCTTACTAATGCATAAATGAAGGATAGCCTTAAAAGTATCAGACAAATGCCTTGGGAGAAGAAGTCAAGAAATATGGTAGTTGAACCACAAATGTACCTAGGGTTTTCTTGCTTGCTTGTAGGGTTTTCTGGTGTTTCCTATTATCAATCATCTGTTTCAGAAGAGTTTGGAAAATTGATGGAGGCGCTTGGTTGTTGGTGCCATGATACGCATAATAAATTGTACTTTTGAAACACTTCTTTACATAGATCCAGTAGTAAATTATTGTTTTTTTTATTAACTTTCATACTTACAACTTTTACTATTGATTGTTTTGATGAATTTTGTCTCCTTACCTAAAAATAGAAAAAAAAAAACAATATTCGTATGAGTGATGATTTAATCAACTCGCTGACACTTAATATTTAAGGAATACATCATGGTGCAATAAAACCAAGTGTAAACATTATTTCGTTCTGTTGCGGCGTTTGCTCAACTGTTCATGACTCAACGACGACTTTCCAGAATCTTACAGCACGGGTGCCAAGTACAAAAATAAGAACCATGAAAATTTTAATCTCGCATACATTAATCACACAATAAATTAAAATAATCCAATCGGATTTAAATAACTAATTTACGTTGTATATTATTTATTTCCATCTTACTTTATGACTCGCTAAACCGCGGGCACTCACTCACACACCGTGCGCCCGTGTCGCGTAGTCGTCGACGGCGGTTGTTGTTTGCGAGCTCGCAGCTTTCCCTCTCCTCACCGAGCCAGAGTTTGTTTCTCCAGCCAGACTACTGAGTTGGCTGTGTGGTTGGAGTGCGCAACTTTTCTTGAGTTCGCTCTGGTTCTGCTCTCTGCTGGCGTGCGCCCAGTTCCTGCTTGGCTGCCTGGCACTCCGCGTCGTTGATCACGTTTGATTAGGTACTCCTACCGTTACCGCCACCACCAACACCGTGCATGGTTGAGTTAAATCTCTCCCATATGTGGGGATAGTGGGGAAACGCGAAAAGTCTGCCCTCGGAGGCGCAGCAGCGTGAAGAAAGAGATCACAGTTCCATTTTTCTCAAAGCATGTGCGACCTTCATAGGCCTTGCGAGATTGAGGGGATATGTGGGTGGGTGGATTATTCATACGAGATTGGATGACCGATAGAGAACGTGGAGAACGAGTGGTGTCGGTGACAATCGGAGGTGGATGCAAGCAATCCAAAACACCGTACTACTAAATCCATCCGAGAGGCGACAAATCACGACCTTCTTCTTAGATGATAATCAAAGCAAAGAAAAACATGTATATCACACACTACCGAATTTTGGATTGGTTAGGAAGAGTGAGTTCAATGAAATGAGTTTCTGTAATGAATTTTTTATCTTAAATCGAGGTATAAAGAATAAAAGTGAGATAATGTGTTAAATACTTATATATTAGGTCAGATTTCAAATCAGCGGATGGATTTCCACGGATATTTGAGCAAGGCCCGTGCACAGAAGTGGCGCCAAGGGAGGGTTTTTCGACAAAAGGCGGAGGGGCGCCTAGTGTATGGAGCGTCGGTAATGGGGGGAGTTTAACACCCAAACCACCCCCTCCCCCCCTTGAGCACGGGTTTGATTTGAGCAAATTATCAAAATACATAAACTAGATTGTAATAGTGTAGGCTTGAATTACACTATGATTGATTCACTATCTTCCTTTAAATAGTATGTGTTCAGTCCTTCCAAACGACGAAACCCTAATCACGTTAATTCGGCTTCGCCCGCATTGCAATGTTAGTGATAAATAATCCTCGCAAGAAATATTATATGACAACTAACTCCCTGGATCCCCACCTTGAAATCCCATCACCCATTTCCCCATGCGCTGAAGGAAGCCACCACAATCGCAATCACACGTGTTGAACTGTTTTCCACTACCCCTTATCCACCACCATCCCCATTCCAATCTCCGTCGTCGCTGCCATTCCCAAGTTCATAGGGAATCTTGTTCCGAGTGAGTGCCGTCAACATCATCAGCGGTAGTTCAACATGAACACTCAAACATATTTACGATGACAACGATGACAACGACGACTACGACTGGGCCTCATGCACTCCTTGAGAGCATATGTAGGTATTTCCATATGTTTCACTCACTAGTGTGATGGAGCCACCACAGCAGACAGAGAGCGCAGTCAAGCTAAGCGGTGTGGTGCTGCGGTGGGGATGTGTGGAAAACGCTTAATCCCGGATTATATTTATTTTCAGTGAGTGAGATATAGCTTCGGCCGTGTTGGGTGCCGGCCAGCAGCTATGGGGCAGACGAGGAAGTGGAGTTCAACTGCCACCAATATATTGTTGCCGGCAAGTTCTGAGGACTACAACGACGACGACGACAACGACAGTCCATAGTTGGGATTTGCGTTTCAACGGCTATGATTCGGCTGCACTGGCTGGCGGCTCGGTTGATTGTTTAAATCTACTTAACCAGTTCAAGTTTTAGTCGGCACTGCGAGTAAGAATTCGTTTTACTGTCAGCTAACTTCATCATCAGCTGGCGAACGGGATCGGCCTACGTCTCAAAGATTTTGCCACCTCCAAGAACATGACGATCATTTCAAGACCAACAATTGAAAAGGCCACAACTACATTTTGTAAACAAACATGTTTCTATCGACTTGAGGCCTTTTGAACTCCACCCACGCACCTCACCTCACCTGTGGCCTTTTCAATTGTTGGTCTTGATTTGTAGTAGCACATCCACAGAGTCGACGGCATCGCAAGTCGACCACTTTTTGATTGATAGATGGCCCTTCTCCTCCGATATCGACGACACGACTTATCGTGTAGCTGACGTCGACTCTGACCAGTACCTAGTAATGGTGAAGCTGCGCCAAAATCAATATACCTATCAGCAATAATGTGTAGTATTGGCGATCGCCATGGAGACAACCTGGAGACTGAAGCAACAAGATATCGACTCAGCATATGTATGTACGTACATGCAGAATTTCGAGGCAGCGTTGCCGGACGAGGGTGTCGATATAGTCCCTCTAAAGGTTTGCTGAAGTACAGTAGTCATAAACAACGTATGGTATGTGAAAGAAAATCGATCGAACGAATGGTTCGACAAGGAGTTGCTGAGTGATTTTGGAGGAAAATTACGCAGTGTGGGCTGCGGTAATGCTGCAACAAGGAACCTGGCCGAAAAAGGAACGTTACAAACAGGAACGGGAATAGCAGAAGCAGGAGTAAAATTCTCAAGAAACACGGAAGCTCTACCAGAATCTCAAGGTATCCCGCAAAGGCTTTGTGTCGCTGGGTTTAGGACGGGAGCATTTTGATGAACGGACGTGAGCCAAAAAATCTCCGAGACCAACAACGTACGGTACCGACGGTCGCCTCTGTATAATCTGGAGTGATTGCAGCAACCGCATGTCGCCACCGCATACGCACAGAATCTCGAGGCAGCCATGTCGGAGGAGGACGAGCTCAATGAAGTCCCTCTACAGGACTGCTGGAGTACGACAACGCAGCTGAGATCAACGTTGGGTATGTGAAACGGAGTCGAAGGAACGATAAGTTCGACAATGAGTGTAGAGAGATTTTTGAAGAAAAGAACGCAGTGAGAGACAAGGAAATTCTACCAGAAGCTCAACTCATCCTGCAAAGGCTTCGTGTGGCGAGCCGTAATCTACAGGGATAAGGACGGGAGTATCTTGACTGACGAACATGAGATGATCGAAAGGTGGAAGCACCTCTACGACGGACACCTGAGTACATCAGGGAACAACAACGAGCCAGTACTCACGTTGAGGTAGAAGCTATCCAGCATCCCAAGAACAATAAATCAGCTGGTAAGGATGGTATCGGAGCTGAACTCCTCAAGATGGGCCCGGAAAAGATGGCCACCTGCCTGCATTGGGTAATAGTCCGGATCTGTGTGACCAGTTGGAGTGCGTGAACTTCCGGGAGATAACAATTCTGAATGAGGCCTACAAAGTGATGTCCAGCTATATTCCCCCAAAGTTAATGAGTTTGTTGGATGTTATCGAGCTGGCTTCATTGACGGCCGCTCGACAACGGACCAAAACTTCACCGTGTGGCAAATCCTCCAAAAATGCTGTAAATACCAGGTCCCAACGAACCACCTGTTCATTGATTTCAAGGCGGCGTACGACAGTATCGACCGCAGAGAGCTATGGAAAATCATGGACGAGAACGGCTTCTCGGGGAAGCTCATCAGATTGATCAAGGGATTTCTGAAAGAATTCATGGAGGCTTTTCTAAGGCAATCCATGGATTACACTCTAGAGAAATCATTTGGGAAAATTTCGAGCGAAAATCTCCGGATGAGTTTCAGAAGGTAACCCTGGAGAAATTTCTGAAGAAATGTTTGAATGAATTTCTGAAGAACTCATAATTTTCATACCGAATACCTGGATGAATATCGAAGTAATAAGTGGAATATTGTCAGAAAGGACTTCTCAGAGGATTTTCGAAAGGTATCCATGCAAATATTTTACGATGGATCATGTACTTCCGAGGGTGCTCAGGATATATGGATGAATGAATGAGTATCCGGATGAATTCTTCAGGGAATTTCAGCATGAAAATTTGAAGGTATTTCTGAAGAAAGAATCGGTGGAAGAACCTAAAAAAAATCAAAAGAATCGCAAGATAATTTTTTAAATGAATTTCGGGAAAATTTTCCTTTAAACTTCCTAAAATATTTTATAAAAGAATTTTTGGAAGATTTTTGAAAGGAATTCGGCATTGTTGAAGGAATCCGTTAGAAGAAATTCATAAATGGTTTTCTAAAGGAATCCTTGGAGAAATTTCTGACAAGAACTTCAGAAGGAATCTTTAAATATTCTACGGGGTATGACTGGGTTTACGTAAAACTTCATAGTTTTCGGCTTTCAGTCACAGAAAAGCGTTGATTATTTTAAATCATTGACAACGTATCGATCCTGTGGTTGGGATCTTCATCAGGGCTCGATGTGAAGCAACTTGTTTTAGATTCGTGTTGATTACACAGCGGAGTGTTGTTTTCTGTTCTGCATCGCAATTGTTTCATTGGACCCTAGCCCCTCGGTTGAAATGGTGGGTGGGTACACAGTTCGAGTCACGACACTTGGCATTTGGGAACACTTCTCTTCGTGCTGTGTTCATTGAATATTTCTGAAGGAATCGCTAGAGAATCCCCGGAGGGATTTTTGAAGGTATTCATGAAGATATATACGGATTGTTTTCTAGAGGAATTACTGGAGAAATTTCGAGAGCAATCTCTAGGTAAGTTTCGGAAAAAAAAACTCTGGAGAAATTTATGAATACATTTTTGGATGAATTTTTGAATAACGCCGTGCAAGATTTTCAAAACGAATACCTGGAGAAATTTTTGAAGGAATCCATGGAAAACTTTCAGAAAAGAAACCCTCAGAGTATTTGCGAAAGGTATTCATGCAGATTTTTTTTACGATGGTCCCATGTACTCCCGAGGGCGCTCAGGACATATCCCTTTCGTGACGAACCAGCGCAATTGTGCTGTTGAGCGATAACAGCTTTGCATATATTTTCCACCTGTTTAGTCTTTGCTTTATGTGATGTGAACTATTTCAATAATTCAGCCATTACTTATGCTCGTATGTGTGCAAACATACTTTTGATGTTGCCTGTGATATTTACCACAACGAGTTAAACAGAAAGTGGACAAAACCCGTAAAACATGAAAAAAAAAATATCTGTCACATATTTTTCATTTCCAATTTATCTAGGAAGTCAAAGCTAGAAATCGAAAAATAAAGAGTAGTTCTTTCAAATGAGGAAAAATAATTGCTGTTATGTTGGGGAATCTAAGAGCTCTGGAGAGCCAAAGTAGAGCCATGTGTATGGAGATTTCAGTTTTTTGCACTTCGTCTCGAAAGGGATATAAAGGAATGAATGAATATTCGAATAACTCCTGGGGAAATCTTTGCATGAAGTTCTGGAAGAATTCCTGGAGGATTCCAAAGGATTGGTAGAAGAATCTCTTTAAAAAATCTTAAGAAAAACTCTAACAGAAGTTTCCAAAGCAATTTTATTAAGAAACCACTAGAAGATATTCTAAAAGAATCCTTACAGAAATATTTTCAGAAAAGAACCCTCAGAGGATTTTCGAAAAGTTTCCTTGCAGCAATCAGGGAAACAATCTATAAAAAAATTTCCAAAGGAGTTTTTGGTGATATTTCTGGAAGAATTTCAAGAATAGTTCCTAGAATATTCAATGCAATGATTCTTGGAGAGTTTTCTTCAGGAATCTCCGGAAGAAATTTTTAATGAAGTTTTTTAGGTATTTCTGGAGAAATCTTTTAAGCAATCGGTGGGAGATTTCGGAAGGAATAAATGGAGAAATCACTGAGAAAATCTATAAAGAGTTTACTCTTGAAATTGCAGAAAATACTTCTCGTGAAACATTTAGAAGAATTTTTGAAGGGTACTCTAGAGGAATTTCTGAAGTAACCACTGCAAGATTCCCTAGAAGATTCTCTAAAAAAATGTAAAGGAACTTCGTAAGAAATATTTGAACGAATCGTTGGAGAATTTCTGAAGAAATCCTGAAATATTTCCTGTAAGAGTCCTTGAAGGAAATCCTTAAGGAATCCGTGGAAGATTTTCTTATTAAATTGAAGCAATTTCTGGTAGAATCTTTAAACTAATTTCTGAAGAAATTTTTGGAATACTTCCTGACAGCCTTTCTGAATGAGATTTTCTAAAAGAATCAATGAAGAAATCTATTTAAAAAACATGGATGGTTTTCTGATGTTTGAGAATTTTCTGGAGGAATTTCTAGGAGAAATTCTGGAAGAATCCCTGGAGAAATTGCAGAAGAAATTCATGGAATAATTTCTGAAGCAATCTATGCAAAGTTTTCCCAAAGAATTCTTTGATTAACTTCTGGAGGAAAATGAAGAAATTTTTTTTTTAAATATTTCTAATGAATATTTCCAGAAAAAATCTAGGGGGGGCGGTGATTTTGAAACAATCCGTGTAGGAATTTCAATAGAAATTCTCGGAGGAATGCTTGAAGAAATTTCCGAAGGAATCTCTAGAGATATTTCTGAAGAAGTGGAAGATTTTCTGAAAAGCTCCCGAAATAATTTCTGAAGCAATCTTCTGAAGTTTCTGAAACAACAGCCGAAGAAAATTATCAAATTGAAATGGGAATTTTTTTAGAATAGAAATCTCAGAAGCAATTCCCGAAGAAATCCTTGGATTTTTTTATGGAATCCCAGAAGGAATTTCGGAAGTATTCTTTGAAAAATTTTCTGTAAAACCGTTACAAGAAATTCTGATGAAGTCTCTAAAATATTTTATAAAGGTATCCCTGGAAAAATTTCTGAATGTTTTCATGGAAAATTTTCTGAAGGAGTCTACACACCAAACGCTTTCAGCAATATTTTGCTAAATTTTGCCGAGCTGAAGGATCCTGACAATTTTTTTGCTGAACTTTCAGCAAAGTTTGCTGGATTTTTGTAAAACTTTACTGGTGATCAGCAGACTTTACTGAACAAATCCGAAAATTTTTGCTGAAACCTCCAACTCGGCAAAATTCAGCAAAATTTCGCTGAAACCCTCAATAGATTTTTGGTGTGTATATCAGATTAAAGAAAGTATTTTGTAAAATTTCTGAAGGAATCGAGTTGAGTTTCAAAAGAAATTCCTTGAGCAATTTCTATATGTGGATATTCGTGGATAAAAAATCCGAATGGATCCTTGGTGATTTTTCGAAAGAATAAACGAAAGAATTCAGAATACATTTCAGGAGAAGTCTTTAGAGAAATTGGAAATTGAAGAAATTGGCCAAGGCTGCTTGGCCGTTAAAATTAAAATATTTTGGATGAATGTCATTATCTTCGAAGATTTTTTTAAAGATATCTTTGTAAAAATGTATTGAATAAATTAACGAAGTAATATTTGTTCATAGTGCACCCCCTTGTAAAAATTCCTTGGAGATTTTGTGATGGAATCCCTGGAAGAAATACCACTCACAAAGATTTTTTTGTTAGAACATAATCGGACGAGCATCGGACGTATATAGGATGGAGAACGGCAGATGAAATCCAAATATTATTTTGAAAAATATGAATCAAAATCTTTGAAACCATTACGATTTCTACAATTATGTACTCAGTTATTTATTATTGATTAAACCCTTGACGTGAAATCTTCGCAGATTCCTTCGGAATCCCATCAACAAACAGAACACTCAAAGTAAATCTTCAACCGCAATCGTATCTCGGCGCCCACAACAAAATACGCGCCAACAGGAACGGCAGCAACAGCAGCCACGAATATATTCATTCGGATTAGAGGAATAGAGGCAGCCACCACCACGTATAGCAGGCAACAATAATATTCATCATCATCATCACCATGAGCAGTAGCAGCAGCACACAACAACGGCGGCAGCGGCGGCCCATACGTCTGCATCGCCATCAGTCGGTTCGGTAGGTATGGGTTAAGCAAAGCACTCTTCAAGACAAGTTCGCTCCTCCACCCGGCGATGATATGTGACGAGAGGATTAGCCCGCGTATAGCTCTGCTGGCAGAGCCGAGACCGAGACCGAGACTGTGACTCTACTGCACTGTGTGATGGTTATAAGACGGCCCGAAGTGGGGCGAGAGCAAGAGTGTAAGCGAAAGGATTAAGGGATTAGTTCGAAGCGTAACCACAAAACACGCAAGGCCTCCCTCAGCACTCACAGCCGGAGTATCCGTACGCGTCTTAACCGCTGCTGCATATGGCTGTATAGCGGCAATAATCTCAGGCTCATTCATCACCAATATGTATATTCCACACAACGACTCCGGCGATGGATTTGGCTCAATTTCTCATCTGCCGACGAATATTTCAGTTTTGAATCATTCACGAGGGAAGAATAAATTTACCCAAATTCCTTCGGTGCGTCATTTTCCCACTTAAATTACGCCGCACAGTCGTTAAAGTGACAATTCTCGACCAACAATGCGTCTCATAACTTTGGTCCTGTATCGCGCTTGTGGTTCGATTCAAAGCAACAGTATAAATAGACCCCCGAAAACCTCCCCGGTCCGGTGTAAATATCTAAAGAGATTAAGCGTCGTAAATATGTTGGCAGCTAATCCGGCTTCGACTTCGGTTGCGATGCGAGCGAGCTTCCCATTCGGGTGTCAACATACGGTCGAGCGAGCAGTTAGCTCAGGGTGAGGACGTTTCTCTGATCTTACCAACTGGCAGTGCGGTTCGTTCGTCGCTTGCATGCCGACAATGGTTTTATGCTTGTCGGCTAGCCCGTATATACACAAGCATTATAGTACACCTATGTGACTGGCGAGTCCTATACGTCATTTGCCGAGAGAAACCGCACGGCGCGAAAGGAAAAATTGATCACCACTAAATCAATTGAGGGATAATAGAAACTTTAGTAATTTATCCTCTTAGTTGGCTTGGTACGGGAGCCGGTGGCCACGGCACGACAAACTCCGTGACCAACGACAATCTGGGGCTTGCTTTGGAAGGCAAGGGGTTGCAGATCCTGATATGTGGAGAATATGCTCCTGAGGATGAGAAGCATTCCACAAGATGGGCTGCTGCTTGTAGGGTATAGGAACTAAGGAACTGCAACTACGCAACAATCTTACGAATATGGTGTACTTAGAGTCAAGAGAGCAGATATTTGACGCTTTTCTCCGTGGGTGACCAACTAAAGTAGTCACACTCACCAAAGATGTGTGTTCAAAAACTTGATCAAACTCGAGATTTAATAACGGAAATTTAGGATAATGTTTCAATTAGTTTCAACCATAGGGTAATTGGCCTTGCGTGCTGGAGTTCAACATTGCACTAGATGGTGTCTAGATGCGGATAGCCAAATATAGTAACGGATATTGTACGGATTTCAACTTATCCAGATGTTTGGTTCTCAGATGTTGTGGACACTCTCGGCAGCATTTGGAACAATGCCAGATCTGTATACTCACCTGGAATGTAAAGTAGCATAGATGGTCTGTGTGTTTACAACTTGATATACGAATGCAAAAATGAAAAAAAAAACCCAAATTAATCAACCTAGTGGTGATAGTGCCTTTCTCGTTGAATATGTTCTCACAATCTTTCCGTCGACGTAAGTCAAAGTGTTCCTGAATCCGGATATAAAAAAGCAAGCATTTTATCAAAGCCATCTTTGAATTGACTTAAAACTTATTGATGGCACATAGTCCGACGTTATGTTCAACGTATAAGCAGAGCTGAATAATATCAGACTTCTCAGTTGACTGCTTCAGCACCTTTACTAACAGTGGAGGCTGATCAATATCAAGACGATACTAACAAGATATAACTTTTTACACAATCACCGATCAGTTTTCAGTCTTCAACAAAGTTTTTTCTGCACATTTTAGGCTATATTTTATTGACCGTTGAAAACAAGAACGATAGGTAGTGAGTATAGTGAAACATCTGTTTGTATGGGGGTTTAATTTGTCAAGATTTTGTTCTCTAACACATATTTATCCCTTGCATTGATTTTATTTGCTTTTGTAGCTTCGGTGAAGCACCAAACGCTGGTTGTGCAACCCTACTGGTAGTCTCTAATGTGGTATGAGCCTATTTTCTAGTTTACCGTTCCTCGGGTTATTAAAAAAACCGCGATGTGATGTGTCGCATGGTACATTTGGTTACTTCATATGCGGTACCGGAACAGGTTCCGGAGCACTACCGGGTCTGCCAAATATAGTCTGAGATTATGTCTTTGCTAACGTTACTTAGGTTACCTTATAAAAACCACGATTTGATTTATCTCATGCATGGGTATAGATCACTTTTACATTTGACCACTTCCAGTGGGACACCCAAAACTGGTTTCGGGACACTACCTGTTGTCTAAAATATGGTCTGAGGCTATGTTCTTACGCATAGATCATCGTGTTATCAAAAAAAGCTGCTATTTGATGTACTGTCAAACCCCGCGTATTCGTCACTTTTTAATTCATACCCCGCTCATTCGACATTTGTCGAATTAAAAATATCAAATGTCACAGTGTAATACACTGTAAATACAAATTATCCGATATTGTGATGCTACTCACACCCGCACAGGATCCTCATGCAGCTGCTACTCAAATTTGTTGCTATCCGACACCTGATTCGTTTGGTGATCAATTGAAGTGAACTTTGGAAGCCTACAAATCCAACAATCTAAGGGCCCATATAGCCGAGGAAGCTCTCAGTTAATAACTGTGGAAGTGCTCATAGAACACTAAGCTGAGAAGCAGGCTTTGTCCCAGTGAGGACGTTACGCCAAGAAGAGGAGAAATCCAACAATCTAAACAAAAACTTAAATAGAGTTAGTTTATCGAATAAACTTTTGACCTAGGTAATTTGACAGCAATCATTGTCGAATAAGCGTGGTTTTATGGTACCACACGCATGGGTTTGGATCAATTTCACATTTTACCAGTTTCCAAGTCACTTTCGGTTCACATTTTACCACTTACCGATTGTCCCCGATGTGGCCTAAGACTAGTTTCATGCAAATTGTTAATCAGTTTTCAGAAATTGGCGAACTGATGTACCGCATACTTGATTCGGTTTATTTGTACATTTCGCCAATTCCGGCGAGACACTTGAAACTGGTTCCGGAGCACTACCGGTAGTCTTAAATGTGGCCTGAGATTATTTTCTTGCTGACCGTTCTTCGCGTTATCGAAGAAGCCGTTATTAATTGTGCTGCGTGCATGCGTTTGGTTCCGTTCTACATTTGACCACTTCCGGTGGGGCACCTAGAACCGGTTTCGGCACACTATTAGTTTTCCAAAGTGTGGTCTATGATTGTTTTTCTTGTTAACCGTTCATCAGGATACCTAAAAAGCCACTTTTTTTTTGCCAAATCAATATACCTAAAAATCCGCGATTTCATGTGTCTCATGCATGGATTTGGTTCACTTTTTTATTTGGTCATTTCTGGCGGGTCACCCGGAAGCGGTTGCGGATTACTACCGGTTCAGATATGTTCTGACAATATTCTCCTTCGAATATCGAAAAAGCCGCGGTATGATATGTCGCATGCATGGTTTTAGTTCAATTTTATATTTGGCCACTTCCAGAGGGACACCCAGAACCGGTTCCGGAACACAACCGGTTCAAATATGGTTTGAGAATATTTAATGCTTACCGTTCATCAGGATGTCAAAAAAGCCACTATTGGATATGTCACATGCATGGGTTTGGTTAAATTTTATACTTGGCCACCTCCAGCGGGACATGTGGGACCGGTTCCAGAATACTACCGGTTCCGATATGGTCTGAAAATGTTTTCCTTTTTACTGTTCATCAGGTTATCGAAAAAACCGCAGTTTGATATGTCGCATGCATGGGATTAGTTCACTTTTATGTTTAGCCACTTCCGGCGGGACATCCGGAACCGGTTCTGAGATACTACCGGTTCAGATATGGTCTGAGATTATTTTTCTGCTCACCGTTCATCAAGTTATCGAAAATGTCGTAGTTTGATGTGTCGCATGGATGGGTTTGTAGCGTTTACATATCTGGCCCCATCCTGGGGTACCGGTCCGGAACACCTAAATGGCCATAAGTCCGGAACGGCTGGACCGATCCGAACCATTTTCAATACGAAACAAAGGGGCCAGATTCGTCGAATGAACTGTCGGTCATTAAAATCGGTTGAAGTTTACTGCAAAAACCCGATTTAATCCACCTATGGTGAACAGAACCCTTCTTACACTTATTAAAAATATTGTTGTATTATTCGTTTTTAACAAATTTATTTTGTGTGATTGATCAAAAGTTCTAGAAAATATTGTGAATTTGGCATCTAGTGGATTGGTTTGCAAAATAGCATTAGACCATGGACTAAACTACCAGAAATGCTAGACACCTCCTAGAAACTTGTATCGGAATATTAAAAAAATAGCTTACATATTCTGGAATATTGTATCTTTTGTTAACTGCCAAAAGATCTTGAATCGATTAACAAATGGATAAGAAAATCAGCGGGATACACTTCGTCTAATATCTATAATCAGTCGAATAAAATAGCTCCGAAGTACTTGGTGTTCATGGTTATGGTGTAAAAATGATATATCTATTATGTAAATCAGTTTTGGCATTTACTAGTTATTTTGGCTGTCCAGTTCTTGCATTTTTCCCACAATATATAAATTCAAAGCTTTCATTTAACATATTGTTAGTTGTCATTGAATTCCTGTTTATTTGTAATTTGTTATTTATAATTTTATTGAAAATAATAACCTGCTAGTATACACTTTATATGAGGTCAGCATTATTTATAGAAAAATAACTTTCCTTAGACTGACCAAAAGCTTATGCAAGATAACAAGTGAATATAATAATAAAAAAAAGGAATTTATTGAAATACTCTTCGAAAGATATCTCAGTAACCAAATGTCCAATCGAAATAAAATTTCAAGGCCTTTTACAAGGATATTGTAGCTTTCATTTGGTGCTTAGAGAACCCAAATCGGTTGACAGACGGCTGAGATATTTATTATGGTACCCTTGGTCAAAAATCTCTCAAAATGTTAACCTGTATTACTCCCAAGTACTCTTTGAAAGATATCTCGGTAACCAAATGTCCAATCCTAATGAAATTGTATAGGGTTCTACTAGAATGTTGTAGCTTTCATTTGGTGCCAGGATAACCGAAATCGGTTGACAGAGGGCTAAGATATTTATTATGATACTTTTGGTCAAAAATCTCAAAAGGTTTAGTTGTATAAATCCTAAGTACCGTGATTTCGGGTGAAATTGATCAGTGGGGTGAAATTGATCGACGTGAGGACAGTTTTTATTTGTCAAAAATAATGCTTCGAACTTAAAATAATTTGTAGAAAATGACCATCATCTGGCTCAAGGGCTATTGAATGATGAGATTACATGTTTTACAACTAATTAGTCACATATTTCTGTAGTAAATTTAATATTTTCCGAAACTGCGTGTTTGGCGAATTTCAAGGACACTTCCAAACTTTTGTTACCGTAGCTGTATCGCACATGGAATTAATATTCGAATGAATGCTTATACCTGCCAAGTGTTCGCTAAACCCGATTTCGTCATCAAAAGTTCTATAAATATTGATATTTATGCATAAAATTGTACTTTTGCTAAAATAATGACTTACTTAGTATGGAAATTGCATACTTTTAGGCGTTTTCTTTAGATTTATAAAACTTTTAACTTAAATAATTAAGAATTAACTAAACTTGTAGATGTTTTACAAAGCTTTTCGCATTCTGGAATGATTAATTCAGATGGAAAATTGATTTTCAGCACTTACAAAGACATTTCACTGACTGATCAATTTCACCCCGAAACTAAAATTTCTGATTTTTTATTTTAAATGATATTTATTGCAATAAAATGATTTGCAGTAAAAGTTTCAACCTCGTTGAGTAATGAAACCCGTGGTCGTACTTGTTTTAAAGCATTGAGTTTAACCATATCAATAACTATTCAAAAAATAGAAGTAAAAAACTATGAAAAGTGATCAATTTCACCCTAAATCACGGTACTCTTCGAAATATATCTCTGTAACCAAATGTCCAATCGAAATAAAATTTCTGGGTGATCTACTAGGATGCTGTAGCTTTCATTTGGTGCCAAGAGAACCCAAAACGATTGACAAACGGTCGAAATATTTATTATGATACACTTGGTCAAAAATCTTAAAAAGTTTAGAAGTATGACTCATAAGTACTCTTCGAGAGATATCTCGGTAACCAAACGTCCAATCGAAAAAAAAAAATTCAATAGCGTTCTACTAGGATGTAGTAGCTTTCATTTGCTTCCAAGAGAACTCAAATCGGTTGACAGACGGCTGAGAAACCTGCGTGACTTTTTTTTGTAACGCACATACACACACACACACACATACACACATACACACACATACAGAAATTTTCTCAGTTCGTCGAGCTGAGTTCATTGGTAGGTATATGAAACTCGGCCCTCCGGGCCTCGGATCGAAAGTCGTTTTTTCGAGCGATATTTATACCCTTCTTATGGGTGTAAGAAGGGTAAAAAGTGATGTGAGTTTTTTTGTACACACACATACACATACACATACATGCACACACAGACATCACCTCAGTTCGTCGAGCTGAGGTGATTGGTATATGTGACTCGACCCAGTCATTTTTGGAGTGAACATATAGCCTTTACAGTACGAGAAAGGCAAAACAAATCATAATTATTGTAGTTGTAAGCGGTCATATAAAAAATGGAAAAAGATCCAAAGGGACGTTATGACAAGCAGATCTTAAAGGATTCCATTATTGAGTTCCTGAACTTTTTTGGAATAGTCTAGATATAAATGTAAAGTGGATTTTATAAAGACTTTTTGAAGACAACTGCAGAAAAGTTATTTTAAAATGAACTGGAAATATTCCTGAAAATCTAATAAATCTATGAAATATCAAGTTGACTATCATATTGTTGGGAATAATGACGAGAAATTCTTTAAGCAACTACTGCAACAATTCACTGCAAAACCTGGAACAATAAAAAAGACAACCTTCATAAATTTCATATTCCTTCTCACGACTTTCGAATTCCTGAAGAAATACCTAAAACAACACATTTCTGATCAAGCTTAAAGTTTTGAGAGAATTTTTTAAAACGAAAATCATGATCAAATATAAAGAATTTCCAAATAAAGTCCTATTGAAATATTTGGAAGAATAACAGAAGTTGTTTCGAAACAATCGCCGAAAAATTGTTTAAAAAAGTTACTGATCGTTTCACTTTGATAAAGAAAAAAAAAATGACAGAAATTCTTAAACAATTTGTAGAATTAAAAAGGATTAATTATTACACCTTTCAATTCTAACACTAATCAAAAGTATTACTGTACTTTTCGAATATATCATAACATTTCCGTGTAATTGCGCATTGTGGACAATTAAAAAAAAAATACCAGTCGAAATAAAATAAATTTGCAAGTATTAAACAACAAAGAGCGAAAATCTAACCCTCACAAAAAAAAATCCGCGAAGAGCGGAAATCGAACCCTCACCTCATAGCATGATGTGATAATGAGCTTGATGACCCTAATATTTAGTTTTTTGAACTAAACTCTTTGAATGAAGTATTGTAAAAAAATTTGTTTCCGGCAGGAATATCTATTTTTTTTTTTAATTTTAAACAGTATATTCTAAGAATGAAATCTTGAGGTATTTTTAAAATAATTACCAAATATTATAATAATAATAACTAATTAGGGCCTGTCCATAAACTACGTAGACTCTTAGGGGGACGGGGGAGGGGTCTAGCCAAAGTCTACGCTCCATACAAATTTCGAAAATTTTGTATGAACAAAAGTCTACGAGGGGGGAGGGGGGGTCTGAGATGGCCGAAAAAAAGTCTACGTAGTTTATGGACAGCGCCTTATGTGGAAAAATAGGAAGTTCTTCACGTGTCAAATTGAAAATCAACGAAAAAATTCATAAAAATGTTCTAATATTTTTGCTTTTTAATTCCTAAAAAAACTTCAAAGCGAATTGAGTTGCAATGGGAATCGCGATCGGGTTGCATTGTTCGACGGAAAAAAAAAACGAAAAGTGACGCGTGTTTGTGGCAGTTGCGATGAAAATCTCGGTCGCGGTGCATTGTTTGGGGCAGGTGCACATTGTCCTTCCTCGTGAAGTGATAAAAATGGATGTACACTTGGTAGCAAACAGTATTGCAGAAAATTGAAGGAGTTAAGGAGTGGTTGCGGTCATCCGACGGCATGGAACTGGGTGAGATTATTCCGAGTTTTTTTTTTCTTTACATACTAGAAGAAGTTGGGGTAATTTCGCCAATGCGTTTTCATGAGGACTCCTGGAGTCTGTAATATCTGCAAATTAAGCTAGTAGCTCTGGTGCAGGTCTAATATTCAAGCGATAAAAATGTTAGAAGAAAGTGATTGTAGTTCACAACAATCATTGAGCAAATTTAAAATTATTGGCTTAATTAACTCAACGGCTGCCGATCACAGATAACACATGGGATTACTCTTAGTAAAATACATAAATCGAAAAAAGCTATCTAAGCTTGAAAGTTTATTCTCCGTATACTCTTAGTTCAATTCTGTGGGAAACGCACGACTATTTCCGTGAGTCAGTCGGTTTTCTCGGTAGGGAGATGGGGACGCGAATATTGAATGCGAAATCAGAAGCGCGCGATAACTTTCGTGGGAAAGTCGGTTTTCACGGTTGTGTAAACCATCAATGCACAACACATTTTGTTGATACTAAATTATAAAAAAAAAACAAAAAGAATAAAGTTCTTTGCAAGCTTAGAGCTTTGAATTCCCAAAAGAGAAAAAATAACAAAAGTTTTCTGAGCAGAAAAAAATAGAAAAATAAAATTTGACAAAAATGGAAAACTAATAAAGTTTTTTCAAAATATGTAAAAGTTTTAGAATTATTTAAAAAAAAATGAACGCAGGAGTTCACGAAAATTTTAAATAAAAAAGTTCTGGTTGGGTTCCAAAATGGGAAAACCCGTGATGAATATATTTGAAATATGCTGAAGCAATAACTATTTTGTCAAAGAATCTGTAAAAAAGAAGTGGATTTCAATATTACATACAAAAAAACTTTAGAAAGTAAATTTGGGATAATTTCAAGAGACTATCAATTGGAATTTCCCGGAGAGATCCTTAAAGAAAACAAACAATCTGAACAAATTCGAAGAAATAATGAATCATTCTTCAGGAAAGCTTTCAAACAAAAATTGAAATAAAATTAAAAATTTCATATATATTTTAAGTGAAAATTTTGAGAAATTCATATTTTCCCAGAGATTCCCCTGAGAATATATGTAAATCCTATCAACTTGAAAACAGTCGTAATGAATGATAGGTTGGGAAGGACCATTTGGTAAAATGTGAAATTTTCGAAAAATGTATATCACGAATTTTGAACGAATTTCTGTTGCAATTCCTAACTTATTTTCATGAGAAATTTTTGCAACTCTCACAGAACGCACCAAAACAGTTGTATTCATAAATTTTAAATCAATTTAAAACAATTCCTGTATGAAATTTAGGTGAAATATTGATAATTAGAAGAGACGTAACAATATTTTGAGAAACTAATAATCTCCCCAGGCACCCTTGGAAAGTAACACAGCGTAACAAAAAATAACTTTTGATCTGTCTCAAGAACTGCAGAATCCGAATCCGGGCTCAGATTTGCTCCAGCACGTCACAATTTTGAGCTATACCTAAATTTATAGGGCAAAATATGCGATTTTGGGCTTTTTTGACTGCAAGCCTTTAAGCATGGAAATATATTTTTAACCTATCAAAGCATAAATTGGTCAATTAACATCTAAATTAACGACTCATGCAAAATATTTCATTTTACCAAGTAGAATTTGATAGTTTTAAGGGATTTATGTTAGGTACGATATTTCTCATACAAGTCACCCTCCAAAAGTTGCATGCAAGTTTACATACTGACTTAAAATGCTTAAATCTATCAAATTTGATTTGGTAAAACGAAATATTTTGCATGAGTCGTTAGTTTAGATGTTAATTGGCCAATTTATGCTTTGATTGGTTGAAAAATATATTTCCATGCTTAATGGCTAGCAGTTAAAAAGCAAAAAATCGCATATTTTGCCTTATAAATTGAGGTATAGCTCAAAATTGTGACGTGCTGGAGCAAATCTGAGCCCAGATTCGGATTCAGCGGCCCAAAATCTGTCAGAGACACATAAGTTTGCTCTTGAGACAAAAAAATGTTGCGCTGTGTAATCGGTAAGAAACTGCATATGAAGTTTTATTATTTTATGTATTCTCGTAAACAATGTTTGATATAATTCCTCGCATAGCTTTTGAGGAGTGCCTAGAACGCTTTAAACTATTTAACTATCAATCACAAGTATAAAAAGTAGAGGAACTCTTTGAATAATCTCGAATCAATATCATAACACATGAAAAAGTTGAAAAAAACACTACACCGTCTTCAGTCAGAGACTGCATAGACTGAACATTACTAACACGAGACAACGGACAGCACACATAACACCCAGTAGTGGCCCAATGGGGAACTTTCCGTTTTGACGAAAAGTTTTCATCCGACTGGAGCAGGAATCGAACCCGCCCTCCGAGGCTTACGTAACGCCTAGACGACTGACGCCGCTAACCGCACGGCCACGAAGCCCACATTTAAAAGGTTTTTCAGATTTTCTTGAGTTTCTGAACCAAAACGTCGGAAAAAACATAAACTAATGTTTTCGATTCCCAAAAAAGACTGTAAAGCCAAAATTCCAAAACAAAATCATCCCAGTCGTATCCTAACCAAGAAACTCATGGTTAACTAAACATTCGGGAGAAAACTTTAAAAATTCTTTAAAGTTTTTAATGCTGTTTTTTTAAAGGCAAAATAGTAAAGAAGTTCATGAACATGTTCCTGAAATATTATGAAAAAGACTACAAAAACATAATATTCCTTTAATATTCCGAATTTTCTATTCCAGAATAAAAAGTTTGAGTTGATGTTATTAACACAGACAAATAGACGTTACTCTTAGAGGAAATTCATCAAAAAAATTTGCTCGGTGTCTTTTTCATGAGGACACTGCCACCTGTTGGTATAACCGCGCGAGGAACTGTCGGCCATGATGAATTTTGATTTGACGTTTGTCTAACACTCACACTACTACACAAATCGCCTATAATTTTCGTTTGCATCATTCAGCAACGTGTACACTTGCAAACGTCAAAACGATCAAACACTAGCGCCTCTGGTGAAACGATCGCGCAAATCAAATGAAATTCGAATTGATCGTTGAATGCATGTGCCAAGCCATTTTGAAGAGTGTTACGTCTGTTTGTCTGTGTTATTAAATAGAATGCTCAAATTATCGAAAGAATGGGAAACTTGCAATGGACTTCATTAAACAAAATCCAGAAACATTTGGTCAGAAACAATAAAAAGAAGTATGATTGGGTCTTATTATTAACATTATAACAAAGTACACGGTTTCAATTTTGTTTGAGATCTGCAGTTGAAAAAATGTAGCACCAATCAGTCAAAAGTATGAAAGACATTAATGAAAAAACATCATAGAAATGTAAGGTTCTACTATCTCACATTATTTATTCATCGAAGAATACTGGAATTCCTAGATTGCTATAAGAAATTTTCACTAACATAGTTTTTCTAGAATAATCGTTCGTAAATTTTCAGCAACAGTAGTAGCTGCAAGCGTAAAGCAAACTAATATGTCTTGACAACAGTCGATAGAATTGATTAAATGAAAAGCTTTGCCATCTGAATTATCAAATAGTGTGCGAACTGTCAAGAAGCTGTGTCCCTACTTAAGGTTGAATAAAAAAACATTTCTCAGGTTTTGAAGAAGGTATTTCTAAGACAGATTGTCGGGCTATGCAAAAAAGAAAAACAACTAGTGATCTCAACAGTTTTTTTAATATCATGAAACTTGGAATGTAATGTAAAATATGGAACACTAAAAACTATAAACTATAATATTAAAAGTATCAGCCAAATTATGTGTGTTATTTAATAAAAAAAATTAGACCATTTATAATTTCTAAAACAGACTGCAGATATTTGCAAGAAATTCTCAGTGTAAAACAGCAACAATTTTAAAAATTTACTAGCATCCCAATAAAACTATTCCTAAAATCCTAGCTGATTTGAAGAGTTTAGAAATTGTTTCACTTATTTTCATAACGATCTAAATTTATGTAAACTAATTTCAAAACTTTTCCTTGACCTAACTAAAAGTGTAACCTTAAGACAACCCCTTGATTGAGTGTCTGTTTTATAGACCATATCTATGCTAGTGGACTTCGATCTTTCTTCTTATTCTTCTCCTTCTTTCTGGCTCTACGTCCCCACTGGGACTTGGCCTGCCTCGCTTCAACTAATTGTTCTTTGAGCACTTCCACAGTTATTAATTGAAGGGCTTTCTTTGCCTGCCATTGCATGAATTTGTATATTGTGAGGCTAGTACAATGATACACTATGCCCAGGGAGTCGAGAAAATTTTCCCGACTGGAACGGGAATCGAACCCGCCGTCTCCGGATTGGCGATCCGTAGCCTAAACCACTAGACTAACTGGAGATTTCGATATTTACAGTCCACAGTTTGTTCTTTAGTCTTATTTCTAAACAATAATTGAAAATTTAACAAGTTGGAATCGTTACTGTTGCGCATCCATTCAGTGACCATTGGCTCAAGACAGATCTCCAATATGTACAGTATCGGACAATAAAAATGCACCAAAGCCGTTTTCCCATACAAACTATTCAACTCAGGATGGCCACATCTCAGGCATTTCTGAACCGATTGGTTTCATTTTTATGTGATGAACTACAAAACTTTTCAACTTTTAAAAACTATCGAAAAATTAAAGTCATAACTATTGATACAAACATTACAGATAGGTTGAATTTTGACCATAAAAATGCACCAAGTCATAAAATTGTATAGCAAAAAATAATTCACGCTATGTCTGAACTAGCAGACATAAAAATTGAATGCACATCGGGTTTCATTCAACAGAATATCAGAATGTGTATGCTATATTATCATATGCGGAAACTTCTAAAATATTTAAACGGGGAAATTTTGATTTTTTTTTCTTCTTGTTAGCTGTTTTTCATATAAATTTGCATGAAATTTTCATTTTCGGCAAATTTTTCTCTTATACATACAAAATGTGTGGAAAATTTTTCACCGATAGAATATTTTGAAACCTCCTGAAAATGAAAATATAGCTTGAATACTGGTGTTTGATGGAAAGAACCCCCATGTACATTCAATTTTGATAATCTGCTGGTTGAGGCATAGCATGTGGTTACGTCACATCATTATGGTGTCTTTTACAAATATGTTTCTTGTGTGATGACGAATAAATTTGCTGAAGAACTAACATGATTTGACTTCAGCATTTTTTACTATAAGATTTATTGTCTTTATATATTTTTATTGTCAAAACACAACCGTCTGTAACTATTGCATCAACAGTTATCATTGAACTTTTTCAATAGTTTTTAAAATTGAAATGTTTTGTAGTCACAGATAAATGAAAACAATCGGTTGAGAATTAACTGAGATACGGCAGTATAAATTTGACACTAGTTTGTATGGGAACACGGCTTTGGTTGGCAATTTTATTGTTCTATGCTGTATATAGTTGATTGATCGGAAGACAAAAACATCGGTGCAATCCAAGAATTTTAAAATTCTTAGAAAATCTAGCAAATCTTAGACAAAAGTTCTAGACGAACGTGTTCAAAAGTTTGTCAAAACCCATTAGCCTGCTCTCGTAACAAATCTTGACAGAACTGTAGCTTACCGCGTCAAGGCAATGGACAACGCTATACCATATTCTTTCCAGAAGAACCCTTCGCATCCAAATGATCGCACCTTGTCACCGGTGGAAAATCACTTCCCCCGGAGATGTCTTGCTGATCGAGCATTGAGGGGGTTCGCTCCGTTTGGCCCTTCTTCTAGTATTGTACATCCCGAAGCACGATTCGCACAGCACAAAGCAAACGTAACGAATTAAGGATTATTGCATTGCACACACAGGATGCGCTGCTTCTTTTGGTCCTTTTGTGCTAGGTGTCTTCGCAACAGTTGGAAGAGGTACCGTGATTTCGGGTGAAATTGATCACTTTTCACAGTTTTTGGCTTCTAATTTTTGAATAGTTATCGATATGGTCAAACTTAATGCTTTAAAACAAGTACGGCCACGAATTTCATCAGTCAACGAGGTTGAAATTTTTACTGCAAATCATTTTATTGCAATAAATATCATTTAAAATAAAAAATCAGAAATTTTAGTTTCGGGGTGAAATTGATCAGTCAGTGAAATATCTTTGTAAGTGCTGAAAATAAATTTTCCAGCTGAATTAACCACCCCAGAATGCGAAATGCTTTTTAAAACTTATACAAGTATGGTAAATTCTTAATTATTTAAGTTTAAAGTTTGATAAATCTAAAGAAAACGCCTAAAAGTATGCAATTTTCATATTAAGCAACTTATTACTTTAGCAAAATTGCAATTTTATGTATAAATATCAATATTTATAAAACTTTTGATGACCAAATCGGATTTAGCGAACACGTGGCAGCTATAAACATTCATTCGAATATTTATTTCATGTACGATACAGCTACGGTAACAAAAGTTTGAAAGGGTCTCTAAAATTTGCCGAACACTCAATTTCGGAAAATATTAAATTTAATACAGAAATATGTGACTAATTAGCTGTAAAACATGTAAGCTCATCATTCAATAACCCTTGAGCCAGATGATGGTCATTTTCTACAAAATGTTTTAAGTTCAAAGCTTTATTTTTGACAAATAAAAATTGCCCTCACCTCGATCAATTTCACCCCATTGATCAATTTCACCCGAAATCACGGTATCCTAGAATGGAAAAGAGGACGTTTGTATTGATCTCGTTTGGATTTGGATTTTTTGCTTCTTTTGTTTGGATGCCCGAGCATCTTTTAGGCGATGAAAAATGATAGTTTGCTAATGGGATGGTTTATCCTCTTGGAGATGAAAGGGTTTCACGTCACCTGAAGAACTATTAGACGAACACTTTTAGAGAACGCAAAAAAATGGGTGGGTTTCATCAGGGGGTATAAGACTCGTTTTCATCCACACGGACGGACAGCTGCACATAAACGAGAGGAAATCCTCCGACACATCAAGAGCAGAGGATTAGGTGGTGGGATCAGACATAGCCACAATTCCGCGCTGTTTCAACGATGAATCACAAATAAACTCCTACAACTCTGCGAAGTTAGCAGAAAAACAAAATACATCTTCTCTGATTATTTTCCATCGCAAGTTGCACAGTGGTCTTGCTTACTGAAAAAATTGACCAGAATTAAAAATCAATTGCTGGTTCGCAACATTTGGAAATCGACATTGGATATAAGGCCAAACAAGAATAAATTCAACAAATGCTTGAGAGAATTTCATTTTTACGCCTACCTCCGGACCCCTGTGAACCGCCATCGTTGAGCGCCACATTAATTATTAATCAGCCGCTCGGTCCGACTTACAGGTCACGTCGCGCATTGCAGAGCTGAACTGCCCATCTAGATTCCTTTTGCTAGTGCCAATGCTTCTGCGGTGCATGGCCACACCGCCACCGGTGAGTGTCGATGACGGTCGGACGGTCGGTGGAAGGAGTGAATAAGAAATTAAATAATCCCCTAGACAAAAGATTAAAATCTCATATCTCCCGTTTTGCAGTCAGAGGGTTGTTTGAATTCCTCACCACGGAGCTCTCGCTCTCGGTTCACGGACTAACAGACACACATACACACTCGGGATTTGGATCTTGGTGGGCACTACTCATTTGTGCAATCGTATGTGCCATGACGGTTTAGTTCCGCTCACAGATGAACACGGATTTTCATTTGCTGATGATGGAAAAATGGTATGCAGGGTGGGTCATGGTTGAGCCGTTCGATGATGGTGTGGATTTATTTCTTAAGTTCGCTGTAACTTAAGTATGGTTGTATGTAGGAAAAAATAGGCATGTTTTTTCATTGAAAGTTGTACAATGAATCTATTTTTGATATAAAAATCCCAAAAATTGTTTGTCATTGTAAATAAAAAAAACGTGATAAAATAGTTAGTTGAATTTGATTACCATGAGACACTTTTGAAATATTGAGGCTGGAAGTCAGCTTTTTACAGAAAAATAACAAAACAAATCGAAAAGCAAGGTTATTGAAATATGGCAATTATGGCATCTGTCATAGATCCGCAATGAATATTACTCTCAGTGTATTTTTTTCGCAACATCCTTCAAATATCCTAAAACAGCTTTGCAGCCATTAAGGTGACCAATTTTTAGATATGGTGGTCCAACTCAAGGTTTTAAAAAACTAAAAAAGAAAAAAAATCATAACCTTTGAACCAGTAAACCGATTATAAACTTCTTTTTCTTGTTTGAAAGCCATTGAATTCTAGATTCCAGGAAAAATGCGATAAATGGGCCAAATTGTGTTTTTGTGCAAAAAAAATGCAAATATATTAGATTTTTTCACGTTGTTAAGGTCTTGGTACTAAAGAGGTACCTGGATTTAGATTTTTATCAGAAAATTCAGGAAATTTGTTTTTTTTAGTTTTTGAGATATGATTTTTTGAATATTGAGATATTGTAAATCTGCATAAAACTATGCCTTGTATTTGGTATCCATACATGTAGAAGGATTCGAAATATAATCAAATTAAAAATATATGTTGTATGGGAAAAGTTGGTCTTGTATTTTCAAAATATCATATCTCAAAAACTTAAAAAAAAACATACATCTCTGATTGTTTTAAGATGTTACGCCAAATTCCCCGAATTTTCTGATAAAAATTGCACTACATCGTTTTTCTATGGAATGGATGTTTAAAGACTTCAAACTTTTTTCGAGTAATAATTTTTTGAAAAAGAAAATTAGAAAAGTGAATAAGGCTGACACAAATTTCGATTTTCTCTAATGTCAAACAACAAGAACCCAATATTGATTTTACAGCTCTTTTGTTTACTAGGGCACTACGTGATCTTGGGACATTTCTGGCTGCTGTGCTATATTATGTACAGAATATGTGGATCACTTTCTTATTCACAAATACTGCTAGAACTGATCGCTGCACTGCGGCTTCCCTTTTACTTCCTGGATGATAGAACTTGTGCGGTGTTGTTGCTATCTCATCAGTCCAATCGGAGTTTATTTGTATAGCCATGGGTCAGCCATATATTTTCAGGTGTTGGTTTGACGGAAAAGTTTTGGTGGCTCGGCTGTGAATTAAACCCATGACCATCATGTACCTCGAATTTTTCTTCACAGAATTTGGCAATATTTTATATTACGAAAGTTTTAAAATATAGCTGCGGAGAAATTTTGGTTTATCTTAGTTTTTTGCTGTTTTACATACCGTGATTTCGGGTGAAATTGATCAATGGGGTGAAATTGATCGAGGTGAGGGCAATTTTTATTTGTCAAAAATAAAGCTTTGAACTTAAAACATTTTGTAGAAAATGACCATCATCTGGCTCAAGGGTTATTGAATGATGAGCTTACATGTTTTACAGCTAATTAGTCACATATTTCTGTATTAAATTTAATATTTTCCGAAATTGAGTGTTCGGCAAATTTTAGAGACCCTTTCAAACTTTTGTTACCGTAGCTGTATCGTACATGAAATAAATATTCGAATGAATGTTTATAGCTGCCACGTGTTCGCTAAATCCGATTTGGTCATCAAAAGTTTTATAAATATTGATATTTATACATAAAATTGCAATTTTGCTAAAGTAATAAGTTGCTTAATATGAAAATTGCATACTTTTAGGCGTTTTCTTTAGATTTATCAAACTTTAAACTTAAATAATTAAGAATTTACCATACTTGTATAAGTTTTAAAAAGCATTTCGCATTCTGGGGTGGTTAATTCAGCTGGAAAATTTATTTTCAGCACTTACAAAGATATTTCACTGACTGATCAATTTCACCCCGAAACTAAAATTTCTGATTTTTTATTTTAAATGATATTTATTGCAATAAAATGATTTGCAGTAAAAATTTCAACCTCGTTGACTGATGAAATTCGTGGCCGTACTTGTTTTAAAGCATTAAGTTTGACCATATCGATAACTATTCAAAAATTAGAAGCCAAAAACTGTGAAAAGTGATCAATTTCACCCGAAATCACGGTACTGGAAATTATTAAATACTTTTTTAACCGAAATACGGCACTTATAAAATGTATGGAACATTTTTTGCAAATCAAATATTTACTAGACTAAGGATTATAAATATATAACCCACATACTAATGATTTTCGAAGAAAAATCTTAGGTGCATGAATGTTTAATTATCGAGATTTTGTACCTTTCAGTAAGACCCATAAGAATTCCTGTGCAACATTTTATCGACGGAAAAAGCAATTGATTAGATCAATTGGCTTCTTTAGCGGTGTTGAGATAATTCCATATTCTGAATCTGCATGCCAAACTGAGCCGAATTCCAAATTTTCATGAGTTTTGATGACCGGGAACCTATTTAAAAATCAATTTGAAATTTGTATGGGAGCAATATCATGAACCACCCCTCGACGGATTTTGTACTGGGCGGAGCTGTCAAATAGTTATCCAGCTGTCAAAAGGTGATTTAAAAAAATCTCTTCGAAGTTAATTTTAGGTATCAAAATAAAGTTTAAAAATTCTGAAAAAAATCAGAGTGGCTCAGAAAAAGGTGCTCTTTCATTTAAAAATATAAAATCATTAAATTTTTCTTAATTGAAAACCCAATTGACCAGCACTCTGCAGCAGTGAAATCCATTTTTGAAGTGCTACAGTGCTTCTGTGAGCTGTGAAGTGAAGATTGATTCAACAAGTGAATCTGGCGAAGTGAAAATTGAACGGTGATGAAGAGCTGCTGCTTTGATGCGGTTGCTTTCGAAAAAAGTGTCAACTCGTAAGTGACTCGTTGAGTGAAATTGGCTTCTTTAGCGGTATTGGGATAATTCTATATTCTGAATCTGCATGCTAAACTGAGCCGAAATCCAAATTTTCATGAATTTTGGTGTCCGGGATCCTATTTAAAAATCGATTTGAAGATTGTATGGGAGCGATTTGATGAATCACCCCTCGTCGGATTTTGTATTGGGCGGAGCTGTCAAGCAGTTGCCCAGCTGTCAAAAGGTGATTTGAAAAATTCCCTAGGTATCAAAATAAAGTTCTAAAAATCTGAAAAAAAAATCATAGTGGCTCAGAAAAAGGTGCTTTTTCGTTTAAAAATTAAAAATAATTGAATTTTTCTAAATTTAAAAACCCAATTGAAACGTGAAATTTAGCTTGGGAGGCTGGTTATCGATAATCTACATCTTTTTGCTTCCACCTAATGAGTCTGCTTGGCAAAGCAACCCAACTAACATTTTCAGCGCTATAAGCTTCAGGCATTTGCTTTCTGTTGTGTAACCATCGAATTGAAGCAGTCAAAGCTGAATAAAAGGGAAGCCAGCCAAGTATAAACCATAAGCTAATGCACGGCTGCAAAATAAGCACCATACAGCTACCATACTCGGCTTTTAGAAATCAATCACTTGTTACTGGAGCTGCCTTTACTGCACTCTATCCCAACTCCGGGAGATTTCACGGAAGATGTGAAATCGAATAGGAGTCCCCAGTAACAAAACAGCTATATAAGTACAATTGGTAATACTGACAAATCCACAAACCAAGCAGCGCTTCGAAGGCCGTTATGCGATATCATTACAGATAGAAGCTGTAATAAAGAAACTGTTGGTATACCAATACGGCTTGTCGGATGTAAACATTGTTGTCAAAACAAACTTCATGCGGGATATATAGCTACTACACAAATACTTTACAGCTATCCATCTTTGTGCTGTGAAATTATTTGGGCTGCTTGTATAGCACTTCAATTCAACTCCCGAAGATTTGCCGGAAGATGTGTAAATCGAATAAGAGTCCCAACCAATAAAACAACTGCTTTTATACAGTATGTTTTTTAATGTTGCCAAATACATACAACAGCAGCGCTTCGTAGCTGTTTAAAGAACATTCCTTCAGCTAGAAGCTGTGACGAAGAAACTGTTGTTTTGCAGCAAAATGAAGTTGGATAAGGTTTCTTGTAGCACAGTTATAAAGCCTTGCCAGGAGTAAAGCAAAACGGACTGTTTTCTATGCTATTTATGCATAGCAGTGTAGCAGCGAGGACATCATCGGGACCAGTGAATACAGAGATCGGGAGTTGGATTCAAAGTAGCGGCAAGTACTTTAATTATTCAATTTTAAAAGCAATAGTTCCAGTTCCACATGCATTGCGTTACTGCATCCGTTACCTAATCATATTTAATCGATTAATTTGGGGATGCCGTATAACTATTATTTAACAACTTTGAAAAGGCTGAAAAAGCGCCTTCTCAAGATGTTATTCAGTTAGTGGATACATGGGAGCCGAGAAAAGAGATATGACTTGGTGGCATAGAAGCTGCTCGCACAGCATATACATGTGGACTAAGTTCGCCAGATTAATTAGTAATAGGGCTTGCATAGCAGCTTCCGTCCATATGTACAACACAGTAACTCAGCATCAAGCCGTATTGAGGACGCTTTGTTAACGTTTACATTCACAATAAATGTTAGTTGGGAAAGTCGGAATATCTATAATAATAGCGCGTATAACTTCTAAGAATATACCTAGCATTTGTTCTTCAAAACCGTTTAGTAATTCCTTTGAAAATTCCTTCAGAAATTCTGCTGGCATACTCTCTACTGATTTAGAAATTTCGTTTTGTATTATTGCAAGGGTTTTTTATGATAGAATTGCTTTGGGAATTTCTCAGGCAGTTTTTCGAAAATTTCTCCATGTTTACCATAGAAAATTTCTTCCAAAAATTTGTATGGGAATTGCCTTGGTTTTTTTTTTTGAAAATTGTAGTTCTTTTGACATTTCTTTGTGAATTCCTTCTTTATTCTCAACTAATATTTAGGCTGTTACAATTTCCGAATGAATGGCTGACAGAATTTCAAAAAAGTTGCCTAGGACTTATTTTGACAAACAATTTAAAGGAATTACCGAACGGTTTTCTAACAAAATTGCCATGAGTAATGACAAAGAAATTTATGATTTTTTTTTTTTTGGTAATTCTATATGTAGAAGCAATTCAAAATAAAAATGAAAAAAGAAATCCCCAAATAATTTTCGCAGTTTCTCAATGGGAAATCCCAATACAATCCGATGCACAGCTATGGAAGAAGACGTTGTTTAGAAATGTAGTTACGCCTTTTTAGAATGTTGGTGCCGAATTGTTGGCAACCGAAAGTTTGAACGGAAAAATAAGATTTACCACATCACAACAAGAAGGTTATGTAGATCTTAGAATTATTGTTTTCTAAAATCGACAATGATTTTTCTCAAGGGCCTAACTGACTTGATCGATTTCTCTTCGTCGACTCTCTCTTTCGCTAATAACTTGATCAAAACAAAAAAAAAAATCATTATTCTTTTTGTTTCTAGGGCAAGATGTAGTCGTCGTCTTCACATTTCAACCTAAAAATCTTTGGAAAACTCAATACACTTTCCGTAATAACACAAAGAGATGATCGATGAAGAGAAATCGAAAATGGCCCTAATGAAGAATTAGTGTCGAAATATGCTTTTTGAAATCATTCAATAGTACATTAGCGCGGGTCATAGTGATTATTTTGTTTTTTTTTTCCTTTCTTTTGATTACAATGTTTTTATTCCAAGGACTGTACAAAATTTGAGCACGATCAGTTATGCCTATATTTTGCGCATCTCAATAATTGAAGTTTGTGTGGGATTTCACATGGTAAAACATGCTTCTTTGCATTTTTCTCAAAAGCAGCTAAGCTTCGTCGGAATATATACTCGATGCCGAAGCTCTGGATGTCTATAATTTCTGTACTATACGTAATTTTGTGAAATACTTGTAGTTTCTAGGATTCAAAATACACACAATTCAAAACCAACAATTGAAAACGCCTCATCAATATTGCGTAAACGAACACGTTGCTTGACGTACATATGTAATGTACAGATGCTTAAATTATTGGTTAAATTGGTAAAAAATCCACAGCTCCACAGCTCAGGGAGACTTGAACTCGCGACACTTATATGCTAGACAAGTGCTAAATTACCGAACCAAATAATGACACGGTATTTTAGTCGCTTTAAGGTAATTTTAAACTCATCGATTTATGTCATCATTATTGACTATACGGATTGGTATTACCAAAAATTTGCACTTTGAGTGAATCGAAACACGTTTGTTGAATTAGGGCCTTCTGAAAATCACTCACGCATCTCACCACCATTAACAGAAATCTAGATGTTAAGTCGACAGAAACATGCTTGCTTATAAAATTTTGATGCGGCCTTTTCAGTTGTTTGACTTGAATTGATGTAAAATGTTATTTTCATGTCCACGTTTATCGCAAAAAATGTTATGTTATGTCTTCAGACTGAACATTTTCAGATATTTCTGTCCATTTTCCATATTTTGTATTATCTTCATTATTCATACGAGCAATTAAACACCAGAATGTATGTCGGTACCTCAGAATATCTGCAGTAATTGAAAAAAAAACTATGTACTTGTTGTGAGTTCTACAGTTCTCAAAACTACAGTTTTGATCATATCCATATTGTAAACATACCACATTCATCTGGAAATGTGCAAACCGGATGTAAGATGATCGAGTAATAGTCTATTGATATTACCGTATCCACTGTGTGGGAATCATGGCAGCGGTAGTGTTTGAACATTTCTGAACTTCTGAAACACAAGGAAGCATATTTGGCAGAACTTCAACCAAAACTCCATGATAAATCCTTGGTGGAAGTTCCATAAAAAAGTTTTGAACAACATTAGTGGAACAATGCAAAATGACGGATGTTGAACTAATAAGGAACAAAATGACTGATCAGTTTTTCATGAAGAAATCCACAAAGCATGACCAAAATATCGAATGTTAGTTTGGTTTGAGTATTACGACTGAGATAAAATTCTTTTAAAATGGTTAGCAACCACTGCCGGTGAATCGAAAGATTCTGTAATGATTGAATGTGGATCGCGACCTGGTAAAGCTAGAGAGCTTTGTTGTAGGAGAAGATCGTCAGATGGATATCTCGAAATGGTTGCCGATGTATAAAGTATTTTATGCAATGCAATATCATCATTTCTATTGAAGAATTCATCAGAGTATCAATGTAATAAATTATCTTAAATCATAAAAATCTTTAAATCAGTTCAAACATTTAAGCTTCCAAGACCATCAGCACTATGTAGTAGCAATGTAGTTAGCGATTGTGGTTGTCGTTCGGAAGCCAGTGATAAATCGAGTATATTTCTACTTCCTTATACACACGTACTCGATAAGCACTACTTGGGACAGCATATCTGCATATCCGTTTGGACCCTTCTCAGAACATTCATTCATCGTAATGCATCTCCGGTCTATATCTACCGGACAACTGGTAAAGTAGGGTACTACATTCTTTCTTCTCTTCTAAAATTATATATTTTTTTAAATGAAAATGTGAACTTCACTCATATTGTCCTAAGTATTTGAACCGAACGATAAGTAAAAGAAGTTAAAACAAGTAAGAAAATGATAAGATTTACGTTGAAAGTTTCATATTGCAAACAAACCCATCGATACTTTTGTGCATGAGTCGAAGTAGTGCCCAACCCTATCTCCACCAATGCAATGTGTGGGACGCAACTCTTTCTTTTTCCACGAATCAGGACCGGAACGCATGCTCTCGTGCTGCAGATAAAAGACCAGCCTCTCCTAGTAGTGGACAGTAGATTTGCGTGGCCTGAAGACAATATGTGTTATCGCTTTCAGCAGCAGACGAGACCTCGAAACGGACGCTGATAAAATCCAATACGTTCAACCGTTACAGTCACTAGTCAGTCAGTGGTGGTGACCAGGTTTCGTCTCGGATGAGTAATTGTTTCATCCGGCTTCGATCGGGACCAAATCCGGAGCACAAACATTCCTCATTAGCTGATCCCTCGGCTTCGGCCGGAATAAGAAGTCGATTAATTGCCATAAATCGAATTAATGCTTCCTGGTCTTCCATGCAGTGTTCCTTTCTCCTGGATCACAACAAAAAGAAACCCTAAGAGACGCGGGGATTCCGTCTTTCAAAGGTATTATATTTTTTAATCCAGTTTTATTAAAGCGCACGCTCTCTGTCATTCCCATTCCCGGGCAGACAGACTCGGGTTCGGAAGGTCGAAAATCCTTGCCGAACGTTTTGTCACACACATCACACCCCGGTAAAAACGAATGACGCCGGAAAGCGAACAGAGATAGATGTGTGAAGGCAACATAAAAGGTAAATACCCATTTAACACATTTCCGAACGCAGATAGGTACAGAGAGCAACAAGCAGACAAATATCACCCAGGATAAACCGAAGCAGAAGCGTCATAAATTATGTTTCGGTTTCATCTTATTGCATTTCGTGTTTCTGGGCCGGCGGACAAGACAAGAAAGGCATGGTGTACTGTAGAAGTGCAGATAATCCAGAGTCGGAAGAAGCAACCGAGCAATATAAACAAGGACTCGCGCAGCGTGTCGGTGTTCGGCCGTTTCTTCGGGATTCCGGTGATCAGGGACCACGTTGATCCTTTCTTTTATCGCTTGCTTGGTTTGCTTGGTCAGCCGTGTCACTGACTGATGATGCGTTTATGAGGGCAAACGAGAGCAAATTGTTGACAGTAGCGTTGATTGATAATGTGATGCTGGTGATTCCAGTTCTTACTGAGCAGAATTTGTCGTAAAGGATTCAAAACATTCAGAAGTTTTCTTTTTCTGTGATCATGAGTCTCCTATATTTCTCTTAGATTATTAAGGAATTATTGGAAGAACATCATCAATATTTTCCTGGAGAATTCATTCACCTTGTCAAAAACCCCAGCGATCTAGGGAGTTCATCCGAACACTTTTTATAGTTTGGTACACCGTTAATCATTGATTTCTACTATTCATTCTTCAGCAATCAAGTTGGACCAATTAACAACATGCCGAAATACAGCCATGTATTGCTCATTTTATAATATTCATGCCTATAAATGGTATAAAGTCTGCACTTTGAAACAACAGTAGCAAACAATCAGCTAATCCATTTCAAAAGAATTCATTTTTCAATGGGATTATCCTGCCCATCCAATTCAGAAGTCAAGCTCAATCAAATTGCCCAACCAACAACGTTCATCCCGTGCTAATATGCATAGAAAGGGATAAAGACTCAACTCAAACTCCAAACACTATGATGCAGCCTAGATGCAGGTAAAAACCGGACAACTTCTTCCGAACACCCACTTGACTCCGCATGCTTATTCCGTTCGTCCTTTTGACGTTACCTTCTTGGTGTCCTCGTTTTTCATTCACAGTCGGTAAGGTGGGTTTGTCCGAAAAACAAATCTGAAATGGCACAATCTGTGCCTTCATGTGACAACCCGAAACCAAAATGATCAACAGTTTTTGTAACATATCGCGTCTGTCTCTTCGAAACGGTACAATAAGTTCTTATCATGCACGCCGCTTTAGATATAGCGCCAATTACATACTATATGGAAGGCGAACGACTGCAGTGCGCCTCGTCACCCAGCCTAAAGCTCTCTGTAAGTGTATAAGAATATAAGAAAACCCTCCTTTCGGTTTGCGCCTGGTGCGATCATCGCAGTCAAATTGTTTGACTAGTGATTTGTTGTTTTCTGGTCCCCCTCGACTAGCCCCATCCAACTCCCCACGTCAGGGATAGGGGTTATGATATAGAGAGAGGGAATAACCGGACCTCGCGTGTTTGTACACACTGTGACGAGACTTATCGTCCCATTATGGGGAAACTTGTGGCCAATACAGCTTGGTGTTTGTTCCGGGAATCCACCGGAAGTGCTTTCACACAGATGGTGTTGCATTTCGACGAGCTATTGTTCGGTTTGAGGTGCGATAAGCCGAATCTGAAGCCGAGCGGGATGGATGGATACATGTGTGGCAGCAGCGTACTAAGACGTAATAAATTAAGCAATGGGAAGCGCTAGCGAGCGCTGAGGGATAGTCATAAGATATTGAGCTGATTGTTTCTACGACGGCATTTGATAGTGAAGTGAAGTCAAAACAAAATAAAAGTTAAGTCAAAATGCAAACACATATTGCATGTGTAACTTATTTGAAAATGGACATATCTTTTCGAATTTTTTTCCAATAAAAATTGCAATAGCCCTGAAAAGTCTAAGCAAATTTCATGTAAGTATTCGCTAATCAAAGCACGATGTCATGTGGAAAGACAGATGCGAAGGCTTAAAGTATCCCAAGCGACCAAATGGATTCTACAAAGGTAGGTAGATAAAATTATCGAAACAGGCAAAATTGTCACTTTCCATAATATGCTCAGCTATGTAGGTGTAACTTTTCGTACAGTGCATAAACATTCTCAAATGTTCACTGTAGATCAACTAGCTGACTTTTAATAAGATTGGGTTATTTGGGTTACAATACTTCGTATACCAGTTCTAAAACGGACATTTGATAATTATGACTTATGCTACAATTGCTCTAACTTCATGATGATGATTATGATGATTGTGTACTCACAATCACCACAAGGATTGTCTAGGGTAGCAGCGTCATACCAGAACGGAATGATCTACTTGATGGTTTGGTAAACTGAAGCACTGCAGACCTTCGGAAAACAACATAATGGTTGTTTTCTCGTAACCAGTGAATCAAAATTCAACCATCGCGCAACAATAACGACAATGTCGCAACCAGAATTTGTTGCGACATTTTACCCAATGCGACATAGGTTTGTCCCAACTTGAACAGAATATGACAAATATCGTGCACCACGAGTTAAGAGATTTTCAAGCCTTTCATTGGGATTTTCGAGCGGTATCTTCGTGTCGGTAAACACTGCAACGCTGCAGAAGATGTATCATCAAGAAGTTTCGATTTTGGGTTAGTAATAATTGATTAATCACGAGTTGAAAAGTACGCAACAAACTCAGCTTCCGTTTTGTCTGCAACAAAAAAATTCGAGATCATGTCATTATCTGTTACCAGTTGGGATAAAGAGTAATCGCCACGTCTTCTTTGTCTCTTGTTTTGTGCCTTTTTTGTCTGACAATTCTCTTCACTGCTCGTAACAAAAGCTAGGCCAACCCATGAACATTTGTCCACCTAGAAAAAAATCATTTAATTTTAGGTGTCCTCAACCTGACATATACGAGCATCTTCAAAGACACAAATTTAGAGGTCAAAACAAGTAAATTTACATCTTTGAGGATATCACAAAATAAAACTCTATTAGTGTCTAACAATCGCTAGAACTGATTCGACAGATAAAACATATAAAAGTAAAATTTTGGCATGCATGGATTCTAACTCAGATCCGCTGGTTGTGAAGTACATCACTTACCTCCTGGCTATTTCACCGAGTTAGAAGACGGCTGATGAATATGATACTGAGTCTACGATTCTGGTGAAATTGGTTTGTTGACATCTAATCTACTTACATGATGCGCAAAAAATTGTGTCAAATTCGTGATTGAGTCTTGAAAATTTCAGATTTTTTTGGTGTGCAGTTCATTTAGCCTCCTTGAGTCACCACCCGAAATCCCCATGAATATGTCTTGTACAAATATAAAAGGGAACAACAAGGAACGAACTCAAGGGTTAATCAGCTAGTATTCTGTCTTTTCCTTTGGTGTCAGTATCCAATATATTTAGCATGCCCTCCAGACCATATTGAATGTTCACTCGGTGAGTCTTCGGTTGCCCAACGAAGAATAAACCGAAAAAATACAAATATGCAGGGCTGTTGCAGCTAGCGCGGATTTTACGTTTCGCACGGATTTCGCGCGATTTTGCTAATTACGGCGCGGATTTTGCGGAAATGGTTTTCAAATGCACTAACACATTTAGACATAAAGTTCAACACAGTCAGAAAAATATTCAAATTAGAGTTGTGTAATATTGAGCTTAAGCAAAAAACAACGTGAATGTACCTAGCTTGGACTACTAGATAAGTTGCTTTGCTCTAAAAGCTCAGTTTGAAAATAAAAACAGAATCATGGCAAGATGTCTGAAATAATTCGAGTCATCAACCTCTGAAATTTGTTTTGTGGAATTTGCGAAAAAAAAAAACGTAATCCGGAAATTCTGGGAAAACATTTGGTGGAGTTTTGTAGTCCCGTTTTACAGAATCTCGTAAATTAATAAATTTGTTTTGTAGACTGTGTGTGTCTAGAAAAAAATAAATCTAATTGGTTTTCTGACACAGTATGTCGGTAATTTCCTGAAAACACGTAAGACGTTCTGGAGATTTTAAAGAAATTCATAGAAAAAGCTTTAGAAAAACTCTAGATAGAAATTAGAATATTAAACATAATAATTTCTAGCGAAAGTTAAAAAAACATGATTTTCTTGATTCATTTTATAAGAGTTCCAAAATGACGGAATCGACAAAAATTTTCTAAATCAAGTAACAGTGGAACTTCTGTCATTTTTTTTTTGTTAAAAACTAATACAACTATCCTGACAATACGTAAACAAACTGCTGCAGTCATGATGAAATTTCTCTTGGATTTCGAATCGAAGCACTCGTTGGTCGCACAGTTATTAAAGGGTTTCTTGGTGATTTTTTGGAGGATTTTTTTGCAGAATACATGAATAAATCGTCAATGTTTTCTGAGGTGATTTTTGCTGAAATCTTCATTAAATTTCCAAGGGTTATGTGTGAATAGAAACTCTTTTCATAAAATTTTCTTGGATTAATACTTTTTCCATATATTTTGCTCAATGTTAAAACTTTGAAAGACATTTTTCAGTTCATCCTTTTACATAATTATTTCTCTTTGGTATAAATGTTTTGATGATGTAATTAAAAAAATTGCACTCGTATAATTCCATTTGTATCTTCACAAAATAAGTGTCTGCAGAAAGTAATTCATGAATTTCTCAAAAAGTTTCTGAAAATTTTTATGCAATTTTCCCGAGCTAGCTTTGTTGACTTACTCTAGTTTTTTTTAGGATTTCTACCATTATGTTGGCTATAAATTATTTCTAAAGCTTTGTCAAGAATGCTTCTTTTTCCAAACTGTTGCAGTTAACAACAAATTTTATTCTAATAAAATAGTAAACACGCTGATTGATTTTTATTTCAATTAAAAAAAAACTTTAACCTATC
The DNA here is from genome assembly GCF_035046485.1 of Aedes albopictus. Classification (NCBI taxonomy): domain Eukaryota; kingdom Metazoa; phylum Arthropoda; class Insecta; order Diptera; family Culicidae; genus Aedes; species Aedes albopictus. The sequence continues at coordinate 370,126,667 of NC_085137.1, forward strand.
TTCCACATTTTTAAACTTTAAAGTAATAAATTTATGAATAGAAATACTCTTCATATGTATTGCAAGAAATGTCACAAATACCTAGTTGATTTTCTCTGAAAAGCTCTGACTTTATATGAGATTGATTCATCAAAACTATATGTTTTTGTACTGGCGCGGATTTGGTGGCCTCGGCGCGGATTTTATATGGCTAGGCGCGGATGTTGCGGTTTCCAAATCGACACTTTTGTAACAGCCCTGAATATGCGAACAGACAACCCGACGAACCGAAAGAAAATCACTCAGATGCAGCAGTAGCGAATTCCTCCAACACATGCAAAAACACAATCCGATGAACCGAAACACAATTACTGGAATGCAGCAGCAGCGACCTCCTGCATCCACTTCCCCAAAAATGTCCGGGAATCGGATTTGAGGATTAATTAACTAATTAATTAATCACTAGGAAAACTACGATTAACAAAAGTAACGTTTATTCGGTAGCGTGGATACGTTTACAAGACGTATAAGCGAAATGATATACACACTAAGAAAAAGTTACTCTAAAAAGAGCAAGATTAACACAAATTTGATTTAAACTAAAACAGCTCACTTTTTAGTCTTTTCCTACGCATGAATACAAATATTTGGGAAGATCAATCAGTGAATTATCCAATCTATAGTCCAAGATACTCGGAGGGGGGTCTCCTGTTAGCCTAGTTGTTAAGGCTATGGATCGCCAATCCAGAGACGGCGAGTTCGATTCCCGTTCCGGTCGGGTAAATTTCCTCGACTCCCTGGGCGTCGTGGTACATCATTGTACTTGCCTCACAATATTCAAACTCATGCAGTGGCAGGCAAAGAAAGCCCTTCAATTAATAACTGTGGAGCTGCACGAAGAACACTAAGTCGAAGCGAGACAGGCCAAGTCTCGGTAAGAACGTAAAGCCATAAGGAAGAAGAAGAAGAAGAAGAATAAGAAGAAGAAGAAGAAGATACTCGGAGGTACCTTCTAACTGGAAATACATAGGTTCCAGAAGGCCATTTTTATTCAGTCAGTGGTGTCATCGAGGTTACTCCAAGTTACTCAGTGAGTAACCAGCTTTTAAGATAGAAAAAAAATCTTTTAAAAATCGCCTAACTAGTTTTGACCAAGTTTTTGCGCCCTCGCGTAAAAATTACTGTGATATTGGGTACTTTCTTCCGCTCTCAAAAATATAAGGAAATCTACTATGTGATTTTATATATGTTCACGGAATGGGGAATTTTTCTTCCCTTTGTTCTAGGTATAAAAAAATCAACTCTTTTTCGATATCAATGCGTCTACATAAAACTTCCTCCCTGATATTTACATTTTCGTTTGCGGTCCCATTCGTTATCGTGTACGAAAAAAAGCAGCTATGAGAGCTTCAAATAGCGGAAGTACTTCTTATATTATATTATGTAATCACTACACACATGTGATTTTTTTTTAAAGAAATTGCGTCCTCATAAATATGAAAAAGGTAGCCTTTGCTTTATTCATAGATTTGTGCTTCCCCGCATTTAAAGAAAAATGACCTTGTTCATACTGGGAAATTTTTATTTCGCCCTCTGGAATATATTAAAATTATGCTTCAAAAGATTATTTTAGAATTTTTTCATGGGTGGCATCAAAAATTTATCCAAAAATTCCTTCAGATCTTGATTGGACCATAAATTCTTCTAGTAATTGATACAGAATTTCCTCTATAGGATCCTCCAGGAATTTCTTCAAAATTCCTCAAGAAGAACTTCTATTGGATTCCTCAGAAGTTTTTTCAGAAATCAGGAAATTATCCACGGATTTATTCGGAAATGCTTTCAGCGAGTTCTTCAGAAAATCAAAAGTTTAGAATTCCTCCAAATATTTCTTCAAGGATTTCTTTAGAAAAACTTTCAGACTCCTTTATTTTCAAAACTTCCTCGGCAAATTCTTCCAGGGGCTTTATAAAGATTTCCTTGAAGGTTCCTCTGGAAGTTCTTTATGAGATTCTTACATAAATTTGTCCAAGGATTTCTTCTAGAAGTCTTCTATGCATTTCTTCCAAAATTGCTTCGGAAATTCCTTCACGAATTCGGTCTAAAAATCTACAATCTTAAATTTGACCGGAGATTTTTTAAGAAACTTCTCAACAGTGTCCTTCAGCCATTACCTCGATAATTTCTACGGAAATTTCTCCAAAAAATCAAAAATCCTCCGGGGATTGCTTTAGATATTCTTCTGGGGATTCGTTTAGAAAATTATTCTGGAATTTTTGCAGGAAATGCTTCAGAATTTCCTACAGGTATTCCTTCAGAAATTCTTTCAAAAATTTATTCATAAATTCTTCCAGTGGTTTCTTCCGAAATCTTTGAGAGATTCCTCGAATAATTCGTACACATATTTCTTTAAGAAGTCCATCAGAAATCAGTTCAGGAATTGCTCCGTGGATTCCATTGATATTTCCCACAGGTATGTGGCAAGGAATTTCTCTAACGATTCATCCAAAAATACTCTAGGAGTACCTCCATCCTCCATAGATTCTTGCATATTTACTTTTAATAATTCGGTCAAGAATTCCTGCAAAAATCTGCAAGGGTTCATATAGCATTTCCTAACTTGCTAGATCCAGCATTTTCTCAAAGGATAACTTTACACGGATTCTCGAGGGATTTATTCATAAATATTTCCTAGGAAATTTTACAGGAATTCATTTAGATTTCAAGAGTTTTTTTTCTGTGAATCTTTACAAAAGCTTATTTATTATTTCTTCAAAAATACGTACGGTAATTAAAGTATTTGTCCACGACTTTTTCTAAACAAAAAATTTCAATGTTTTTTCCACCAATTTAACAAAGATTTCCTCGAGGAAATTTTCCAACTATTTATTCAGGAAGTAGAAATTCATCCAGCGATTTCTTCAAGTACACCCCTGGGATTATTTAGAACTTCCTCTAGTGATCCATACACGTGTTCTTCCTGAGATTCCACAAGGATTCTATTGAAGATTTCTTCAGAAATTACTCCAAGGATTTTGTCTGAAATGCCTGCTTGGATTGATTCTGATAATCCTTAAGGAATTTCTTTAAAAATATCTGCAAAACTTCAGAACTTTAGCGATGTCTTCAAGAATTTGAGGAAGGGTTTAAAAAAAATTCTTTGCCATTTTCAGAAATTCCTCTAAAAAATTCTTCATAATTCGCAAAAAGATTCTTTCAATGGTACCTCCGAGAATTCCTGGAAATAGTTCTTAAAACACTCCAACATAAATTCTAACAAGGTTTTTTTTGGGAATTGCTTCTGTGGTTCCGTCAAAAACATATACTGAATATCTTTAGGAGATTCCTACTGGAATTGATTCAGTCATTTCTCCAGTTTATTTTTTGTAGCAATTCTTCCACAAATTGCAAAAAAAATACGAACTCTTCAAAGAATCTCCTGGAGGATTGTCTGAAGAAATCCCTTAAAAAGCTTCTGATGATACCTTACGAAATTTCCAGAAGAAATTTCCAAAGGGAATCGAAGCAACTTCAAAAGGAATTTCTGGACGAATGTCTGAGACAATACATGAAAAACTTCTTAAGATATCTCCTTAATTAAAAAAAAGAAAAGTTTCTAGAGAAAATTTTAGAGATTTTCCTGGAGAAATCAATAGGTTTCTGAAGGATACTCTGGAAAACTGTCTACAGATATCCTTGCAGAATACAAAAGACAAAAGAGTTGTTGAGCTGAGTGTGGATTGAGAATTTGATGTGTCACGAAGAATCGGAGAAAAAAGTTTTATAGTAAACAGGACTAATATGCGTGGAAAAGTTTCTTGAATATGTCCTTGAAAATGATAAGAAATAGAGTAATATTTGCAAGAATTACTGAGAGTATCTTTGGAGAAGTTCCTGATGCATCACAGGACAAATTTCTAAAATTTTGAATTTTCATGTTTTTGGCTCATTTTGAGTCATTTAATTAATACGTGCGGATCATGTTTTCTGAATACTGAATACCCTTGGAACGAATCATGAAATATTTTAAGAAATACATGAGCAATCCTTGAAGGGATTTCCTAAAGAATACCGGAAGAAAATCCTCGTGGAGGGTTTCAAGATGAATCGTTTGAGAAATTTCTTGAAAAATCCTGAAGGAGACCTAAGGATAATTCATGAGGAAATTCCTTCAAGAATCTCTGGAGGAATCCCTTGAGAAATTTTCAAAGAAATACATGGGCAAGAATAAAATAGAAGCATCTTTGAAAGATTTTTTGCAGCAATTATTCTGAGCAATCCTGCCGTATTCATTGCGCCAAATATTCAGCGAGTTGAAAGTAAATTTCTTTCAAAAACCCTGTGTTTTTCGTCGAATAACTTTCCTGGAAATGTTTAACCGTCAAAATAATCTTACTGTATTATAAACTAAGGTTTGGGGTACTGGTGACGGATGCATTCGGTATTTGACAGAAACGATCATAGATAGAATTGCATAATCAAGTATCCTAGCTGGAACCATGTCAAAAATAACACAGCGTAACAAAAACTAACTTTTGGTCTATCTCAAGAGCAAACTTATGTGTCTCTGATAGATTTTGGGCCGCTGAATCCGAATCCGGGCACAGATTTGCTCCAGCACGTCACAATTTGGAGCTGTACCCCAATTTATAGGGCAACATTTGCGATTTTGGGCTTTTTTGACTGCCAGCCATTAAACATGGATATATTTTTTTAAGCAATCAGAAGGTAAATTCATCAATTACCTTCTAAATTAACGACTCATGCAAAATATTGTGTTTTATCAAATTAAATTTGATAGATTTCAGCATTTTATGTTAGTAAGTAAACTTGCATGCAACTTTTGAAGGGTGATTTGTATGGGAAATATCGTACCTTACATTAATCGCCTAAAACTATCAAATTTGATCTGCTAAAACGAAGTATTTTGCGTGAGTCGTTAATTTAGATGTTGATTGGCCAATTTACCTTTTGGTTGTTAAAAAAATATTTCCATGCTTAATGGCTGACAGTTAAAAAAGCCCAAAATCGCATATTTTGCCCAATAAATTGAGGTATAGCTCAAAATTCTGACGTACTGGAGTAAATCTGAGCCCGGATTCGGATTCAGTGGCCCAAAATCGTGTCTTTTACAGTTTGCTAAGTTTGCTCTTGAGACAAAAAAAAATGTTGCGCTGTGTAATAAATATACAGACATTACATGATCAGAATACACTGAAGTTTTTTACGCGGTACAGCGTAAAAAACCGCGTTATTTAAAAAAAAAAACGTCGCAAAAAACCGTGTTATTTCAAAACTCGTCGTAAAAAAAACGAGTTTTTTTCAAAAACACGTGCAAAATAGTCAGGATTACATCTACGCGACTTGACTTTTCTATGACGTTTTTTACACGGTATCATTACCGTCGTAAAAAAACTTCAGTGTACTGTTTTTTGTTTTCGAAATCAAAGTTTAGTATCGCAAATTGAACTTTTCCGCATTTTTTTCATGATGGAAAGTGTTGCCAGAGATTTGCATAAAAACCAACGACAGCAAAGTGACCAAAGGTTTGTAAAAATAGTTAGTAAGTATAAACAAAACTTTATTTTACAAAATTACGCAGTCCAGGATTTAGGAGAGCTGTAAAACTCTTGAATTGTCGTTAGGTTGTCTGTTGTTGACTGCTCTGTGTATGAATATCATCGGCAAACGCGCGTCCGAAGTCTTATCTGCATTGACCCGAGTTTTTCACGATTCTCTAGAATTGCAGTTTGTAAACTTGTTTAAGCCATATCACATATATTTTATTGCAACTAATACTGCATAAGTCATAGATTCACTAGTAATATCGTCCGACATTTTTTTTCAACTTAATTCAAGTGATTGAGTCCTCATTGCACAGTGCATGAAATTAAACCTTCTGTCACAGAAAAGAGACGTAACACTAAGAACAAATTTCATTAAAAAACATCGTCATGAAAACGTAATCGCCCAATGCTAAACGTACTGTGTTTGACCGGACCGCCACTAGATGGCGGTAGTGAGCAAACGTCAAACAGGAGCAAAAGCGATACCAGTGCTGCGAGTAGTCAATCGACCTACTACTGAATATTTGAATCAACCGTTAAAAAGGTGATCGAAGGGAGGCGATGAGAGTGTGACGTCTGTTTCTATGCTTCTGTGCACGGATGGCATTCCGCAATGCGCGAGTTTTAGAAGGTTAAACAACTACAAAACTATTGATTTTTTTTTTTGTTTAGAGAGACTTTACCTCTAGGGCATTTGTCTCTGATGCTTTATAAACTATTGATTTTAGAAATTCGGTGTATTCGGTAACGTTTCTTGATATGATAACGCGCATATTTACCATAATGAGTACAGTGAATAATCCACTTAAAAGTGGGATGGAAAAGCAATTTCTGAAAATTAGAAACTATGTTTCTCCAGCAAAGTTGTAGATACATTTATTATAATACTCACAATCTTGGAATTTAGAACGTTTTTCATGTATAACTCCTTGAAACTAGTTGTTCGAGTTTAACGTTTGATCGTGGTATTTTCAATGTTCCAATTTTTCTTCTACAAAGTTGTAAGGAATACAAAAGCACATGTTTTTACCGAAGACGTCTAGTCTCTATCTTTCAGAGGAAAAAAGTTAATGTTGATTTTCTGTGTATTTTAGGTAATTTTTCACCCTGCTGCTGCTGGGATCTTGGCAGCAGAAACTTACATGCTTTCACTATCACGTAGTTGTATAATTGAAAAAACTTCTGTACGTTTTAGTTCAAATGGTAATGTTTTTGCAGAACAAACAACTTATGTTATTCCCCTTTGTCACTATTGATGATTCTTTTCTTCTACTTGCCATAGCATTTTTTTTTTCAAATTTACTCTTTTTCTTCTCTCGTATGCCTCTACGTTAGCACTGGAAGGCCTGCCTCTCTTCTACTTAGTGTTCTTTGAGCACTTCCACAGTTATTAATTGAATATTGTATATTGTGAAGTAAGCATAACGATAAACTATGCCCAGAGAGTTGGGAAAATTTTCCCGACCGGAACGGGAATCGAACCCGCCGTCTCCGGAATGGTGACCCATAGCCGTAATTAGTAGGCTAACTGGAGACCTCAAATTTACGTGGTATCATTTTCCAAATAGGTATTTACTTGTGTTTAGTTTTTTTTTATTTTCTTCTACGCTAGAGCGTTTGTTTCATATGCTGTTAAGCAGCTGCTTTTGTTAGTAGGGATGTGCCATTAGAATGAGTTCGCAATAATGACGTTTTGCCACTCTTATCTAAGATTATACAGAAAAAAGTATTTTAACATTTTGCTTTCGAATTGGAACAAAGTAAGTGTCTTCTTAGGCCTTATCAATTTCGGTCAAGTTTTCACTGAGCATATGAATATGAAAGCCTGAAACAGCAAATTCAAGTGGTAGGATTTTGGATATCTTGAGTTTGAATGAGATGTAATAGATGTTTGATTTATCCAAGTGGAATTACAATACTCTAATGGGAATTTTTCGGTTATATTTTAATCCAGCGAGCTAGTTTTTCATATGGAACAAGCTTACGGAATGCCCCAGCTATTTTGAACAAAACAACTATATAGCGGGCCAAACAGCTGAGATGGTAAATATAAGGAGCTGTATTAACAGCACTAAAATATTGTTTCCTAGCAATTCATCTTTCAAACTTATTAGCTATATGGCATATATGCACATATATGCACACATAAAACAGAATGCCGAGATCGGCTGTGCGGATCTCGGTTAAAGGTCATTTGCTGAGATCTCGGTTAAACGCTTGACGTTTAATGTTTGATGATAGCGGCACCCATGGGTGTTGCTATGAATAAACTTGACTTTTTGCTGATATCTCAGTTAAACTGCGATTGCCGAGTGCTCGGCTGTGCGGATCTCGGCAAAAGAATGAAAATTAGCCGAGCTCAACTGAGTGTGTGCATGACAATGATTCCATTGCGCCCTAATACAAAAGCATATTGTTCCAGTTTTATCCAAAATAACACAGATGCTTCCAAAACATAATGAGTCACACATAAAAAGGAATTGCAGCGGTTCTCATAATCTTCCAATACACGCCGAGGACCTGGATCGAATCCCACTCATGACAAAATAACAAAATGTGCTGATCCGACGGGAATCAAACACATCATCTTCGTATTGTTGGACACTTTTATCCCTATACTTTCTGGAAGACCTGTATTGCTTTAGATTAGTTGAAAAGTTTGTTTCGTTTCAGTATCAGAGGCACTTGAGCCATTACTAGTACATCGTAACAAATTTATTGAACGTCATTCTTACTGATGCACTATAAAGCATTGGAAAAACATGTCAGCAAGACCAATTGGATCGACTTATTTAATTATATCAACATCCCAAAAACTCACCTGTGCTCCAGCACTCGCTGCGACCCATGCTTCGGCGAAGGTTTCCATTGCACTCTGAAAATCCATGCCAAAGAACATGCACCCGTGCCTTGGAGGATTCAATTGTTCTGCCGTAACTTTTTCTCGATGCGCCAACAAATTTTCACTTCCCACTTAATCTTCCACTCGCAAATTAGCATTATCTGTTTCAGTTAGTAGATCGACAAACGTTGTTTCGCTCAGAAATAGTCACCTCACTAAAGCGTAATCTGCACTGCACTCACTGAGTTAACAAAAATATCACCATAAATTTGGGGAATCGGAAAAACAACTGCACAAATGCACCACTGTTGAATCTTCCTTCCAGCTTGATGCTGAGCTCGCCTGACTGTTCTTACGCGTTTCACGAATTAATGTTAAATGCATTAATTAACCCCCTCTTTAATCAGATTAAAAATTAACACAAAAACAAATTTATCATGTTTCGTTTCGCCGACGTCCGCTCCCCAGTGTGTCGTTACGCCCCAAACACATGTGTAGAGGGCTTGTTCGCGCGCTTGCTAGTGTCTTCCCCTCTACTGGGAGGGCTTGCGGAATTTACGAAGATCACAACAACGGCCCCCCTGAAGAAGGCCCCCGTCTCTGTTCAAAGCTGTGGAAGCGACAGCGCGAACGGTGTTCGTCGTTATATTGCCGGCTTAACTTAAGCCGCTGCTGTTTTTTCGCGTTTCTGATTCCGTCCGTTTCCAAAGATTAGCACAACACTGCTTTTACGTCTTTCACAAAATCCCGCAAAACAGATCATCATTTGCCGAAGTTAATTCTACGGGGGGAGGATTTGCGCTTAGTGCTGACCGGTTCGGCACAGACAACCGAAGAACTGCACCACCGTCCAAACCGGCTGTATCGACGAAACTGAATAACCTGTTCCGGAAAATCCATCCCAATCTCCCGAGTGCTGATAACACACACGCGGCGCTCAACCCGCGCGCGAAAGGGGGGGAAATCTCCGATCTTCGGTTCGTAGCAGGTGGAGAAGCACACTAGTTTGGGTGCGAAGCGGCCGACGATAAGCGTCTTACTACGTTCAATGTTGTCGCGCAACTAATAACCCACTGGTTTGGCACTGGCTGGCTGGCTCTGGTAGGTAGCTCAGCGCGAGGAAGGAGCGAGCAATACACAAACATTCCCGTCCCGCTTCCAGTTTATCCACACCATCAGCGACCCACACCGCATGGGCTCGGGGTGAAAAACAATGCTGCTGCAAGGCGCGCAGTTCCTACACTCCCAAAGAGTCCACGCGGCAAGGGCCAACAAGGAAAACAGTGCGAGAGAGAGTGCTGCAGTTGTCGAGTGGAACTCAGTTTTATCTATATCGGACGCTTTGAGCGAGCATTACCGGCAAATCAAGAGCGAGTAAGAGTTTTGGGTTGAAGGAAGGATTGGGAATGCTCAGAGTAATCCGATTGCTAATGGTATTGAGAGTGAGTGTTCTAGAGGTATGGTAGAAGTGACTTGAAAAATTGAGATAGATTTGACTGTTTCAGATTTGACTCCATGACTTGGATTACAGGGAAGTTAGGCTGGGCTCAAATTTAGATGGCAAGAATAAAAAGCGCCATTCAAATTTACGATTTGCTGGCAATGTTGACAAAAGTTATTTTTTATACCGTCGCGTCGTTCTGGGTGAGATTTGGCCTATGGAGGGTAACATTGGTGCATCGATCCTACAGATTCAATATATGTCAGAGAACCCGACGGTGGGTGCAAAGTATCTTAGAATAATGTACTTATGCTAGTAGTTCAGCACAAAAGTGGCTTTGCATTCCCGTCGTATTCTAAACGTGTGGAATAGTGGCCCAATGTCACCCAGCACGACGGTATTGTTAAAAATCAGACAGTTAATCGATTGGTAGGTAATGCACTATGTAATGTGAACGAAAAAGATAACTTTTCGAAAGTCTTTTATCCCCGAGCAGGAACGCATAACTGAAACATAACTGCAGCATACCAAAATCAGGTATCATACAAAAATGAGGTATTAGTCGGTTACCCAGGTATTGAAAATAACTCATCTTTGTATTTTATAGGTATTGATAAAATACCTCAACGAGTTATTAGTTTGGTGTTGAGGACTACTTGAGGTATTATTCAATTATGGAAAAATCATTTCTCTCTCTTTCTTCTTGGCGTAACGTCCTCACTGGGACAAAGCCTGCTTCTCAGCTTAGTGTTCTATGAGCACTTCCACAGTTATTAACTGAGAGCTTCCTCTGCCAATGACCATTTTGCATGTGCATATCGTGTGGCAGGCACGAAGATACCGTGATTTCGGGTGAAATTGATCACTTTTCACAGTTTTTGGCTTCTAATTTTTGAATAGTTATCGATATGGTCAAACTTAATGCTTTAAAACAAGTACGGCCACGAATTTCATCAGTCAACGAGGTTGAAATTTTTACTGCAAATCATTTTATTGCAATAAATATCATTTAAAATAAAAAATCAGAAATTTTAGTTTCGGGGTGAAATTGATCAGTCAGTGAAATATCTTTGTAAGTGCTGAAAATAAATTTTCCAGCTGAATTAACCACCCCAGAATGCGAAATGCTTTTTAAAACTTATACAAGTATGGTAAATTCTTAATTATTTAAGTTTAAAGTTTGATAAATCTAAAGAAAACGCCTAAAAGTATGCAATTTTCATATTAAGCAACTTATTACTTTAGCAAAATTGCAATTTTATGTATAAATATCAATATTTATAAAACTTTTGATGACCAAATCGGATTTAGCGAACACGTGGCAGCTATAAACATTCATTCGAATATTTATTTCATGTACGATACAGCTACGGTAACAAAAGTTTGAAAGGGTCTCTAAAATTTGCCGAACACTCAATTTCGGAAAATATTAAATTTAATACAGAAATATGTGACTAATTAGCTGTAAAACATGTAAGCTCATCATTCAATAACCCTTGAGCCAGATGATGGTCATTTTCTACAAAATGTTTTAAGTTCAAAGCTTTATTTTTGACAAATAAAAATTGCCCTCACCTCGATCAATTTCACCCCATTGATCAATTTCACCCGAAATCACGGTACTCTATGCCCAAGGAAGTCAAGGAAATTTCCTTTACGAAAAGATCCTGGACCGACCGGGAATCGAACCCGTCACCCTCAGCATGGGTGATGGGTGGAAAAATCATTATTTGTATGGAAAAGTCGCCGATTATTATTTAGGTATTGTCATACCTGATGTCGTTATTCACGTGTTATGCACAGAATACACACCAGTTATTATTTAAGGTATTTTACCTCTTATGCAAGGCTTCTTAATAACTCGTTCAGGTTGTAGGTATTCGGTTTTCCATACCTGAGTTTGTTATTTTTAAGCTATTTCCTCCTGCTCGGGTCTAATAAGCAACCTTAGTGACGACAATATCCCAGCTTTTAATATCATTAAGTTTGAAGGATTCGTCACTGAAATAATCGTCATCATTGAAAATTCGAAAGCAGTTTTCTCGTACAAAGCTGAAATTTCCGTAGTGAAAATGTATTCACTGTATTGCGGCTGAAGATTGGAGTACAGTGAACGTATTTTCACTGCTTTCGAATTTTCAATGATGACGATTAGGGTAATTCATGTATTTTGGACAGGCTGAGGACAACGTTGAAAAAATCGTGACCTAGCTTTCTTAGAAAGCAATTCTGGCCAAACATGTCTAAAGGTCCTATCTGCCGAAGAGAGGCTCTCTTCGGTTTCCCTCTCTTTTGTTAATATCTCAGCTGTTTATTTGTATTATGATTGTCTCCTTGCATTGAATGATGGTCAAAACAATCGTCTTTTGATTTTTACTGCTAAAATAGTTGAAAAGTTTACCATTACATTGCAATAATTGAAAGAGAAAGTGAACAAAGAGAGCCTCTCAAATGCAAATAGGACCTATTGAAATGTTTGGCCTGAATTGATTATTTCGAAAAGTTACCAATACGCTTTTAATATGATTGTGCGTTGTGTTCCTGGTGACAAAAACCTTAACGAAAGCATTTTATGCTGAGAAAATCGCAATTTCCGATCGCCTGTAAGAATTGCATTTTGGACACCGAATATATGTTTTGGACACCCTAAGGTATATATAATTTGGACAGGACAATTATCTCAATGTTTAGCCATGAATACTGCGAAATCATGGAAGTAGCATATATTAACAAATAGTTTCTTGCAAAAAATCAAATTTCTCCGCTTAACAGGCATCTATTTTGATAATTATTGCAGTTTTTGTTAAAATCGAGAAAATATCGCCAGACCCACAGTATACGCCTCCAAGTATGCAATCGCAGTGCATCCCCATGTAGTTCGTCAGATGACCAAAATATATTTACAGTAGAAAACTTGTACCGTGATTTCGGGTGAAATTGATCAGTGGGGTGAAATTGATCAACGAGGGGTCCATTTTTATTTGTTAAAAATAACGTTTTAAACTTAAAACAATTTGTGGAAAATGGCCGTCACCTTGCTCAAGGGTTATTGAATGAGAAGATTACATGTTTTACAGCCAATTAGTTACATGTTTCGATATTAAATTCAATATTTTCCGAAACTGCGTGTTAGGCGATCTTCATAGACACTTCCAAACTTCTGTTACCGTAGTTGTATCGCACATGTAATGTATATTCGAATGAATGTTTATAGCTGCCAAGTATTCGCTTAACACGATTCCTTCATCACAAGTTCTATAAATATTGTAATTTATGCATAAAATTGCATTTTTTTGGAAGTACAATATTGATACACATAATTAGTGAGAAAATTGCATACATTTAGGCGTTTTCTTTGGATTTATTAAACTTTAAACTTAAATGATTAAAAATTTACTAAACTTGTAACAGTTTTGCATAGCTTTTCGCATTCCGGGGTGGTTAAATCAGTTGAAAAAATAATTTTCAGCACTTACAAAAACATTTCACTGACTGATCAATTTCACCCCGAAAGTAAAATTTTTGATTTTTTATTTAAAATGATATTTATTATAATAAAATGATTTGCTGTAAAAGTTTCAACCTCGTTGACCGATAAAAACCATGGTCGTACTTGTTTTAAAGAATTGAATTTAGCCATATCGACAAACATTCAAAAATTAAACGCAAAAAACTGTGAAAAGTGATCAATTTCACCCGAAATCACGGTAATGTATTTTGGACATCACCTATTTTAAGCGTTCTAGATGAATGTTAAGAGATTGGCTGCCTAATGCTTCTTTATTGAACATTTTTCAATGCAATAAAGCTTTTAAATCTCTTACAATTATTAATTCAACGATTTTGAGGCGAATATTGTATGTGACTGCGAAGTGTATGTCGTCTTGCATACCTGTGCATTTGAGGAATTTTAGTGAAATAATTTACATTTTCGATAATTTTTAAGTAAATTCTTAATTGTTAAGCGTATTTTCAACGTAAGTCACCAGAATAGGGTCTATTTGATCCAATAATCCATATTGAGAAGTATCTACTTTTATTAGCTCTTCGGAACAAGGCATACATCACCGTGCATGTCCAAATTATATACATGTCCAAATTATATTTTTTACCCTATGTCAATGACGAATCCTTCAACCTTAACAGTGCGTGACCACAAATTGCAACCTTGTTAAAACTAGGCATTTTTGAGTGTCCTTCTGTAATAACTTTGACACAAGGCATTTGCACAGTCACCGAAGAAATTCAAATTGAGAATAAACAGAAAATATGGTTTAAAACAATTTCAAATTTCAAATGAAATTCATTTTTGAGCAGCAGTCCGTATTATCAGAAACAATAGAAAAATTAAAAACTGGAAACTCTCAACGCGGTCATCAGTAACGCTTAGAAAAACATTAAACAAAAATATGCGGTAGCAGCATAAATAATAAAGTGTCGGGACCTTTGTCATTGGCTCGGAGATCACGAACATGGATGGCAGCAACAGTATCACCACAACACTAACAAGGATGACAGCATTGGGAAGTCAATCAACAACAACAACGATAATAACAACGACGAAAACAACGACGATAACAACGGAATCAACGACGACGACGACGAAAACAACTAAATCAACGATGACAACAACAAAAACAACTAAGACAGCAACAGCTGTAATAATAACGCCAACAACAAAATCAACAACAACAGAAGTTCCAATAACAACAACAAAAAACTAGGAGTGTGTAATGTCTGAGACATAACCGCAGTAGGACTAATTTTTGACGCATAATAAAGAATTTGGGGCTCACAGATGAAGTAAACGTGTATCTATTCAGCAAAAATAACGGCCAGAGTAAAGACACTATATGCTAAAGACTCGAAATCTGGCGATTGTTGCTAGTGATGATGATTCCCGTATCATTTCGATGATGCTGCCGAGCAATGCCTTTAAAGCGCAATCGAATGGAATGACATTGACAGTAAATTTGGAATTCCAATTGGAACATTTCGTGTCTTTTCATGTACCGCCAGTAGGGGTGACATTGGGCCTGGGGGGTAACTTTGTGCCAAAAATCAAGAAAGATGTTTAGCTCAAAAAACTAACATTTGTTGTAGTGATCATCAAAAAGTTCATAGATTATGGTAAATCTAACTTGCGTTGACCATCCGGTGTAGAAAAAAGTCATATTTTGTTGATTTTACATTAAGAAACGTGATGTGAATTTTATTGCTAGGGGTGCTGTACAAAATCGTTGTTTTAAAATGCCCAGCAGAAAACAGCTGAACACCGGACATGTAATGAATTGCTGTTTTCTAGGTGTATTCAGCAGTTGTTTTGAAAAGTAATATGAGTTTTCTTGGTTTTGAATGCTATTTTGCATGAAAAACTTATTTGTTCCAGCTATAGTACAAATCGTTCATTTTGGGGGTGACTTTGGGCCATATAAAACCAATACCGTAATCCGGGGTCAAATTGATCACTTTAAAACAACTTTTGCGGATAACATCAGTGCCAATTCAAATATTGCTAAAAGAATTTCTGTAAAACCAGTACCCTGTGGATCTCTATGGAACCATGTGACAGAATTTTGTTCAACAAATTTAAACTTTAAGTTAAATAACTCCAAATATCAAAAATTTGGAAATGCCACTTTGGGGCGAAATTGATCAGTTTACAATAAGCATCGGTTCGAAAGGAAAATTTCCTTCTCCGCTTAATTTTGCTCTTTTCAAACCGAATAACGCGTTTGAAATCTTACAGCTAGTGAATTTAATACTTTAAATGCAAAATTAAATTATGAAATTTTCCTTTAAACGCCTAAAGGTAGGCAATTTCATTTAAAATAAGTGATATCTATCACAATAAATGATTATTTCAACATAAAATGAACTTTTTCATAGCCATTTCATGTTCTGATTAGCTACATAACTTGTCAATCAAGGCTGCACAAAAATGTTAAAACAGAGAATTTACGGAAAGTCCTATTAGCAATCGATTGTTTAGTAGCAATGATTTCAGCTAAATAAGAATTCCTTCAAAAAAGTTGGAGAGGTTGTACACTAGACACGACCGCAAGTCTGACGTTGAATAACGTCCGTTTATGCATTACTTTCAATTAATGCTGTAATTAACATTGATAAAGACTGTGATGCGAAATTTTGGTTTGGTTTAGTTTTATTGTAGACGGCGATTGATAGTGCACCGCATAGCATCTCTAGGTTACATACCTCACATTTAGAGGAAATGTCAAATCCTCGAATAATCCTCTTTGAGTTGTTGCTTGAGCAGTGTTTGACGCCAGATTGATGCAGATTTCAAATCCTCTCCCACAATATCACTGCTTTTGCTGGTTTTTGAAATTTTGAATGGACGCGACAAGACTTGACCTGCGTAGTAGTTGGTTTTAACATATTTCCATAAACCAATTTGTCAAAACTATTTGATAATCTTTACCTATAACAGAATTGTCTTGGTAACCGTTCATTTTATAAGAATTTAAACTGATGCAATCCAACAGATCATTCAAAAATGCAAATCAACAAGCTTTTGCTAATGGGTGAACTGAATTTACCAATAGTTAATTAAATAACTAAGAATTTTCAGATATCGTACAGTTTTCTTCTAGATTGTGTGGCAAAACTCGGCATAGAAGTGTTCAATTTTTGCGGAGACAACACACATTGAAATTTGGCTGGGAAATATCAAGATGCTACAAGAATCTAATATATTTCCACTACTCCGTTTGCAAAGTTTATGCTATGGTTTTGGACTTAGCCGGTTTTGACACATTTGTGACCTGGCGCGTCGTCTAGGAAAATTATTCGGGTCACTCTTGTGGGAAACATTTTTGAAGCCCTTAGAAGGGCTGTTTTATTTTATTTGTTGTACAATAATCGTTCAATTATTGCATGGGGTGAAAATCGGTAATTATGCCAACCAAATCCAGAACGGCATCGGTGGCGTTGACTTCGATGGGGGTTTTGGGAATGCGATGCTGCGCAAACTCGGGGCAAAAGAAAGCCCTCGTTGTAGCTGCGCACCAGTTTGAACTGGCTAATTGCTCCACTGGCGCCGCGTACAACGATGCGTAGGAGAGTGTAACAGCCGACAACCACCGCGCTCGGCTTGCCAAAGCATACTGATGGAAAACGCAAACGGAGAAACTGGCTAGCTCTCCTTCTATGTGATCCCCTCGATGGGTCAAGAAAGAATGATGGAAGATGAGAAGAAGCAGTTTGCTTTTATACGGCACAATGGCCTGGCTTCCCCTCTCGAACGTGATTGGTTAAATGTGAGGGGAGTAAAATTCAACGATGCCATACAAATTTAATTGCAATAATTTATTATAGCGGAATATTAAAATACACTAAAATGATTATTATTAGCCATTGTCAAATCAGTAGGTAGGCTTAGGATTAACCAATATTATAATGTTTAGTAAGGAATGACAGTATATAGTACAAAAGTCATGTATTTTCGACCAAAATGTCTAAAGATTACAGATATTTGAAATTCTTATTGAAATTTGGCAACGCTGGTTAACAGTTTTCATTTTTCAGCAAACCTGCCATTTTTCAAAGTTGTAGAAATTTCAAGCAGATTTATGATACGCGCATAACTTCAGGCTTTCGTTACCGTATCTTGAAGTAAGAGTAGATTCTACATCAAGCGGTGAAAATATTCCCAGTTGTTGCCATGGCCAGCCGCTACCGCACTGGGTAAATGTGAATGAGCCACCGCCGCGGCTGCTTCTAGGTTGCTGGCGGCGCTCTCAAAGTAGGTTTCAAAATGTTTGCAGGAATTTGAATCAACTCTTACGTGGAATATAGAATTATAACCCTAATAAGGGCTGTTTAATTTTGATTTCACAAAACCAAACCGCGTTGCTGCCGTGTCGTCGGCGCCCATCCGCTTCCGAACTGGGGAAATGATAAATTATTCCCCCACCGCCGCTGCTGCACGGTTGTCGTCGGTGCGTCCGTCCGTCCACCGCGGTCGACAGCGTGAGAATGTGCTTGCTGTGAGAAGAGAATGCTGAACGAAAATGCAAACCGAGCTGTGCTTCTCCGTCTCTGATCCGGTAAACAAGCTGCCGCTCGCGAAGAGGCACCGACCACCGCGCTCGGCTTGCCAAAGAACACTGAATGAAAACGCAAACGGAGCAAACTGCACACATCTCTTCCGATGCGTTCCCCTCGAGGTGTTGATGAAGAATGATGGAAGAGGGGAAGAAGAAATAGCTTTTATACTGCCAGGCGCTCGACGGAAAAGTCCAAAACTGTGCTCGAACGTGATTGGCTGGATAAAACATGGGTTCACTTTTCTCAAATTTTCAATAGTTTGTTGTTGGAAATCAATAGTAACCTTAGATAGATTCGATGCGTAGATAAATTTGTGATCAATTCATGCAAAAATTTTGAAAATCCATCAAGAAATGGCAGAGTTATTAGCGGTCAAAATCTAACCACTTTTCGTTACATGCTCAAATTTTCGGTTTTCAGAAGTTACACCCCTATATGTTGCCGAAGGACGTTATTCAACGTCAAAATAAGGCAAAACTAACTTTTTTTTTCTAAAAAATAAAAAGGCTCACTCATCTATATACAGCTACGAACCAAATGACGTAAAAAGTTTAAGATCATCACGGCGCTTAAGAGTTCCTAGTATGGAATTACAATGTAGTACCCGAATGATCAATTTCACCCCTCTGATCAATTTGACCCCGGTTTACGGTACAATCAGTATGAGAACCCTACAAATGTGAATTAAAATACTGAGAGCATTCACAGTATTTTATGCTTAACCCTCAGAGCCCCAGGACAAACTTTTTATTTTAAATCGGCTGATACTCAGGATCTGTAAAATATAAAAATAAGCGGTTTTCACTATGATCGATGGGAAGAGTTGTACTTCATGCAAGAGTAGTTGTCAAACCGGAAGTCCATGCTTGAACCTGATTTTGTACCAGAAATAAGTGTTCCCTGGTGATATATTTGGCGATATGTTCTACAGCTGCCTTTTGGCTACTTTTTCAATAATTGGCTGTTAATTCTAGGTAGATCAATCAAAGTGGAATCTAAATCTGGCCTTTAATTTCTTAGCGAAGCGTGCTTTTACAAATTGGAATCAATTTTATAAATTGCGACAAAAGCCGATAAACGCCTAAAAGTATGCAATAATCTAGTAATAATTCGTTGGCTAAAAGTATGACCCGTGTTTGAATTTTAGGTGGATTAATCACATGAGTGATACTTTTAAAAGAAGGACTTAAATATACGAAACAAATTCTTCATAGACATCAAACTACAAAAATCATCTTTTCAGGTTCAGAATGATTATGATCACGAAATTGGGTCTTAGGGAGTCCTACCGGAAGTACACTCCTGGGACCAAGTTTCAGATGCAACTCATGCTAGAAAGCAGCCTCAGCATTGTGTTCTTGCGAAGGCCCACCATTTCAAGATTTTAAAGATTTCAGAATTATTATAAAATACCAGATTCATGGACGACTCACCAAAACATTGCACCAGGGAACACTTATTTTCGGTGCAAAAACAGGTTTAAACATGTACTTCCGGATTGACAACTACTCTTACATGAAGTACAACTTTTCCCATCGATCATAGTGAAAACCGCTTATTTTTATATTTTATAGATCCTGAGTATCAGACGGTTAAAAATAAGTTTGTCCTGGGGCTTTGAGGGTTAATACGTGTAACATGTGGAAATAAATGTTAGATTCATACGAAATTGAAAATGCACGCATATCAGTTAATAGGTAGATGATAAATAAATATTACTTTCGTCTTTAAATGATGCTAGTTAGAGTTATATTGAAGGCATAGCGGATGTATTGTATTGGACATTGATCGTTTTCTATGAATGTTGTCAAATTTTTACGTTTATTTGTTTGTGATGTTATTTTAAAGTGACTAGACACTGATAGGTTGTGCGAGAGTATCTATAAATTCAACAGTTTTGACTTGCAAGCGGTATTTTCTCATACTGAACTATTTTGTTCGAAATTAATTGTTTGGCCCAATGTCACCCCCTAGAAGGGGTGAAATTAGACCAATTTCAATTGAGCTATATCATTCTCAAAATTAAAGTTAAAGCAATTATACTTTAAACATTCATTAATAATATGAAAATGAACGTGTCTATCGAATTCGACTTTGATTTAGAGCTGAAATATAGTTGTAACGATCTACAAAGGGATAGACTATGCAATTTTGGCCCAGTGACACCCCCACTGACGGTACCGTGATTTCGGGTGAAATTGATCACTTTTCATAGTTTTTTACTTCTATTTTTTGAATAGTTATTGATATGGTTAAACTCAATGCTTTAAAACAAGTACGACCACGGGTTTCATTACTCAACGAGGTTGAAACTTTTACTGCAAATCATTTTATTGCAATAAATATCATCTATATATATAAAAATGAGTTTGAAGTCCCTTTGAGGCAACAAAACTCAAGAACGGGTGGACCGATCAGCATGACTCATGCATGGTTCGATTCGTATTCATGGCGGCTGTGTTTATATGTAAAAAAAGTTACGAAAATCCACTAGAAAAGTAAAAAAAATGATGAAGTACGGATTTTTCATGAGCCGGGAACAAATTCAGCGTGATCAAAATTAAATCAATCTAGAGTGCGTTGCTGCGATGCCTCAACAGTTGTCAAACCACCACAGCTTGGCAAGACAAAGTTTGCCGGGACAGCTAGTTTAAAATAAAAAATCAGAAATTTTAGTTTCGGGGTGAAATTGATCAGTCAGTGAAATGTCTTTGTAAGTGCTGAAAATCAATTTTCCATCTGAATTAATCATTCCAGAATGCGAAAAGCTTTGTAAAACATCTACAAGTTTAGTTAATTCTTAATTATTTAAGTTAAAAGTTTTATAAATCTAAAGAAAACGCCTAAAAGTATGCAATTTCCATACTAAGTAAGTCATTATTTTAGCAAAAGTACAATTTTATGCATAAATATCAATATTTATAGAACTTTTGATGACGAAATCGGGTTTAGCGAACACTTGGCAGGTATAAGCATTCATTCGAATATTAATTCCATGTGCGATACAGCTACGGTAACAAAAGTTTGGAAGTGTCCTTGAAATTCGCCAAACACGCAGTTTCGGAAAATATTAAATTTACTACAGAAATATGTGACTAATTAGTTGTAAAACATGTAATCTCATCATTCAATAGCCCTTGAGCCAGATGATGGTCATTTTCTACAAATTATTTTAAGTTCGAAGCATTATTTTTGACAAATAAAAACTGTCCTCACGTCGATCAATTTCACCCCACTGATCAATTTCACCCGAAATCACGGTACGTGATTTTAGGCGTTTTATATGACTGTTAAGAGATTGGCTGCCCAATGCTTCTTTATTGAACAGTTGGCATTGCAATGAGGCTTTTGAATTTCTTACAATTCATCAAATCAAAGATTTAGAGATGAATATTGTATGTGACTGTGAAGTGTACACTACCCGTCATAAGTACGGACTCACAAAAAGTATTGCAACAATATTGAATCACACTGATTCACCTCAATATCTCTAAAACCAGAACACCTACAAAAATGCCGCCTTCAGAAAAGTTGTTGTTTTGGTCTTCTGAATAACTTTCCTGAAGACAAGTAAGTCCTCAGGTTTTGGAGATATCGGGGTGAGTCAGGGTGATGCAATATTGTTGCAATACTTTTTGTGAGTCCGCACTTATGACGGGTAGTGTATGTTGTCTTGTACTCCTGTGCAGTTGAGGGGTTTTAGTGAAACATTTTACATTTTCGATAATTTTGAAGTAAATTCTTTATTGTTGAGCGTATTTTCAACGTAAGTCATCAGAATAGGGTATGTTTGATCCAATAATCGATATTCAGAAGTATCTACTTTTATTAGCTCTCCGGAACAAGACATACATCGCAGTCCAAATTATATAAATGCCCAAATAATATGTTTTACCCTATTCGCCATTGCACCATTTTGTGTTGTTTTCCTCACTCCTTCGGAAAATTTGAACACGGGACCCCTTTAAACGTCGAATTCCCTGCGGGAGAAAGGAAGACAGATTTAAAGGGTGCTAATCGATTTCTGAGTGACCAGATTACTGGCTGAGTAGCTATTTTTCTGGGTGTGTGCCGAAAGATTTTGCGGGAAAACAAACATTTAGGCGCAGCGGTAGTAACCCACCCAGAAAAATCCATAATATATTTTACTACGGCCCGCAAACCAGGTTTGCGCTTCACTACTTGTCTGTTTTACTCTTTCGTAATCCAATTTAACGCATTTAGTGACGTCAGCACATCCGTTGCGTTTGATTAGCGTTCAACTAAAAGAGAGAGCTAGTGGCATCTGCTCGACTTATAACGCCACCTCATTGAAATGTATGAACTTCTGCTCGAATTTATGCTGGTCTGCTTACTCTTAGTGCTGCTGTGCCGCTCTGCTCAACCGTCAAATTTTCTGTGAGAGTAAGCAGGTCAGCATAAATTCGTGCCGAAGTGCATTCTCCTTGGGCTAACCACACACATTCCGCTGTCTGATTCTGTCCGCGATGGTTGTGACTGCCGAAGCTCCGTAGTGCCAGTGCCGGTCGAAATAGTAATCGCGAAAACCGAAATACACTAAGGTCTTTTTTTACACGGGGGATACGTCCCGTGTAAAAAAAACCGTGTTAATTCGCGAATCCGTGTAAAAAAAAACCGTGTTAATTCGCGAATCCGTGTAAAAAAAAACCGTGTTAATTCGCGAAACCGTGTAAAAAAATACCGTGCTAATTCGGGAATCCGTGTAAAAAAAACTGAGGGAAATCTGAAAATATTTGAAATGTCCTCACCTTCAGATATCCGAGGTTTGTTTTAGAGAGTAATAAGAAAAGGGGGGGGGGGGGGGGGGGGGGTAGTAGTAAGGGTTTAATCTAGGGGTTAGTGGGGAAGGGGACAAGGGATGGGCTATGGGGAGCAAAGTGCATACTGTTTCCAAGAAAGATCGTAGAGGATATTTTGGGGTGATAAGGACTGTCTAGACGGACGAAACGAAGGATCAAGGAGACTGTCAACACTCTACAGGTCCACGGAGCTAGGTGGTGTAGAGAAAGATGTTCCAGGATACTCAGGAACTTTCGCGAGTAAAGGCTTTGATATCTACGAGCGTAATCGATTGATTATTGTTACATCGCTGATACTGTTCTACATCCTACAGGTATACGGAGCATTGTTCTGTAAATAAATCATTTTCAAACATGACCTCCAATTTTGATCTCCAAGAACTTCCGCGAGTAAAGGCCAGAAGATCCACAAACATAGCCAATAATTTCTTGCTACATGCGTTGTAACATCCCAAAGGTCCATTGAGCGTTGTACTGAAGAGTATTCATTTCTAAAGACATACTACATAGGTCTTCCTTGAACTTCCGTGAGTTAAGGCCAAGTTACATTTCTAATACGTTGTTACATGCTACAGGTCCAAGAACAATTTTTCTGTAAGGAATTAATTGTCATAGATGTTCTAGATCCTCCAAGAACTTCCACGAGTAAAGTCCTGAAGATCTACAAGCGTTGTCAATGGTTTGTTGTCACATTACTGATACAGTGTAGCGTCCTACAGGTCCAGGGAGCATAGTTGTGTAGAGAAATAATTTCCACAGATGATCTAGGACCTCCAAGAACTTCCGCGAGTAAAGGCCTTAAGATCTACAAGCGTTATCAATGGTTTGTTGCCACATTACTGGCCTTAAGATCTACAAGCGTAATCAATGGATTGTTGTTACATTTCTAATACGTTGTAACATGCTACAAGTCCATGAACCATTTTTCTGTATAGAAATAATTTCCACAGATGTTCTAGGTCCTCCAAGAACTTCCATGAGTAAAGACCTGAATATCTACAAGCGTTATTAATGGTTTGTTGTCACAATACTAAGACATTGTAGCGTCCTACAGGTCCAGGGAGCCTAGTTCTGTAGAGAAATAATTTCCAATGATAATCTAGGACCTCCAAGAACTTCCGCGAGTAAAGGCCTTAAGATTTACAAACGTTATCAATGGTGTGTTGCCACATTACTGTTACAGTGTAGCGTCCTACAGGTCCAGGGAGCATAGTTCTGTAGAGAAATAATTTCCACAGATGATCTAGGACCTCCAAGAACTTCCGCGAGTGAAGGCCTTAAGATCTACAAGCGTAATCAATGGATTGTTGTTACATTTCTAATACGTTGTAACATGCTACAAGTCCATGAACCATTTTTCTGTATAGAAATAATTTCCACAGATGTTCTAGGTCCTCCAAGAACTTCCATGAGTAAAGGCCTTAAGATCTACAAACGTTATTAATGGTTTGTTGTCACAATACTAATACATTGTAGCGTCCTACAGGTCCAGGGAGCCTAGTTCTGTAGAGAAATAATTTCCAATGATAATCTAGGACCTCCAAGAACTTCCGCGAGTAAAGGCCTTAAGATCTACAAACGTTATCAATGGTGTGTTGCCACATTACTGTTACAGTGTAGCGTCCTACAGGTCCAGGGAGCATAGTTCTGTAGAGAAATAAATTCCAAAGATAATCTAGAAGCTCCAAGAACTTCCGCGAGTAAAGGCCTTAAGATCTACAAGCGTAATCAATGGATTGTTGTTACATTTCTTATACGTTGTAACATGCTACAGGTCCATGAACCATTTTTCTGTATAGAAATAATTTCCACAGATGTTCTAGGTCCCCCAAGAACTTCCATGAGTAAAGACCTAAGATTTATATGCGCAATCAATACAAGTTCCCAAGAACTTCCGCGAGTTTAGACCTGAAGATCTACAAGCGTTATCAATGGTTTGTTGTCACATTACTGATACAGTATAGCGTCATAAATGTCCAGGGAGCATAGTTCTGTTGAGAAATAATTGCCAAACATCTTCTAGGTACTCCAAGAACTTCCATGAGCCGCAAGAGTACTTGGAAGACATAAAGCATTCTTGGAAATCAAGACTCTACAGAACTGTCTTCCATGGACCTGTAGGATGTTGCACCGCATCAGTAATGCAACAGAAGTCCATTGATAATGCTTATTGATCTTAAGGCCTTAACTCGCGAAAGATCTTGGATTAACTAGAAAATCTTTGAAAATAACTTCTCTATAGAACCGTGATCCATAAATCTGTATAACATCATATAAGTAATGTAAAAGCAATTGATTAATTACGCTAGTAGATTCAGGCCTTTACCTGCGGAAGTTCTGAATGACCTAGAACACGTTAACGGAATCTTGCGCCAAGGACCCGTAGTAGACGTGTGCGCCGAAGCAATTTTCACCGGCGGCGGCGTGTATAGTAATTCGAGGCAGCGGCGGCGCACGCCGTTCGTCCTATACGGCGGCGGCGGCGGAGGCGTAATCGGCGTGACCAAAATTTTAAATTATTTTTTTAAGTGAAGAGCAAATTCTAGTCATTGAAAAAACGTCAATACAGAACAATTTCTTTCTTGTATCTAAATTACAATTTTCATCTATTTTGTCTAAACGGTTTAAACGTATGTCAATCAGAGGTTTCAATAAAAACTATCCTCATAAGAACTATGCTATAAATTTCAGAGAGTACCCTTGAGGACGTTTACCAGGAAATTTATAAAGGATTCCTCTAGATAGAAATTCACAACGTCGCACGTCTCGTCTAAGGATATTATTTAATAAAACTCATTTTAGACCAGTATAGTCATGGTAAAATTCGAAATGTTTGTAGGTGTTCTGTTAGGGTGCTTTTCAGGAATTACTCCTGGGATTCTATCAGGAGTTTCTCCAAAAAATTCTGAATAGGGTTCCTCTAAGGGGCTTCCTAGAAGATCCTTAGATATTCCTCCACAAGTGGGATCGTAAACTTCTCTAGAGATTTTTAGAAACCTTTCTTCAGGGATTCTTTAGAATTCACTTCAGGATTTATTTCTTAACGTTTCTCCAAGAATATCTTCAGAAATTCTTTTCGGAATTATTGCACAGCATTCTCCAAATTTCAGAGACTCCTTGAAAAAAAAATAACAATTTTAGAAAATTCTTTGGTGATTCCCTTACGAATACTTCACAAGCTCCTCTATTTAGAAGTATGTCCATGAGTTCTTTCAGGGTTTGTTCCAAATCACCCTTCAAAAAATCATTAGGAGATTTATTTAAGAATTCTTCTAGTATTTTTGTCTGTAATTTCTTTATGGATTTCCGAAGATTTTTTTCAAGGATTCTTTCAGAAACTTATCAGAGGTGTCCTTTAGAAATGCCTTCAAGGATTTTTAGAAACTTCTTCAGTATTTTTTCCTTGATTTTTCCCAAAAATTTCTCATAAAATTCTACTTAAAAATCCTCTAAATCCATCTCAGGACTTTTTTTCCTACCCCTCTATTGGGGAAATTAAGCCACTTCGTCCAATTAACTGAACTTTTGTGTCGAATCTCAGGAGTTCCTCCAGGTATTCCCCAAGGACTTCTCCAGGAGCTATAAACGGTTGTTTCTAAAATAGTTTCAATAAAATTTAATCTCATCAGAAATTTATTTAAATATTTCCTTCAGGTAACCCTCGAAGAGTAACTCCAACATGATTTACGTTATTTCATAAAATAATTCTGTAAAAATCTGTGGAGGAATATCTCAAACCGCTGAGAATTCTTCGAAAATTCTGAAAATGAAAATAACCAAAAATCCATGGAAAAGGTAATCTTTTACTGAAAATTATGGGAAACGCTTAAACTACTGAAAGAGTCTCAAGTAATATTTCAAAAGGAATTCCTTAGTAAGATTTAAATGAAGTTCATGGAAGAATTTCTGAAAAAACCCTTGGAGGAATTTCTGAATAAATTGTCTTTCTAATTCTTGAAGAAATCCCAGAAAATATTCTTGAACGAAACCCTTCAAGATTATGTGAAACTATCTTAGGGATTTTTCTGAAATGGTTCTAGAAAGAGTTGCTAAAGAAAATGCTGAAAACTCTCCCTCGGAAACCCATGATTGAACTCCTACAAGGATTTATTAAAAAATATTTAGAAACATTCCAAGAGAAATGTCTTACCAAAATTCATGGAGGATGTTCTGAAAGAATTCCAGGAGGAGTTCATGAACATATTTTTAAAGGGATTCCTAAAAGACTGTCTGAAGAAAAACTTTAACAGTAAAGGAAATTTCCAAAGAAATTACCTATGTAACAACAATTGATTGAATACGCTAGAAAATGTAACAACAATTGATTGAATACGCTAGTAGATCTTCAGGCCTATACTCGCGGAAGTTCTTGGAGGTCCTAGAATATCTTGGAAAAGTACGTCTCTACAGAACTATGCTCTAAAGACCTGTAGGATGTTGCACCGTATCAGTAATGTAACTACAATCCATCGATTACGCTTGTAGATCTTAAAGGCCACTACTCGCGGAAATTCTTGGATGCCCTAAGATATCCTTGAAAATTACTTATCTTCAGAACTATGTTCCATGGACCTGTAGGATGTTACACCGCATCAGTAATGTAACTACAATTCATCGATTACGCTTGTAGATCTTAAGGCCACTACTCGCGAAAGTTCTTGGTTTACCTAGAATATCCTTGAAAATAACTTCTCTTCAGAACTATGCTCCATGGACCTGTAGGATGTTACACCGTATCAGTAATTTTACAAAAATCCATTTATTACGGTTGTAGATCTTGAATTCTTTATTCGCGGAAATTGCTTGGATGACCTAGAGCATATTTGGGGAGTTTTTTTTTCTACAGAATTATGCTACATGGATCTGTAGGATAAAACACCGCATCAATAATATAGCAAAAATAATTGATTACGCTCGTAGATTTTCAGGCCTGTATTCTCGGAAGTTCTTGGAGGTCCTAGAATATCTTTGAAAACTACGTCTCTACAGAACTATACTCTAAGGACCTGCAGAATGTTGCACCGTATTAGTAATATGACTACAATCCATCGATTACGCTTGTAGATCTTAAGGTCTTTATTCGCGGAAGTTCTTGGATGCCCTAGAATATCCTTGAAAACAACATCTCTTCAGAACTATGCTGCATAGACATGTAGGATGTTACACCGTATCAGTAATGTAACTGCAATCCATAGATTACGCTTGTAGATATTAAGGCCACTACTCGCGGAAGTTCTTAGATGCCCTAAGATATCCTTGGAAATAACTTCTCTTCAGAACTATGCTCCATGGTCCTGTAGGATGTTACACCGTATCAGTAATTTAACAAAAATCCATTCATTACGGTTGTAGATCTTGAATTCTTTATTCGTGGAAATTCTTGGATGACCTAGAGCATATTTGGGAAGTTTCTTTTCCACAGAACTATGCTCCATGGATCAGTAGGATATTACACCGCATCAATAATATAGCAAAAATAATTGATTACGCTCGTAGATTTTCAGGCCTGAACTTTCGGAAGTTCTTGGAGGTCCTAGAATATCTTTGGAAACTACGTCTCTATAGAACTATGCTCTAAGGACCTGTAAGATGTTGCACCGTATTAGTAATGTGACTACAGTCCAACGATTACGCTTGTAGATCTTAAGGTATTTATTCGCGGAAGTTCTTGGATACCCTAAAATATCCTTGAAAACAACATCTCTTCAGAACTATGCTGCATGGACATGTAGGATGTTACACCGTATCAGTAATGTAACTACAATCCATCGATTACGCTTGTAGATCTTAAGGCCACTACTCGCGGAAGTTCTTAGATGCCCTAAGATATCCTTGGAAATAACTTCTCTTCAGAACTATGCTCCATGGACCTGTAGGATGTTACACCCCATCAATAATATAGCAAAAATTAATTGATAACGCTCGTAGATTTTCAGGCCTGAACTCTCGGAAGTTCTTGGAGGTCCTAGAATATCTTTAAAAACTACGTCTCTACAGAACTAGACTCTAAAGACCTGTATGATGTTGCACCGTATCAGTAATGTAACTAATTACGCTTGTAGATCTGAAGGCCTTTATTCGCGGAAGTTCTTGGATGCCCTAGAATATCCTTGAAAACAATATCTCTTCAGAACTATGCTCCATGGACATGTAGGATGTTGCACCGTATCAGTAATGTGACTACAATCCATCGATTACGCTTGTAGATCTTAAGGTCTTTATTCGCGGAAGTTCTTGGATGCCCTAGAATATCCTTGAAAACAACATCTCTTCAGAACTATGCTGCATGGACCTGTAGGGTGTTACACCGCATCAATAATATAGAAACAATTAATTGATTACGCTCGTAGATTTTCAGGCCTGAACTCTCGGAAGTTCTAGGAGGTCTTAGAATATCTTTGAAAACTACGTCTCTACAGAACTATGCTCTGAGGACCTTTCGGATGTTGCACCGTATCAGTAATGTGAATACAACCCATCCATTACGCTTATAGATCTTAAGGCCTTTATTCGCGGAAGTTCTTGGATGCCCTAGAATATCCTTGAAGAAAATTACTTCTCTTCAGAACTATGCTCCATGGACCTGTAGGACGCTGAACCATACTCCAAAAATCACCTTTAGGAAACCCCCCATTTAACCCCTCCTAGCCCCCCATATATTAACCCCCCCCCCCCCCCCCCCCCCCCCCCTTCTTCAAGAAACAGACCCCCCACACATCCCTTTCCTGCAGACCTCTTACATCATCATCCGCCTTCACCTGATACCACTTTTCAACTCCCTTGCAACCCTTTCCCATAAATCCCATTTCTTCCTTATAGTAAAAGTTCCCTTCTAGACACTTAGCGCGAGAAAGTTGAAAAAACCGTGTTAATTCGCGAATCCGTGTAAAAAAAAACCGTGTTAATTCGCGAAACCGTGTAAAAAAAGCCGTGTAAAAAAAAAACGTGTAAAAAAAAATCGTGTAAAAAAAGACCTTAGTGTAGTGAAAGTTAACCAGTAAGGAATATGTTACAAGAAGTAAGTACCTGTTGATTCATATTTTGATAGAAGCATTTTCTGCAGAAACGTAATGGTATACTGTTAATCAGATTACAATATTGAATTTCTTCGAAGAGTGGAACATTTCTTGATAGTGAGTAATATGGAGAACATTTTCTTCTCTTCGAATTCATTAGACGCCCAGCTTTTGAGGCTATGTTGTACGAAATCCTATACACACACTACACGCTAAGAAAATGTTACTCTAAAATGAGTAAGATTCACACAAAACTGAGCTAAACTGGGACAGCTCAAAAAATGAGTAAATTGCATTTCCAGCGATAGCGCTGGCCCAAGTGCAAAAATTCAAACAGTTTTAGCCGTATAATATTCTTCATATCAGCAAGAATATTATACAGCTTAAACTGATGAGATTTTCGCACTTGGGCCAGCGCTATCGCTGGAAAAAAAATTTACTCAATTTTGAGTTGTCCCACTTTAGCTCCAAAATGAGTGAATTTTATGACCGTGTAAACGCTTTCAGCAATATTTTGCCGAGCTGAGAAGTCCAGCAAAATTTTTTGCCTACCTTTAGGCGTTTAGGGGGCAATTTCAAAATTTAATTTTGCATTTTAACAGTTAATTTCACTAGTTGTAAGAGATTTGATGCGTTATTTGTGTTTGGAAGAGCGAAATTAAGCAGAAAAGGCAATTTTCCTTTCTAGCCGATGTTCAATTGTATGATGATCAATTTCGCCCAAAGTGGCATTTCCAATTTTTGACGTAAACTACGTCTAAGGGGAAGGTACGGTACTGTACCACGGTACCGGGTGCAAAATGAAAATCTAAAATTTTGCGACCGTCACGAAATTGCAACAGATTTCAAACGCTATTAACTCAAAAAGTAATCGATGGATTTTCCGGATTATAGCTCGAATCGATGGGAAAACTGCACAACAATTTTCTACAATACACAAAAGTTACTATTTTCAATTCTAAACTATTGAAAATTTGGAAATAGTGAACCCATGTTTTCATTTAATTCAACCAATCACGTGCGAGCACATTTTTGGGCTTGGTCGCTTAGTATATAAGTTATTGTCTTCTTCTCATCTTCCATCATTCTTCCGCGACACCTCGAGGGGAACGCATCGGAGGACTGCTAGCCAGTTTCTCCGTTTGCTTCTCCCTTCAGTTATGCTTTGGCTAGCCGAGCGTGGTGGTCGTCGCCGTCGGCTGTTGCCACTTGCTTTACCAGTCGTCGTCGCGGCGCCGTGCGCGGTACCAGTGGGGCCGCCAAACTAGACCGGATCAGCTCTGCGAAAATTTTCTTCATTCTGGCTTCATCGGGCGTCCGGGCAGCGCAAGCCAACATCGGAATTAATACAATTATGGAACGCGCTTGCAGTAATACTGCAAGTAAATTAAAACAGCCCTTGAAAGGGCTACGAAAATGTCCCACGGGAGTGAACCGAATAATTTTCTCAGGAGGAAAGCCCGGGACACATAAGTGTCAATCACTATGAGCGCTGTGTGAAAATTGAACTGCGCTTTGTCGCAACAATGAGATATTCAATTCAAAATTTAATGTGCGAAAACTGTGCTAGTTGTTTGGCAATTGGAAAACATTTTCTTCAACTCAGATGATGAAGAAATTTTCATTTTGATGAAATGTATTACTCAGTGTTGCCATATTTCAATGTTTGTAAGTCTTCGCAAAATTCTTAAATGTTTATTACAATTTTGCCGAAAAATTTGCATGATTTATAGAAATTATTTGTTAAACATTATAATTGTGCTGATCGATTTGCAAAAGTTCAATGAGATAATTATAATTCGAAAGCAATTGGTATGCATTGTGCAAAAATCTGTATGGCATCACTAATTTTCACCCCTCTTTCATCTAACCAATCACGTGCGAGAGGGGAATTTGAACCTCTTTGCTGTACAACCGCCTGGTATATAAGTTATTGTCTTCTTCTCATCTTCCATCATTCTTTCGTGACACCTCGAGGGGAACGCATCGGAGGACAGCTAGCTAGTTTCTCCGTTTGCTTTTCCCTTCAGTATGCTTTGGCAAGCCAAGCGCGGTGGTGGTCGGTTGGTGGTTGCGCTCTTGTGTGTTCACCTTCGCATCGTCGCTACTGGAGCCACCACCAACCGGTTCACACTGGTGCACGGCAAAACTGACACGACACGGCAGCAGCGAGGGCTTGCTGTCCCGTCACGCAAAGCAAACGCTGCCGTTCTGGATTTGATTGTCATAACTACCGGATTTTACCTCATGTACGCAATAATTGAACAATAATTGTTATTGTTCAGCATAAGCATATAGATTTAAACAGCCCTTCTAAGGGCTTCGTAAATGTTTTCCACAAGAGAGAATCGAATTATTTTCCAAGAAAGACGCCGAGTCACACAAACTTCTTCTTATCTTTCATCATTCTTTCACACGGTGTGAATCACACCTCGAGGGGAACGCATCGGAAGACTTCTCCGTTTGCTTCTCCCTTCAGTATGCTTTGGCTAGTCGCGCGCTGGTCGTCGTTGGTTGTTGCATGCTAGTCGTCTTCGCATCGCTGTACGCTGTACCAGTGGGGCTGCTAACCAGTTCACACCGGATCAGATCTCTGGTGCGGCAGGAGCGGAAGCTTCATTCTGGCTTCATTGGGCGTCCGGGCAGCTTTGCAGAAGCCAACAAAATTACACCGCTGAATCGCGCTTGTCGTAAAACAGCCCTTGTAAGGGCTACGAAAATGTCCCACATGAGTGAAAGAATAATTTTCTTAGGACGAAATCCCAATCACTATGAGCGCTGTGTGAAAATTGAATAGCGCTCCGTCGCAACCATGAGATATTCAATACAAATTTGTTTAAACTGTGCTAGTTGATTGGCAATTTTGACAACATTTTCTTCTTTTCAGATGATGAAGAAAATTTTAATTTGATGAAATGTATTACTTAGTGTTGCCATATTTCAATGTGTGTAAGTTTTCGCAAATTTCGTAAATCTTTACAATTTTGCCTAAACATTTGCATGATTTATCGAAATTATACAAATATTCAATGAGATAATTATTCGAAAGCATTTGGTGTTTTGTCGTATAGAAGCTCAATTTTCTGTAAAATTGGTTCGAACAGTTCTTTAGAGGGCCAACAATTTTCAGAAAGAGGGTACGGTGAATTTTCCGAGAAAGTTGCTACCGCCAAGAATTTGAAACCAACTACATCAAAAGCATTCTGTGGAAATCAAACCGCATCTTGTCGCAGAAAAGGCAACATTTCTTTTGTGCGCCCTTTGCACTATTGCATTCCTTTTCATCATAACAAGTGTTTGAAAATTGAGGCTATCAAACCAATTATTCTTACAAAGCCTATCAATGTCGCTGTTCTGACATTTGCTGGCAGAACAACGAAATTATTGATGACACATGCAATATTTTTAACAAATTCTTGTTCAAACAGCCCTTTTGAGAGCAGTTTTAAGAAAGAGTAAACGGTAGATTTTCTGACAAAGTGACGCTGGTCACATTAGTGTCAAAACCGACGAATTTTGAAACCTACTCCTAAACTAAATGCAACAGCTTGTCTTATCATCTGGCCGTGTCACCGAATCTGGTGAGTATGCTTCCTTCTTGAGTGTACAGTGTATAGCTATAAAGGAATTTCTTCAGGCTTTGCTTATGTTTCAAACTTTGTTATAAATATTTCCCCAGAATCCACCAGAATCTTGCAGAATATACCTTGTTAAAATTAACGATTTTCAAAACTATTAGCCACTACAAATTCTATTATTGATTCAAATAAATTGCACAGTAGTCCTTTGTCGTTCATAACAAACTGCTTTACGTAGTTTACGTCATGCGGTTGTGTCTTGTACACACCCCTCTGATTTTTTGATATTTGGAGTTATTTAACTTAAAGTTTAAATTTGTTGAACAAAATTCTGTCACGTGGTTCATGAAGATCCACCAGGTACTGATTTTACCGAAATTATTTTGGCAATATTTGAATTGCTACAAATGTTATCCGCACAAGTAGTTTTTAAGTGATCAATTTGACCCCGGATTACGGTACCATGTAACATTTGCTTAAACAAGGGAATCAATCAAGAAAGATCGAAAATTTTGACCAATGCACTATGGGGCGACGCCATACAGACAGGTGGCCAAAAATATTTTCGCGTCAATTTTATAATGTGTTGCTCCTATTCGTAGGGTTTAGCATAGCATAGCATAGCATAGCATAGCCGACCGCACACATCCTGGAGTGGCTGTCGATAGAGACGTTTAATGCGCCAGAAAAGTTGTCTGAGACTTGACAAACCTTTCATTGAACGATCTCTTTATTCGACACCTGGCCAGGTCCTTATGATCAGCGGGGATGGGGTGGAAATGTTGATTAGATACCTACTCAGAATATGACCAAGAAGTTGGGCCACTTCATAGATATCTGGAGTTGGATGTGGATGGGGTTTTATAGGATGCTTTTCTTGGCGAAAAAGCGTAGGACAAATATATTATAAATTTAGTTCAATCATTTACCTGGTTACCGCTGGAAGAGTAAAAATTAGTAGAAGACATGATAATTCAATCATTAGACAATTTAATTTAACTAAATACTCTTGAAATTAAGTTGATTAATAATGATAAAATAGTAATAAAATGGGTTATTTTATTGAGGCTGAAGATCATTGTATAAACAGTTTTGTTACACCACACCACCAAACATCTTCTCAAGTACCGTAATCCGGGGTAACATTGATCAGAATTTTCTAACTTTCTTGAATAATTCTCTTGTTAAAGCAAACGTTACATGTTTTATATTTTTAAAAGAAGTACTGACCCTCTGAGTATATGTTAAGCTACTCGAAAAAGTATTGTAAAACTTTAAAACATGTTTAAATAGGTTTTTAATCTAATTTTTGATTGTGTTGTTTTGGGGTAACATTGATCATGTCAGTGATCAATGTTCATTTGTGTTGAAAATACCCTTACTTACTAAATTCGGGGTCGCTGATTTCGAATATGTTGTCCAAATTCTTAGAAATAAAGTACTTTTTAAGTTATTTTAGGATTGAAATCCTCTAAACCACGAATAACGCCTAAAGGTAGACAATGGCTTAAGGAATTGATAGCCGACTTTTAATAAATCGTATATTTTACTGAAAAATAGCATTTTCATAAAAGTTTCGTTTATTAAATCCAACTCTAGGATATCATATTGAAGTAATACAGTGATTTGGAACCTCATATTGTATCTAGTATTCACGCCAATCATGAATGTTTGACAATGTATCTCATTGCGTTACGAAACACAGTCATGGAAAAATCGATTTAATTCAATGTTTATGAAATTCAATTTTCATAAATTGCATGTCATTTAATAGCTAAATGATAGCAGATTACGATATACCATTCCATAGTAGAAACTGATTCAATGTAAAATGCTTGTTTGAACATTTCATGAGGTGGATCATGCCGATCAATGTTACCCCGCTGATCAATGATACCCCGGATTACGGTATTCGATTCATTGTATTATGGTAAAAGGAACATTCTCACCGAGTGTACTGCCGAACCATGATGAAATTTTATCAATTTCAGCTACTGCTGTTTCACGTCAGCCTGATCGCACGCTATTCATTGGTTGCAAATATAATGGTGATCTTTCCAACTGTTCTACACCATCACAACATTCGAGTCTGTGCGCTTGTTTAGACTCGATTCACGTGCAAAAACGAGTGCACTTTTCTTCCGTTCAGCGAGCAATTTAAAAGTTTCGTCCTCAAAAGTCTTTTGTGAATCCTAACCGCGTACTGGTGAATCACTTCGTAAAGCTAGGTTTGATTACTTTTGCACC
Organism: Aedes albopictus; assembly: GCF_035046485.1. Classification (NCBI taxonomy): domain Eukaryota; kingdom Metazoa; phylum Arthropoda; class Insecta; order Diptera; family Culicidae; genus Aedes; species Aedes albopictus. The sequence continues at coordinate 370,162,227 of NC_085137.1, forward strand.
CCGCATCACAATTCGCACTTTGGAAATCAACATTCACAGAATCATTTGAACAAAACTTTTACATATTCTGGCTGCCGGATGGCGTAGCACCATCAGCCGTTTTATACTTTCACCGGCCAAACTAAAAAAAAATCTTACGGGACGCAGAAAAACGTGACAGTTGGAACAAAAACGCAGCCACCCGCGCCGTTGCTCCTATTCGTAGGGTTTATGCATGAAAAATATAAAAAAACATGTTCAACAGGTTGTTTCAACACATTTTCAAACAGCATGAAATTACAAGGGCATTTCCAATTGGTAAAAACACGCTTCGCTAAGAGATCCAAGACCAGATTTAGACTGCACTATGATTGATCTACCGATAAAAGTGGTCATGACGACCAAATGTTTCCTCAGAGGTATTTAATGACCAATAGGGTGATTTTATAAAGCAATATCTCAATCATGGCCGACAGCATGATTTAAATTGCAGAATAGCAGCTAGTAACAGCCAAATTTGATTTCAATGCCTCCCAGGGATCCTTAACAAAGACATAGAAGTAGTCCAGAAGCGAAACTCAGCGAAACTTTTTTTGTATGGAACGGTCTGTATGGGAAAAAATGTTTTTTTTTAATGTGGCATTATTTAATAGTTTATACTTATTTCTCGCTCTGTATACTACCACGTCTGCTTACCTTCTCCAAAATTCGGATTTCACAGTATGACTCTGTCTGATTTATAGCAACAAAAATCTCGAATTGGTTCAACTCTCTTTATACCGGAAGCAGAGCATGAAGGCAATTCTAAATATGTTTACGAAACCAGAGCATCGATGTTATTCATGTTATCATTTAGAAATCAAGTGCAACATCACTGCCAACAGCACACAAACGTAATAAAATCTGCCACCGGACAACTGTGTGCGTTTCTCCCGTTCCTTCTGCTTTAGCAATCTTTCGGATAAACTTTGAGTTGGTAGGAATGTACATAAACTCGGTTAAAACGTGCTTGTATCCGCGGATGCACATGGATCTCACTCTCTTTCCTAACTACGCTGTACTTACCAACCAGTGTTCCGGACTGCATAACGACTCGCGCGAGCGGCCACCCGTTGCACCAACCGCGAAGAGAGAGCACTCGAGAGCAACCGGCAAGTGAGGGAATGGTGGGAAACAGTCCAGTTCGCCGCCGGTGGAAACGTTTTACCCACAGCTCAACGACTGCAGCGGATATACGGATGTGTGGGTGAAGCTGGGCGATGAGCAAGAATGAGAGAGGATAAGAACAACCCTTCCCCGATTAAGACGCAAGAGTAAAAGGAACGGATATCGCATCCGAACATACTGCTTTCGGCATTGGATTTTCCGTTTGTTCCTTGTTTTGTCTATGTAGAAAGTGTAGCACATAGACCAAGCATAAGCTTGTGAGGGAGTGAGCGAGGTGGGTGGCACGTGGGTGAGAGAAAATCGCGTAAAAATTCTTTGAAGCTCACCGTTAGCCATGCAACAACGTGGTGGTTCCGGGTAAAAACAAGAGTGATAAGCGAACGACAAACTCAGTTCATGGTTTTGCGGAAAGAAAACCATTAGTAAATGGAAGGTTGATGGAGCATGGCACATCAAAAATGAAAAAGTTTTCTTTTAGCATGGCCGTGAGGATAATGATGATCGTACCACCCTGAACCATGTACCTTATTCAGGAATTTATCTGTATAATGTTCCACGTTCCATTCGTTATGTACTACGTACACGAGGATTTACATCATCTTAATGTGAATCGCTTACTATGTACTGTATGTAGGGTATGCAGCTCAGTTGGTGGTAGTGGTTCATGCACTTTCAGACTAGCTTTCTCATTCTTGCAGCATTTAAAAGCTGAGCCAACTCTGGAGCTTCGAATGCGCGTGTCGAATTACTCTCATCCAGTAGGAAAGCTTTACATAAGAGACCAATGGATTTGCCATCCAAAAGAGATTTCTATTGAAATTAAATTGAGCTTCTATGGAGCAACCCATGCGGTTGTAATGGTTGCCATTTTGAAGCTCGATTTTCCTGTTAGATTTGTTGATCAGTGTTTGGGAACCAGGACAACACGAGCAGCTTGGGGAGGTGCACAAGATGTAGGTACCGAAGCTAACGGTAGTTGATAAAAATATTTCAAATATAAGCTATAAGCTTGTTTCTACACTAAATTTGCAGAAATCTGTTAACGTTCTGGATGGATCCAAATATGTCTGAACATTTTTTCAATGTAAAGCCTTCAGTACACGCTTTGTCAATTGTACAAACTTTTCCGCACGCATCAACCAATAGCAAAGCATACGCTTGACGTTTCGGATGTTTTGTCAATGTTGAAACCACTATTGGCCTGTCGAGAATGAGCATTGGTGATCGTACACTTCGTAGTTGCTACTCCGTGATTGACCAGAGCTAGCGGAATTGCACAGAGAGCCAACAGAAGACGCTTAGGATTAGCATAAACTTCTCAATGTACACGTACCGAGAGTTCAAACTTTACTGGGTCAATAACGACGCCGACCACGTCTTTACGGTCAACCACGCAAGGGAAGGAATGTGAGTTTTACAACCGTTGCTACTATAGAGGTAGAGACAGTCAAGTGGTCTGTTTGTGTTGTCGAACGATTTGTAGTCCGTTTGTCTAACGCCGATTTATACTTGAAATACACTATCAAAATTATTTATCGTTCATCATCGTTTCAAAATCACTGAAAAGTGTATTGCAAGAGTCAAACGACAATTTGAAGCTGAAACATTACTAAAAACGGCGAAATAGTGAACCTGAAAGTGTTTTTCTGCATCTGCTCCATTGTTCGTCGCCGATCTGAACCCCTCGTTCAGCGATATGTCTTGCAAAAAATGTTCGCTCGTAGTGGATTGCGCAACCGATTTGTTTGTAGTGTGTGAAGGGAAATGCTACAAAACATTCCTCGCTGCTTGTGTTGGAGTATCAGAAACGAGTGTTTGTTGCCTGAATACCAATATCATTTGGTTGTGTGACGACTGCCTGTCCGACTTCCACAATAGTCAACGCCAAGAGCAATCCAGCACTAATGATAAAAGCGAAAATCAAAATGTACCAGAACCTATCGCGGCCGAACTGACCGATATATAATCAAAAATCGATAAGATGATGAAAATGATCTCCGTAGTTAATCATTCTGGAAAGTCACCCGAGCAGGAGGAAATGTTACCTGTGTTACCACCAAGTCATTCTACGCCGATCAAATCTCCAAAACTGAACGCTGACTCCAGGAATGATAGCAGTCTTAATGTTGAGTCGATATCACAAGCGCATGCAACGAGAACAAATAATAATTACCACAGTGGGGAAACGTTCTCTTTATTCTTAACGAATATTGATGATCGAGTGACAGAGGATGAGTTAGTTAGCTTAGTATTGCAGTCGGTTGGAATTGAAGGGAATCATTGCATTGGAATCAGAAAGCTTGTATCAAAATGGAAAGCTAATAGCATTGTTGATTACGCGTCGTTTAAGGACAAACGTCTTAAAATCCCGCTTCAACAGTACATCAGAACTTTAAACGCACAAATCTCAAGAAGCAAGCTTCACACAACAGTGCATTTCATTATTCTGTTCTTGCTCACTCGTGATAAGCTTAAAATAAGAAGATCAGGTGCGCTGGTTTAATTTACGAAGAGATTTGTGCCCTCGAAATCGTGAATAGGTACCAAAGTCGGCCATTGTGGCGGCCATTTCGGGATTCTAACAAGTCTGTCCTTAAAGTAGTACTAAGTGATAGATATAAACAAACCGCGTTGCAGGCTGATACTTGGCCAATTGGAATAATGTATCGCGAATTTATTGATCGACCTAGAAACACATGGAAACCAATGTAATGTTATTATTGAAATGTACTTTAGTGTGTAGTGTATTTTTTTTTTTTTAATTTTCATATTAATGCGTTAAATAATTTTGTTGTGTTGTGTTTTGCTGCATACGCGTAGTCAATCCAATTTAAGTAAAATGTCTTGTATATGTATTTGTTTCCGAGATATGTTGATGATTTCTGGAAGTAGTTTATTTTGTAATTGAAAAATGTGTTACATTCCTTTTCTATTGCAATGTAGTTTTTGTGTTCTTGTGTACAAGCAGTATTTAAGATATTCAATAAGACTTTGGTCAGTTGAATTAAACACTAATAAAGAATAAAGAATATACTACTGTACCGTCCACAGTTGTCACGGGAAGGAGTTTTTGTTAGTAGGGAGGGATGGATAGCTCAGGATTCACTTTGACTAGCGATGTGTGGAGGGGGTGGAAGCTCAGGTAAAATATTATCTCCTGGGCGCCCATTAAAAACACCCCCCCCCCCCCGCGAAGACGGGTGCTTGAGCCTAGCTATTTAGCACTGTAATCGGAGGAAATGCCAATGCAGAACCCGTAGCTTCCGGGAAGGTAAGCCCAGCTCCCTGGGTTAGTGGGTTGGTGTCAGGCCCTGCAAGCCATCCGTAAGAAAGGCTAGCACCGAAAAATCAACAAGAGAAGAATGCAAACCGATACCAATGGCGACGAACACAGCGACGAAAAGGGACTTGCGATTGGAAGCTCGGCACGTGGAACTGCAGATCTCTCAACTTCATCGGGAGCACCCGCATACTCGCCGATATACTGAAGGACCGCGGGTTCGAAATCGTAGCGCTGCAGGAGGTGTGTTGGACAGGATTTATGGTGCGAACGTTTAGAGCAATGCGATCCATGCAACTGTGAGCATTAACAAAACACTTATACAAGCAATTGTGTCCCTCACAATTTAGAGGAATGGCGAGACCTTGAAGATTCAAAATATAAATTTGGAGGATGCGTTTTGTAAGACTATCTCCACCAGTGCGTAGTAAGTCGGTGAGAAGTGGTGGTGTGCAAATCGGTTTCATTTCTGATACCCACCCGTTTTCGCACCGTGCGTTCACATCATCGTTGGTAAAATACCACCTCATCTCCCCACTAGTGGTTGGTAGTAGTACTTCATATCATTCAAAACAGAGAGAAGCAATAAATGACAACATCATTTTTTTTCCTCATATTATCGCATTCAATTGTACAGAAGTTCTAGGAAAATCCCTGGGGAATCTCGGAAGGAATTTCCGGGGGAATCTCGGAGGTATCCTGGAAGGAATTCCTGGATGAAGCCTCGAGGACATTCTTGGAGGAATCCCTGAGGAAATTCCGGGAAGAATCACTGAGGGAATTCCGGAAGGAACCTCTGAAGGAGCTCTGGGAGAAATGTTTAACAATAACAGAACGAGCTCACCCATTAGGATCCATCTTTACGTCCACCGGAGAACATGAAACTACACCAATCAGCATGATGACCATTCGATACCACGGAAATATCTACACGACCGAGCCTCACAAACGGAACTGAATTCTTCCACGTTGCAGCACACACACACACACGCCCATCGACAGACGATGACGAAGAAGCTACCTTTTGCTACCGGGCAGCTCCGATCTAGATGTAGGATGATGAGGCTGACACGATTGCTGATTACCTCTAAAGACGCTCAGCTCCATGCGCTTTAATCTCGCATACTCGTCCATAAACTGGTGGTAGTTTTGCAGAAGGTACGGTTTAGTTCTGCTGAATAGCCATTCGGTAGATAACAATAGACGTTGTGCCAACTCATATGCGTCGCCGAGATACGCCATTCGGATCAAGGTTTTTATATATTGTAAGGTTGAGCATGACGTTTAGTTTGTGGAGAAAAGCAGAGGAAGCGAAATTTCAAAGGAATTTGAGGAGGCGGGGGATTTGTTTTCAGAATTTCTCACGGTGAAAAAATAATGGCCGCTCAGCCAGTTTTGACATCTAAGACTACCTTAGAATATGTAAATACCTTGATTCGGATCACGTATCTCCGTCTCGTTCATGCGATACCGTTCTTCGAAAGTGGTCTTCACTCACATCGCCGCTCATCTAACGTCAGGATTCTACTGTGATTTAAATGACCAAGTTCCCACAAGTTTTGGAGCATCCCATCGAGGGTGCCAATAATGCAAATCGAGGGTTGATTCTCAGGCGTAGTATACATTCCAGACATCACGTATCCGAACACCGTACTCTGTAATAGAGGACAGCCTGGAGCCAATCATATTCGTCTTGTCTGATGCAAGTCGAAAACTTGTGAGATCCCGAAACTTGGTGAGAAATAAAAGCGTTGTGATAATTGGGTTGTTTAGTGAAAAAATATTCCTAATTTCTATAGCCTAATCGAAAGAGCTCATGTTACTTAGTATAACGTGATTTTAGCAGATTCCAATACCTTTGTTTTGATGGTTAAATTAACAAAAGAGTTTTCTTTTCGTGGATAGAATGACAGTTCGACTCGAAAAAAATTTTCCCCATACAAACTTTAAATTCATTTTAAAAATAGTTCCCAGACTCCAAAAAATATGAAATTTTGGATTTGGACTAATTTTTGGGCAGAGAATCCGATTATGAATGCCTCTAAAGAACCCAATTGGGATACGGGTTATTGGGTATTGGGCATTGAAAATGAAAAAGAAGTCCTCCAGGAGCTTGCTGTAAGGTGGATTCATCCCACAAACCACAACGTTATAGGGCACTGCATTGTTTTGATTTTGTATGGGATTTTGAAGTTTCTTGGCCTTGTTGTTTACAAAATTTATGTAAGAGTAAAAGAGAAGGAGAGAATTTCATGCAGTGCCCTATAGAGGTGAGTTTAAAAATAAAATGAAGACGCGTTTTCTTTTTGACAATGCATAATTAAATTGACAACTTAATGCGATTTCGAATTGCTCTTATTACAACTGGTTGTTTACATCACAGATAATCGTTAAATAATCGCAATGACGATTAATATACAAGTTGTTAAATTATTCTTGCGGTGCAGATTAAGCATTTTATGCGATTCTGGTGTTCGACGAATGTAAATGCAATTTTGCATACACATCCTTTTACGATGTGTGGTTTACTGGGAGTGTTGTTTTTTGGATAGTTCAACTGCAAAAGCTAATTTCTATAAATGTTTGCCCTTACGTTCAGTAGGTCGGCTCTAGAGGCACGTTCTCCTCCATTCGGGAAATTTGCGCTTACGTTATTCAGAGAGTTATAAATATATCTAGATGCTAGCATGAATTTGAGTTCTCGGATGACCATACTCACCCATCCAAGTTGTTAAAAAATGACTGTCTGCGATACAGACATTTTTGAGGAGACGTTCCAAAGAAATGAATGAAGCTCCTGCGGTAACGATTAGCGTTTGCGCTACGATGTGCCAAAAGAGGTAAATTTGTTAGTTATAAACGATGCAGAGTTCTAATTACCGTAATCCGGGGTAACATTGATCAGAATTTTCGGTCTTTCTTGAATAATTCTCTTGTCTAAGCAAATGTTACATGTTTTATATTTTTAAAAGAAGTACTGGCCCTCTGAGTTTGTGTTAAGCTACTCGGAAAAGTATTGTAAAACTTTAAAACATGTTTAAAAGGGTTTTCAAATCTAATTTTTGATTGTGTTGATTTGGGGTAACATTGATCATGTCAGTGATCAATGTTCATTTGTGTTGAAAATACCCTTACTTACTAAATTCGGGGTCGCTGATTTTGAATATGTTGTCTAGATTCTTACAAATAATGTACTTTTTTAGTTATTTTAGGATTAAAATTCTCTAAACCACGAATAACGCCTAAAGGTAGGCAATGGCTTAAGGAATTGATAGTCGACTTTTAATAAATCGTAAATTTTACTGAAAAATAGCATTTTCATAAAAGTTTCGTTTATTAAATCCAACTCTTGGATATCATATTGAAGTAATACAGTGATTTCGAACCTCATATTGTATCTAGTATTCACGCCAAACATGAATGTTTGACAGTGTATCTCATTGCGTTACGAAACACAGTTTTGGAAAAATCGATTTAATTCAATGTTTATGAAATTCAATTTTCATAAATTGCATGTCATTTAATAGCTAAATGATAGCAGATTACGATATACCATTCCATAGTAGAAACTGATTCAATGTAAAATGCTTGTTTGAACATTTCATGAGGTGAGTCAAGCCGATCAATGTTACCCCGCTGATCAATGATACCCCGGATTACGGTACTATTATTTACGGACACAGGTACAAACGATGTTGTCGAAACTAGCACAGGGAGAATTTGCCAGAGAAACCGTGAATGTAACAAAGCATATCCGGAAGTCCCGGTGACCCCAGAAGACTACGCCAATATCGATGAACAGTAGGTACTCTAAAATTTTAGAAGGCCTACCGTTTTTTTTTTTTTTTTTTGTGGGACATACACACTCAGCACAGCCTAGTGCTCGGCAATCGCAAATTAATTGACATAACATCAAAAAGTCAAGTTTTTCCATAGCAGCACCCATGGGTACCGCTAGCATCAAACATTAAACGTCAAACGTTAGCCGAGATTTCAGTAAGTGAACTTTAACCGAGAATCGCACAGCCGATCTCGGCATTCTGTTTTAAGTGTGTAAGGATGTCGAAGGTGGTGAGGCATTGATGTTCAGCACTTGGAGGCAAAAAAATTCATAAAAAATAACTATGTAATAAAAATTTCAGACAACGTTGAACGATTCGCTACGTCCAAGTTTTTGATGCCAGACGTCAAATATATTCGATTTTGTCCTATATCAAAAGCGGGGACTCGGCAAGATTGCTTCCATTAGTGTATTTTCTGTTTCAATCTAAGTCACCGAAAACTTATTCAGAAGCATTCCACCTGCTTAAAGATTTTGTTGTGCAAAACGGTGCCGAGCTTGACCCGGAAATAGTTATGACCGAATACGAGAAGGCAGCTATCAATGCGGCTGAAGCAGTATTTCCCGAGAGTCAAACGCAGTGATTTTTTCCATCTGTCAAAATTTTTACGAGCGAATTCAAACATACGGGCTGGTTGTAACGCAGGAGACAAAGAAGTTTTCATGTTTTTTTTTAATAACAGAGGCGCTTGGATTTCTGTCTTCAGAGCATATACCAGAGCCATTTCTGACTTTGCAAAAGTCAGTGCCAGCTGAAATGTACAGGTATTTTCAGTAAGTAACATACATAGCATTATTTTCAGTCTATATCAAGGTCTACAAATCAAAAATCAACATTTTTCGAGAATAATTATGTTCTCGGTTGTGTAATACGAATCAAGCAAGACGGCAGAATGGTCAGAACTTAATCTTGTTTCAAATTGTAAATTTGGAATGTATCTCAAAACGAGTTGTCCGATAACCCACGTACTACCAATCGCTTGGAAGGATGGCATAACCAGCGGCTTCATATTATCCAATTCGAACCCTGGCTTTTATGAAACAGTGGAAGCTTGCAGAGAGAACAAGACCTTATTGGAGGAGAAGTTTTATCAATTCCAAAGCGAAGTAGAAAAGAAGTTCAAAAGGATAATCCAGAACTACAAACTGTATCCAACTACGCAATATTATTTACGTGGTGTTGCTCTAATACTTAAAAGATGGTTTTTGACGTAAACTACGTCTTACGGGAAGTACTGGGTGTAAAATGAAAATCTAAAATTTTGCGACCGTCACGAAAAATTGATAGGTTTTGAGCGCTAATAACTCAGCCGTTTCACGACCGATTTTCAAAATTTTTGCACCGATCGATCAGAAATTTATCTACGCGTTGAAATAATTATAGCTAACTATTGAATTTCAACAGCAAACTATTGAAAATTTGGGAAAAGTGAACCCATGTTTTATCCAGCCAATCACGTGCGAGCACAGGTTTGCGATTTTTCGTCGAGCATCACCCAGTATAAAAGATTACTGCTTTTTCCCATCTTCCTCCATTCTGCATCGACTCTTCGAGGGGAACACATCGGAGGAGAACAGCCCAGTACCTCCGTTTGCATTTTCGCTGCTCAGTATACTTCCACATGCCGAGCACGGTGGTTGCCGACGGTCGCGCGTCGTCGCGTCGTCGTGCAGTATTCATTCCGAGCGCGGTGGTAGCTGTCGGCGGTTGAGCGAGCGTCTTCGCGTCGGAGTGCGCGGTAGCACGAGTGGTCCTGACGACCACATCAGAGTTGGGAGCACAGAGCAGTTTCTCCGTTAGCATGTTCGCTCAGTATTCTGCGACATGCGGAGCGCGGTGGTCGTCGATGGCTGTGCGTCGTCGTGCGCGGCGTGCGGTGGTAAAATTGGAGCGGCCAGCCGGATGAGGACTTTTCATCGTCGGATGGGAATGATGTAAATCAAAACAGCCCTTCTGAGGGCTATAAAACTGTCCCACAAGAGAGAATGGATAATTTTCCAGGTTACGGTGTCAAGTGAAATTACTATGAGATGCGTTAAATGAACAAAATGTGTACGACTTGATTGAAAATTTGTTCATTTTCTTTAACTTAGACAAATGATTACTTTGATGAAGAAAATGAGCATAGTTAAACAGTGTTGCCAAATTTGATTGAATAAGTACTTTAACCGTTTAAAATGTGCAATACTTAACCATGAAATGAAATTATTATTTTTAAATATTAAACTTTTAATAAATCTAGTGTACCCATTTGCAAAAGTATGATTCGCATATCAAAATGAATTTGATGAACATTAATCAAACAAATATTGCTAATAAATCATATGGCATCACTGATTCTTACCCCTCTCTCATCGAACCAACCACGTTCGAGAGGGGAAAACGAACCGCCTTGCCGTATAAAAGCAAACTGCTTCTTCCCATTTTCTCTTATTCTTTGCCAACTCTTTGACGAGAACGCATCAGCGGAGAGCTCACTTCACTTCCTTCAGTATGCTTTGGCAAGCCGATCGCGATGGTCGAAGGCGGTTGCGCGCGAGTGCGTCCGCTTTCGCATCGTCACGTTTTGCACAGCATCGCCTCGCAAACCCACCATCGGAGTCAACGCCACCGTCGCCGTTCTGAATTTCGCAATCATAACTACCGAATTTCACCTTAAGTAAGCAATTAAATTTAAACAGCCCTTATGAGGGCTAAAATTTTATATTTTCTGCAAGAGTTGATTCCGAATTAAGTGAAGACATGCAAATGCCGACATTTTAAAACCATCTACTACGCGAGTGCGGTAAAATTGCATGAAATGGGGTACTTACGCTACCACGGCACTGGAAATCTAAAATTTTACAACGGTCATGAAATTATGTCAGATTTTGCACGTTAATAACTCAGATATTAATAGAATTATTTCCAAATATTTCATATTAATCGATTCGAAATGTATGTACGTACCATTTATGACAAATAATTAAAATTATTGATTTTCAACAGCAAACTATGGAAAATTTGGGAAAAGTAAGCCGATATTTTAACCAGCCGATTGCGTGCGAGTACATTTTTGCGTTTTGCCGTCCAATGAAATTCTTCTCTTCTTCCATCATTCGTTCATGACCTTTCTAGGGGATTGCATTGAAGGAGGGCTAGCCAGTTTCTCCGTTTGCGTTTGCCAATGTTCCTCCACAAGAATGAACCGAATAATTTTCTAAGGAAGATGAAGCGCCGGGTCACAAATAATGTCAAAATCGGCACAGTCTCAAAGCCGGAGTAGCTGAGCAGTGGAAATGTAATTGCTTCTTGAAGCATCCATGATACACTCCATATAAATTTACAAAAGCGAGTTGATCGGAAATCATATATATAAAATCCCAGAGTTGTCTGTCCTTCCGTCACGCTTTGAAATGTTTCATCGAAATGTTTCACTATAGCTATATCAAACTTTTCAAAAATTCGAAAACTTTCTTGAAGTTATTGAACTCTTCAGATATAACATTCTGGAATATTCTGGAACATCGAAATGCTTACAACTTTCGAGAACTATCTGGAAGTTACTGAAAGTTTCAGAAAAACTATTCTGGAATGTTCTGGAGTATCAAACTTCTTAAATTTTCGAGGTGTGTACTTGGAAGTATACTTTCAGGCGTTTTTTATTTCTAGAACATTCTCCCATTCGATAGACAACAACCCTACAACAGTCGTCTACGGTCAAAAAGTAGATACATGATAGAATATATTCTGGCGCTTCTGGTAAATCCAATGCTGAGTGAAATGTTTCACATATATATTGATACACTGGCTTCTGAGAAGAAGCTTCCTCAATTTTTATTCTAGAAGCATCAAGAATCTCCTTGGTGGATAAAAATTCTCTCAATTTATGTTAGAAGATCAAAAACAGGTGCATCAAAATAGGGTTGCATGAAATAAACCCAGAGTTGTCTATCTGTCCTCCCTTGACGTTTAGCAAAGTTTTACTGAAATATTTCACGTATAGTAGAATGGTAAGAATAGCATTGTATGAACTAGAGAAAAAAGTATAAGGAGAAGAAAGAGCAAATAAAATAGAAAGGAAAATGAAGTTTTATAAGCTGTTCCAGAACTTTCCACGAGCGCTCGAAAGTTTTTTTTAACAAATGATCGAGAGGTTTCGGAGCATAATGGGATATTCAAAAGTTCTCAAATTGGATAACAAATAACTTCTGAAGCTTACCAAGAAGAAGAAAAACAAGTACCTAGAACATTCTAGAACACTCTTCGGAATAAGATTTCTTTTCATAATTGGAAGAAATTTCCAAAATTTACAAAAACAAGGAAAAGACGATATTCTAGGATATAGGGAATCGCGCTACTTGGGCGGTGGCTTCTATATTCGTCTGTTTTCCACTATAACTCAGTCAATCTTGCACAAATTGACACAATTCTTGGAATGCGGTGAGATAGGTATAGTATCTACCCGTGTACAAAATTTCAAGTCAATCGGTTCAAAATTGACCGAGTTACAGTGGAAAACAGACGAAAATAACAGACGAAGAAAACCACCGCCCAAGTAGCGCGATACCCTATTTCAAAGGAATGAAGAGACATATCTCGGAATTGCAAAAACGTGGCTAGCCACGTAGGGTCAGCTAGTTTCCAATAATTTTCTTAAACTTAGAGAAATTGCAAGTTTAATGAAGAAATGAAGATTATTTCTCAACCAAATTTCAATTAGTATTATGTCTGCAAAAATCAAAATTCTCTGTGCCCATTTTTGCCGCAAAATCTGGAAGAAAGCTACTACGATTTATAGAAATTCTTTGCTAATAATAATATATAGGCAGTTCCAGTCATCAAAGTAGCAAAAGCTTAATGATTTGCCTTTTTTTATTGATCTGTTTGATTGCAAAGTAAGCTGTATGGCATTACTGATTCTTACCCCTCTCTCGTCAAACTAATTCTTCTTCTATCTATCAAACCAATTCTTCTTCTTCTTCTTTTTCTTCTTCTTCTTATGGACGTCCTAAGACAAAGCCTCGTCGCTGTTTTGACTTTTGCTGCCAGAACAATGAAATTTGTTGAACTCACGTGCAATAATTTGACTAAATTCTGGTTCGAAACGGCCTTTTCAAGGGCTTTATCAAATTTCTGAAAGAGTAAAAGGCAGATTTTCCGATAAAGTGACGCTGGTCACATAAGTGTCAAAACTGCCGAATTTTAAAACCTACTATAGTATACTAAACAAAATGCAACAGCAATGTGCGGGAATTAAACCGTGTCTTTTCATCTGGTCGTGTCTCTGAATCTAGCGAGTGCGCTTTCTTCTTGCGCTACCATCAACGCAGTGTCCGCCGGCTTCGCTTAGGCTTCAAACTGTGGATAACTGACACTGAGGAAGATTACAAGTGGTAGTCGATACGCGTATCTGTCAAAGGATAAGCAAAATAGGGCGGAATTAAAAGGTACAACACTTATTACACTCATTTGAAGAGGGTATTCTGCTTAGAGAGTCGGTACAAGTTCAAACTGTTTTGTAATTACCGGAATTCTCAAACTTGCAGAATTTACCTTGATTCAAACTATTGATTCAAATTATTGATTCAACCAATAACAAACTGCTTTACGTAGTTTACGTCATGCGGTTGTGTCTTGTACACGCCCCTCTAATTTTTGTGTATCAATAAGAATTTTAGTTGGTCAAGTTTTGGAGTAGGCCTTGACCAGGTTGAACGGTTTTTCTTGCGCTTGTCAAAAATTTTCTTCTTTTTTCAGAAACATTTCTTTCCGAGGATTACGATTCGACTGATTTTCTTGGACGAGTACACGTTTGCATTAAGTTGCTCTGGTTCAGTTTCCGTTTTGTTTGGTTGGACGATTCTGGAGTTCAAATTTGGAGAAATCGCATTGAAGTTGGATGAAGTGTTGTTGGTGAAATTCAAGTGTTGGTGATTGGGTTGCATTGTGCAAGATTTCAATCGTGAAGTCTACGTTGTTTGGAGCCTAACAGCTAAGTGTTCATTTTTTGAATATTTATTAGTCATATTTTTTGTTAACGTTACACCTTCGCATCATTATTTGCTTTCTTTTTGAATTTGTATTATGAATACTGGAGGAGGGCTGTTTTGCTCGTACATGGGAGTGAGTGATTTCTGTTATCGTGTGGTGGGGGAGGCGACAGCTACTCCGTCTGCAGGACTTTTGGGAATAGACTGTAAGTGTATTGTGCTTTCAAGGTGAAGTGCGTAAGATTTTTTGGGGGTAGATGTCGTATAATTGGATTTTGGACTGACCCACTGCGGGTCTGCTTCTCTCGGCTCTGGAGCTTTACCTTTGGTGTGGGACTATCTCCAAACAGAATCTAAAACTTTCTTATTGGAGGTGGGCTCGGATGTTGGGTTCCTTGGGCTGGGTGAATTTGGTTCGTCGGCGTTTCAGGCCATTCTTCCATTTTCATGGGATCCTTCGAGCGTCGTTATTGGTGGTCGGATGAAGATCCTTTTATGACCGGCCTTATGAAAAATGAATGTTTCCTGGTGTGTAATAGCCTTTCGTCCCGGGTACCGTAGTCGGACGAGTTTTCTTTTCTGGAGTTAGCGAATGCGAGCGAGCGAGTGATGTGAACGAGTGAACATTTAGTAATAATTCACCGGATAATCATATTCAGTTAGCTCTCCAATGCGCCACTCCAGCTTTGGAGAGCTAACTGAATATGATTATCCGGTGAATCTATTCCTTGTTGTTCTATTCCTGTATGCAGATTCTATTTGCATTCTATTTTTAGTTCAGCCCATAGAAGATAATTTATGTCTATATAATACTGTTACAACCGAGCTATGCAACGACCATGAAACTGTTGCGAACGGAGTATGCTGCGTATGGTATACGTGGCGTTTCGATTTAACAGTTCAGGGGGTACGTTTTTCTAGTAAGGCTTTCAAGTTCACACTGAAAAATCTCTCTTTATTGATATCTCTTCTACAAAAGAGAATATTGGATCACATAGCCTTTTATCGAAGACTACTTTATCAAGAAGACATGCACCTCTGTTGTTTTCCCATACTAACGGCATGCGTCACCGACGGCACCGCCGCCTGTTGAGCTAAGGTGGTACCTTTGTATACAAATGTAAGAGTGTATTGGTGCGAGTATGAAGATTTACACATACTATCATAAATGCTTCCACCTTCATCCGTGATGGCGCTGCTAACAGTGACTCCCGATTTTAGGCAGTGCTGCAAGTCTTCTTGATAAAGTGGTCTTCGCTTTTATCTCACCTCTTTTCGGTTTCGGCATTCGGTTTACAATGTTTTGTGTTCGTTATGTACTACTGTGGACGCTTTTCTTTTACATTTACGTTCTCTATTCAGCTCCATATTAGTTTGAATACACCATATTTTAAGGACAGACTTGTTAGAATCCCAAGATGGCCGCCACAATGGCCGACTTTGGTACCTACTCACGATTTCGAGGGCACAAATCTCTTCGTAAACAAAGCCAGCGCATTTGATCTTCTTATTTTAAGCTTATTAGAAGTGAGCAAGAACAGAAAAATAAAATGAACTGTTGTTTGAAGCTTGCTTCTTGAGATTTGTGCGTTTTAAGTTCTCGTGCACTCTTGAAGCGGGATTTCAAGACGTTTGTCCTTAATAATATATTTCATCATAATTAACGCTAGTAAGCTGTTGGGATCAATATGACCAGATGACTTCAGATTTTATTGTAAGCCCAGTTAGACCATACCACGAGAAGAAGATACTCTTAATTCCACAGGTTTTGCGTGAATTACTGTACTCGCCACCATCTATCCTACTTTACCTTCTATTGATTATGTATTATGTATTATATTATATAATTTCCATTTTTATATTGCGGGGTTCACACACACACGGGGGGTAGCCTAAGGGAGTTAAATGAACTGATGACCGGACTTAAGTTCGTGGAGTAGCCAGTCTTTTGTCATGAGCTAGCAACTTAATATTGACTACCGAAGGAATTCAGGGATTTTAACTCACCCTGCTACAACAAACCATCAGGTAGATCATGCCCTTCGGGAATGATTCTGCAGCCATAGGTAATCCTTGCGCTGATGGTGGGTATACTTTCATCATCATCATCATCAATAAGAATTTTAGTTGGTTATTGTTATTTTACAACAATAGTATGCAAAAAAAAAAATAGCAATTACCGTGTACTTTTTTTTAATTGTTATTTTTCTGTGCATCTAAAAATAGTATACATACACCCCCACTCTTGTTAACGATCCAATCCACTTTCGGTCGGATTCGTTTGTATTCCCGCTTACGCCATCAAAATCAAATAGGATACGGATACGAATGAATCAAAACGTTCGAAAGTCCGTCAGGGGCTGTTCATAAACCACGTAGGTCAAAATTTGACCATCTTAGACCTCCCTCCCCCCTCGTAGACTTTTGTCCATACAGAAAAATGAAATTTGTATGGAGCGTAGACTTTGGTCAGACACCCCCCTCCTCCCAAAAAGTCTACGTGGTTTATGAACGGCCCCTAAACAAGAGGGTGAGGGTGATAAACAAACATCCAATTTAATTATTTAAGCCATTTCATTTCAGTATCACTACGACATACTTTTCAATACTGCTTCAATATGCAATATGCAATATGAAATAAGATGATTGCTGAAAAAAACATCAAGTTTGGCAATGAGTTACAATCTCAAATTCCCCCCTCCTCCCTTTTATATTTTGACTGTAACTTTGTGTTATCATCATTACGCAACTCTGTCATTTTTCAACTCCTTTCAGTTGCATTACGAAACAAAGCGGAAAAAGTTGGCCGATGTGGTACTGCAATAAGATCAATAACAGAAATGATGATACCGGATCCATAATATTATTTTTCGTTTGAAAGTCCTTCCATCAGTGAGTGCCTTTTCAACCACATATCCATTCGACTAAATGTTATATATTACCTCTTAAAAATATCAGTCCATATAACAGAAAAACAGCCAACTGTGTTATCCATTTCGTACGGAATTGTTACTTGAATGCATGCCGCATTCCGTACCGCGATTTGATCACGCCACATTCTCATCCACACTTGTGCCGCGGTTGCTCCCTATCAGGTCAGGCCCTCGTATCGATAAACTCAAAACCCGTTGTTGTCTCTCTCTCACTTCTCAATAATACCATCTTAAACGGCTAAGGCTCCGCCCAATACCTACTCTTGGCTCTTAGGCGGATTGGGGAGACTGGAGGAGATGGTGTCTTAACGCTGCACATCATCTTCATCCGTTCCGTTGCGTTCGTTCCGTTTCGCCGCTTTATGTATTTAGCTCGGCTAGCTGCTGCTAAGGCATAAGCAGCATCCTTCGCGCGCTGTCGTCGATGCACACGAGTGGAGAAGAATTGAAATTCTTTTCAATGTACATTGTATATTATGTTACGTTGGATCCTTTTTCAACTTAAGGTGAAACATCAAGAAATCCCATTGCAATTTTGCATACAAACTTTAGAGGCACAAATCTGACGAACGAAGCATCGAATCGAGCCGCACTTGTTTATCCTGGCTTTGCTCACTTGCAAAAAGAGGCAGCTTTTCCAAATGGAGAGCATTTGTTTACGAATTTTCAAGATTGGTGCTCTTGAAAACGTGAGTAGGGGACCAAATCGGCCATTGTGGCAGCCATATTTGTATTCTCTGAAGTTTCTCCTTAAGCTCAGTAGCACTACTAAATGCTGTATTGCAACTGATTCAATTAGGATACCAATCCACTTGGGCAGTGTCTTCTGGGCACTTTCCGCTATAACTCAGCCAATTTTGAACCAATTGATACAATTTTTGGAACGCGGTGAGATAGTTATAGTACCTATCTAGTCGTGCACAACATTTCAAGTCAATTTGTTCAAAATTGATTGAGTTATAGCAACAAGTTCCCAAAACAGAAGCCTATACCCAAGTGGCTCGGTGCCCTATATTATAGAAAAATAATCTATTACCTAGACAAATAGTTTGATGCTAATAAATTTTCTGCTTCACTTTTAGTCTATCCTCAATCATGCAAATGAAATCTCTTTATACATATTTGGAAATATTTCCTACTACAAAGATATTTTCTTTTTCAGAAACTGTTTAAAAAAGTAGCTGCTCAAAGTATATGCTAAACTCAATCGGCAAAACACTATTTTCACCGGTATTTTGTAAAAAAAATGATCATTTACCGGTCTTTGTCACTTTGAAATAACGAATTTTCGGTATTCATTTCGTTTTACCAAACTTCAACAATAAAAAAATACGTTAAACTAACGTTTTGCCTACTTGGGCAGCGCACATTTACGAATCTCGGCTATAGAGATTTTCCGCGCAAGTAAACAACTCTAGATTGAGTTTAAATAAGGGCGAAACTAACATGAGAGAGTTCTCTTCATCGACTCTCTCTTTTGCAAATTAAAGTGACAAGATCCAAGTATGGTTGCACTTTTAGGTCATAAATCGCTAGGTTGCGATGCAATCGAGCGTCTAAGTGTAAAAAAGTTCGATTGAATTTGCATCTTGTTACTGTCCGTCGTAGTCTCGGTCGTCGACATCCATCTTGCCAGTGATTAAGTAAAGTGAAAACGCAACTACAACAAAACGATAGAATAAACCATATTTTGTAGAAAATCGATGCCGATTGTGAACCAGATCTAAACTAAGGGAATTACTCTGTAAGTACTCATTACATTATTTTTTAGACGAACAGCCAGATACAGGATAGCATATGTTGCTTTTTTTGTAAGCAGCTAGTTCCGAGGAACGCCGATGGCCTACACCGGAACATAAATTACCATTTGAAAGAAAATCAATTTATTCCAACAATAACTTCGTTTGAATGCACTTTTCCAAAGTGCATTTAACATCCCTCAAACGGCATATTCTCCAAGAACATACACCAATTTCTTACATTAACGTTTCTTTTGACGAGCCTCTCAGTATTGGGCGCTATCCTCCTTCATCCGCCAAAAAATCTGTAGCATAGGACAAAAATCTTCTGGCGGAGAAAATTTCAGAAGATAATGACAAGTTTTTCTGGGTAAACGACATTACACTGAATCAGATTAAGAAAACTGTCCAAGAAATTTGTAGACTCGCGGTGGATGTTGTCTTAACGTAGACTAAACTGACTGAAATGATAAACTTCTGTGATAATTTGACTGGGTTATTCACAGAACGCTTGCAGAATATTACAGGTGATTTTTGGAAAACAATAATATCAATTGTAAAGAGTCGACTGTCATTGATTTCCTGAATAAATTTCAGTTTTCTAGCTTGTTTGCAGATTACTTACACTCATTGCACAATTATGGGTCACTCAAGGAACAATCATTTCATAATATGAATCGTTTTTCATACAAAAATAACACTTCCATCATTTTTATTTTATATTCTCTTCATTGAAACTCCTTTTTATTGTTTATATAAAAATCTGCTAGTGAAATTCTCTTTAGGCGGTCAAAATTACTAAAATGTTTATGAATAATGAAAACCACAATAATGGGTCAAAATTGGCTGTGTAACAATTACACTGCTCGACAAAGTTTTACAGAATTTGGTGTTATGGGATGAGAAAAAAAAAAACAGGGGTTTGGGACCCTAGAAGTATCACAGTGAAAGAATTTTTGAAAAATATTGGACCAGGCCTTCACAGTTTAAAACCGAAGTTTGTATGGAGAACTTGGGGTGTTCAATTGATATGCGCATTAGAACGTGCCGTGCATATTTAAGGCGTTTTCGGTATTTGGGTTAGTTTCGGTATTGTCTAACGCCTAAATATATGCACAGCGCGTTCTAATGCAAATATTGTCTATCCGGTTTGAATCAAGACAGCCATTCAATCGCCATTTTCTTGGTCCACAAGTGTCGCAACTGTTTCTCATCTAGTGCGCTGTGTTGCTGACAATAACGAGAAGGATGCGCACTACTTTTGACATGATTCAAAAACGTCGCGAGTTGGGTCAATTGGCATCTTTAGCGGTGTTGAGATAATTACATATTCAGAATCTGCATGCAAAACTGAGCCGAAATCCAAATTTTCATAATTTTGGTGCTCGAGAACCTATTTAAAAAACAGTTTGAAGTTTATATGGGAGCGATTTGTCGAATCACCCCTCGTCGCATTTTGCACTGGGCGGAGCTGTCAAGCAAAATAAAGTTCAAAAAATCTGAAAAAAAATCATAGTGGTTCAGAAAAAGGTGCTCTTTCGTATAAAATCAAAAAACTAATACATTTTTCTTAATTTAAAAACCCAATTGAACACCTCAAGTTCTCCATACAAACTTCGGGTTTAAACTGTGAAGGCCCGGTCCAATATTTTTCAAAAATTCTTTCACTATGACTCTTTTAGGGTCCCAAACCCCTGTTATTTTTTTTCTCATCCCATAACAAAATTTTGTGTTGAACAGTGTTATGGGTCAATTTGTTGCCTATTATGGGTCACTCAAGAGGAATCGGCTCAACAATAATGTTTTGTCTATCTTTTCAAAGAATGATCACTTATTCTCGATAGATTAACTGTAGTAGAACCTAAAACTGGTCTAAAACCTCTTAACGAAGCGTGTTTTTACGATTTGGAATCAATTTTTCAAAATTGGGTCAAAATCTCCAACACAACCACCGATAAACGCCTAAAAGTATGCAATGACCATGTACGCAAAGCTCACGATATTATGTTTAAAGTTTCTCGATTCAAACCTTAAAGTATCTTTGTATTACTATGTAAATAGTATAATTCCAACTCGAAGCAAGTTGTTCAAGCATAAAATTCGAGGTACAGACAATAATCTTTGTAATATATGTGATCAAGTAGATGATGTGGACCATCGTTTAAAAAAATGTAAAAAATCATATGAAGTGTGGGATTTTGCTAAAATCATAATAATAAACAAAATGAGAATAGATGTTGTAGATCCTGTTGAGATTTTGGATAAAATACTTGGAAAAAATAATGAAAAATTGGCACTTTGGATACTAGCACAAGTTATCAACTACAATTTGAAAAATTACGCAAACAGTAATGTTAATGACTTCAGGTCAGTGATTAGGTTAGAATTGTATAAAAATAAGGAATTCTTTGATAAGGAATTTGGCAACTATGTGAGTTTTATTTGGTAAGTTTTGTAACGTTTTTGTTTAAGTAAATAAAGCGTTAAAAAAAAAAAAAAAAAAAAAAAAAAAAAAAAAAAAAAAAAAAAAAAAAAAAAAAATGCTGCACAAAAAGTGACCCATAATTGTGCGATTTTCGGTATTCCTTGGCACAATAATGAGTCACCTAAATTTTGCCAGAAATAAGCTTTAAGTAGCTGCAGTCACATGAATTTCTACATTTAGAACGTAAATTACACCTTTCTTCTGGTGACGATACCATTTCGCACTTGAAAATCACTAAAGCTAGCTTTTACAGAGCTTACGAAAGCAGCGCACGCACTTTCCGATATTCACAATCGAAGCGTTACTTTGACATATGGTTTTGCGCCGAACAAAAAATATTGAAAATATGTATATTTTGACGTATAAGCCCGTTTGCGATACGTATAGTGACACAAAACAAATCAATTAATGAACGAAAAGAGATAATGGCTAACAAAAGCTTGCAATTAATTAGTTTTTATCTATTGAAGTGGAAAGTGACAAATAATTGTGTGTGACCCATAATTGTGCAATGAGTGTAGTCGATTTTATCATTTTCCAGGATTCTTCCAAGATATATGGCGTTGTATGTTTATTACTTGGCATGACTTGAAAAACTATTGGCAGTATCAAAGATGGTGAATAGAATTTAGTTGCTAATACATTTTTGTTACAAGCAATAACGATTTGAAACTACCGTAAAACGGGGTATCTTTGATAATGCGGGTAACTATGATAGTGCTGCAGGCATTGTGTAATTCATCTTATAACTATGATTCCTTAACTCGGGGAAATACTGTAACATGTAAAAATATTGAGAAAATTCGCTGAAAAGCTATCAAAGTTACCCCATTTTACGGTACTTTAATATGCTTCAAACTAATTTTAATGATGACGATGATATCAATGACGATTTTTTTTAACTCAAGGCCGGACTGAACGGTGGTTGAATCGTCCGCCATATTACTCTATTGTTAGTGAGATATAAATCTCATATTCTACTCCATAGTTTGGACTGTTGGACAACATTGGGTAAAATTTTACCCGATTTGATCCGATATCAAATATGTTTTTCAGTCTACCGGAATATTAGGATTTATTGTGTGTCGTGTTCCTGAGATCACCACTTGATCCCCTGAAACTCCCTGGGACCGCCTGAGGCCTCCTGGAGCGCCTCTGAGGCCCTAAGGCCTTGAAACCGCCTAGATCCCCATGAAACTTCCCCGAGACCCCCTTGAAACACCATTGAGATCTCCTGCTACTCTCCTGGAATGTCCCTACAATCTGCCTTTGCAAATTTCCTATACACGCCCTCTGGCCGCCGTTACCATAGTTATCATTACAATATTGATTCTCCATAGCACTCCTTGCAGAGCATATGAAAGATGCATTAATTAAGAATGCACAAAAATAGCCTGCATAGAAAGAGGTTTTACTGTAGTTTTCAGAAGAGAGAATTTTGAAAAAAAAAAGCAATCATAACATAACCTTTGCTTTTCCTAGAGAATGCTTCCTATAGAGAGTGTTGAATTAGCGGGGCAAGACGGTTTACCTGAACTTTGACCGCTTTCTATGTTGGAACTCGAGATGATAATCCCCTTGTTGAGTTGAGTTGGCTACAATTCAAAATGGTCAAACTTCTGCTAAACTTTCATTTTGCTTGTTAAGATGTAAAAAAATCAAGTTGATTGCTTTTTACATCAAACTAACAGCCAATTATCACTCTACTTTCTTAAATCGATTCATGCTTCAGACTTCCGTAAACTTTTCCTCTCAAAGTGGTCTTCCTTAAAAGTATCCCATAGAGATAACTTGCCCAATAAGGCTCCTTTTGAACCTCATCATTCTTAGGTTGCATGATACGGCAATACTTTGCGCCTCGGACCATGCCCATGTAATTTTAATTGAGACAAATACCACTCATATATCACCCGCCACCAGTGCGAATTATGTTCCGTTTCCCCAGTTTCAGAATATTTCTTTCCAGCTTTAGCCAACCAACAACTGCAACCAACCCTCCCCTGAAAGAGGTTCCCCTTCCACCCATTTGGGAACGCCTTGCAAGTACTTTAGCCCACTCCACACCATCATCGCCATCGGTTTCACAGATCCCCCATTATGGTGGGTGCTAAATGTCTTCTTATGACGACGATAGCTCACCGGCGCCGGCGACGGTAGTCCGTGTGCCAAAAGATTTCCACCCGCATTACAAGCGAGCGAGGTTATATTCTATCTAATATTTCCTACTTTGCAACACGGCAAACGAGAGTTTTCCCACCGAGTGGTAACACCAACAACCACAGCGAGACCGTGTACATGTACCCACTCGTAAACCGCATCGCTTTGCTTTACTTCCTGGCCAGGTTGGGGTAGTGGAGAAATGGATGAAACTTTCCCATCCATGTTCCGTATTGCTATTCGTAAGGAGGGTTTGTGGAAGAATACTTTCATAAGTTAGTATTGTATTTCAGTATAGTTCTATAAAATGAGAGCAGTAAGAATAGAGATAAACTAGATTGAAATCAATAGTAGAATGATAATCAAAACTATATTTCAAGATTGGATAAACCTTCAAATTTGTTCACATAAAACAATATCGATCTTTTTAAATGCATTGTAATGAAATTAAAAACAGAAACGTGTATTTAAAAAATGGTTTTGTAGTTATTGCATCAAGTTTAGTAAGTAAAGATCTATTTTTTGAAATTTTCCGGTTGTACTTCTGCCAGTTGAAGAAATTGTGGCGGATTTTTTTACAGTCAATTAAACATTTTGTTATTCAATATTCTCACCTATACACCGGATATCTTTTACAGAAACTGCGAATTGCTTTCAAGCCCCATCGACGACTAAAGTAAGAGGGCTTTCAGAGAGACGTCTTACTACCATTACCACCAATTTTAGAAGAAGTAGCATCAACTAGGGTAAAAAATATAAATTGGACATGTATGTAATTTGGACAGGCAAGGTGATGTTTGGCTTGTTCCCAAGAGCTAATAAAAGTAGATACTTTTCTATATCGATTATAGGATCAATTAGACCCTGTTCTGTTGATTTACGTTGAAAATACGCTTAGCAATTGAGAATTTACTTCAAAATTATCGAAAATGTTAATTGTTTCACTAAAACCCCTCAAATGCCCAGGTATGCAAGACGACATACACTTCACAGTCATATACAATATGCACCTCAAAATCGTTGATTTATTAGTTGTAAGAAATTTAAAAGCCTTTTTGCAATGAGAAATGTTCAATAAAGAAGCATTAGGCAGCCAATATCTTAACATTCAACTTGAACGCCTATAATAGGTGATGTCCAAAATATATTACATGATTTCTACTATAAATATATTTTGGTCATTTGATCAACTACATGGGGATGCCGTGCGATTGCATACTTGGAGGCGTATTCTGTGGGTCTGGCGGTATTTCCTCGATATTAATAAAAACTGCTCTAATCCCCAAAATAGCTGCCTGTTAAGCGAAGAAATTTCATTATTTGCAAGAAATCTTTGTTAATTTATACTTCTTCCATGATTTAACAGTATTCATGGCTAAATTTGAAGATAATGGCCCTGTCCAAATTATATATACATGAGGGTGTCCAAAACTTATTTTCGATGTCCAAAATGCAATTCTAACAGGCGATTGGAAATTGTGATTTTCTCAGCTTAAAATGCTTTCGTTAAGGTCAGTCACCAGGAATGCAAAGTACAGCCATATTATAAGCGTATAAGTAACTTTGTATACTATTTGATTGGTTTCTAAGGAATTTAAAGGACAATGTCTTCAGCCTGTCCAAAATACATGAATTACCCTACCTAGCTAGAACGACACGGGCCATATCCATAACAAAGACACAGCATTCAAAGTGGGAACCTTCGTCATTCGTTGCTGAGAGGTGCACCGAATGAGGCAGGCTGGCAACGCTTAAGAAGATATGAAAATTTACAATGTCATTATGCTTTGATATAAAACTTTGATTGTAAATAATTAAATTTTATCCCTCTTGGTAATGCGAGCGCAGACGGAGCCGGGTTTCCTGTAGCATCCACACAACACAGGCTATATGAGCATAGTTTCTGATGACGGGAGTTTTACATTCTGGTGCAAAACTATGCCATTATTGTTAGGATGATGGGTTTTGTGCGATTCTGACAGTGATATCACAGACCAGGCCGGTAGTTGATGGGAAATGAGTCTGGAGAGGATGAACTTTTTCGTAAAACTGTGAGAAATTTAATTTTGCATTTCTACTTTATTCATTAGTGGTCTGTAGTGATTCTGTTTCTACTGAAAATGATTTGGCAATCCAGTTGATTTTTAAAACGTTTCATCAGCTGTTAACTGAGAGTTTTGTCTAGTTGGTTCTTTAACATTTACTCGTATTCAGTATTTTAACCCCGCATGTGTGTATACTGGATCATAATGACCTAACTCTGAGTGTCTATTGTTTTGTAAACCGTATCGTGTGTGTTTTGTAAAAGTGTTTGTAATACTTCAAACATTTTTACAAAATATTACCTATCAAAACTGTTAATGTCGTTTGCGCCATTTTGCAGAAGAACAGCACTACACTTGCAAAATGGTTATTGGAAGTGGAATCTTTCAGTTAATAATTGCGGAAGTGTTCATAGAACAGTGTTGAGAAGCAAGTTTTGCCGCAATTAGGCAATGATGCCAATAAGAAGAAGAACTTTCCGACTGTCATCCGGTTGCTTTGTTAGTTTTGAGCTGATGAATAGCATCCTTATTTTCCCTCAGCGTGTGAGTTGGTTGCAAAACGATGATAATGATTGATGAGCATCTGTTCACCAAGGAGGTGCGGCTCAAATAGCGTCTGTTCTGGTATCCAGCGGCTGAGTAAGAAACGCTGTACCACGCCCAGCTACATCCAAGGTGGTAGCCTCATCAGCGTGGTCGTCCCAGTGTTGGTTGAGACGTTAAACAGAACTGGCACGATGGCCCTCCGGCGAGACAGGAGTGTTGGCTTAGGCCCAATAAGCCACCCGTAAAAATCCCCATTGCGAATAACATAGGAGAAAATACGACCCGATACAATCGGCAAAGACCCATGCGACGAAATAAGGACTACGATTGGAAACTTGGAACATGGAATTGCAAGTCACTAGGTTTCGCAGGATGTGACAGAATAATCTACGATGATCTACATCCCCGCAACTTCGACATCGTGGCGTTGCAGGAACTTTGTTGGAAAGGACAGAAAGTGTGGAAAAGCGGGCATCGAGCGGCTAGCTTCTACCATCCAGTTGGCAAAGTAAGTGTCGAAATCGATAAAACTACCTTCTGCAAAACGAGTGCTCCTGTTAATGCCAGTTCTCTTCTCCTGTAGTTGTCGGAACATAAATTGACAAAGGTGCCTATGCTGCAGGCCCTTAAGGCTCCACGGATAAAAAATTACCATTCATTACATGGTAAATATTATTAACAAATGACTGGTTTTATTGTTCACAATAAAACACATAGTAGATATATTGTTACTTTTTACAATAGAAATCAAGCCCATATAGTTCGTACAATAAGTGAACATTAGCTTTATTAGTGACTAATTGATTCAATTGTTTTTCAATAGTTCTATAATAATTGAAAGTTACTATCAGTAAAAATTAATTTAGGTTTAAGTTAAGTTAATCAGTAAAAATTAAATAGTTCACAGATCGAAAAAAGAGTGTAAAATTCTGTGATGCACATAATTGGAGCGTGGGATATCATAGAAGTTTACATGACATGCCATGTAAAGTTCATGGAATATCATGTAAACTTCCATTATATGTTATGTAATTCTGCATGACTCTGAGAGTTTACATGACATATAACCCAAATTTACATGATATATCATGTAAACCATCATAACATTAAGTTTACATGAGTTAAATGAAGTTCACATGACATGTAAATCTCATTATTTTTATCTGTGTTGCAAAAGTGCCTGCAAAGTTCTCATGGACTTTTTATTAAACAAGAGTTTATTTCTCAATTACACTTAAAACAATTCGTAACAAATAAATAATAATGAATACTATTGTTGCTTGGATCATGTTTGTATAATCAAATACAAAATCACTTGACATATTTTTTATAGGTTTCGTTTTAAATTTGAGTACAGTAGATGTTTCGGTTATCGAATGTTATTCGCTAAAACTTCAACGACTGACAGACGTCAAGCCGTGTTGGCAGAGGAAGCTCTCAATGAATAACTGAGGAAGTACTTATAGAAAACTAGCTGAAAAGCAGGTTTAGCCAAGTGAGGATGTTACGACAAGAAAAAAATGAACAATGATTTTTCCTAGGATTTTTCTAATGTTATCCAATAAATTAAAGGAATCTAGCAAATAGTAAACTACCATTAACAACAATACAAATACAATTAGTTTAATGGGGTCAATTGAACCGATGTTAAAATAAACATGCAATAATATTTGTTGTTATGTAAACAGATTTCGCCTTTGAAAAACCAAAGAATTCATATTTCTCGGTAACATTTTTCTCCAGCATTTACAGATTCCAATGGTCACATGAATTGTGAACGATTTATGGTATGGATCATACGACCTGAGGTCTGACTTGTGATATTTGGCAGTTTTGAAAAGATTGATGAAAGATCTTATCAAAAGCTGCCAAGCAATACATACCAGACCTAGGGGCAAGACAGATACAGCGAGAGCTAGGGGCGAGACACTGTGCAATCCGGAGCAACTCTGAGCAATCCTGAGTAACTATTTTCGCTCGAACCCATTCAGAAACGTCGATACGAAGCGAGAAATCGGGCAAGACTGCTCGATTTTTCACTGGTATCAGGCAACCTTACGGGCAAACTGTATCTGTCTTGCCTCTAGAGCGAGAGTAACTCTGTTATCGAAGTGTTGCTCAGAATTCCTCTGGATAGCTCTGGATCACTCTGGTTTGCCCGAAAGGTTGCCTGATACCAGTGAAAAATCGAGCAGTCTTGCCCGATTTCTCGCTTCGTATCGACGTTTCTGAATGGATTCGAGCCTAGGGGCGAGACACTGTACAATCCGGAGCAACTCTGAGCAATCCTGAGTAAATATTTTCGCTCGAATCCATTCAGAAACGTCGATACGAAGCAAGAAATCGGGCAAGACTGCTCGATTTTTCACTGGTATCAGGCAACCTTTCGGGCAAACCAGAGTGATCCAGAGCTATCCAGAGGAATTCTGAGCAACAGTTCCATAACAGAGTTACTCTCGCTGTATCTGTCTTGCCCCTAGATTCGAGCGAAAATAGTTACTCAGGATTGCTCAGAGTTGCTCCGCTAGTACCAGACAGACATCAGAGTGATTGATTCTTATCATAAAGTGTGCACATTTTTCTGGCGGCCGTTAGTGTAAATGCTGGATACAAATGTTAGCAGGAAATATAAATTCTATGGATTTTCAAAAGCTAAAACTGCTTACAAATAACAAAAAAATATGATTGTATTTTTATTGTAACAACGATTCATTTGACGCCATTCAATTAATTGTATTTGTATTGTAAGAACAATGAAAAAACATTAAGATATATTGTTTACTTTTAAAAATTGCCCTAAAAATGTCTCATAAAAACACAATACATTCTATTGTTTTTCGCAAAAAAGTGTATGAAAATTTTCTCAAAATTTTATGGTTAAGATACATAACGACCACCGGCACGGTAAAGGCTGGGTATGCTGCGCAATTCAGATCCCATTGTGATCCACTAGCCTCTGCCCAGCAACTCCTATCCCTACCTCCACGCGGTACCGGCCGGAAACTATGAGCAACCTTAGGAAGATCGGGTAACCAACCCCGGTGGGAACTTTGGTCGTAGGCTGACAGGGAAGGGGGGGTTTGCTTCGGCAAACCTGAGCGTCTGTTCTCCAGGAGGGACGGCTCACAACAGCGTCTGATCCCCATGTTAGGGGCGGCTGATCTACGTCCGAGTGCCAGGGAAGGACTCTAAGCTCAACTGTGCACTATGGTCCTCCGGAAAGTAGGGGGTTGGTGTCAGGCCCTACGAGCCAGCCGTAAAAACCATTGTAACGGAAAATCAGCAACAGAATAATACGAACCGAGACCAACGGCAACGACCCCAGCGAACAAAAAGGACTTGCGATTGGAAACTCGGTACGTGGAACTGCCGATCTCTCAACTTCATTGGGAGCACCCGCATACTCGCCGATCTACTGAAGGACCGCGGGTTCGGCATCGTAGCGCTGCAGGAGGTGTGTTGGACAGGATCCATGGTGCGAACGTTTAGAGGTAACCATACCATCTACCAGAGCTGCGGCAACACACGCGAGCTGGGAACAGCTTTCATCGTGATGGGTGATATGCAGAGGCGCGTGATCGGTTGGTGGCCGATCGACGAAAGAATGTGCAGGTTGAGGATCAAGGGCCGATTCTTCAACTTCAGCATAATAAACGTGCACAGCCCACACTCCGGAAGTACTGATGATGACAAAGACGCATTTTACGCGCAGCTCGAACGCGAGTACGATCGCTGCCCAAGCCACGACGTCAAGATCATCATAGGAGATTTGAACGCTCAGGTAGGCCAGGAGGAGGAATTCAGACCGACGATTGGTAAGTTCAGCGCCCACCAGCAGACGAACGAAAACGGCCTACGACTCATTGATTTCGCCGCCTCCAAAAATATGGCCATACGTAGCACCTTTTCCAACACAGCCTCCCTTATCGTTACACCTGGAGATCACCACAGCAGACGGAATCTCGAATCGACCACGTTGACGGACGGCACTTCTCCGACATTATCGACGTCAGGACCTATCGTGGCGCCAACATCGACTCCGACCACTATCTGGTGATGGTCAAACTGCGCCCAAAACTCTCCGTCATCAGCAATGTACGGTACCGGCGACCGCCACGGTACAACCTAGAGCGACTGAAGCAACCGGATGTCGCCTCAGCATACGCGCAGAATCTCGAAGCCGCGTTGCCAGACGAGGGCGAGCTCGATGAGGCCCCTCTAGAGGACTGCTGGAGTACAGTGAAAGCAGCCATCAACGACGCAGCCGAGAGCACCATCGGGTACGTGGAACGGAATCGACGTAACGAATGGTTCGACGAAGAGTGCAGAACGATTTTGGAGGAGAAGAACGCAGCGAGGGCGGTAATGCTGCAGCAAGGGACTCGACAGAACGTGGAACGTTACAAACAGAAGCGGAAACAGCAGACCCGCCTCTTTCGGGAGAAAAAGCGCCGCCTGGAAGAAGCGGAGTGTGAAGAAATGGAACTGCTGTGCCGTTCCCAAGAAACACGGAAGTTCTATCAGAAGCTCAACGCATCCCACAACGGCTTCGTGCCGCGAGCCGAAATATGCAGAGATAAAGACGGAGGCCTCTTGACGGACGGACGTGAGGTGATCGAAAGGTGAAAGCAGCACTTCGATCAGCACCTGAACGGCGTGGAGAACGTAGGCACGGGAGCCCACGGCAACGGAAGGAACGACGACGCCAGTGCAGCGGAGGACGGAAATGAACCAACTCCCACGCTGAGGGAAGTTAAGGATGCCATTCACCAGCTCAAAACCAACAAAGCAGCTGGTGAGGATGGTATCGCAGCTGAACTCATCAAGATGGGCCCAGAAAAGTTGGCCACCTGCCTGCATCGGCTGATAGTCAGGATCTGGGAAACCGAACAGCTACCGGAGGAGTGGAAGGAAGGGGTAATCTGCCCCATTCACAAGAAAGGCGACCATTTGGAATGTGAGAACTTCAGGGCGATCACTATTTTGAATGCTGCCTACAAAGTGCTATCCCAGATCATCTTCCGTCGTCTGTCACCTAAAACAAATGAGTTCGTGGGAAGTTATCAAGCCGGCTTCATCGACGGCCGGTCGACAACGGACCAGATCTTTACCGTACGGCAAATCCTCCAGAAATGCCGTGAATACCAGGTGCCAACGCACCACCTGTTCATCGACTTCAAAGCGGCATACGATAGTATCGACCGCGCAGAGCTATGGAGAATCATGGACGAAAACGGCTTTCCTGGGAAGCTGACTAGACTGATTAAAGCAACGATGGACGGTGTGCAAAACTGCGTAAGGGTTTCGGGTGAACTATCCAGTTCATTCGTATCTCGCCGGGGATTGCGACAAGGTGACGGACTCTCATGTCTACTCTTCAACATCGCGCTGGAAGGTGTGATGCGACGAGCCGGGCTCAACAGCCGGGGAACGATTTTCACAAAATCCGGTCAATTTGTGTGCTTTGCGGACGACATGGACATTATCGCTAGAACATTTGGAACGGTGGCAGAACTGTACACCCGCCTGAAACGCGAAGCAGCAAAGGTCGGACTGGTGGTGAATGCTCCAAAAAACAAAGTACATGCTGGTAGGCGGAACCAAGATGTTTATAAGGAAGGTGTTAGCGTATAAGCAGTAAATGGATGCGGGGAGTGCGGCACACTGCGGGGGGATGGAGGTGATAGCTGGCCGGTTTGTTTATGCTGCAGAACGCTACAGAAGCGTTGCTACGCCGCATCGGCAACAACATTCTCTACACGGATAACCAATGTTGACATATTTCCATGGCACTCATAATATGAGTAATATTCCCCCAGGTTTAAAATATGCTCGTGCCCCCGCATTTTTGTTAATTATAAATACAATGGTGATTTCTTAACCAAAAGATATTGATTTGCCGAAAATATTGCAAAATATTTGCTTAAGTGGGTGTACGAGCTAATTTGCAATCCGTGTAAGTAGGAAACACTCGATGAGTGTCATGGAGTTTGTCCAATTTTAGTGCTGAGAAAGTTTAGCGTGAATGGTTTCTGAGGGGTTGCTACGTACGTTGCTAGGGCTGAAAGTTTTTGTTTGTCATCTCACTAGTGAAAAAAATTAAACACAAACTTGCCAGCTGTCATTAGGTTTTCCAATATGGCCGATGGTGCAATCTGGCATATTGGATTACCTTCCTTTTACTTACCTTGGGCGGAACCGAAAACGAGCGGATCCGTCTGGGTAGTAATGTTACGATGGACGGGGATACTTTCGAGGTGGTGGAGGAATTCGTCTACCTCGGATCCTTACTGACGGCTGACAACAACGTGAGCCGAGAAATTCGGAGGCGCATCATCAGCGGAAGTCGGGCCTACTACGGGCTCCAGAAGAAACTGCGGTCGAAAAAGATTCACCCACGCACCAAATGCACCATGTACAAAACGCTGATAAGACCGGTGATCCTCTACGGGCACGAGACATGGACCATGCTCGAGGAGGACCTGCAAGCACTCGGAGTTTTCGAGCGACGTGTGCTAAGAACGATCTTCGGCGGTGTGCAGGAGAACGGTGTGTGGCGGAGAAGAATGAACCACGAGCTCGCTGCACTTTACGGCGAACCCAGCATCCAGAAGGTGGCCAAAGCCGGAAGGATACGTTGGGCAGGGCATGTTGCAAGAATGCCGGACAACAACCCTGCAAAGCTGGTGTTTGCAACGGATCCGGTTGGCACAAGAAGGCGTGGAGCGCAGAGAGCACGATGGGCGGACCAGGTGGAGCGTGACTTGGCGAGCATTGGGCGCGACCGAGGATGGAGAGCGGCAGCCACAAACCGAGTATTGTGGCGTACTATTGTTGATTATGTCTTGTCTTAATGATGTTGAACAAATAAATGTATGTATGTACATAACGACCACCATTTTTTATTGTAAAAGTGCCATTTACGATGCGCCGAATGGAATAGAACAACAGGGGTGATGGTGAGTGTGCCGTGTAAATTACAATACGTTTAATGATGAATATTTTTCGAAAAAATGGTATTGTAACAATAAAATTTATCGTATTTTTATGATATTTTTTATCAGGGTCAAGCATCCGTCATCAATTTTCGGAAAATAAAAAGCAGTTTTCTCGCTGCAAATCAAAACAAGGATAATGAAAATATATTCACTGCATTATATTCCTCATGTGGAGTACAGTGAGTTTATTTTCATACCAAAAACTTTTGTTTTGAACGAAAAAACTGCTTTTTATTTGATGATGACGATGATTTCAATGACGAAAAGTTCAACGTTAACGATAAAACGGGACTTTGTTAGTAAGTACACAGTAACATAACACACACAGAACTCAAGTAATACACTTGTCACAGAAGAGTCACGGTGGCGCAGGTTTATGTTTTGCAGAAGTCACTGTGACTAACTTCTAACAAATAAATACTTACTTGCTAGGAGTAAATCACAGTGACTTTTGCGCAACAAAAACCTGCGTCGCCGTGACTTTTCGGTGACAAGTGTGTTACTTGCTTGGTTACTTGGGAACATAATACATAACACATAATTTGTTGTCCACTAGATTCATACGAAGAAGGCACAATAAATGTGTCCGAAAAGTCGGATGAAAACATAAGAATCCGTTTTGAATTGCCAGAGACTGAAAGATATTGATATTATTGCTCGTAAATTTGAGACGATGGCGGAAACGTACATCCGACTAAAGAGTGAAGCCAGGCGAATCGGATTAATCATTAATATGTCGAAGACAAAGTACATGATGGCAATGGGCTCCAGGGAGAACGGTGATGAAATCCAGGCGAATACAGAAGAATTCATGTACTTGGGCTCACTGATTACCGCCGAAAACGACACCATCAGAGAAATTCAGAGGCGCATTGTGGCAGGACATCGTGCTTACTTTGTTAAGTTCGCCGTAACACGAAGTTAACTATCTACAACACGCTGATTAGACCGGTAGTCCTCTATGCGTACGAAACATGGACTTCACGTGCAGAGGACCAACGGCGCCCATGGAGTTTTCGAACGGAAGGTGGTGCGTACCATCTACGGTGGAGTGCAGATGGAAGACGGAAATTGAAGAAGGCAAATGAACCATGAACTGCAGCAACTACTGAGAGATCTAACTATCGTCCACACCGCGACAATCAGGAGGCTGTGGTGGGCGGGTCACGTCATCAGGATATCGGATATCAACCCGACTTAAACGGTTCTCGAGAGTCATCCGACCGGTACAAGAAGACGTGGTGCGCAGCGAGCTAGGTGGGTCGATTAAGAGGAGGACGATCGGCGGACCCTTCGCAGAGTGCGGAATTGCAGGCACACAGCCATGGACCGAGTGGATTGGAGATGACTACTATGTACAGCAGAGGCCACTCAGACCGTAGTCTGACCGGTCACGATCATCATTATGCCAAAACCCGCATTCTATTTACAAAGGTAATGCAAATAAATGTTATATATTTCCCAAATATAATCTTACATGTTGGTAGAAATAATCTTTGTGCAAGTTATGTTCTGAGAAAACTAGGTAGTCAAGAGAGATAATGAATGCATGTTTTGAATGTAACAAAAAAAAAGTTTTGAACCTTCGATGCTCACAAGGCAACCAAAATTGTGTCCTCATGATTTTTGGTACTAGTAAGATGACACCCAAAATCCTACAGTCTAACCTTCAACGAAATTCGCCGGCGCATCTTATCACATGTGTCTCAATTAATCTAGCAATAAAGCCGCAATAAACTGCTTATCTAGCTTATCTGCACAGCTTGGATAATATCGCCTGCGGTTTGACGACTCCGTCATTACGAAAACATCCATTCCGCGCCCTGTCAGTGGGATTACAGTGCCGCGATGACGAGACTACGACGCTCGCTACGGGTTCAGCCAAGCCATCCGACAACGCACCAGCCAGCAGCAGCAGAGCAGCATTTGCGTTTATCAGTCGATTAAAAGCTGTCCGAGTAAATATAAACACGATGATAAGCCATCATTCTTATTCCGACAGATATTCCATCATTCGAAAGCCATGCTTAAAATATGCGCACACAATCAGTGTTCATGGGGGGATTCTGAACAGGTATGAGCCATCGTCGTGATCGTCGTCGTCGTCTAGTATCAAGGTGTGACCCGGTTTGACTGAGCCGGTGGTAATGTGTAATGCGCCTTCCCAAACGGATGTCGAAATCGGTGTGAATGAGCAGCCATTGTCAATTAGTTGAATTGTCAATCCATGTTCGAATACGAGCGCCCATAGAGGACGATTTGATTTCTTTGCGCTTGGGTGTATTTTTTTCCAAGACCATGTCCCAATCGGCTGGAAATCAGTGTACAGTGACCAGTTGTTGGATTTGTACAGGATAGAATATTTGAGGCAGTTTTCTCGGGCTCGATTGCAGCGATAAGCGACAAGGGGCACGCTAAGGGCTGGGTGTTTGGTTATGCGTAGTTCAGATCCCTTTGAGATCACTAATACCCCTCCAGCAACCCCTATCTCTTCCTTCCCGTGGAACCGGCTGTAAGATGTCGTACATCCAACAGTTAATATGAATATTCGTATCCCTCTCGACTACCAGTGTGTTACACACCTGACACCGGCCGGAAGCTGTGAGCAGCCTGAGGGAAGATCGGGTAAACAAGCCCGGTGGGAACTTTGGGGGGCTTCTGCAAATCTGAGCGTCTGTCCAGAAGGAATGGCTCACAGCAGCGTTTGTTCCATATGCTATGCATTATGGTCCTACGGAAAGTAGACGTTTGGTGTCCGGCCCTGTGAGCCAGCCTTAAAAGAATAGATGCATCGGACCAAGACCAACGGTCAGCTGGCGGTCTCTCAACTTCATCGGGATGACCCGCATACTCGCTGATCTACTGAAGGACCACGAGTTCGCAATCGTTGCGTTAAAGTAGGTATGGTGGACAAGATTAATGGAGCGAGCGTTTAGAGGTAACCATATAATCTACCAGAGGGACCCGACGCGTGTGAGACAACACACGCGAGCAGGGAACAGATTGTATCGTCATGGATGATATGTAGATGCGCATGATCGGTTGATAACCGATCGACGAAGAAATGTACAGATTGAGGATGAAGGGCCGATTCTTCAACGTAAGCATAATCAACATACACAGCTCTTACTCCGGACGTACTGATAATGACAAAGATGCATTCTACGCCTAACTCGAACGCGAGTATGACCGTTGCCCAAGCCTCGGCGTCTTAATCACCGTAAGAGACTGCCAAGGTACAACCTTGAGTTACTGAATCAATCGGATGTCG
Organism: Aedes albopictus; assembly: GCF_035046485.1. Classification (NCBI taxonomy): domain Eukaryota; kingdom Metazoa; phylum Arthropoda; class Insecta; order Diptera; family Culicidae; genus Aedes; species Aedes albopictus. The sequence continues at coordinate 370,198,641 of NC_085137.1, forward strand.
CCTCAGCATGCACATAGTCAGTGTTTCCAAACGAGGGTGCGGTCGATGTGATTCCTCTAAAAGACTGCTGGATTACAGTAATAGTAGCCATCAATGACGTAGCCGGGAGTACCACCGGATACGTGGAACGAATAGTTGCACGAGGAGTGCAGAGAGATTTTGTAGGAGAAAACGCAGTGCGGACGGTAATTCTGCAACAAGGAACACGAGTGCGAAGACATGAAATTACTGGACCGTTCCTACGAAACACGGAGCATGCAGGAATAAGGACGAATTCTCTTGACGGATGTACGTGAGGTGGTCGAAGGGTGGAAGCTTCGATGAGCACCTGAATAGCTTGGAGGAGAATGTAGACATGAAGACCATGGCAACGGAGGAATAGTGGAGTCAACAGATAACTACGGAGATGGTAATCGCTCAATTCTTCAGAAGTGCTATCTCAGATGATTTTCCGTTGACTGTCACCTAAAACGAATGAATTCTTGGGCTGTTATCACCGGTTTTTTTCTCGGCCGGTCGACAACGCACCAGATCTTCACCGTATGGAAACGTCCATAAATTACGTCACGCAAAAATCGACCATTTTCAACTCCCCAAATTTTGTACGGGTTGTCACACTTTGATGAACCCCACACCCTTCCCCCCTCAAAGCGTGACGTAATTTATGGACGTTCCCTATGGCAAATTCTCAAGAAATGCTGTGAATGCTTAGTGCACATGCATGTTTATCTACCAGATTGCCCAGCTGTTTATCGACTTAAAGGCACCATGTGACAGTATCGACAGCACGGAGTTAAAAAGATTGACGTAACCGGCTATCTTGGGAAGCAGTCCAGACAATTCAAAGCAACATAAGACAGTGTGCGCAACTGCATAAGGGACTCGAGTGAACATCCAGTTCATTGCGGCAACTGACGACGAGCCGGGCTCAATAAACCGATCAACTACAGGATTCGAAACCGAAATGAACACTGCAGGATTCATTCATTCCTACAGAAGAGGAAACCCTGGGAGAATTCTTGTAACGACTTTTCTAACCCTCTAAGCAGAATACCCTCTTCGAATGAGTGTTATCAGTTTCGTACCTTTTAATTCCGCCCTAATTGCTTATCCTTTGACAGATACGCGTCTTTCGACTACCACTTGTAATCTTCCTCAGTGTCAGTTATCCACTATCGAAACACGCGTATCTGTCAAAGGATAAGCATTTTCATATCATTTATTTAGTTAACATAAATTCATGATAATACTGTATCAACAATTTGCCGCCATAATACTCGATTTACAGCTGCAGCTCTCCAACGTCGGTCACGCCCAATGCTCGCCAGATCACGCTTCACCGGGTCCACTCGATGTGCTCTCTGCGCTCCACGCCTTCTTGTACCAACCGGATGGTTAGCAAACACAAGCTTTGCAGGGTTGTTGTCCGGCATTCTTGCAACATGCCCTGCCCATCGTATCCTTCCGGCTTTGGCCACTTTCTGGATGCTGGGTTCGCCGTTAAGTGCAGCGAGCTCGTGGTTCATCCTTCTCCGCCACACACCGTTCTACTGTACGCCGCCGAAGATCGTCCTTAGCACCCGTCGCTCGAAAACTCCGAGTGCTTGCAGGTCCTCCTCGAGCATCGTCCATGTCTCGTGTCCATAGAGAACCACCGGTCTTATTAATTCCTTGTACATGGTACATTTGGTGCGTGGGTGAATCTTTTTTGACCGCAGTTTCTTCTGGAGCCCATAATAGGCACGACTTCCACAGATGATGCGCTTTCGTATTTCACGGTTTACGTTATTGTCAGCCGTTAGCTAGGAACCGACTACCAGACTTCGTGGTGCGTGGACGTATTATACTCTCTCTCGTGCGCATTGTATCTAACCTCAATTTTGCTTTGTTCGGCCACGTGGCCCCGGCGTTCTGCTATTTCGTCGTCCAAAAGTTAAACAATGGAAGACGGTCTGGTAAGAAATACCCTGGCGTTCCGGTTTCCGCCGGGATCACCAGCACCATCGCTAGTGGAAACAGCGCGTTTCGTGAAACATCTTGATGCCGATCTCGATTCTATGGAAACAACTTACAAGTTGGTGGAAGAGCAGTGTTTGTGTGTGAAGTTCAAAACGCTTGAGGCCATGAAAGAAGCCCAAGCGCAGATTCCGGAGATCGTTACTTTCCGTTACTCGAATGGAGAGAAAATTGAGGTAAAATTGTCTGTTGCGGGATGTCACACGAAGTACTTGCGCATCTTTGATTTGCCGCCGGAGGTACCGGACTCGGAAATCTCAGCGGTGCTGAGCAGATACGGGAGTGTAAAAAGAATGGTGAGAGAAAGATTTCCAGCCGATCTGGGACTGAATATGTATACAGGGGTACGCGGTGTATACCTGGACATTAAGAAAGTGGTTCCGGCGTCACTGTACTTCCTTAGTAGGAAGGGCCGAATTTATTATGACGGGCTGAAGCAGAAATGCTTCTTGTGTAAAGAAGAGGGTCACTTGAAGGTCGACTGTCCGCAGAAGGCCAAAAGGAAGGGTAAAAGCAGGGTCGCACCTATTGTGGAACAGTCAGCGGATGGGGCAGCTGGAGACGACACCAACTCCAGTCTTTCGGAGAGGAATAAAGAAGAACGAGTCCAACCGGAGAACAGGGAGCTTGGACTGAAGCAGGCTCCCAGCTATTCCGGGGTGTTGAGTGGTGCGAGGCCGGTTAAAGTAAAGGAAAGCGTGGTCGCAAACATGGTCACCTTGGTGTCCGAACGCAACAAAGGTCACGAACAAACAGGAGCGAAAGTTGAACAAGCGGTCTCGTCTGTGACCGTGGAAACGGAGTCAGATTCAGAGATGGACGCTGTAGCCGCTGCTAAATCTGGGATTAAGCGACAACACTCAACCGGAGGATCGACTGGCGAAACTGATGATGAGAATCAAGCGGGTTTCAGGAAGGCTGAAGGAAACAGGAAATCTTCCAGAGTAGCGAAAAAAATGTTAACGCCAATTGAACAATTGTCGAGTGTACCATTGCATGATGGGAAAGGTAAACGGAGCTCCAGCAAGTAAGTAGGTGCAAAAGGTGTAACTGAAGTGAGGTTATGTTGCGCTGAAACACGTGATAACTGCTTGGGACTGTGTGGTATCATCGTTGAGCGGTTAAAAATGAATTATATTCGGAAAATTGCGACGATCAACATCAACGCGATAGCGGTGCAAGCGAAAAAGATGTTGCTGAAAGAGTTCATAGTGAAAAATGACATTGATGTTGCTCTACTGCAGGAGGTTCAGTTTGAAGATTTCTCGTTTGTTCCTAGTCACGAAGCGTTTGTAAATATTGGTGATACCAACAAAGGCACGGCGATTTTGATTCGGAAATCTCTGGAGGGTAGCGAATTGTTGATGGATCCCGGTGGGAGAGTAATGTCGGTCGTGGTAGATGGCATAAATTTTGTAAATGTGTATGGGCACTCGGGCTCCCAATATAGAGTGGAACGGGACGAGTTATTCTCGGACACTATGGCGGTGCATTTCAACAAACGTGGATCAGCTAGCTATATACTAGCAGGTGACTTTAATTGTGTGCTAGACGAAAAAGATTGCAAGGGAAAGATGTACAATTTTTCAAGCGGTTTGAAGACCGCAGTAGATCTTCTGGAGCTTAGAGACGTGGCGGTCGCGCTTAAAGGTTGTAAACCAGAGTTCACGTTCTATAGAGCAGATTCGGCTTCAAGGTTAGATAGGATGTACGTATCGAAAAGTTTTTTTTTGGAAGTATTAGTCGTTGTGTGACAGTGCCTATTGCCTTCTCAGACCACCATGCGCTGGTGGTTGATTATAGAATTGATGTTGAGAAAAGAGCTCCTATTGTGGGAAGTGGCTATTGGAAAATCAATGACTTTATGCTGAATGACCCGGATATTCAAGAAGATTTTCGAAAAGAGTATGAGGAGTTGAAGAAAAGAAGAAAGTACGTGGAAAGCTTTAGTGAATGGTGGTCGTATGATGTGAAAAGAAAGGTGAAACAGTTTTATAAACGAAAATCATTCGAGTTCAATGACTTGATTCGGAAAAAGAAAGATGTATGGAACAAAAAGCTGAAAGATCTGTGGGAGAAGCAAAAACAAGGAGAAATCGTGTTGGACGAAATCAGTGTAGCGAAATCGAAAATTTTAGAAATTGAAGTGGATAGAATGAAAAGTTATACGAAGTGTTTTCAACCAGCGTCGCTGCTGGAAAATGAGAAGATGGGTCTTTTTCATGTTGCAAAAATGATCAAGAGGAAAGAAAACCCGACTACATGGAGCCTCAAAGGGGAGAATGGTTTGGTTACTGATACAGGAGAGCTAAAGACTATGGTAAGTAACCATTACAAAGGAGTTTTCAAAAAGTCTACTGCAAGTGAGACTCGCTGCGCAGCAGCGTTTAGTGAAAGAACAAAGGAGAATGTAGTGCGACCTTTTGATGAAAATGAGTTGTGGACAACGATCAGTAACGCGAAACAGAAAAAGTCCCCTGGCCCGGACGGAATCACGTACGAGTTCTATTTAGTGAATTTTGAACTAGTAAAACATGAACTGTTGAAACTATTCAATGGGTTTTTGGACAACACAATTGCACCCATGGAAAACTTTTCTGATGGTGTCGTAACTCTGATACCAAAAAACGGAAAAGCTAGGGATTTGGCAAATTTCAGGCCGATAAGTTTATTGAACACTGACTATAAAATTTTTACAAAAATGTTAGCCAATCGAATTTCGGGAAGTATCGGTGAAATTGTAGATCAAGGTCAGTCAGCAGCGGTTCCAGGTAAATCGTGTGTGGATAACCTGGACAGCTTACGAACACTTGTTATTAAAGCTCAACAATCAAAAAGAATCAAGTTTGCATTACTAAGTGTGGATCTCGAAAAAGCGTTCGATGTTGTGGACCATAGTCGTTTATGGGACATTATTGAAAAGTTTGGTTTACCACGATCAGTCATAACAGCGATACAGAGATTATATGCAGAAGCAACATCGCGAATAATTGTAAAAGGAAGTTTGACGAATAGCATCAAAATTGAAAGGTCAGTTAGGCAAGGATGCCCGTTATCGATGATTCTTTTTGTAATGTATATTGAACCGTTGGTTAGACAAATATATGAAAATATCAGAGGTATTCTAATTTTTAACAAATTTGTCAAAATTGAAGCATTTGCGGACGACATTACGATCGTTATAAGAAATGACCAGGAATTTGATCTAGTTTTAAAAATAATAAATGACTATTCTCTATGGGCTAGTATAAACATAAATTTTAAAAAGTCAGGATACATACGGTTCAATAACTGTAAATTAGGACCTCAAAAGATTTCAGAAAAAAATGATTTGAAAATCTTAGGATTGATTGTGATGCATAGCTGGAAAGAAATGGTAAAAAATAATTTCGATAAACTAATCAGTAATTTGAAGCATACGATTCGTATGTTCTCAACGCGAAGGATGCATTTAACGGAGAAAGTAGTTGTTATAAATACTTATGTATTATCAAAGCTATGGTACATTTCTCAAATACTACCACCTGATAATAGACAGATGGCGGAGATTAAAATGATAGTTGGTCAGTTTCTTTGGAGTCACCATAAAATGTTTAGGGTTCAACGAGATCAGTTGTATCTCGACAAAACATTAGGAGGATTAGCTCTAATTGATCCGGAAACACAAAGTCAATCACTCTTCATAAGGAATCTTCTATTCAAAAATGATGTTAAGATCGATCACCCGTTGCGTAATATGACTAAGTTTAAAAACCTGACGACCAACACAAAGAAATTATTTAGTTCTACTCAGTTAGTTCATAACTTGGATTACATTATTACAAACAAACACATTTATAATCATCTTCTCGCGAAAAAAACAATCGAAGTAAAAATTGTACACAAACACCCAAATCTTCCCTGGGAAGTGATTTGGGAGAATATTACAAAAAATTGTATTTCATCTCAGGCAAGTTCTTGTTTATATGAAATTTTTAATGACGTCTACCCTAACAAAGTTAAAATGTTTAATCATAATTTTGCAAATATTGATAACTGTTTATGTGATGTTTGTGGAGAACCGGATACTAATATACATAGGATTAAACATTGTAAGAAATCAAAGGATGTTTGGGATTGGGTATCAGATATCATTAAAAACAAGATTAGATTAAAATTGCAATCAGTAGATGAGATAATACATAGGCGAGTAAATAACAAAGATAATAGAGGAAAAAGTGCCTTGTGGTTAGTTTCAGAAATGATTGTTTATAACATGAAAAATTACAAGAGCAGTAACTTGTTTAGTTTTAGAAAGCACATCAGAGAAGCACGTTGGAATAATCGCAATACATTCGAAAGACAGTTCGGTAAATTTCTTAACATTTGTTAATGAAAGTACAACAAGAAATTTGTTAATTAACTTAACTACGTCATCAATATTGTATGTAAAATACAATGTTCTGTATGCTATGCTTTTTTAGGTTAAGTTTGTAAAACTATGTGATAAATAAAGAGAAAAAAAAAAAAAAAGTGCAGCGAGCTCGTGGTTCATCCTTCTCCGCCACACACCGTTCTACTGTACGCCGCCGAAGATCGTCCTTAGCACCCGTCGCTCGAAAACTCCGAGTGCTTGCAGGTCCTCCTCGAGCATCGTCCATGTCTCGTGTCCATAGAGAACCACCGGTCTTATTAATTCCTTGTACATGGTACATTTGGTGCGTGGGTGAATCTTTTTTGACCGCAGTTTCTTCTGGAGCCCATAATAGGCACGACTTCCACAGATGATGCGCTTTCGTATTTCACGGCTCACGTTATTGTCAGCCGTTAGCTAGGAACCGAGGAAGACGAATTCTTCTACCACCTCGAAAGTATCCCCGTCTATCGTAACATTGCTGCCAAGGCTTGTCCTGTCTCGCTCAGTCCTACCTACCAGCATGTACTTTGTCTTTGCCGCATTCACCACCAGTCCGACTTTTGCTGCTTCACGTTTCAGGCGGGTGTACTGTTCTGCCACCGTTCCAAATGTTCTAGCAATAATATCCATGTCATCCGCATAACAGACAAATTGGCTGGATTTCGTGAAGATCGTACCCCGGCTGTTGAGCCCGGCTCGTCGCATCACACCTTCCAGGGCGATGTTGAATAGTAGGCAGGAAAGTCCATCACCTTGTCGTAGTCCCCGTCGAGATTCGAATGAACTGGATAGTTCACCCGAAATCCTTACGTTGTTCTGCACACCGTCCATCGTTGCTCTTATCAGTCTAGTCAGCTTTCCGGGAAAGCTGTTCTCGCCCATAATTTTCCATAGCTCTGTGCGGTCGATACTGTCGTATGCCGCTTTGAAGTCGATGAACAGGTGATGCGTTGGGACCTGGTATTCACGGCATTTCTGGAGGGTTTGCCGTACGGTGAAGATCTGGTCCGTTGTCGACCGGCCATCGATGAAACCGGCTTGGTAACTTCCCACGAACTCATTTACTTTAGGTGAAAGACGACGGAAGATGATCTGGGATAGCACTTGTAGGCGGCATTCAAAATGGTGATCGCTCGAAAGTTCTCACACATTCACTTGTCGCCTTTCTTGTGGATGGGACAGATTATCCCTTCCTTCCACTCCTCCGGTAGCTGTTCGGTTTCCCAGATCTTGACTACTAACTGGTGCAAACAGGTGGCTAACTTTTCCAGGCCCATCTTGATGAGTTCTGCAGCGATACCGTCCTTACCAGCCGCTTTGTTGTTTTTGAGCTGGTGGATAGCATCCTTAACTTCCCTCAGCGTGGGAGTTGATTCGTTCCCGTCCTCTACTGCACCAACATAGTCATTTCCTCCGCTGCCTTGGTCCTCCGTGCCTACATTTTCTTCGCCATTCAGATGCTCGTCGAAGTGCTGCTTACACCTTTCGATCACCTCACGTTTGTCCGTCAGGAGGCTTCCGTCATTATCCCTGCAGATTTCGGCTTGCGGCACGTAGCCTTTGTGGGATGCGTTGAGCTTCTGGTAGAACTTACGTGTTTCTTGTGAACGGCACAGCAGTTCCATTTCCTCGCACTCCGCTTCGTACTGGCGGCGCTTTTTCTCCCGGAAGAGATGGGTCTCTTATTTCCGCTTCTGTCTGTATCGCTCCACATTCTGTCGGGTTCCATGCTGCAGCATTACCGCCCGCGCTGCATTCTTCTCCTCCAGAACCGCTCTGCACTCCTCATCGAACCAATCGTTTCGTCGATTCCGTTCTACGTGATCGATTGTGCTCTCCGCTGCGCTGCTGATGGCTGTTTTGACTGTACTCCAGCAGTCCTTTAGAGGGGCCACATCGAGCAAAGTCCTCGTCCGGCAACGCTGCCTCGAGATTCTGCGCGTATGCAGTGGCGACATCCGGTTGCTTCAGTCGCTCTAGATCGTACCGGGGCGACCGCCGGTAAAGTACATTGTTAATAACGGAGAGTTTTGGGCGCAGTTTAACCATCACCAGGTAGTGATCAGAGTCAATATTAGCGCCACGCAAAGGATAAGCAATAAGGGCGAAATTAAAAGGTACGAAACTGATTACACTCATCCTGGGAGAACTATTTAAAGAGTCTTCCCTAGATGAATTCCTTAAGAATTCCCTGGAGGAATGTTTGGAAGCGCTTCTAGCATGTTAGAGCTTATTTGTTCAAATTAAGTCACAGTGACTTCTGCGCTGCCGTGAACCTTATTTCAAAGGAATCCCTGGAATATTTTCAGGAAACTTCTTGAAAAAAATCCAATAGAAATTTTCGGAGGAATCCTTATACAAAATTCGGAAGGAGATCTTCGATAAAATTCCTGAAGAAATCCTAGGATAAGTCTTTAATTAATCGTTGAAAATACCCTTGAGGCATTCCTGGGGGAATTTCTGAAGGAGTCCCTTGACAAATTTTTGGAAGAATCCCTGAAATGCTTTCTAAAGGAGCACCTTCAAAACTTTCCTGGAAAAAATCCTAGAGGAATCTCTGCAGGAGTTGCTAAAAAAAATCAATGAATCCTTTTTTAAGGGGTTCTTAAAGAAATTTTTCTAAAAGAATCGCAGGACGAATTTCTGTAGGTTTTTTTTTGCAGATGCAGCAGGAGGTATGTTACGAGTCATGCCGATTAAAGTAATTTTATGTGCAACATAAGTCTAACGCGATTTAAATGTGTAATTGGCGATATAAACATAAGGATGCAGCCAGCTGTTAGAACCACACGAAACGGGCTTTCGCCTGTCAATCTCGTCAACCTCCTCGTCACGTCCACACACGCACACAACAGCAGAACACAGTTCCGGTCTCTCCGCACACAGCAGTCAGCAGATTGGTCACATCAAGAATCACTCGGGAGAAAACCAACTGAAAAAGCCGTACCAAGCATAAAACCCGCAAGATCTTTTGAAGACCGCTACGTCGTAAAACACAGCACTGGAGTTGGAGGAATAATCCACGAGGGAGAACGCATAATCCTGGTGTGCTCTGTAACAAACGTTTTACCGCAAAACCGAAACCCGACACGAGAGAAGAGCCTTCTTCAAGAAGGCTCTTTCTGTACGGGATTTTTGGCTAGACACGAGCCCGAAACTACATCTGCGAACACTCAAAGAGGACCAGGATTGGCGTTGAACCTACGGAATCACTCCGTTTGCAGGATCTAGACAGCGGAGGAGTACGGAGCGGGAAGACCAAGTGGTCCGAGTACGGTCGCCAATTCTCTGATGGACCCTCGCTGGATTCAGATGGAATCCCTTGGCATTGTTCGATAGTGGGCATCACAACACCTTAGACCAATCACCGCCACAAGCACCAGCACCGAATCGCTCAGACCATCGACAGGACGGCACCCACACACACCAGATTTGCCAGGCCATCCGGATGAATTAGGCCGCCAGGCAAGTCAGAGCGTGGGCGGAGAGTGGCTACCATCGGACACGAACCAGCGAGTGAGTAGCTAATCATCAGTGTTGTGCGTGTGACTGCGTGTGTAGGAAGGAGACGGCCGCCGGTCCTGTGATGACACAGTGGATCCGGAGGCGCAGAAACGATACGACGGGAGCAGGCCTCGCACGTGATAGACGGACGCGTCATTCACGCCACGCGCATTTGAATTGGGTGCGCCATCGAATCATCTTCGTTGCAGTTCGGGGCCCCGCAACGTCTGCAGCAGTCTTCACCGGTAGCAGATAAACCAGGTTAGACTAGATAGAAATAGATTTAAGCTACAAAATGATTGCCAATACAAACATGTTATTATTGATGGTTGTTGATATTAAGAGGCATGCTATATTGACTGAGCGCGACTTCATAAAAGTGAGATAAGCCTAGCCGGCGCAGACAAAAAGTGCCTGAGGTCACGTGCACTCAATGCACACCTCTAACATTACCTTTTGCCTTTGGAGTACGAGATGTTGCAAATAAATACAATAGATGATAATTAGGCATTACACTTCATACTATTTGCCATCACTCCACTGCATAAGAGTGACGAGAAATTAGATTACCGTTACAGGTATTCTTGAAGAAATTCATGGATGGATTCCTGAACAAATCCATGGATGAACTCCTGGAAGATTTTTTGGGGATAACTCCTGGTTGCTGTATGGATTCCTTTAAAATTATCTTAAAGAATTCCAATACCAATCGCTGCAAGGGTTCCTCGAAGGTTCCTCCAGGTAATCTTGGAGAAATTATTGGGTGCATTTGCTGGAAAACAAGATGGATAAATTTCTGAATTGAAATTCCTGGATGAATTCCTGGCGGCATCCCAGAATACATTCTTGGAAGATTTCCTAGAGAAATTCCGGGAGGATTCCCTGGAGATATTTTTTTAATTAATCTTTCGATGAATTTCCTGGAATTCGAGTATTTCCTGGAGGAATCCTTTGAGGGATTTCTGGAGTGATCCCTGGAGGGATCTCTAGAGGAAATCCTGGAGGAATTTCTGAACAAATTCCTGGCAGAACCCCTTGAGGAATTTGAAGAGGAGACACTAGAGGAATTGCTGAAGAAATCCCAAGCGGACTTCTTGGAGGAATTTTCTGAAGAAATTCCTGGAGCAATTCTAGAGGAATTTCTGGAGAAATTCCTGGAGGTATCCTTGAAGCAATTCTTGGAGAAATCTCTGGAGGAATCCTCGGAGGAATCCTTGGAGGAATCCTGAATAAATTCCCGAATTCCTGAAAAAAATGTAGAGGATTTCTTGAAAAAAATCCTGAGAAATTATTGCACTGATTTCTGAGCGAATTCCTTTAGAAATTCCTTAAACAATTCCTGATGATAACCCTGGAGAAATTCCTGAAGAAATAACTGACCAGCTCTTTTTAAGAGTGATAGGCTGTACATACATAGCTTGTATACGCAGTACAAATACCATTCCGATACACTGTAAAGTCGTTGTGTACCCAGCTATAGGAAGTGTGAGGAAAGATGACACAATCCATAAGGCAGAAGCGCGGCATTTGCAGCCCAAACAATCGAAGCGTGTTATCAGTTTATCGGAAATCAGTTCCATTTCAGTATTAAATCGTACGAGAATGGACTACACGGGTGTAGTGATTTTGGAGTTAATTGACTCTGATATTGGGCTATCGATTGCAGTAGATACTGTTTGTTTGAAAGTGGTTTGATTGTATCATCCATTGTAAGGAATCTTTTCTTTGGAAGAAGTTGAAATTAGATTGAATTTTAAAAAATCGTCTTATTGCATTCTTACGTTTGTAATTTAAGGCATTTTGCTAGTAGTAAAATCATCGTTATTTCATCAAAAGCACGGTTCAGTTTCTTACCAGCTTCTCAACGAAATAACATAAGTCATTACAAAATAGCGAAATAACTCCACCGTCCGCTCGTACGATCACTCCTCCTAAAAGGGAAAATTCTCCATCAAACTCAATTATGAGCGAAATTTTGTATCAGATTGTCCCTCGCTTTGAGCCTTTCGTTGCTCCAACACCAACATAACCTAAAATAGAACCACATTACGATGATGCCTTGCCAGCTGGTGAACATTCACGTCCCTCGGTGGATGGTGCGGGAAGTCGTTCAAAGATAACATCAGATTCTGTTCGTAACAAATTGTGTTTCTCAGCCAACGAACGAACGCCGGCCGCACCGCGCGTTCCGCTCCAGTCGAAGTCCTTTGCACAAAATACCAGAGAAGACAACCCGCAATGAACCAGAAGAAAAATCTGCTTCGAAATGGTGTTGCCACTGTTGGATACACGCTAGAGTAGATATTGATTCTGAACCCCCGGCCGGAGAAATGCGGTTACCGTTTACGGTTGTACACCCGTTGGCGAGCAGTTGCAAGAAGAAATGATGACCCGAGAAGAGGGGCATAGTAGCGGAGAGAAAGCGATTTCGGGCAAAAATTTATATTTAATACATATTGATGGTGGTGAATTTATGCTAAGTCTGGACCCGTTTACTCTAAGGCAATAAAAACAGTGTCCACGAGGGAGAATTTACAAGTCGATGAGCAATTTGGTTTCCTCACAATGACGATAATGACGGTATAATGATGCGGTGCCTACAGAATGGAAAATATGCTCGGAATATTAACTTAAGTAAGCAACGGCGTTGAAAGTTATAAAATTTGCTAGAACGACAAGTTAACCAATAATTTGAGCTTGAGCTTTATTAGAAGCCCGTAGATTAGGCCGTCCCATATTTTGCAAAAATTGGAAATGTTATAAGTTCGTTTTTGGAAAATGATCATTTTAGCTCAGAAATGATCGTGCCAAAATAAGAAGTTTGTATCTCAAGGCTAAGTGGTCCCTTAAGGGGCCTAAAGCTGTCAAAAATTGTATGGGACTAAAATAACTTGTTTTTTTTTATCGACGATTGGACAAGGGCTGAAAGTCTCTTAAATAAAGACAAATCAAATTTTTCGACAGAAACGATACACTATTCTACTAAAACCGATAATTTTAGGACCCTAAAGGACCAAAAATGTGCTTAGAATTGCGATATCTCCACTCGTTTTTATGTTGATTAGCAAAGTTTTCTTCGAAAATTGTCAAAATGGTCAAAAATGGTAATTTTTATGCTGTTTTTTGCCGATAACTCAAAAACGAGTGGAGATATTGCAAATCTAAGCACATTTTTGGCCTTCCTAGAACCGAATGATCGGTTTTAGTAGAATAGCGTATTTTTTACGCCAAAAAAAAAATCATGTTTTTTAGTATGAAGTACACTCATTGCACAATTATGGGTCACTCAAGGAACAATCATTTCATAATATGAATCGTTTTTCATACAAAAATAACACTTTCATTATTTTTATTTTACATTCTCTTCATTGAAACTACTTTTTATTGTTTTATATAAAAATCTGCTTGTAAAATTCACTTCAGGCGATGAAAATTACTAAAATGTAGGTGAATAATGAAAACCACAATAATGGGTCATAATTGGCTGTGTTACATTTATGGGTCAATTTGTTGCCTATTATGGGTCACTTAAGAGAAATCGGCTTAACAATAATGTTTTGTCTATTTTTTCAATGAATGATCACTTATTCTCGATAGATCAATTATAGCAGAATCTAAAACTGGTCTCAAACCTTTTAACAAAGCGTGTTTTCACGATTTGGAATCAATTTTTCAATTTTGTCAAAATCTCCAACACAACCACCGATAAACGCCTAAAAGTATGCAATTCCCATGTACGCATAACTCTCAATATTATGCTGCACAAAAAGTGACCCATAATTGTGTGATTCTCGGTGTTCCTTGTCACAATAATGGGTCACTTAAATTATGCCTGAAATAAGCTTTAATTAGCTGCAGTCACATGAATTTCTACATTTAGAACGTAAATTATACCTTTGTTCTGGTGACGATACCATTTCGCAATTGAAAATCACTAAAGCTAGCTTATGCAGAGCCTACGAAAGCCGCGCACGCACTTTCCGATATTCACAAACGAAGCGTTACTTTGACAGATGGTTTTGCGCCGAACAAAAAAAAAAAATGAAAATATGTATGTTTTGACGCATAAGCCTGTGTGCGACACGTATAGTGACACAAAACAAATCAACTTATGTACGAAAAATGATAATGGCTTACAAAAGCTTGCAATTAATTAGTATTTATGTATATGTATATAGAAATACACTGCGCTCTAATAGTTGGAAGGAAGGGCAACGGTTTTCCATTCCATTTCTGGTTACTGTTACTAGCAATGGCTATGAACATGCGTTTACACTTGAGATGTATGAATTCTTAAGAGAGTACATATAGAGAAAATAAATAGAATAGTAGCTGGAAAGGAACGAGCCAGTTATTGAATGTAATGCCATTTGACTGCATATGAATCAGAAGCGGTAGCCATTAGACCACAATGCTCACCTCAAATTCCATGACAACAACTTCTTCATAAACTAAACCTTAACTGATTGATAAAATCATTTTCTCTTCCAATCTCTTTATCTTCCCTTCTTCGACGCTTCCATGAATTCGGCGAATCACTCTGAATCTCTTTTCGCAATTTGCATCATTTTCTTATTGACATTCTTTGTTTTCATTACAGAGTGTCTTGATCGTTTTTATGAAGACGGATGTCTTCATCCAAACTTTCAATCTCCGCATTCACTCTTCCGTTATGAGAACAACACTCAATTTCTTTAGCTGTTTGCACATACGTTGAAAAAACATGGGAATGTTACGTTATGTTTTCTTTCCAAACATCGATGACCTCGTGGATTTTATTCTTTCCCATCCATTCTATGTATTTGTTTTTGATTTACCATCGCTACGCTTAAAAGTTGAAATGAAAGCCCATATTCAACTGCAGTTCTTGTTTTAACAAATTTTAATATTTTAATAAGTTGTACCATGGTACGTATACCATAAATGTTGCTTATGACACATTAGATAAAGCTACGGCGCTGCCAATAGTGTTTTTTCCGCTAACAAATTCATGGCATGAACTGCGCAACCACTTTGTTTTTTTCGGTCCAAAAGTGTCTTTTACCATTCAGTAACTACCTACCTATAAGACTCACTCGTTCATTAGAAATCTCCCATTTTTTTCAAATCACGACGAAATATACGAGCTTTGGTGCAGTTCATAGAGTGGATTAACTCCATGGTCATCAGTTTGATGATCACGCGAGATCGAACAGTCAAAATAGTGACATGTTATTGCCAAATAGCTGTGTGTGGTGTGACTATCCGTTCAAATATCTGCAGTCAAGGTGAGATCGGAATTGAGACCGGATGGCACTCTTCGTGGCATTGGTGATTTTATCGAATTTTGCATCGATGATTCTTGTTATTTCTCTTCGTTGTGGAATCCTGTATATCTTAAGCGCCAACAGTTTGAGCAACTGAACAGTGAGCAAACCCTTCAACTAACAGGATTGATATCAGTTGATAAATTCGAACTACTATAAAAGAGATATCATCATCAATTTCCTTAGTTTTAAAGCCATGATTTAAGAAGAAGCAAAAAATATCAATTTATTAGCATGTGTTTCCAGCATGTGTTTCCATTTATTTGCCTTATTTGGATGCTTTTTCAGGTGCAAATTGGTGGTGTTTTCAAGGCGAGGCACACTGTCCAATAAACCCATAATTGATGTAAGCGCCACTGTAGTTTTCAACACACATTTGCAATTTTGACAATGAATAATGATTAAATTCAAAATTTTTTCCTCGCTGACTTCTTAGTGACGGTTGAATCTTGCACTCTACTTAATAAGCCTGGTCAGAAATATGCACATGCGTTATATATTAGCTTTTGTATGCTGACATTGGCAATGGTGGTTACGTCGACTATGCAAACATGGGCAGCACACCCTCGAAGCTCATTTTGCATTTGACAGATGTTGTAGGGGTATTAGGGGCATAATGGACACCCTAAGCAAATGAGTATTTTAGGCATGTATAACAGACAAAAACTTAACATATTATCAGTTGGCTTACAACTTTAACTTGTTTCCTACGTATTTCAATCATTTACAGATAGTAGAATGTCATTATTGTGAAGAAATAATGAATTGAAAACCGTGTGTTTTTTGGGGCTGGCAGGAAAGGTACGGGGCGAAATGGACACCCATCGGGGCATAATGGACACCCCTGCATATTTTATGCTGTATCTTTGAGAATATCGACCAGTTAACTAATTTGCCAACGGAGATCAATATCACATATATAATACTCCATCTTAGACGAGTTTACATAACTTCAAAGTTAATTAAATAAATTGTAGGCTAAAATAATCGGATTGAATTTTTTCAAACTCTCTAAAACGCCTAACAGTATGCAACGCGCGTACATCCATTCAAAATTGCCAGTGTTCATTTCGCCCCGAATAGACTACAACATTAAAATTGCTATTTTCAGTGTGTTCTGATCAAAAATATAATACTTCTTCCATTGCTAAATCTACGTATACATGTAGATAAGCTAACAATACACTTGTTTGTATGGTGGACACACTCAATCACTCGTAATGCCTTATTTGCTGCTGCTTCGAAATTATAAGAAATCCACCATATGAAGAACATGCTTCAATTTCAAGGATATTTTGGTTATTTTGAAGGAATATAAATGGTACTTTTGAAAAATAGAACAATGACTTGTTCTTTAACACTTATGCATTAAAAGTTTTACATAAAAGTCAACGGTTTCGGCAAAAACAGGGGTGTCCATTTCACCCCGGGTGTCCATTATGCCCCTAATCCCCCTACGTAGTTTAATAAAGAAGAGCTTTGATCTAATTCCCGTCGAACGGAGCACCGACTTATAACCGACTTGCACCGTTCTCTATACCTCAAAGCCAATACAATACGAAACACTAATTCATAAATTTACTTTCAGCTAATGTAATAGTTTGTTGAAAAACAACAACAATTTCATTGAAATGGCAAGATTTAATAATTACACGAAGTCTATTTCCGTCTACTCCAATTAAATTCTAGGCGCAACATGAATTCAATTTCCGTCCTTCAAGAAGACTCTATGTTACATAGGATGTCAAAAAATTTAAAACAACCCTTATTGTGTATTCAAAAAGTATGTCAAATCCTTCACAATCCAAGTAAGCTTATGTTTTCTACATACAGTATCGGACAATAAAAATACACCAAGACCGCTTTCCTATACAAACTAGTCTACTTTAGATAACCATATCTCAGTTATTTCTCAACCGATTGTTTTCATTTTCATGTGACGAACTACAAAACATTTAAATTTTGAAAAACTATTGAAAATGTTCGGGGATAACTATTGATGCAATAGTTACAGACGGTTGTATTTTGACAATAAAAATGCACCAAGACCATAAGTCTTTTAGCAAAAAATGCTGAAATCAAATCATAATCGTCCGATACTGTGAGTATTACTAAGCAAATATCTTCGAAGTTAAAATAGTTGTACTACCTACTCGTATAAATAATAGTTACCTACTCGTACCCATTCGTTTGAACGAACTTTGTATTTGAAAAGCAGGCTTAACTTGAAGATCAACTACGTTTGATTCGTATACATTTTGATAATCATTCATGCAATATAGTACAATCTACATAAGTTCAGTTGCAACAAATGCTTTTCAATTCGTTGTATATTTATGGGGCAAAAAATATATTATTCTTGCCTGTCATTTCATACAAACGCACTTCTTTTTTTCGTTTAACCACTACTGTTATTGACAAATTATTGCACAAGCTTCAATATCAATACGCTTTCCTTTTTGCCTTTCTCGTACACCAAGTGTACTGGAAAGGCTACATATATATTCATTCCAAAAATGACTTTTTCATAGAAGGTCCGGAGGGTCGAATCACATACCAATCGACTCAGCCTGACGAATTGAAGTGATGTCTGTGTGTGTGTGTACAAAATAAACTCACATCACTTTTAGGCAATAAACCTCAACCGATTTCAATGACCAATTCAATGCGGAATCTGGCCCCATTGTTTCCTATTGAAAATGGTTCGGATCGATCAAGCCGTTCCGGAGTTATTGCCATTTAAGTGTTCCGGACCGCCTAAGTAACCACGATGCTGAAGCCTTATTGCATGCATATATACGGTGTACTTAGAGCAATCATTACTTTACATGCAAACTTATGGTTGATTTAAAGTGGAAATGGGCAATTATGCGACTACTCCAAGATTATACCAGTATAATCTTAATTTGATTTTTTAATTGCCCACTTCCACTTTAAATCAACCATAAGTTTGCATTAAAGTAATGATTGCAGTAAATTCACCGTATATCTGCATGCAATAAGGCTTCAGCACCATGGTTACTTGGGCGGTACCCCAGGGAGGGGCCTGTTTACGCACATAGAAGCGTCTCGGATATTCACGTACGGTGATACGATCACTAAAAACACACTTTTTCGCGGGTCGAACCAAAACACTTTATTGACGGAAAATAAGCGTAGGTTTATTCACGGAACGTAGTACCGAGCGCGGCGGTGGTATATTTCTAACTAACTGCTATTTACAATCTGCTGCCTCTATCCCGCAGAGATGGATAGGGAGCGAGCCGATCGTGAAGCGATCGGTAGCCGTACACATACGGACAATAGTATGCGACGGTCAGCTGTTGCTGGTGATAGCAAACACGGAGAGTGAGTGACCACACACTAGGGTGGCACTCGCAACTTAATCACAATCAATCAACTGTTGGCGCAGACATAGCCGGCCGCCTTGAAACCTATGGATTTCAAATTGGTTTCCTTGTTCACTATTCTAGCCTAACTAATTCAATCTTGTTGAAACTAATTCACTTCAATTCAACGGTAGAATGATTCGGGTACTGTTCTTCGTCATACTGTTGCGGCTTCGGGGAAATAGACATGAGATGTTGCCGGACCGCTTCTTCGGTCGCCGTGCGCTACACGACATTCGGACGTTCTTCCTGACTTCGATCTCCTTCGGACTCTTCGTGCGAGGGCTTCAGGGGATTCTTCTCTTTGACGTTGCTTGACGACTGGGGCTGGATGGTACAGTGCGGGACGGGTTGATCTTCGGATTCCTGATACATCGATTGACGACGCACTTCTTCAGGGTTGTCCTGCGGTCGTCCTCGACCGCGGGAGAGGGGATCATCACGCGTTGCTGCAGATGAGAGGGTGCTTTTTAAACTGGATTTATGAACAACAAAAAGACTTGCCTGGAACGGAGGCCCTTACGGCCTCCGCAGCCGCTACCAGCGGCGTTGACGGTGGTCCAACGGATGGAAAAAACGGATGCCAAATCGACTGCCGAAGGTCTCCTGACGATTGCGGTGAGCTCCTACCGCCTCGAGGGTGCTACGATCCGGTGGTCACAGTGCCGAACGTGGAGTTGGCCAAACTTCAACAGACGCTAGGGATTGCTGGATCATAGGATGGTGTCAGGTTGTACCTCGACGAGACGAAAAGGTAAGCATTGGTTGAGTCGGTGGACCCAGAAACAAACGGAATACCGTGATTTCGGGTGAAATTGATCACTTTTCACAGTTTTTTGCGTTTAATTTTTGAATGTTTGTCGATATGGCTAAATTCAATTCTTTAAAACAAGTACGACCATGGTTTTTATCGGTCAACGAGGTTGAAACTTTTACAGCAAATCATTTTATTATAATAAATATCATTTTAAATAAAAAATCAAAAATTTTACTTTCGGGGTGAAATTGATCAGTCAGTGAAATGTTTTTGTAAGTGCTGAAAATTATTTTTTCAACTGATTTAACCACCCCGGAATGCGAAAAGCTATGCAAAACTGTTACAAGTTTAGTAAATTTTTAATCATTTAAGTTTAAAGTTTAATAAATCCAAAGAAAACGCCTAAATGTATGCAATTTTCTCACTAATTATGTGTATCAATATTGTACTTCCAAAAAAATGCAATTTTATGCATAAATTACAATATTTATAGAACTTGTGATGAAGGAATCGTGTTAAGCGAATACTTGGCAGCTATAAACATTCATTCGAATATACATTACATGTGCGATACAACTACGGTAACAGAAGTTTGGAAGTGTCTATGAAGATCGCCTAACACGCAGTTTCGGAAAATATTGAATTTAATATCGAAACATGTAACTAATTGGCTGTAAAACATGTAATCTTCTCATTCAATAACCCTTGAGCAAGGTGACGGCCATTTTCCACAAATTGTTTTAAGTTTAAAACGTTATTTTTAACAAATAAAAATGGACCCCTCGTTGATCAATTTCACCCCACTGATCAATTTCACCCGAAATCACGGTACTCCACTGCTTGGGGAGCCTCAATTGAACGGACGGACATCACAGGACTTCGACAGCTACCATCACCAACGCATGCGGATACCTCAAACTTGGAGACAAGGACTGGTTGACTTCGGAGGTTGGAATGTCCCGGAACCCGGGACCGGGTAGAAACAGCGGCTATGGGGTATGAAACTTTCGGTTACTTTTTGGAATTGAATTTATATACAAAAACTTACTGGAGTGCGGAGGCCACAAAGGACCTCCGCGGGTGCCGAAGCACCACCGGTGGAGGCGAGTCATGCCTCTTCGTTGGAAGACTTCACGTTGTCCCTGATAGGGAGCACGCAAATCTTCGAGATTGCTCTCCGAAATACCCCAGTGCTGGTCCGCACTTCTACCACTCGGATGTTTCCGTCCGTGTCTCGGAACACCTCAGTAACACGGCCGAGGTTCCGCTTCAACGATGAAAGCTGTTCGTCCATCAGCAAAACCATTGTCCCAACTACGATATTGTTACGTTGTTGCCGTGTCCACTTTGTCCGGATGTGCAAGTCGGAGAAGTACAGCATAGTCCGCTTCTTCCGTACCTTAACCACGAGGCAGATGAAGACTGCTACGAAGCATTTTACGGGAGGACCACGGGACTTCGGATAGGCAACCTGGAACGGACCGCAGTAATCCACTTCAACCTTGAAGAATGGCGGTGCCGGATTCACTCTATCCGGCGGCATCAATTGTTCCTGGCATCGTGGTCTCATTCGGAAGCATGTGACACACTCGTGGAGGACCTTCCGTGCGAGCTTCCGAATGTTCAGTATCCAGAACCTCTTTCTGGTGCTGGCGATGACTACCTGCAGCCCGGAATGGAGCATCTTCAGATGGCAGTGCTGGATAATCATCGAGGCGAGCGGATGACAGTGGTCGGTAATCGTCGGGTGCTTGCGGTCTTCTGAAGCTGGTGCGTTCCGTAGCCAGCCGCCAACGCGGAGTACTCCTTCTCGCAGCTTGGGATGTAGAGCCAATATTTTTGTAGAATCTTTTACTTGATCCTCCCGGGACAAACTTGCTATCTCCTGCGGGAAGCATGCCTCTTGAGACAGACGAACCAACTGGAGCAGCGCGTTCTTGTACTCATGCAAGCTGAGATACCCGGTCTTCCTGGAATTGCGGTTCACTCTCTGCGAGTTGTGCCATTCGGTGGATACCGAGTCCTTGACGAAACCGACCCATCGCGGGATGCTGATGGATTCGAGTGGTCTCAAAAGTTGCTTTTTCATCTGCGGGCTTGTAGCAAATCTTCTTTCCAAGTTCGTGAACCTCCTTTCGGCGCTCTTCCTGGAATCTCTCAACTGTGCAATGATGCTCTGCTTCCTCGGCAACGGTTCTTGGTCTTGGGGCTCCGTCGTACAACACAACGTGGTGGTGGTCACTGGCACGGACGCAATACCTTCGGAGATTCGGCCAGACACGATCCAACCAAATACCGTATTTTGGAACGTTGGTCCATCTTCGCTCAGTCGGAATCTTCCCTCCTGCAGCAGATCGAGGTAGTACTCGGCACCGATGATCATATCGATGTCCGACGTTTGGTAGAACTCGGGATCTGCTAATACGATGCGATCTGGTAGATTCCAACGGCTTACGTCAAAGCCATCACACGGTAGTGGAATCGTCAGCTTCGGCAACACGTTGAAACGTATTGCTTTCTCGAAATTGGAGATGCTTGCGAAACGTGGACTAACCGTGCCAGTCACACACCTTTGGGAAACGCTAGCTGAACCTCCGATCCCTTTCACTGTTAAGTGGTTAGGGAATTCCTTAAGGTTCATTCGTCGACAGAACTCGGATGTGACGAAACAATACTGCGAGCATGAATCCAGCAACGCTCTGGCCAGCATCGTGCTTCCGTCGGCATCACGAATTCGAACAATGGCAGTGGATAGCAGGACTTGCCTTGAGGAAGGTCTTATTTGTGACGGAAGGGAGACAGTGTTTTGCAATGTGAGTTGTTGGTCTGTGGCGAGTTGTGGATTTTGCGAATGTGTGTGGATGATGGATAATGAAGTGGATGGTTCGTTTTGGTGGTGTGTGGTGGATGCTGTCTGGTGTGTTGGTGTTCCCGGCTGTGCTTGCGCTTGAGATTGACTTGGGGGTTTTGTTGACGTCTGCGGAACGGAGGATATTTTATCACTGTTTGCTTCGGAGTGAAGCAGAGTATGGTGTTTTCTTCCACATTGTCGGCACAATCCC